>NC_064912.1:8744968-9379942 GCF_929443795.1 Astur gentilis
TAGCATCTCCAAGATAAAAAGGAAAAAGATCTTCTCTCCAAATTATATTCTTCTCTTGACCACAAGTATAAACACCATTAACAGCAGCATGAACATTCCTTGTAGATGATGTGCAGACCTGTAACATCTGCATTGTAAATAAGAATCCAAAAAATTAGAATAGATCAGAATAGCTCTATTTTGCTCAGCATTTGAATGAGAGGAGCTGGCATTTTATTATTTATATTATAAAATATTGATTTGTCATATTTCCATTTCAGTCAAGAGATGTAACTGAGGAGAATTTATTTTTATTTATTTTTTGTTCTTATCTGTATATTTTAAAGGTAATGGCTAAACTTGAAAAGAATGAGAGCTGCATGCCTGTGGTCTTTTCCAGACAGAACCCAGCTGCCTGCTTACCAGGTCCAAACCAGTGGCCACATTTGTTGGTGTAAGCCCAAACTAAAGAGTCCTGCTGAGATGCTCAGCCCCTTGGCAACATAGCCATTGTCCTTCTGACTAGACCTGGCTTATGCTCATCACCCAGCATACAATATGGGCAGAGGTTGTTCACCTCTGCCTTCAGAATGTCATGGAGACATCACCAGTAACACTCATTTTTATAGGCATGGGTTTTTCTAGCTGTAAGAAGCATAACTACTTCCAAATTATTTCTAAATACTGTGGGAAGGAGCAGTTTTGAGAAGTTTGAAGGAGTATCATGACTGCAGGTGTTCATGAAGAAATTTTTCTAAGTGTGAAGACAATTTCAGAGAAACAAAAGTCATTTGTTTGAAAATATAATCAGCGAGATTTGGAGGTGGGCATCGTGGTTGCTTGGTCTGTCAGTACAGAAGAGGTGCTGAATGACCTTAAAAACTGCAGAATAGAAAAGAGAAAACTAATGGAAAAGATGGAGAAAGTTTTGCTATCCGTAATTTTAATTTCTTTTCTTTCCACTGTATTGTAGGTCAGCACTGATGCTTCAAGTGCTTAGTCCATCTCTTCAGTATTTTGTTCTTTTCCTTGAGAGTATTTGGTTCTTTCCCTTTACCTCCTTTCTCTTAAAAGTCATAGTTGCAGAAGAGAAACATAACTTCTCTGAAAGCTATAAATTTTAGGTTATGCCTTTCTTAATATGTGCTCACCCCTCCGACCAGTAGTCACATTTATCTTATCTGCTTGGGAAAATCACACCTTCCTCTGCAGACATAAAAATCTGTGTACATTCAGCTGCCAGGCACTCAATGATGGTATCTGCCATCTTCCTCTTTGTCAGGAAGCACTGAAACTGGTGTTCAACCTGCCTGTGGTCAGATGTACAGGATGCCTCTTTGTATTCCTAAGGATGATAAAGCATTACCTCACCTTTTACAAACAGATTGACTGCAAATGGCAGATATGGGATGACATCCTCAAACTAATCTTCCAAGAGGGAAGGATATATTCACATTAAGAAGAGATGCCTTTTTTTTTTTTTAATTTTCCTATCCATTATGGGTGCTTACAGCCTAGTTACTAGTAAGTGACCTGCTTTTGCAGCAGTAATCTGAACAGCCATTTGTGGGCCAGCAAAGAAGAAACTGCAATATATGGGACCGGACATAATGAGATTCTTGACAAGAAATTGGCATGTGGATATTTAAAGTGATTAATATTTAAGGTAGTGATATTACAACTTGAAAAGGGGAAGAGAGGTAGTAAAGGAAACCAATCAAATTACTCTGTATAGTGCCACTGATTTAGCTTTGAAATTCCTTAAAAGGATTACACTGTAGTTTAATTAAAACCTTTGCTTTCCCTAACATTGCTTAACAATTTTTAGTATCTCTCTAGATTTCTAACATTACAGAGATGAGAGTTATGAGTCAGATTACTTTGTGTGTTGAGTTTTAAACATGAGCCATGAATCCCTGAAATCCTTTGTTGTTTAAGCAGAATACATTTTACTTTCTCCATTTAGGGTTTAGTCATCCTTTTCATAAGTCTTTTGATGAATAAAGTCATTAAAATTAACACAATATTAAAATAGCTGGTCTCAGTAATTATAATGTTTAACCATGGTTTCTCCTGAGATTAAAAACTCTGTTCATTTTATCTTCCAATCCAAGAACTTTAACAAACCTTATTTATAGCAGCCCAAAGGCTTGTAGCTGGGTATAGCTTAAGGCAACCACAATATTCTTGTGTATCAGTGACATTGTATGTTTCTATGGTGAAGTCACTTTTAATACTCTCTTTTTCACTCATCTTCTCACATTTAAATATGTTGCTTGGTTTTTTCAGTAATAATTTAAAAAATATTTCAGTCCTTCCTAATGCTAATAGGTATTTTGTTTGATATTCTCATTAAGTTTTCCATTAACGAATTTTGCCTGTCACATATTCCCACCTACCCATTAACTGAGTCACTGTATGTTGACACATATTGTGTGATGGGTTTTATGTAAGAAGAACCAAAAGTTTTGTGCATAATAAAATAGGGATTGAGATTAAATTTATGGAAAAAGTTTTCTCTAAAAACTTATTACAAGGCTTCCACTGTAGTTTAATATGACCAGGACATTCTGGAACGAGAGAACCATAGCTAAAGCTTCATGCCTCTTAACAGTGGTGGCTATATTTAACTTCCTATATTTAAATGGACCACTTTTGTAAGCTATTCTTGTAAATATTTGCTGAACATTCACTGCAGGTAGCTCTAGGGAAAACAAAAATTGGATATGAATTGGGTGAAGGTGGTAGTTACTTAACTATTGTAGTTCAATGATTCATAAATGCTTTACAGTCAGACATTCTGATTTTCTGTAGCAGATCACTAATTAGTTGGAAGGCTCATCAGTTCAAAATGCTTGGCAGAGCCTCTTGTGCACTTGCTTCCGTTCATGTATCAGTCATTGTCTTGCTGAATGACAGGGTGAACTTAGTTATTGGAAAACACAGCTTTGATACAAATACCTATATTAACCATTCCCAGTGAGTGAGCACCCTAAAAGCTTTTGGGTGCCTTGAGTTTTCATGGTATGCACAACACCATGAGAATACCAGTTCTAAGGGTAACCAAACCATCAGCTTCACTTGGGAGGTTTATCAAAAACCTTTTGGCTTAAATAATGGAACACACATAGAGAAACAAAACTGGAAAATATATTATTAACAGCATATTTAACATAATAAATGTCATTATTGGGTTGAGGGTAGTTAGGTGATTTTTATGATAGCTGCTGAGCTTCTTTAACTTCTCCAGTAGTCACCTACCTTGAGGAATTTATAGGGGATTTTCATTGCTCCTGTTATCCAAAGTGGTGGTTGAACCTATCTAAAGGAGTTGGTCTTTGCAATTGGCCCTTTCTTTAGCCTCAAATGAAAAGTCCTGCTTCTTCCTCTCAACTCCTGTTTACTTCCCCCCTTATCTTCTGAAACTGGGAACCAGGATACCACATAGTTCAGTGGAAAATCATAATTTCTTCCAGTTGTCTTTATTATGGCTTTATGATTAGAATCTCTGTTGAATGCCCTAGTTAGCATATTTCTGGCTCCAGGCTGTGTTTTCTTGAGACTGTTTTCAGAAGAAACTTTTATAAATCATACTGTAAAATCTCCTTAAACGTGCCATTTTCTTATTGGATGCATCACTGTTCTTTCTCTATGAACATCATAAAAAGATTAAACATAATACCACAGAGAATGAAAATTGTGAGATGCCACACTACTTTTAAGGAAGCCGTTCTGGAAGCACTTTGTACTGTCTTTTTATTTTCTAGCATAGTTCAGGCCATACCAATCTTCTGCTTATTCTATTTATAAAGTATATGTTGAAAAAAGCTGAATCAAATTTTGGAGGAACTTTTTTGGAGGAACTCTGCTAACTTTCTGCTTCTTTGTCTGTAATGTCTTCTATAATCCTTTTCTCAGCTAAGATGAGTAAACTCTTCTTCTGGGCAGTGCAAACAGCAGCACGCTGTGAGCTAATTACCTTACATTAGCCATTTTAGAAATTACTGGCAGCTAATCTTTATAAAGCTAATCAGTCAGAAAAGAAGGTATCCAGCAAATAAATACCACACATCTTTCTGCTTGAAACAATTAGGACTGACCCTAATCTGATTTAAAGAATTGGAGTGTTTCCAAAAAGGGAACAGTGTGTGGCTGCCTTCACTAATTCCATAAAGCTCTTGTGTTTTTTTAATTGACCCATCTTCTTGATGCACTTTGTTGTTTTTCCATTCTGATCCCTCTGAGCTTGAATTTTCAAAAGCTATCATAAATTCAAAAAGGTAACGTCAGCCCCCTTCATCAGTTAGTGCTGTCTTTTAAGTCTGCTCTTCCACATATATTATAAATTTTAATTAATTTAAATATTTGTCTTTTTTGTTTGTTTGTTTCACTCGTGCTTGAGTTTTGGAGAGAATGAGAATATTTTCTCTTTCATATAGAATCTCTCCTCCTCCCACTCCCTTAAAAATGTCCTGATTCTGCTATACTGCTGAAGTGGTTTTAAAAATGATACCACTTCAAACAACAGTTTCCAGGTTTTGCTGGATATGGCTTACGCTGCTTATCGCTGAAGAAAGTAAATATCCTGAATTCAAAATACTTAGAAATAATTTAGCACCTTGGTACCTTGCCATGCTACCTTGCCATGTTAATTAACATCCTACAGGACACAACTGAGCATGTTGTTCAAAGGGAAATTCTGCAGAAATAGGTATATTTTTAATACAGATGACCTAAATCAACCTAATCTGAATGCTTCCAAACTTGGAAATATTAAATCCGTAGCTATGCATAATGCATTGGTGTCAACATTACATTAACCCTGTACTTACAGGGAAGAAGAATGATCTTAGATGATCAGGGAAGTCAGCAGATTCAAGAGGTGCTTGGCATTCAGCACAGCAGACTAAAGCCTGCCTAAAGATAAGAATAAGGAAGCCTTCTCTCCTGTGCAGTGATGTCTGCTCCTATGTGTAGGTAGTGATCAGGCTATGCAGTTTCCCTTACACGAATGATAAATGTTTTTTTGCAAGGTGCTTTGTGATCTTAAAATGGAAAATGCTGTAACTGACTGTTGGTGGTTCTTCCACAGTTGATCTCCAAATGGGAAGGTTGGTATGGGATCAAAATGGCATTTTTTTCAGCTGTAGTTGAATTCAATTATGCAGAAGTTTGTAAATGCTAGATCCAGAAATCCAGGTGCCCGGAAAGCACTCTTAACTACTCTACAGTTTGTGAAAATTAAAAAGCAAGGAAAATAAAAAGGAACAGAAACAAAGTATTACATATTGTCACTCCAAATGAAATCCGGGGGAATGCTCTTTAAATTACCAATGTACTAGAAAAGTACATTAATATTTTAGATAGAAATGCTGCTATGAATAGTGTGGTGTGACAGGATCAATGTAAGATATCAAATGATTGCTGGACTCCTAGCTTCCATTAAAACAAAAGCATGAAAGAGCTTTCAGCTCATCTCCCTGATGGTACAGGAATGTTGCATGTAAAATGATGTCTAAGGAAGCTTGTCAGTGAAAAAGACTTATGTATGCTAATTAATTGGATTAAGAATTTGTATATTGGCATATTAAAATAAGCAGTGGATACTAAAGCTATAAGACATTTCTGTTGCCCTTTTTCTTCTTCTTCTTTTTTTTTTTTTTTTTTTTTTTTCTAGATCCCGTCATGACCCACTGTTACATGTCTATCTTCCTGGGCAAATGACTGTGTATTATAAATCTGATTGTCATCCTGGGTAGTAGGGTTGCATGTGATGAAATAAACTTACAGAATTCTCTGTTTTTAACACATCGTGTCTGTGACCAGATGCACTGGGTGTTGGTCACTGTGGCAACGTTTTCCATAAACTTAAGCCCAATGAGTTTGAAGACCTCTGGAGTTAATAGTATTAATCTAGTTTATGAACACAGCCCCCTTCCCAGCTGCATGTGGTTTTGCATCCCCAGAACAAGGAAGATGGGGATAAAGGTGAGAAATCTCGGTGGAGCCCAAGATGGTAAGGGAGCTGGAGTTCTCTGTGAGGTGATGCTAAGGGAACTGGGCTTGTTTAGCCTGGGGAAGAAAAAGCTTAGTGGGACCTAATGACAGCCTTCCAATGCCTGAATGATTTTATGATTCCATGTGAAGTACTGTACTTAGTGGAAAAAAGGCCTAAATCACTAGACCTAGAGGACTTGGTGTAATCTGGGGAACAATTGCAGTATTCTTGCACTTAGCTAGTCTTGCATTGGGCTGTAGGTGCCCTTTGCCTCACTGGTACCCTGATGGCTTTGAAAGGTCCCAGTGTCCTCCAGGTGGATTAGGATTTGCAGCAGAACTTCCGAATAAACAAACCTGCATGAATCTCCTTAGATCCATGCTTAAAGTTCTGGAGCAAATATGAAGATACCCAAAGACAAAATCTGTTCCAGGACCAATGTTTTTGCTGAAAGAAGAAAATTATAAGTACCTTCTCCATATCCTGAGTCAGACAGGCAATGGCTATGTGGATTCCTTCTTCTCTTTTTTCCCCTTTTAGATCCCTGTCTGTTTTATCTTCTGGATTATTATATCTAATGTTAGATGAGAAAATAAGAAATCTAGTAAAGATTCACTAAAACTGGCTGTAACTTGTCTTCAGTTTGTGCTTGAAGAAGGAATAGAGTGAGAGGCTCTGGCTGCTTTGTGATTTGTTTCTTTTCCCCTCCATCTTTATTCTTATGCCTCACATGTTTCAAATGCACTCAAGTGATGTGGAACCTACACACTATTTTTCCAAAGAACTCTAGTGTCCCTGTGGTGTTGAAAATGTTATGTGCAATGTCTAGTTATTTCCAAAGAAATCCAGGAGAACCACTCATGATACACACACACTTCAGGTTGCTAGCTTAACAATACAGGCCTTGGAGAATCCTTTCCCAAAGATAATGTTTTTTAATCCCTCAGTTCCTTAATTTGGCTCGCAATACCTGGCTATAATGCTAATAAATGCCTTTCCTCAAGAGAATGAATGGTACTGCAAAAGTTCCTTCAAAATAGTGGGGTTTCTGTTTATAATAGCCACTATCCCATATTTTTTCTTGGATTCCTGTAATTCTACACTGGAAGCATGTCATACCTCCAAATGAGGGCTGCAAGACAGATGCATAGTTGTCTTCTACAGTAAGCTTTCTGCTTGTGTCAAAACAGCCGTCACCCTCTTTCCCAACATTTCCGCAAAGCAGGCAGGTCAATGGTTTGAAATTTTTGGTTAAGCTGGCTGTTAGATTATTGGGTTATTGCTATAAATTTGCTCTTGTCTAATTTGAGTACACTGTAATTGCTATGTTGCACTGCAAGTAGGTTTTCAGTGTCAGAATAACCAAATTAACAGGGATGCCCCTTCAACCATACATTGATGCCTCTGTTGTGTTTTCAAAGGTCTCATTTTATAATTTGTCTTATATATATGTCAAGTTCTTATTGTTGCTGTTTGTTATGCTAAAGTATCTAGATGTGTATTGAGTATGTTCTAAAAAAAAAAAAAACCAAAAAAAAAAAAACAAACCAAAACCCAAAACAAAAAAACCCACATCCAAACATCTCAAAGTTTCATTTAGACTATAAGAAAAGGAAAAAAGAGGAAAGAGAAGGAAGTGCTGTAGTAGAAGAGAGCGAAGTATTCTATAAGACCCATATAGCTTGAGGGGGAATTATTTTTTAATTCATATAAATAATTATTGTCTCATTTTAAATTGTGATGTATAATTAGACATTATTTTTGTATACGGGTAGTAGCATACAGAAGGAGATCCAGCAGAGGAGAGGAGCAAGGCTTATACAATAGTCTTTGGTGTCCAAATTGGAAGCAAATGCCAGTGTTTGGAAATGCAGCAGAGATATATGGCATGGTTTAGTGACCTGTTTGCCAAGTAGACAGATACTCCTGCTCCACCGCCTCCTCCTTAAACAGCCAACAATAAAGCATGTGCTTAAATACTTTGTGAATAAGGGTGATCTGGAGCCGTGTACAAGTCTCAGCTGGTATGACACTAGGCAGAATTAGTGCAAAATCATTCCCAGTTTATTAGCTGGCACGATAGGTAGTGGTGGTTCCTGGCAGTAAGAGTGAACAGGGATGAAGATATGGAAAAGGCTTGTGGGGGGAACACTAAATAACTGCATTTTGTTTGAGAAAAATCAGTTTACGCTGAATGAGAAAGGTGCAGAATGGCTGTGGTTACTCCGTTTTCCCTTCTTGCCTCTGCTAGTGTAGCTAGGTACTTAACTCCTGTGTAAATCAATCAGTGTAGCAGAGCAACGCTGAAACTACTTAATTCAGGGTAATTTAAAAGTTACTTAGTTGTACCTATACTTCACCATATTACTGTTGTATTTCCTCATAAAACAGTTTTCACTCTGAAACTGTTACTTTCTCTTCCCTTCCAAAAACCTCCCACTTTGTGGACTGGATACTATGTTTTCTCAATGTTTTTTCCCAGGTGGGAAAGCTGCTGTAAGCAATTGAGCTGCATTTGGGCTTGATATAACTTTTGAAAGTATTGGTATTCAATGACAATCTTAGGATTTTAATGCACAGTCATAAAAGGCAAAATAAACAATCACACTTCTGTTTCACTATTTTATTTTGGGATGTGATTCTGTTGCCCAAGTAAAGCTGAAACGGCTGATGCACACCTTGTGCTCAACAGAATTTTCATGAGAAAAAGAAGAAAAGAATATGGGTGCTGCTATTAAATGACAAACTAAAATTAATTCTGAATTCTTATATGCTTTGGGGTATCCTTTTTCCATTAAATAGATTTTGGAGAGTAACCATGTTACTAACAAAAATCTAGAGGTTAGCAAGAATATTTATTTATTTATTTATTTTAAAAAACTTGAAAAGAACCCATATGACATGGAAATAAGTGTCAGACTATCTTAGAGAGCTTTTTGATTTTGTGAATTGGCTTTATTTTTGATGCATAATATTTGTCGCAGCTGTATTTACTGCTTTTATATTTGGTTATAGAAAAATTATTCTGTGACAAAATAAAAGGAAAAATAGAAGAAAAAAAAGGATGGTATACTTAGCAGGTAGGTTTCTTATTAAAACTTAAACATACTGTTCCATTTTCATCAATGGTGTAAATTCAACATACACAGAAGTTCCTCAGTTTGCTATCAGGGGAACTCGTGGTCTGACAAATAATGATTTCAAATATAATCTATGAATTGTACTGACAGATTGTCCAAATGATAATAGTAACTAGTTCTTGTGCCTTAATTTAAACATGATCATGCTATTTCACTCCCTATATGGATTTATGGAATGTTGCTCTGCCCATGGGAAAACAGTTTCAGTATGCATGAGAGTTGCCTATATTTTTGTGGGAAAAAAATTTTGATTTCATCATTGCCTTAGAATAGACTCTGGTCCCAGAGGCTGTTCTGAAAATGGTTACATTTTTCTGACAGCTGTTCAGTCATCATGAGGGTATGTCTTCAAGGGAAAGGCACCCATTTCCAATTGGCAAATTTCTAATATTAGGTTTTAGACTATAAAAAACCTCACCCCCAAACCCTTTTTTATTTCACTGCTTCTTGTTGATAAAATCCAATCAGCCCAGAGGGAATTTATAATTCTCGCAATTGCACCAGATGATTACTACCTACAGGAGCAATCACTTATAGTACATCACCTGCGGACTGATGAACCATTTATTATCAAGAGTTTAATTGCTTGTAATACATCCTTGTGGCAAGATACACACACTCGTATACCTAATTTATAGACATGTATAACTGTATGCCACTTACGTTAGGGGTGGAAAATGTTCAGTTCAGATTAGATTTTGCAAAATTAAAAATACCCAAATTACCTTAGAAACACTTGAATCTAGAATACAGGTTCACACTCTGTGTTCACCCATTTCTGGACCTAGTTTAAGACATGAATTAAAGGAGACAGAGAAGGAAAGTGTGTGTCTGTGCAGGGTATTATTTATTTATTTGAATCTTGAAGAGACTTGTCACAAAACAGCTGGAGTTTGAGGTGAAAATTTTTGGGTTCTTGTTCAACCTCATCTATTTATTACAAATTTTAAAATTACTATTTATTAGGGGTGGTGGGGATGGTGTTTAAATTATTGTTATTGTTTGAAAGTGAGCTGGTGATGTGGGTTTAAGAGGCTTATGATGGGACCACCAGCAAGAGATGCTTCCTTGCATGTGCTGTACATATGGGCAGGAAAAGATCCCCAGGGGACAATTAAATGCTGATCAGCACTGGGATATGTTTTATCTGAATAAGTTTGCCATTCTCTGTAGTACTGCTTCAAAACAGTGCCAGATGTATTCAGCAAAACATACTCCAGATCACAGTTGTTCATGTTAAAGATGGGAGCCGGTTGCAAGGTATATACCAAAACAGCACTAGATACAGGACTGAGGCAAGACAGAAAAGTAAAGTAACATGGACTTGAAGCAGTGTGAAAATGTGAAAAATGAAACAAACACCGACACCATGAAGAAAATGTGAAGGCTTATTTAAACTATTTTACCCGGAGCAGTTCCTACTGCATCAGCTGAAAAAAAAGCCAGAGTGTGTTGCCTTCCTTTTGTGTACTGCTTTGCACAACAGAAAGTATGGATGAAAAGGGAGCTGGTTTTAAGTAGAAGTGTAAGGATGAAAAGGTTGTACAAAGCTGTCATTAAGACAATCACGGTTATAGGTATGAACGTGAACTTCACTCCCTTGTTTTGGTAAGTCTTCTAATACCCTCCTGGGTGGGGAAACGCTATTAACAGCACTTTGGAGAACTTAAGCCTGGAAAGCCTGTATGACTTGCCCATGTCGGCAGCATCTAGGGAGTTGAGCTGGCCAGGTGCTTGGCCAGTGCCTTGATCACGGGAGGACTGTCCTTCCTTTCTGTCAGCTTCTCCAAGGCATTCTATCCACAGCTGGGACCACAGAATTTGGGTCTTTGCAGACTATTTGCAGTGGAGGAACAGTTGTGCTTCTGGATACTTGGGAGCCTGGGTACTATCTGCAATTAAAATGTGAGTTCCATGGTTAAAGGGATTAATGAGGCAGCCCAAATGAGAACATTTCCAAAAAGTGATTTTTGCAACTATTCTGGATTCCACTGGAAACTTTTAACATTGTTCCTTTGATGTAGAGTTAATCTTCTCTATAATGAGAATATTGTAAAATATGCTACAGGCAGGAGCATCTAAATATTTTTTTTATGAGAGATAATATATGTAGAATTAAATCCTGCTTGCCTCATTCATGTAGCTAGTCCCGTTGAATCTAAATAGGAATGCCACAGTGAATAAACCAAGCAGGACTGGTCCTGTATTTGCTATTTCTATATTTCATTTTCCTCTTGATTTCTGTTTCATTTGTAATTAACACAGTGTACTGATTAAATCATTAACTGTATGGTTCATCTTCATCAGCGGCTTGTAGATTGAGATCCTAATGTACTGTAACCCATTGCTAGAATAGCTATAAAAGTTTTGATTTATGAAGGCAAATATTTTCTGTTCTGGTATCATTTGTGATCAAGAAATGATACAAACAAATTTATCTAAGATAATCACTTCCTCATGTCTGCCAGTGCTAGAAAACTCATCATAAGGGTATCTGGGATAAAGGGGAGGATGAATTTTTTTGTTCTTTTGAAGCATATTAAACTCAGAGAGCTTCTTTGAAGTGTCAAGTGTAGAGACTAGAGTTTTGCTGAAACAAAATGGGAAGTGCCCTTGCTTTCACATAGCCGCTGTCAACATGGCGGCAGCATAGATTCAGTCTCACTGGAAATGACTATGTAGATTTTTTTCTTTTTCTTCTATCCCAGTTGCTGAAAGTCTGAAGTTTTTAAATATTTTGTCCCCTAGGTCCATCTAATTGAATAATTGTCTCAGCAACTTTGCATTGTAATATTCTACTGAAAAGCACCTAACTTACCTTGTGAAATGTTGTAAGGCCAGTAGAAAGCAGTGTTGTGTTTACAGATTTTATTTCCTTAGCACTATCTTATGGCAGCAGTATTTAGGGTACATTACAAAAATACTGTCACCTTCACAGGGTGGTACATAGTGGCTATTGGGATATCTTGGAAAGATATCCACCATCTCTCAGCTAGAGGCACATATACCTACACTACCATCTCCCAAACATTCAGCAATTTATAGGGCTCATCAGTGGTGCTATATTAACAGTTTTTATCCAGCAGATGCCAATGTCATACTTAACGCACAGGCCCTTAATTGCAATAATGAAGGTTTAAAATATCTCCAGCAAAACATGGAATATTTTGAACACTACCACAGGAGAAATAATCTCACAAAAATACCTCTGGGTACTTAAATATAGATTTCATTTACAAATATAGCTCCTGATTCTGATCCCATCTTTATGAATGTCCTGGTTTCAGCTGGGATAGAGTTAATTGTCTTCCTAGTGGCTGGTACGGTGCTATGTTTTTGAGCTAAGTATGAGAAGAATGTTGATAACACACTGATGTTTTCAGTTGTTGCTAAGTCGTGTTTGTACTAAGTCAAGGATTTTTCGGCTTCTCATGCCCAGCCAGCAAGAAGGCTGGAGGGGCACAAGGGGTTGGGAGGGGACACAGCCAGGACAGCTGACCCAAAATGGCCAAAGGTGTATTCCATACCATGTGATGTCATGCCCAGTATATAAACTGGAGGGAGTGGGGGTGGGGGGATCATCGCTCAGGGACTTAACTGGGCATTGGTCAGCAGGTGGTGAGCGATAGCATTGTTCATCACTTATTTTATATTCCAATCCTTTTATTATTACTATTGTCATTTTATTAGTGTTATCGTTATCATTATTAGTTTCTTCTTTTCTGTTCTATTAAACCGTTCTTATCTCAACCCACGAGTTTTACTTCTTTTCCCTATTTTCTCCCCCATCCGACTGGGTAGGGGGGGAATTGAGTGAGTGGCTGTGTGGTGCTTAGTTGCTGGCTGGGGTTAAACCATGTCAATGAACTAAGACTAAATGTGAAAAGAGGATGTACATTTGGGATAAGAGGTGATTTAAGACTCCTGATATTCCAGTTACTTCTCTGCAACCAAGTTCTATGATGTGGCTTATTGCCAATAATGTGAAACATTAGCCACAAGATGTCCTCACAAGAAAAATGTTTGTTGTCAGGTCTTCAAATATAGGCAATTGTTTCTGTCTGAACCTGTGCAAACCAAGTCAGTGCTTCCCCTTTTTAGGCATCCAGTGGTTTTGGACACCTCCATGAGCCAGCAAAGTGCCCTTGTGACAAAGAAGGCGAATGGTACCCTAGGCTTTGTTAGAGAGCATTGCCAGCAGGTCAAGGGAGGTGATCCTTCCCCTCTGCTCAGTACTGGTGAGGTCACACTTGGAGTACTGTGTCCAGTTCTGAGCTCCCCAGTACAAGAGACATGGACATGGCATGCCCAACGAAGGACCACAAAGATGATTAAGGAACTAAAGCATCTTTCCTGTGAGGAAGGGCTCAGAGATCCAGGACTGTTTACCCTGGGGAAGAGAAGGCTCAGGGGGATCTTATTGATATATCTGAGTACCTGAAGGGATGATGCAAAGATGACAGAGCCAGGATCTTCTTAGTGGTGCCCAGTGACAGGACCAGAGGCAATGGGCACAAACTGAAACATGCAAGGTTCTGTCTGAACACCAGGAAACACTTTTTCACTGTGAGGGTGACCGAGCACTGCACAGGTTACCCAGGGAGTCTTCCTCCTTGGAGATATTCAAAAGCCATCTGGAAATGGTCCTGGGCAACTGGCATTAGGTGGCCCTGCTTCAGCAGGGGAGTTGGACTAGACAAGCTCCAGTGGTTCCTGCCAATGTTAACCAGTCTGTGGTTCTGTGAACCAAAATTAGTCCTGTGGCAGTGCTTCAGACTTTCTGCAGTATTTGGAAAGCCATGTGGCTGCTTTAACTGACCTGTTTGATGAGTAATACCCTGAAAATATTCTAATCTTAGAATTATTTGACCAATAAAGGTTAGCTGGCAAATCATTTGAAAACCATAGAAGAGGATTTTTTTTTTTTTTTTAAAAAAGTAGTTATTGAAACAAAGTGGACAATTTCCTTTTATATAGCAAAATGGACATGCTCAATCATGTCCAACTGTAGCTTTCCTGTTGCCCAGCAATACTAAGACAGCACAAGAAAATTGGATATCCCTGTTATGCCTCAACAGAAGCAGTCTGCTACAGCACCTCCAGAAACCAAACATGGGAGTGCTGACTGGGAATTTCACAGAGAAGCAGTCCTGGAAGCTGTCAGCAATAACCTGCACAGGGTTCAGCTCTCACAACCTTAGTCAATATCAAAAGTAATTATTTATACTAACCTAAGGATTCTGAGAGTGCCCATCACTCTAGGGGCATGAACCTGTGATATGATCCTATTTCTGGCAAAAATCTGCGCTGGGAATGACGGAACACAAATCGTGCTTACATCTGATAGCATATGGACTCAAACACAACCCATGGTTGAAAGTCCATTTCCCTCTTCTGTGTGGTTTCAGCTGGTTTCTCTGGGAACAAAACTCACATTTTCCATGTTCTGATTAATTTTTGCAAAACTGCTGTCATAGCAATTCTAAGGCATTACTTCCTGAGGAGCAGGTACTTGCACCTCAGCTGGTCAGGGCAGAAATAGCCGTTATCTGGCAGTAGCTCCACAATTAGTGATTAAGAGTTATTTGCAGAAGGAGATCTGCAGAAATTAGACTGGTGACAGAGTTTAGATTGTAAGAGTTAACACACATGCTTTGTTAAGAAATTTGTGACAGAAATATGAGAAAATCCTTTCTCGCAACCAGCAAAGTAGGTTGAAAACAGTGTTGGGAAGATGAACATCACAGCAATGTGGACAAGGGAGAGTTAATGATAAGATATCCAAGCAAAAATATTTTATCCCTAGGGGATGTAGAGAAATTCATATACTTCTTTCTTAAACGTGGCTGAATTAGAGGCTAGTAGAGAATCAAAAGCACGTAGGATATCCTGAAGCAGTGAGCCGGGGATTTTTTTCTTCTCTCTCCTTTTTTCACATCTCACCACACTCCTTTACATCAGGTTTTGATCACAGGTTCTCCTTTGTCTGCAGTTCCTTTTCTATCTTTGATCAATGTTTGTCTTTAATCTCCATGTTCTGTCTTTTTTATTCTTTTGTCTCCAGTCCATGACTATTATATTTCTCCTTTTTTTCTGTGCTATTATTTCCCTTCCAGTGGGTCTTCTCATTTCATTGTACTCTATCTCTGTCCAAAATGCTGTACCGTGTGTGAACAATAAATGAATTGATTTCAAATGAGTTGACGGCAGTGCTTAGCCAATCCATGTCATACAAAATAGCCCACCGAATGAGTACAATAAGTGACTCAAATCAAAATGAATTCACACGGATGCTTGGAAAATCCATATGGAAGGGTGGGGGGCCATGGCTCAGAACAGGCTTGTGTAACCAGTGTTTTAAGAAAATCTTTTTTAAGTAGTAGAAAGAAATCCATGTCTGCTTTTTCTTTCTACTTTGTTATCTTTGGATAAAACCGATTAACTAGTGTGTAATTGATTAGTTAATGAGTAAGAGTGGGCCCTGAAGACTGATTACCAAAGGCATGAGGAATGATCAGAGATTGTAAAAATGTAACAATAATGCAAAATTTTAAAAATGCATTCTTGCCTCCCACAGAAAATCTTAAAACCATGAAAATGGAAAAAAGCTTGCTAGCACAGGTTGCTAGACTGTTCCTCAGAGATGCTGCTGCTGTATTGCTGCTGTATGACTTATACGTGTGAGTTGAAAGGAAATATAAATAACCAGGAAGAGAAGACTAATAATTGAAAAAGCTTGACAGAAACTCCTTTGTGTCATGTTTCCAATCTAGGATTTGCCACAGGCTTATACCTAATAATTCCAACCATTGAGCTAAAAGTGTTATCCAAAGGATCATGTCTGAATTTAAATTAGTTTTTCAGTTATTATTTTTTGAGTGGCTCCATCAAATATATATAAAACTAGGGGAAAGGCCTTGTTGTTCTTAAACACAAGTGCTCTTTCCATGTCATGGCAGAACCTGACATTTCTTTGAAGCTTTTCTAAATTCCGAAGGAGGTAATGTATTTAAAATATCTGAAAGTTTTTACGTCTCTCTAATTATTTTCGATGTGATACTTCTCAGGACATATTAAATGAAAGCATTTTCCGCATGATCTTAATTGAGATGACTCTTATCTCCTCCTCTTATCTCCTTCTGTAATTACTGATGAACAAGATTTCTACATGGATTAAATTGTATATTCTCACAAACTGGAACAGGCCTATTTTCTTGTCTTTCATAACACACTTTTCTAAAGCTCCACAATGTCTCCATCCCCATGTAAACACTTTATTTACAGCTGTCCACAGCTGTATCACGCTGACTGGGATATGATTACTTTTATTTCTACAGATTATAACTACCTTAGGTATTCAGAGAGGATATATAAGCATAATTACTGCAAGTGGAGAATATTACCATGGTGATTGCACAAGATTTACAGGAAAGATCCTCAGGAGTGTACCAAGTCCAGGAATATTTACCTCAACCAAGGTAAAGCCCGGTGACCCAGGCAAATCTATTTATGATCACAGCAATGTCTTGGCAAAGATGGACTTCGTCTTACTTCGCTCATATAAGGACAAAGTACATTTGTATCGGTCAGCTAGAACCTGGTGGGAACTCATCCACTGAAATCAAAGAGGGGGTTTCCAGTGAAGAGCTCTGTGACATGAGAGGGCAAAACTTTGCTCAGGTCCTTTTCCCTTGAGATGCAGCACAGTACCTTTATGAGAGTCCCACTGCCCATGGGGGCAACATGGAGTGCTGCCCTTCCCACTGCCAGCCACGCTATGCTGTGGGCCACCTCGCTGCATTGCTGGATCTCTTGTCACACTGCTGAGGTGTTTATGGACATTTTTGTATTTTTGGACTGAAGCTGGATGCTGGTACTAATCAAGAATGTGCTTCAGCTTCCTCTATATATTACTTTGACTGGCATTCTTCCAAAGAATGAATTTCTGCATTGATTTTTTGTTTTAAACGCTTCAAACAAATCTGAAATACTTTATTTATACTAAAAATGATTTTTAATTTCTTCTTTTTTCCAGGTCTTTTTTTTGTCAGCTGTGACCTTTGGGTAAGTGATTTTCATCATAATTACCAAATAGAAATTATTTTCTGCACATGTGAATTTTAATTTTTTTTTAAGAAAAGGTCAAATGTAGCTGCATGCGGAATGACCACACCTTCTGGCTCTTCCCAGTTGTGTTTCTGGGGTAGCATGTTGGGTTTTTACTCTCCTAATTAAAGGCATATTCAGTGTTTTTCAAAACAATATGAAGACTGTTATCAAATAAACTAGTTTATGAGTCTCCGTGTATCATGACATAGGCAAATATTTGCATTTACAGACTGATAATATTTTCTGCAAAAATGAAGGTAACTCACTATACATATGACTCATTCACTCTAGCTCTATGCACTGACATACAGCCTCTTTTAACATCAGGTGTCCTTAAGTGGGTTAATAGCAGTACCAATAAATAAGTTTAAAAAAAAAAAAGGTAGTTAAATAAAATAGGAAACTAAAAAGGTATGACAATTCCAGTTGAAACATAGCAAAGATACTAGTAAATAACACAGATTTTCTAATAGTGCCTGGAATCTAACTAAAAAACATAGTTGTATGTCATTCCTGTGCAATATCTCTAGCATCACAGAGCCTGCAAATATTGTCGAGATCTGGTGTTACTTATTCAGAAGTTGTGCCATCCAGTGGGTTGCCTTTGCTGACCACTGTTGGTGATAAAGGGAAAGAAAACCCAACCTGGAAAACCAGTTCAGCTCACTTTATGGGTTCTTCACTGTCTTTTACAGCTCTGATCAGTAAGGTGTAACTGAGTTTGTAGTTCTTGGTGCTTTTGTGGGAGCTGCAGAAGTTCATGAAGGATATTAAACGTTCAACTTGTGTGGCTCTTACTGACTACTAGTAGAGGCTCATTTTTCATAGTGCTATTGAACACTGGTTTCTCATCTTGGAAAGTAGAAGTATCCATATATCACAATACCCTTCACGTGGTCTTTGATTGCTGGTAGCTGGCAGGAATTCTCTGTAGATAAAATAAGAAAAGCAAGAAGCAACATTTTTTTGGTATGAAGAGAAAGCCACAAATCCTGAGAATCCTGAAACCAGTTGTATTGGGTTTGCATGGCAAGGTTTTGGTAGCAGGGGGGCTTACAGGGGTGGCTTCTGGGAGAAGCTGCTAGAAGTTTCCCCGATGTCTGACAGACCCAATACCAGCCGGCTCCAAGACGGACCAGATGCTGGCCAAGGCTGAGCTAATCAGTGATGGTGGTAGTGCCTCTGGGATAACAGGTTTAAGAAGGGGGAAAAAAACCTGCGAGGCAGCAGTCAGAAGAGAGTGAGTGAGAACATGTGAGAGAACCAGCCCTGCAGACCCCCAGGTCAGTGCAGAAGAAGGGGGAGGAGATGCTCCAGGTGCTGGAGCGGAGATTCCCCTGCAGCCCGTGGGGAAGACCACGGTGAGGCAGGCTGTCCCCCTGCAGCCCAGGGAGGTCCATGGTGGAGCAGATCTCCACCTGCAGCCCAGGGAGGACCCCACGCCGGAGTAGGCAGGTTCCCGAAGGAGGCTGTGACCCCATGGGAAGCCCGTGCTGGAGCAGGTTCCTGGCAGGACCTGCGGACCCACGGAGAGAGAAGCCCATGCTGGAGCAGGTTTTCTGGCAGGACTTGTGTCCCCACGGGGGACCCACACTGGAACAGTGTGCTCCTGAAGGACTGCAGCCCCTGGAAGGGACCGATGCTGGAGCAGTTCATGAAGAACTGCAGCCTGTGGGAAGGACCAACATTGGAGAAGTTCATGGAGGACTGTCTCCCGTGGGAGGGACCCCACACTGGAGCAGGGGAAGAGTGTAAAGAGTCCTGCCCCTGAGGAGGAAGGAGTAGCAGAGACAGCGTGTGATGAACTGACCGGAACCCCCATTCCCTGTCCCCCTGCACTGCTGGGGCCGGGGGGGAGGTAGAGAACTCAGGGGTGAAGCTGTGCCCAGGAAGAATAGAGGGGTGGGGGGAAGGTGTTTTTTAAGATTTGGTTTTATTTCTCACTATCCTACTCTGATTTGATTGGTAAGAAATTAAATTAATTTTTTCTCCCCAAGCTGAGTCTGTTTTGCCTGTGATGGTAATTGCTGAATGATCTCTCCCTGTCCTTATCTTGACCCATGAGCCCTTTGTTATATTTTCTCTCCCCTGTCCAGCTGAGGAGGGGAGTGATAGAGCTGCTTTGGTGGGCACCTGGCATCCAGCCAGGATCAACCCACCGTATCAGAGAAGCAGACTAAAAGTGTCTCAAAGTTTAGTTTGGCTTTCAGTCTAAATAACAAAGCATTATGATGTAATTTAAGTCACAGTTCCAACTTAAGCAACAGTTCATATTCTCATTCTAAGTAGCAGGCAAGTTATAGATTAAATCTAAATTATAGCATTAGCAAATACCTTCACCATTTTTTACAAGTCCTGATATTTTTTTATTTTGCTGCATGTGCTTTTCAAGGACCGACTTGGATAGACTTGAGAAAGCTGATCAATGCAAAGACACATCAGTTACGGATGAATAAATTACAGGGTCTTCTCCAGCTGAACTTGTAGTAAGGTTGCAAGGTCATGTGGATGGGGTTCATTGAGTTTTGCCACTGAGACTGTCAGATTTGTTAATACTAGACAATATTGTATATGCTGTCAGCATAAAAAGCTGCAGGGTTGTGTTTAGAATAATAGTGTATTCACAAATAGAACTCAAATTGCTCTGAAATATCACAGTTAGCTGCATCTTCATTCTATTATCTCACTGCTTTATGCTTCTGAGACCTTTTCCTAGCAGACTATAATATCATTCCAAATGTAAGATGATAAATTAATAGAACAAACCAAATTGGAGTCAGTAGGATTGCATTTAGCACTAACAAGACCCATCTGAGTTTCACATTTTCTCTTGCAATTATAAAAAAATAAGGCTAGTGTCAGAACTCTTCCTAAATTGCTGTTACAGAAAGCTCTGGATAAGGGCTGATGCAAAGGAGCAGTCTCTCCAATTCTTGACAAATATCATTTCTTCTAAACTAGGAGGTGGAAATGTAAGATATAACAAGAAATATATTTCAAATCACCTATGGCAGAAGGAATGGATATTTGCATCACAACATACACGGATGGCTTTAGGGTAAATAATGTTAAATATTTGCAGTAAGTGAAAACTCAAACTAGACACGTTAAGAGGTGGAGAGTTTGATGTGATATTTGAGGAGGCAAAATCTCCCATGCTCTCCCTGAAAATATTGAAAGTTTGGGGTTTTTTTTTCCTTGGTGTGGAAGGAAAACTATTGAAACATCCATATTTTGCTAAACATGTTTCTCGTCTTCCAGTGGACCCTAGCAACCTGGAAATTAAGGAACAGAGGTTCTATTTTTCTAGAGAATAAGACTGTTACACTCTGCCATTTTCACTTGACGCTTATAATGAAACTTTCAGCTAGCAACCACCAAAGATGTTTGATTTGGTGATTTGTTCTTTGATTTGATTTTCTATGATAAAGCAGTTTTTACAAAGTACTTTTGCTGTTCTTTTTATCATACTTCATCATAGTTCCTTTGCTTTAGTTCACTCTAGTAGCATCCCTGTGAAAAAATGTTTAAGTCAACTTGATAGGAAGATAACTGACTTGATTAAGAATAGAAGAACACCTAGCATTCCGAACAAGAGCCTCTCGTGTACTTATTTGGTGTTCTAATATTGTCTTCCCCACATCCAAAGATGCTTTCCTGTGGTTGAAGGCCATAGTAACATTTTGAAGAATTTCAGATTCACCACCATGTCTGTCGTGGCAACTTCTCCATACATGGCTGGATTTATGTGCTTTTTCAGGCAGCTTTAAAAAGTTCAGATAAGAGTCTTGGCGTTTGAAAACTGTGTTTATGTTCTGTTACAAGCCTTTCAAAATCATTTGCTTCATGTACAGTAGAACCATTGAGTTGATTGGAAAAGGATTTCATCAAGTCAAAGAAAAAAAACAGGGAGTGGGAACTGAAGCAAGTCGGCAAGAGGATAAGCTTGTCAGTGGTACACTTTCCCTTCAATACTTAGCCTTTGTTGCAACGTGTTCAGCATCGAAATGTTATGCAGGGAGGAGGCCAACCACAGTGCAGTGGAATTAATAAAGCTGATCAGCTCAGCACTGACATGTTAAAGTGGTGCCATTTATTAGAAAATGTTTTCAGTAACTTTTCTGTTTCCTCTTGAAAGAGGAAGGTGATGAAGGAGCCAGCTTCTGTCTAAGAGACACTTTATGTTCAGTAATTTGGCCAGATGACAAGCAATTTTCTGCTGAATAGAGGATTTCTACTGTTTGGTAGGAATAGAAAAGATAAACAATTACAGGACTCATTATCCTTAAGAATAAGAATAAATTGCTTTGTCCTAAATACATAGTTATAGATATCAATGGTACTTGAGATTTAGTTGTATGTCGGTATATTTGTAAAATTTTTATTAATGGGATTGTCCTTCTCTACTAGCGATCACTGAAATCAAAATACAGCTCGCTATTCGTGTTCCTTTGACATTGCCAGTGCCTTTTACATGTATCATAACATAAGAAGTACAGCTAAGCTTCTAGTAAGGTAACTAGCTTAAACTGATTCAGGCATATCAACAGTATCTTATGGACAGACAGACTTTTAATGAACAGAAAAGAATGAGAGTAGGGCTAGAATCAAATAAATGTTTACTGTAGAAATCTTTTGGCAAAGATGAAGAGATAATGAAGAGACAGCTGCTGGCCAAATCGTCAGATGGCCCTTGCACACGCAAACATGGGGAGAGCACGGGAAGCGGTCAGTGACTGGTGCTCTGCTCGTGTACAATCTTGTAGAACAGGCATGTGGGTCTTTCTTGATGGGGCACATAATAAAAAGTGTTATTAACTATATGTCGTTATGTAGTTATATCACATCTGGATGAAAAGATGTCTACATTTGCTAAATGATTATATTTTGTTTGTATTGAATTATTTTGCAGTAATTACAAGTGTCTGTTCCTTGAGAACTTGATGATCAGGGAAGGAATAATGTAGGGGTTTCTTTCACTTCACAAAGTAAGTGGAATGAAATTAGACATTTACAATAGCTAAGCATAATCTGTACATTAAGCAAAGCAATAGAGTACATGTGCTACTTATGTTTAGTTTCTTTCCCTGGATGTTATGTAATTTAAAACTACAGTTATCTTGACTGAAGCATCCCCCCCCAAAAAAGTGGAGAGGAGGAAAATATAATATACCAGCAGGAGTGTATTCATATCTTCAAAATAGCAGCAGTTATTCTTCTTGATTATTAGACTGAAAGTGTGAAAATTTTAGAAGTCAAAAGCTCTTTTTTTCCACAATTCAGAACACGACTATGAACAATTCATTTTGATCTTGTAAGCCCTTGCAAATTCTGAAGTTATATCAAGTGGGTGCACTGAGCTTAGTTTCAGACACAACTGATAAGAGGTTTATATTCTATGAGTGCTTGTTAGTTACAGTCTATTTTTCAAAACCAGAAAAGAATACATTCAAGATGCTAACCTTTCACTGTATATGCCTCTTCTGACTTTTAAAAAGTGCTATATATGGATGTTGGTTTCTGAAGTATCTGAGAAGTACTGATTTGATCTTACCAGTTAATTTCAAAAGTGCTCAAAAACTGGGTTCTTGCTTGCTGCATTATCTTTAAACCATTTTTTGATCTCAGTTGGCTATGAGGGTATTTTTCTACTGCTCACATTTGTTTTGAGCTTAAATGCTGAGCTGGCAAGCTCCAAACTGAGCTTTCCTCCTACTTTGCATTAAGCATTGCCCAACAAACCAATTTGCTTAATGCTCTTATAGCTAAGAGTTCCTGAATTTTGAGTCTGACTCTGACAATCATTTGCTGTCATTGATCAGGTCAGCTTCTTCATGGATGCCTTTCCTGTTGGATAATGAGGTAGACAATGCTTCACTTTTATGAGAATTATTAGTTTTTATACAGGAATTTAAAGCAAGACTGGGAAAGGAAATAAGAAGAAAGTGTCAGGTGGAAGATCTGTGTTTGAATTGCTAAATTACCATATAAAAGCCATCACCATTAGGGGTACTTTGTGCTGGATTTTATGCATTCATTGAACATGTCTTAGGCTCAGAGGACTTGGGTACTATTGTGGTATTTTAAGTTACATTGCTATGGCCTTCAGATCTTAGGGGTCGTTTTAAGTCTGGAGGCAGATAAACCTAGTTAGAAAGGAAGACTTAATCTTAGACTGGAGAGTGATCCCATTATGGTAAATGCTGGATCACCTCTTCAGATGAAAGTAAATATTCAAATCATTGTAATTAAGTGAGGGCTCAAATATGGTGGCAGCAGTCATTGTTCTTTGTACAAGACACTGGCACTTTTGGCTCCTGGCATCTCCTCCAGGTAGCATGTATTGGTCCTGCTGGAAAAGGTGAAGAAGGTCCTGTTGACTTCAGATCTGACTAGGGATGGCCGTATTCAAGAAGAAGGTATTTAAGCACTTCTAATGTGTTTTTCTTCATAGCGTGCTTGATTTTCTGTGTAAGTGATAGATAAATGGTATATCTGGTTTGTGTGTTCACAGCTGTTGTGTACAGTAGGGTGTCTGGAGGGGTCAGAGGAAGACTGCCTTGTCCTGCCCTGCTCCAGGGGAACTGGCCAGTGGATTAGGAAAGTGGACCCTCCTGCAGAGTAGCTGTGCATTCGCAGCTCAGAGAACTTTCTGCAGTACCCTGGAGCAGAAAGCATAGGAGAGAGCTAGAAAGAGGTGAGGAATGTTGACGACTAGGAGCACCTCTTAGAAAAGCTGAGTGCAGGTCACAGGCAAGCCTTCAAGGTGATGGCAGATAACACTTTCCATGTATAGTAATCAAGAAGGGGCTGACAGAGCTTACTGGAAACCAAGAAGTCATGGAAATGTGTTGGACTAGAAAGGATGATTGAAGCAAAGGTTTCAGCCAGTGAGGATGTAACTGGAGGAGAGTAGATCTGTTAACAAATCCTTTTATTTTAAGCTGTTTTGCCTACCAGCTCAAAGCTTTCTTACTCAGGAATTCTAGCCTTTTCTACCCTACTTTCAAATAAAATTCAATTCTACATTTTACAATGTAGTATATTTGCATTAAAAGAAGGCAGATCTATCTTATAGCCCAGGCTAACCTGGGATCCAATGAAAAGTGTCTTCTAAACTAGGGTCCGTTAATGGAAGGAGTAATGGTTTTCTCTGACAGGAATCAAAGTAACTCTAAAGTCTGAACAGCCCAAACAGATACAAAAAGCCCCAGGGTGATGACTGAATATCAGCTTTGTGATTTTGTTAATTTCTGTACCAATAAATCCAAAACTGGAAACAGACGTGCCAGAGCAAGAGTAGAGACTTTCCTTTTCAAAGGCAATTTTAAAACATTCATGATTAAAGACTAACTTCCAGGCTCTTGTCAATAGTTCCAAAATTAAGTTTGTCATAACACTTTATATAATGCTAATGATAAGTTATTTATTGTGTGGAAAATGTCAGTTTATTTCTTACTTTCTTCTTTTGATCTATTATTTTCTGATGTGCTGAAGTCTCAGTATTTAGGTCTGTGCAGTGACTATCCGTGGGAAACCTCTGTAACTGTGTGGTGAGGGGACACGTGCAAAGACAGGATAAGGTGCAGCACCTGCATAACTGGTTCAGGGGTACAGTGGGCCCCCAAATTAAGCAGCTCTTTCTAATTTTGATCTGGTATCAGAGTGGAATGTTTATTGCTAGTTTATGTATTAGTTATGTTGCACAGTTCTAACTTGAAGTGAGGCCAAGAGCAGGTAAGATTAAATGACGGGGTGAGGAGAGATAAGAGGTTGGGAAGAAAGGAACGGCTTCAGGGCAGGAGGAGGGTTTCCCCGGAGAGCCTGTGGCTGGTTGTGCCATTTTGTTCAAGTGAAACCAGCATCTGCACAAATAAGATAGGACTGAATAACAGCAGTTGTGAATGGAGTCGTTGCCTTTGTGCAGCACAGTGAGAGGTGCTGCCATTGGAAAAGCTGTGCTCTGCCCTGGATTACTGGGTGTTTAGAACGGAAGAAGAAAATGCAATCTGGACACCTGGGAACATGGCCTTGAGATTCATTTTTGGTTTCATTGAACATTTCACCATTAATTCAAAGGGGAGCGATGTTGATGAGAAGGACTGAGAACTCCTTCTTGTGATCCAGCATAACTGGGGTGTTCACGATCAGAGGAACTCGCCATACAAAAATAAGTTAAAGGCCCACAGGCAGAAGAAAAAGATCTGAGCTCACCTGCAGAGCTGTTGGGTAGAAGATTGCTCCTCTCACAAGTTTGAATCTCTCTCTCCAACATACTTTTCAAACTAAAGCTCTGCAGCTTATTATTGATTCAAATATAATTTGAGGACAAATACAAATTTTCAGCTAACTTACTGTTAACCATCAAGCTCTGCACAGGATTTTGTCTGTTGTGAGAAAACACAGGCAGGTAAGATGGTAATATTCACAGTCTGTTAAGAACTCCACTAAGATCCACTTTAAACTTCTCAAATAACATATCAGTTCCAGGAGGTAATGTATCTTGCTGCACAAAAATTCAGTGTTAGAAGTAGCCCCAAATGGAACAGAAAATATTGGGCAAAACTCTTTTTTTTGTTTAGATTTCATTAAAACATTTCTAAAAGCCCACGTCATAAAATCATCATCATACTTGAAACACACAAAGGTTGCCTTCAGGCATAAACCATCTTTTAGCAGGTCTTTATGAATACTTGTGTTAATAATACTCTCTAATTTACTGACAGGAAAGTAATCCATCATCATCTTATTTATTTTCCAGTTGTCAGAGTACCGATAGTGGTAAAATATTTAAATAAATTCTGAAACAAATCATTGTAGATATAACAGTCTCTCACTGCATTCATGCTAGATGCACATATATATCCTTGTTGCATTTCTATAAATACCTTTTAGTTTCGGAAACAAACTTAAATCCTGCTTTCGACTTACAATTAAATTATTCTTCTGTAAGGAATTTTAAGCAATGAATTATTTTTGTTTCTCCTGTTTAAAGAGTGTGTGTAAGTTAGAACTGAAGTGGCATGTGTCTCTTACGCAAGACTGGATTTAATTTGATGGAATTATTTCTTTAGGCTCAATGGCTGGGCCCAAACCACAGGTTATCGATTCGTCGGAAAGAGTAGCCCCATCATTAACCCTGCTCTGCTGCGATGTCCAGCACAGGCCTGACCCACCCTCTGCTGAAATTCCTTGTTAAAACCAGGTGAAAAGAAGTCATGGAAGGACATAACCTCAGAAATATTTTTCTTGCCAAACTTCTCTGTATTTCTCCAGTTACTGCCCCAATGAATGGGGAGCTGGAGCCTGAGAAGAAACCAGCTTCTTCCTTCTGCCGGCCACAGCCTGCGGGGGTGAGCAGCGTGGGCCAAGCGGCTGATCCCCAGCCGAAGGCAGCTCCCCCCGCAAGGGTTGCCCTGGCTGGGCCCCCGCACACGCTCCCCACGTGGCCAGCGTGAAGGCGGCACCCGTGGCTGTGCTGCCCCTGCAGCGGTCCTGGGCACCAGCAGCCAAGCCCTGGGCAGGGGGACGCGCTCAGGGCCCTGGCGCAACCAGCCAGAGTCCCAAATGTTGCCGTAGGGGCTTTGCTTTCATAAAGACTTGCTCAAAATCCGATGAAGGCGGTGGGTGTCTTTCTGCTGATCTGAATGAGTGTTGGTTAACCTAACAAGGTAACCCTGGTACTTAGATTTGGTAATAGAAGTGGTAGGAATGAAACAATATTAAAAATAATGTCAATCTCTGGATTATTTTAGCTATGAAACATATAGCTCAGATTAGCATTTTGCTGTTCCCTGCAAAGTACCTCAAAAGCTGAGTCCTGTTGGAATGTGATCAGAGCGAAATACATGTCTGCCTACTTCTGACTTGTATACAGTATTTATGAAGCAGCCTATGTGATTTAATTTTAAATTATCTTATTCATGAATTAGCAAACAACTCCTTTCAGAAAAAAATATTTCAGGTTCTGTTAGGAGCATTCTCTATTTCTAAAAATCCATGGTTCAGACAAACTGTGTTATATTTTTTCAGAGCATACTCAAGCTATGCATAGTATTCTCCTTGTCGACTCCTAGGTAGTCATACAGATCAGGACTGTTCAGTTCAAATAGATGTCCAGACATTCAGAAGGACTTAGACTGTGCTGCTTTTGCTTAGCAGAGAATGTGCTTACACATCAACCCCCTCCTCCTTTCCTTGCTCAATTATTTCATGTGCTTATTTGCTTTCTTAGAGTGAGTAGTGATATTCACACAAGAAGTTGTTCCTACCCTGAGGACCTGATGGCACACTGGGTGATAGTGCTTTCTCAGCAGGATTTGACTACAAGAACACAGGAAGATTTTGTGCTCACACATTCAGTTAAGCTGGCACACCTCTGTGTTTCCAAGCTGTGATTATATTTTAAGAGTTAAATTGGATTCAGTATATTTTCTCCAAAAGTAGCTCTATCCATCGTAATGACTCAGACTTAATGTTGCCGATGGGTTGAGTCCTGTTCTCTAGAGTGTGTAATATGACAGCAAAACAGGTACAAAGTAAAAATATATCTAGTGGAATGGAGCTTTGGAACCCCCCATCCACTTTTCCATTGATTTCTCAGCTGGCTGTTCACAGGGTCCATGGAGCTCCTCGCCTCCCTCTTTATTGGAAGAGGAATTCTGTTGTTTCCCACCTCTTCTTGCCATAATCTTAAGACATGCTGGCTCTCAAAGTAGCTGTACTACGGAAAAGATGTCAAGGAACAGTCAAGTTGAGTAAACCAGAGCTTGACTTTTCTCTTGAGACTTGGCTGAAATTGTTATTTGCATACTTATTAAACTCTTAGGTAACTCCTTTAAACAGTTCTTTTGGGATCACTGCAAAATGGTGATTTTGGAATGTACCTTTTTGTACCTTCATTGTACCTAGTATGAAGGAACTGTTTTAGAAATACTACCACATGGTACAGTAGAGATATATTTTTTCATTGTTCAGGAAAGTCACAAAAGAAAATTGGACAATGATGAGAGTACATTCTTGCTACCATGTTTCTTTTATTTTATAAGTAGTTGAGGGAATATACCCTGATGTATGGTGTGTTGTTGAAACACTATGTTTATATCCAAATTAAAAATACAGAACAATTTAAATTGCCGGGGATTTCTGAAGGTTATTTGCTTAAAGCAGGGCTAACTTCGAAGCTTGATCAGGTGGCTTTGGGTCTTGTTCTAACAAGTTTTAAATACTTCCAAGGTCTGTGCCAATGTTTGACTGCACTTACTATAAAAATTCTTTTTTTGGTATATCTGGTTCTATTTGTCTTTGCTGTGTCTTGCCACTGTTGACCTTTTGCTAGTCTCGGAGAAGACCCTGGCTTCGACTTCACCATCTCCAGGTACGTTATGTGCTCCAGCCTCCTAACTAACTGGCTCTAGTATGTCGATGTCTTTTTTTCTACTAGGGGACACAAAACTGGAGGCAGTAACTCCCGCTGAGCTCTTACAAGTGCTACATAAAGGGGAATACCCAGTTCCCTTGACCTGCTGCCTATGTTCCTGCTAACTGTGTAGTTAGCATCCATTGCCCCAAGGGTGCACTGCTGATTCGTGTTCATCTTTTGTTCACTCCCTCTTCCCCGATCAGCAGCTCCTCTCCCTTCTTTGTAAGGAACAATAACCTAGGAGTGACCAGATTTATTATGCCTCTTATAATGGACCTGTCCATTGCCAGGATGGCTGTGATTTCTACACAACTCATTTCGGGAGTGAAAAATCTGAGTTGGACTTGTTCAGATTATGTGCATAGAGGAAGAAAGAGGTAGAAATAAAATAGTACCTTTCATCCAATATTCACAATGCTGTTTGAACACTCAAGCAGTGTTTGAACAACAGAAGTGGCCACTTTCTGCAGTTAGGGAAGTATTTAAAAGATTGAATGCTGCTTGTGTGAACTATCCACAACCCTTATTTTCACTCACTTTAAAAAAAAGAGAATGCTGTAAACCTATGTTATGACCTCTGGTAATTTTTTAAAAAGCTTTACACTTTTCCCGTAACGCAGGTAGTTTTACAACAGGTCATTAGCAGCTAACTAGGATCCTGTTAAGATGGCTAAAGCTGATTTTCTTTTGCAGAGATTTTCATCAAATGAAGGTGGTTAGACTACCAGGAAGAGGTTTGTTTTCAGTGCCCCACTTCTTTTTCTCCTACTCTGTGGGTGATTAGGAAAGAGAGCTGTGTTACCAGATGCGATATTTTAAGATAGAGGAACTTTTAACTAGCAATACTTCTGTAGTTAAACAAAAGCGAAGTTATAGCCAAGCATATTCTTTACTCCCACAGATTCTATATTTTTCATTAGGTTTATTCATAATTTTACCATTGACAGAGAAATAACTTTAAACATTCCTCCTTACAGGAAACAAATAGTCTAATTCTGGCTTCCTGAGCAGGCAAGCTTTGTTTATTGAGTTTTAGCCATGTTATATAACTCTTCTTATCACACACTTAGGAATTCAAAGGCAGGTTCTAGCCTGAAGGTTTCTGATAACATCTTTTCTCTTGTGTTTTTCCTACCTGCATTTTCCAACTTTGTGGCACTAGTAATACTTTACCAGTAATTTTAGCCAGTCTCTTCAGATAGCAATGAAAGCTAACTTTTGTGATAGATTATATTTTCAACTTATAAAACCTTTGTATTGTATAACCAAATAAGATTAAAATCTTATTTCCCTAGGACTGGTATGCTAAAACATTATTCAGTAACAGCTCAGAGCAATTAATATTTAGGGTTTTCCTTGCAAAATTTGAAGTAAATATATCAAAACCCAGTATCATGGGTTCTGTATCCTTTCAGAGGAGAATACTTCCCTATCAAGTTTTATATCCTTTCAGAGAAGATTTGAAGGTTTGTATAAACTAAAATAGCAAAGTGCACTTTCATGATTTGCAATCAGCTATGTTTTGAATTTGAGAAGTGTTGTGAATCCTTTGTACTTTGATCAAATCAGTAGTACACACCTTTGCTGAGAAAGACTTGTAGTTTCATTTTCTAATTCTACACAACAGTAATGCCTTTTTATTTGGTGGCTACAGCCCATTTTTACAGGGGCAACTTCTGCTGTAACCCCTAGGTAGATGACCTATCCCTTAAGCTTCCACATCTTCCCATTGCCTTGAAGCAGACACTCTTGGTCTGCCATCCACAGGCTCAGGCTTCTTCTTAGACTCCTGTAATACCTGCTAAATATCCTTATATAGCTAAAATCAGGTTTGCAACTTTAAGTCAATCAAATCTGTTAAAAGAAAAAGCAAGAGTGGTGCTTTTCCACTTTATCACTAATGTAATACAAAGACTAAAACTGGGTTGCCAAAGCTACAAAGCTGCTCCGTTCTTTGTGCAGATTGCAAGGGACTTGTCAAAGAGCTTTTGACTAATGGAGAATGCAGCCCCCACCCCCACGTCGAAATACCGAAGCCCGGTATCTCTGACAGTCCTGTTCTGGATCTCCTGGAGTACAAGGACTTACGGAAAAGACTGAGATTTCTCTTGACTCAGTGAAGTGTTGAGAGGAGAAAAGCATATAGTTTGCTACAGAAATTGTAGCGTTTGGTGGGGAGCTTTGACAATAAAGCTTTTTGTGTATCCCTGATCACCACTGTGCTTCCAGGAGGATGCGGAAGTTTACAGTAAGCATCAGGAAGGGATGTTTACTGTCACACTTGATAAAGCTACACGTTCATAGAAAAAACATGCAGTTACAGGCATTACTAGTTGTCGCAGTTCCTCACTGAAATGTGGCCTTTTTATGCTTTTATCCTGGGTTTTGTGCTATTTCTGTTATGTGTAAGTTTTTTGTCATGTTATTTGGATTCATGAATTTCAGCATATGGGCCTTCTGATTTATTTATGTTGTTGATGATGATGTGTGATTGCTTAACTTCTTTATCTTACTTTTTTTACTCTTTCACTTCATGCCTGGAATTGTGACAAAATTTTAAATAGTGAATAATGAATTAAGCAAGATGTTTGGCTGTACCAAATGTTGCAGTATCTTTTGGGACTCAGAAATATTGCACACATACTGAACTCAGCCTTTGGTTAGAAACTTGTGTGGGTGGCATAAGTGCAAAGGCCAAGGACTTAAATAGTGGTGAAACTCATGCTTTCTGGAACTTGAGAGCTGTAGCTATCTATACTACTACCTGTCTTCTGCAAGAGATAATAAACTTCTTGGGCTTATTTCATGTTTTATAATTCACAGGTTTTTGTCCCGTAGAAGCTAATAGAATCTCTTGACCCAATAATAATATATGATTCATAATATACACATTAAAACAGGCTAGGTTGCCTCTTGCAAACATCACAAATGCACACAGTACCTTCAGCCTAACAAAGGGGCTTAAAATAATTTAGAATATAAGTAACAGATATGAAAACTAAGAAAACGTGTGATAAAACCACAAACTAGGAATCAGTTTTGCTGAAGTCTGCTTAAACTGGCAGGTTTTTCAATTAACCTCACTGGGAAGAAGTTTGGATCACAGATAAACTGTTCTCTGTTCTCATTCTAGCTCCATATCTGGATCTCTTCCAGCTTTGGAGAGGGCAAGGCCTCTGACTTGGGAATTCAGCAGCAGCCGCTGTATTTTTCCTCTAAACTCCATCAAATATGCTGTCAATTCATTTCCAGGTAGGTTATATATCACATGCTGATTTTGAAGTGCAACCCTGATTGTAGAGTGACATATCTGTACCAAAGTGTAGGGGTGTTATACTATGCTCCACCTCTGTCCAGGACTTATCTGGGGTATAGTTATGTGTTGTTTTCATTTGTCTCCTTTCCTCCTGTTTCTGTGTGTGTGGTTGTGTGTGCATGTGATGGACTTCAGCTATGTGGTCTCCACTTACGATTAATTGCTGCTTTGATTTATGGTAGTTAGTTGTGGGATTAAGACATTACCACCATTCCTAACAGATGAAATAAATTTTATTTCTGTGTTCATGTACTGCAGGTGATTGTAAAATCTTCCTGGTTCAGAAGGTTCACAAAATGTTCTGTGCAATGACATGATTTAGGAGGTGGCAGAACTGTGGAAAATCCTTACTGCAGGATGTTTTGAGAGCAACCCTTTTCAGTTCGTCGCAGCAATGGAGTACTGCTACATGCTGTCCTCTCCCTACAGCAGAAGTGGGAACCAGGTAGGGATGGACCAGGGACCAGCACTGTGGACTGAGCCTGGGAGGCAGGATCTGAATCTCCAATTTAATCACAGACTTTTTGTCACTGCAATTCTCTAACTGAAAATAAGAAATAATGTCTTGCTAAATGGGGTACAAGTTAGGAGAAAGAAATCCGTGAATGACTGTGAAGCAGCCTGATGCTGTGGCAAGTTTGCCAGGTGCTTAGTGACATAGGGTGCTAACATACAGCTGAATGGACAGCAGGAGATGTGATCTAGCAGTAAGCCATTTATTTATTCAAATAGGACAACTTGTAGACTGTGATATTCTTTCTGCAGTTTACCCAGAGCTGCCTGCATTGCTAGGTTAGATAGTGTGGTTATGAAGAAGGAAAGACGCCTGAGGAAGATCCGTAGTTTCCTTTACGTTCTGTGTAGTACTGAGAACACTGGCACATCATTAACAGCCTTCCTTCACCACAGGATCCTAGTGATTAAAACCTCTTTAATTACACAAGGCCTCTTGAGAAATAGTATCTAAAAATTTAGCAATGAACATCAGAGTATGTGTTACCTAGGCAGCTGAAAGATTTTTGGGTTTTGCTGTTAATCAGTCTAAGTAAGCAGTTAGAAACCAGTCACCAGTGGAAATAATCTTTTGTCATATGTGATACTTCTAGGATTTCAGATTAGTGACTAATTATCACTAATTAAGATGTGAACAGAGCATCTGAATGTTTGTTTCTGTGCCTGTACTCTCCAAAAGAAGCAGCTGATGTGTATTTTTTCTGCATTATTTTTCATTTTTATTTTATTTTTTAATCTGACAATCAACAAATCTAAAAAATACTTGTCCTAGGAGTGGGGGAAAACACAGAATCATACTTTTTGCTGTTTGTAAGAGAATATTAAAATTCTTGCAGTGTTGTGTTTCGTTTTTCATCTTTTATTGGAGTTTTGTTTTTCAGGCCAAAATCTAATTAATTTCAGGTGTGGGTAAAACGTTGTTGAGTGTATGTGATTTTTATTTTTAAGTGCAAGCATTATTTTCTTCCTAGTAGGACTTCATGGTCACTCAAATGACATTTAGAAATGCTACTCACGCTCATGTATGATGAAGATGTCATGTAGAGGAATAGAGGGCATGATCTGAATGATTTGAAGGAGCCAGTATGTAGCTGCATCAAGATTTATAACTGTACCTAACAGTTTGCTAGGAGTGTGTTATAAAGAATAAATGTTACAAAAGCTAGCGTTAACCAGCCTGGCCAGGAGGCTTATAAGCCACTGTAGTTCTTCCACAAGATAATGAATTAAAAACACATCACCTCTAAGGTAAATGCTATCCACTCAGTGTTCTTCACTGTAGTAAGAACATAATAAAAAACTATGTTTGTTATAACTTCACTGCATTTTATTATTAGACACACCTTGAAACAGATTTGTGGTGTGCTTGTACCAGTACCTCGGATTACTCAGCAGCAAAGCTTCTATCTGATTAATTGGTTAGACTGGTAGGTCTGAAAGAAGTTTTAGCCATAAACGTGATGGAGCTGAAGAGTTCTGAGCATTAAATTAAGAAATTCCTTGTTCATACTTTCATACTTGTAATATATCTTTTCAACATTCATACTTTGTTACCTGCAACTTACGCAGCAAGCTCTTTTGTGCAAAATTCAAGGCCAGCAGTTTTAACACACACAGTCCCCCAGCACCTAGCCCTTTATACATGTAATTTGAGAAATTATAAGACAGTGAATTACCAGCTATAGCAGGTAAGATTGATCAGAGTGCAGACTGGCAAACACGGAGTACCTAACAAGCATAAAGAACACTTAAAAGGCACTGCCAAAGTGACAGTATTACCACACAACCTAATAGCTTGCTTTCATTGTGGGAGGTTTTTATCCTGTCTTTCTGGCCTTGTGATAAACTTGGAGCATCCTAAGGAACAAAACAGTTATGGAGCTATAAAAGCATCTGTATCTTCTCTGACATAAGAGTCCACCAGCTTTGTGGAGATGCTGATACAAATGCATTGACCAAATCACTTGACAGATTTATGAAGTAAGTCAGCCTCGGTAATACATTTCCTCAGTGCCATCCTTAGACTTGTTTTGAAATTTCCTTATTAATATTGTAGGTCTGACAAAGATAGCTTATGTTCCTGTACTTGATCAACTTTCCAGGAAGGAAAATAAGATGCAACAGAGAAGTGGTTTGAAGGTGCTCAAAGGTAGTTATTAGAGAAGGTTTTTGTTTGTGTGATGTGAATGTATACATCTGAAAAAAAAAGCGTACAAACAGCATACTGCTAGTAGCTTGCGATGAAGATGTTAAAAATAAAGTGGCGATTTGAAAGGGCATGTCTGCTTGCTGCTGAAGCTACAACCAAAGGTTTGTCAGAAAGCCATTAAGGACTGAGTCTTAAACCAGCACAGTGATTCTGCACTACAGAGTGTAGCTGTCTAACAGCATATTTGTCTGGGAGCCTACGTATATACTTGTCACTGGCTGAGACAATATTACTGAGAATATCTTTCATGTTCTCCAGTAGATACATGTTGTTAATATCCTCTTACATGTTTACTGGATATTCTGTTGTAATGGTCCCCTTCCCTATGAGGACCACAGCCTGCTGAAGATCAGAGCAGATCCATGTAAGTGGGACACTCCTGTAAAGGATCTGGCCCCTGGCTCTCATGCAGTGCCAGTGTTACCCAGAGGAATGGGGCCGACCCTGCAATTCCCCGCAGCAAGATCCTGTCACTTGTGCCAACTTGTTTACTGGTAATGACCACATCTGAGAACATAAAAAAAGTTTCCTAACACTAATATGAAGGGAATTGGTTTGACAGACAAACATTTGCAACTCTTTATATTTTATTTCTAGAACTTGCTATTCTTCCTGCTTCATATTTCAGTTGCACTCACTAAGTATTATGTACAGTCCAAAATGCTTACTACTCTTTTTTACGCTTCATCTCTTCAGCTATTTTTTTCCTTGCAGATTTTAAATTAAGAGAGACCCCAATTAAAACGATGGGGCTTGAGTTAGCTTGGCTTTTTCTTCACTGCTTTCTTTTGGGGTCTAACCCATGCCTACATGTGCAGTAAAACTTTATCCCTTTCCAAGGAGCAGGTCTCCATATTAAAAATAGTAATAGTTTGCACTTGCTTAGCTGCTTTAATATTAACTTTGCAGTACTTTACAGGTACCAGTTAATTAAGTTCTGTAGAACTGCTGCTACAGCATAGGCGGGGATGGGTAAATTGATAAATAGAGTGGAAGCATGGTTTCCCTAAATTCATAATGAGATGAAGTCAGCTCTGTAATGTTTTGTTTAGTCCCTTTATAGATGTTTATGCAGTGTAAAATTCTCCTGTTCAGTGCTCCATTTTTCTAGCACATATAAGAGATCATTGCTATGCACATTATAAAGGTGATCATTGCCTTTGTGAGACTCAGTTATAACCACCATATTTCCCTTACCTCTCCATAAGTGGTCCCTTTGACTTTCTAAGTTTCACTTCATGTTTCTTCTATGCTTCCAGTACTATAAATATCCTTACTGCCAAACTGCTCTTTTTTCTAAAATAACATCTAGATCCTTTTTCTTGGCATTATCAACATTATTTATATCTGGTATCCTCCTTGCCAAATTTCTGTGCTGCATTTGCTTACAAGGAATTATTAAAGCTACAGCTCATTATGACTTGTCTGTTTACGGTGCAAGGAAGTCGCATGTAAAAAAATGTGGATTTCGTTGTGTGCATATATGCAGATACATGCATACGTTTACACATACTAAGTCTGTAAGAAGCTGTAAAAATAATATCTGCTGAATTCTGAGTCCTTAGAATAATTCATAATTTCTCTGCATTTCTCAGTACCATTAATTTAGCTGAAGGAAGATATGATGAAGGTAAGGGTAGACGTTCTTCCTCAGAATTCTTCCTAATATAGTATTTTTAAATGATATCTCAGCAATGTGAAAAGCAAAACACTTGTACCAATCAGAAAAGTGCCAAAAACCCAGGTTCACATCTAGTTAATGAAACGTGCTTCAATAGAACAATAGTTTTAGGACTAATGGCTGTAATCTTGATCTGTTCTTGACCCATTAAAAAAAAGTAAAACCACCACAATGCTGTTTGGGGGTGTGTTTAATATACTGTGTCATTTTCATTGAAAATTAAAAGCAACAAAGGCATATAAATGTTTTAAGTCAGTGAATTAATGTCAATTTGTGCTTTGCATTGGATGTATATCTGTATTTTCCAAGGTGTCAGAAGAGAAAGGGTCATGTTCACTGTGTGACCAAAATGAAGCACAATTACCAACTCCATTCTCGTTGCAAGGTTTATAATTCATGCTTGATTTAAGTTAGAGTTTGCTTAAAAACAAAATAAAAAAATCTTCTAAGTTATGACTTGGAAAAACTGTCTTCCTGATGTTCTCCATTAGACATCATGTGCATCATTTTAATCTCCAAATAGGGAATAGATTTGAAGATAAATGTTGTCAGCTTTCAGCAGCTATAGATCTGCCTTAGGACAAGAACATACCCTGGAATTTTCAAGAGAATTCAATTTTGGATTCAATTTCTGTTTCAGAAAGTAGCATTAATCAATTCTACCATATTAAAAATCAGGTTTTAAAAAAAAAAAAAAAAAAAAAAGCCAGAAGCGAAAAATGGCCAATTGTAGCAATTCCTGAAACAAGCTTACCTACCAAGTTTACCCTGAACTTTGAGATTTAATACTTTAAAACTTTAAACTGTAGAGGTAATTTCAGAGTTTACTCTGAGAGGCCTCAGGACATCTAAGTTGTTTCATTCCTCTACTCAGTTCTACTCCATCACAAGTAGGACTAGTGCTGCACATACTTAGGTGATCTTGTTGATTCTAATAAAACTGAATAGGATGAGCAGAGTTTGGCTGCAAGTGTTACACATTTTACTTTTATTTTCAAATGACAGGCAGGCTTTCTAAAGCCAAATCCTGCTGAAGCAAATAATATTACTGAGGCTAATGAATGAAGAGAATAAGTGAACTGTGCAGGCAGCGGATTTAACTGCTACTGAAAGGCTTGGCAAATACACAATAGAAGTTTGTTTACATGGTAAGTAAAACATCAGTATAATACAATCTTAAGCAACAATGAAATAATTGACCTTTTGTTAAAAATTTGTATCAGGTCCGTTCAGATCCATAAATAAAGTTTAGATCCAGTGGAACTGGATGCGCAATTGCACAAGATTATAGTTGAATAAATATCCCTATACTTAAATGTCTGCAATTTGATTCATCTAACTACATCTGTCATAAATACAGGCTGTAAGTTCCAGTCTGATGGTTGTCAAATATCTGGTAGTTCCAGAGCCAGTCTCAGGTATAAACCAGAACCGAAAAGGGATCTTGGGATATTTCAAGTTGCAGTCTTTGGTTCAAATTGGATCTAAAATGGGATGGATTTATGGGTTTTAATTAAATGAAAAGAATTTCAGTCCTTCACGATGACTGAATTTTAAGTTCCTTTTGGGAGAGAAAAATCTTCCTTTCTGTCTTCATGATGGTGTTTACTTCAATGGGATTCTGCTTCAGCCTAAAAGGCATAGTCGTGTTACAAATTTCTGTGGTGTTTTTGGTGAAGATTATTAATAATGCATGTGTTCCAGAACTGCTAAACATTTAAATAACTGAATTAATGATAAGACTATTTTATCCTCCACAGGACATACCAAAAAATCCCAAGTACTGTTTTGCATGTATCTTTCCCGATTAAACAAGGGCAGGTAGTCCTGTGATTAATTCATATTGAAAAAATCAGCTGACTGAATATTTAAAAGCAGGCATATACAAATACAGCTACTTTCTAAATACAGCTTCCTCATACTTGCTAAGCTACATGCTCTTCTCTTTTTTTTCCCCTTTCTTTTTTTCTTTTTTTTTTTTTTTTTTCTTTTAACTTTTAGGAGCACTCTAGCCACATCAGTGACAAAACAGACATCAGGCACCTACCAGCTATCCATTAGAGTCACATCTGGTAGGTTTGACTGACACTCAGTAGAACTGATTAACCACAGAATAACATGCCAGAAATGTAATAGGAGAAGTCACTTCTGCCTGGTACCAATCAATCACTCACTCTCCCGAAGTACAAATGCACATTCACAGTGGAATGAGTTTGACCCACACTCTTATCAGAATAATAGTAAGAAACTATTGCCAGACTTTTAGATGGGAAAAATAAAGTAGAAGCCAAATGCCAGAAAGCAAATTCACAGATGGGAATACATGTTGTTAAATGGCACCATGGCATATGACCGCAAGAATCAGACAGTTCTCCATATTGTAGAAGATATGCTCAATATGATGATTGCCAGTACTTGAAATACAGAGCTGAAATATGCAAAATAATATAGCACAATCCTGATGCATTATTTTGACAGCTCAGTGCTTTAAAGATCACTTTTTTGATCAGTGCAAGAGATAAAATAATGTAATGCTTACAGCAAAAACACAAGGGTCTTAGGAAGTGAAAGCTGCTTTTTGGCCTAGATTAAGTAAGGCAGTTAAGCATGTGCTAGAGTCTTCTACTGATGTTTTTGTTGCCTCAGAATACATTTAAGTTCCATTACGTGGAACATGCTTATGTGCTCTGAATCAGTTTCTTTAGCCTTGTGATTTCACTATTTCAGCTCTCAAACTATCTGAATATAATGCAGGTCAGATTCCACCTTGCTAGCCAGGCATACTCAAGGGAATAGAAAAGTAAGTTTTTGACTCATGCAACTTGAGGCATCAGTGAATTGGTTGCAGTTTCTTTGCGTTCAGTGTATTGGTGGGTCCTAGACACCATGGTGTGATGTTGGGATAATCTGAGTGTCATATGGAGTTGGGAGCACAAAGACAATTTTACAAGTCTCTTACAAGATGCAACAGTAAATATAAAATCATTGTCTGTCTCCAGTTCATGTAGCCTCTTCCATACCCCCTCCAGTGCAGGCCCTGGCAGAACAGAGTCCAAAATCTAACAAACATTTGAACAGCATTTGTCAGAGAGAATGTACAAAGAAATTCTTCCCTTGACCACCTTTTGGATTCCACAAAATCGACCTTTACACTTAAATCCTTTGAATCTCTACTGCCCTTGAGTGTAATTTTTTTTAGGTTTTTGTATTCCAGAAAGGAAGATTTTCTAGCTTGTAGTTTTTGAGACAGCCATATACCCCAGCTATATTTTAAAAGATACATTGTAGAGTAACTCTTTACAAACTTTTCTATTACTGCCTGTTAAAGCTATTGTGGAAAAAAAAAAAAGCTATACAGCAGCCACCAGGTCTGCCTATATATTTGCTAGACTGGTGTAAATCAGGACCAGCTCAAAGCAGGGATGGTTTGAATGGGAACAACTAAGAACAGAATAGGCTTTAACATTGGAAAGAATCAGTCTATCTACAAAAGAAAATATCCATTACATATAATTATTTCCTGAAACAAAAAATTGATTTGGTATCTAAGTGTAGAGCTTGCATAGTATTTCACAAGAAATGACTGTGCAATAATCTTTTTTAAAGAAGATAGCTTTCTGAAAGCAAGCCATATGCATAATGCCCTCTAATAAGAGATGAATCTGATTGAAAATAACTGTGCAGATAATCTCATTCCATTTTTAAAAGCACTAAGCTCTGTGTGATTGGCACAATTGCATTAATAATTTATAGCCATTGGGAATTGTTGGTTTCTGCCTTTTTTGGGAGTGTGAATCATGAATGATTGCTCATTTTAACAATATTGAAAAAGATTGGAGAAGTAAAGCTGAAGGGAGGAAATGGGCTGACAGAATGTGCAATAATTGTGTTGGCCAGCCTGGCTGCTGGAGCTGGCTATCAAGTATGTTTTTCTACTCAACTAGCAAGAATCCTTATATGAGGAAAACATCACCTCTGGAAACAGTCCCCGGTGGCTGCTGTTGTTTCAGAATGCTGAAAACTCCTTATTTTGTTTATATTTTGGATGTGGTATATAATAAATTCCAAAATGTTCAATTAGGCTTTGTTTGGTTTGTTGCAATGTCAAAAGGCTTTAACGCGTAAGCTGTCACTGCTGTTCCTGACAGAGCAAAGTAGGACAATCAAAAGTGATGCATGAAAGAAGTTCTCTGTGCTTGACTTCACTGTTTTTAGCATGCAATAGTATATATTTGTTTACTGAACATGTTCTTTGGGGATTGAATGCAGCATGTTTTGCAGAAGGATCAGGCCTTTAATATAAGATCAATTACTTTTCTTACCACTTGAGACATACGCTCAATGCACCTCTGCAATTTTGAAAGTGTATATATTTCCTGTACTGTATTATATACCATTTAGCTGGTTTTTTTGGTGCTCAAATGCAAATCACATATTGGAAAATTCATCTTTCCATCCATACAGACACAGAACAAAGATACCCAGACTTTGAGAGAAACAGTTGGTGGCTTCTGAGGTATAAAACCAAATTCAATCAATGTTCATAAACCTTGACAAACATACAGCATTGTCATCACAAGAATCTATTTGAATGTTAGAGGTTTCACACATCTCCGTTTGTTTAACAAAACTGTATTAGTAGCATTTACTGTGCCTCTTCCAAACTACAGTTTTTGAAAGCCTGACTCTCTGTCCATTCACTAATGACGATATTGTCTAAGCAAGAAGTTGTGCTTAATATAGTTAGTTCAAATTTCTAAGGAAAAAACCAGGACATTTGCTTCTGAATTGTGGTGCGGTAGGAATGCTCTCGTGAAAGAACTACAATCAGCTTATCACTAGGAATAAGATTTAGACAGAAGAGTCCCTCACAAACTGTGGTTTACGATTTTCATCTTGCTTGTTTTCCCTCGTAGCTGTCTGGGCTGCCTTCTTCATTTCTGTTTCCCATCTTTCAGTGGATATGAACCAACTGATCCTTGGGACCGTTTTTCCCCAGCAGTACAAAACAGCTGTGGAAGTCCCAACCTCAGCTTTATTTTCTATTAACACAGGATTAACATCGAAAGGTACTGATTAATGAGGCTGTCTTATCTCCAGCTTCCTCAGCCCTGTTGCAGTTCCTCCGTCCTGTCAGCTTTCAGCAGCTGCCACTCGCACAGTTCCCAGAGGCTCTCAGTGTCCTTCCAGCAGGGATGCCCAGGCTGCGATGGGTTGAGGCAAGTCCATCCTTCGTGGTATCTGTCTTCAGGTCACAGAAGTACATGCTTAAGCCTCATAGTGAATCTTCTCAGCTCAGCAGAAGCCAGCACACAAGCCTTTTCGATTTTCATCATTTCTATGTTGCCTTGGCGTAGGGACTCCCAGCAGAGGAGACCAACGAAGCAGTCCCCTTCTCCTCAGCCCTGCCTTGGCTGTTCTGCTCAAGGATGGCCGATTCCCATGCACCTCACAGATGATCTGCGTCTCCTGGGGAATCTTGCTCTCCTATGTTTCCCTCCTCTTTTTCTTAAGCTCAGAATGTGCTTTCTTCACCCCCAGCCTTCTAAGGTATGCTGGGGTACACTTGTGATTTTTGCAAAAGAAATGTTGCCTACTTTACTTAAAAGCTCCAGCAAATCAAGAGGGTGATAGAATTTACGTGACATCAGGTTTGCAAAGTCCTGATGGGATCCTTTCAGTCAGCCTCTCTCCAGCTGGCTGTAAGCACTTCTGAAGATAAATGCTACAATTTTTGAAGGAGCTTAAGGGAGTAGGTGCCTGATCTCCTTGGATTCCTTAGCTAATCCCATTTTTTAAGCTTTTGTAGGGAAAAAGGGAAGACATTGTTTACTGAAAATAAACTTCAGAAGCACATAGTGTTTTAAGTTTTTTTCTTGTTCTTAATAGCTACGCATTTTACAGTTCTTTATTAAGTATAACTATTGATTTGAAGAAGCATGTGTGGAGGCACTCAGTGAATAGATTGAACAGATAATCCTATTACATTAAATCTGATTGCAGGAGTTACTGTAATTTTATTTTTTGTAAGGGAAGGTGTAAAGCTTTTATATGCATGCCTGTATATCTGAGTGTAAAGCAACATGCAGTAATCAGATAAAGTTAGCAATAATAAGAAACTGGAGCTTCCTATTAATAATTTCTTGAGCTATTTTTGGTGTGATTATTTGTGAAGAAATTAGGAAGATCTGAACCATTAAAGCTTAGCAAAATACAGACATGTGCCCTATAAAAAATAAATAACAAAACAATAGATAAATGCAAAATATATACTTCTAAGCAAATTACTATGCAGAACTGTCATTCTTGCCACGGGGTAACTAATGATGATGTGATAAAGCTTAATTCCCACTGGACCTTTTAGATTTACTCTATACTCCTTGGGGTCAGGGAATTATTCCTAGCAGCAATGGCTATTTCTGGCCTTTACTTGTTTTTCCAAGAATGTCTCATCTATGATCTGCTGTCTGGACTCACTTCACTGTCATATGTTTATTAGTACATTTTACTAGTAATTTTTAAAACAAAAGCCAAAAATCCCTGCAACAAACCCCCGAAATATCTGCGGAAAATGAGTGAGCAGGCTTATAACTACTGATGTTGAATGGTACCTCATTTTCAGATTAGTTCTGTTGAATAAATCCCAACATGAATGGAAAAGATACTACTTAGTGTTCTGAAGTCAGAATCTGATCTGTAATGATGACTTTGGTACAAATGACTACCAACCATTTGTAGAAAATTTTTTTTCCTGAATAACATGTCAGGAAAAAAACCCTACAATGTAAAAAGTAAGTACCACCATATACTCACAAAAATTCTGCCACAATTTTAGAATTCTTCAGCTATTCTCCTTTTTTTTCCTCCCAGTGTCCAGTGATTTAATCAGATCCAGAAGAGCACAATGGCTTTTGCTACCACATTGGATGCAATGTAAATTATTTAAAAACAAATGTCAAGTTTTCCTGTAGAGCAAGACATTAAACAGCCCAGGTAAATGACAAGAATTTCTCCACAATGTAATCTAAATACAGCATTTATAAATTGTAGTGTATTTTGTATTGCTTTTTAATTTGTTTCAGTGTAATTTTCATTTCTTTGCCCTGAGTATGTATTTCAGAAATCACCAAATTACTTAGTGTAGTTAGTGATGTGCATTTTACTATTCAGAAGTGAAAACCTGAAAGACAAGAACAATCAAAGAACAGCAAAACATATTTGTTTTGAGGGATAGACAGGGAGAACGATGATTCATAATAGGAACTGTAAGTGTTGATTTTCCAAATAAGATGGGAACAATTGATTATGCTACTGTGCTTTTGAAACAGAAAGATGTAATGAGCATAAGCAAGTGTCTAATTCTTCTTGACGCTGACTCAGAATAATTTCTCTGCTTTAAACTGAAAAAGGGATCATATATCCCACACTGAGTTAACAAGCCTTTACTGTAGGTGTTTTCATTATTACTCTTACATTATAGGCAGGCAATTATATTGAGTATAAAACCTTTTTACACTTCACTGATTACATTTTTAGTAACAAGTCATGAACAAATTGATCATGTCTTCAGAGAGTGTTTGTTAAAAATTGTCTTTTTTAGCTTTTCTCTAAGGCTTTCCAAGTTTGTGTAAACAATGATTACTGCTCACAACTTGATACTCTGCTCACATCGAGTAACACATTCCTACAGTGAGGCAGTGGGATTGTTTAGGCTGTACAGTGGGAGTTAGCATATACACTATGGGTTCCATACCAGCCTGAACTGCTTCAATGATGTAAAAAATCAGTAGAAAGTACTTAGGGTGCTTAAAGCAATTATTCCATCAACCCATCCTCTTACTTTCAAAAAATGAGAGCTTTAGATCACTCTTGACTGCATGGTTGTATCCAGACCATGTTAAAGGTCTGCTAGCTGTATTCCCTGTGCTCATCTTTTCTGCTCATCTTCTTTGAACCTACTTACTCCTTTTGCTTCCACGATTTCTTGCAGTCATGAGATCCACAATTTAATCGTGTGTCGTTTGAAGAATGAATTCAATTTTTTGTTGAATATTCTGCTTCATAATTTCAACGTATGTATCCCAGTTCTCACAGTGCATAAAATGGAGAATTCTTGCTTTTCACAATGTTAAGGGAGACATTAGATGTGATACTTGAGGACCTGCTTCAAGAGCTGTAACCTCTCTTCTATGCAAATGGGCTTCATGGGTTCAAGGAAAACCCCGGTGTCTAGAGCTCCAAGTATCTGCAGTGGCCTACCACATCTTTGCCAGGTATTAGCTGAAGCTCATCAAAACATTTTTTTTAAAAAGTGTATTACCAAATGGTATACAGATGAGATTATTTAGTTTTACAAGTACTTATGTAGCTTTTAGGAGAATTGCTTACTTGCTAAATAGAGTGCAACAGCTCCTCGGGAGCCATTCCAGTCTATCAGGTAAATCTGTAATTAGTATCCAGTTGATCTGAAGCATGGTGCTGTCATTATATTGATATAGACATACACATTAGAAAACATTACTGCCTGGGCACAGCAGGCAATTCACAGACTCTAATAACTCAGCCATTTTATTTTTTTAAAGCTAAGTAATTTTTGTTTCAGAGTTAAAATATAAAATCATGACTGCAACAACATTTTTAATTTTCAGTTAAGCATAAAGCAGATGAGACATCTGTAATTTTTTCTGTGATTTCTATGTTTTGAAAATAGTCTGTTAGATTTTTTTAGAACTGAGAGGCTTTTTGTTTGTTCTTTGTTTTTTAAGCAAATAGGTTGTATGCTGATATTAAACTGGTAGCAACAGAAAAAAAAGAGGAAAAATTATCAGTTGTTTATGTGAAAATAAATTTTAAAATAAGAAGAAGTTTGGATTTAGTGCAGCCAAGTGGAATCCCACTTCATTTTGTTTGAATTTCAAAATTTCGTTCTCTAAATGGCAAAGGTTCATGCCCTTTTGTGGTAAATGGAGGTCCCATATTTTGGCATGTAGTCATGACTAAAATAGAAGGAAATAAAATGATGTGTCAACTTGTATCTACTATACTTCCATCATATTCAATAGAAATATAGGATAATTACACTGAGACGGATTTGAGAGTATAAATGAAATTCAGGCATAAGATTGCTGTGAAGTTTCTATGGACAGGAGCAGATGCACAAATCAGTTACTTTGGATAAGCTCCCCACCTGATTACCAATTATATTATATTTGCAAGTCATTCATCTTCTTTTGAATATTTGCTTAAATCTTCATTATTAACTAAGCATTACTTTTTCTTTTTCATACATTGACTAGAGGTTTGGGATATGAAAAGCAAAGCTTGGGGGACTGATGGTGTGTTGTTTGATGCTTAGAAAATGGATACTGTCTGCAGATTCAAATACAGGAAAATGGGTCTCTCTTGTCATTTTTTCCATGGCCTCAATTATACCATAGCCAGTGTAAGCATAAAACAGATTTCTTAATGGACCAACATCAACAATAAACTATTCTCATTTGTGTGACATGTCTGAAAGGAACAATGTGAACAAAGAGTGAATACTACATGGAGTATTTCAGTCTGATACATTTTCAAACAGAACTACAAAATCTGTGAACCGTTACATACAAACAGGGTTGATTGATTTTGCTTTAAAATCACATTTAATGGGAAAACGTGTCTTAAAAATAAGGCAAATCAAGAACGCTAGTATACCTGGCGTAAGTAAAATCAGAAATGCAAGTGCTTATTGAACAAGACATCAAGACCAGATTTGTGACTAATGCAATAGACTGAAGCTGAGGAAAACCTGATACATAATTATTTTTCAGTTTATTTGTAGGGTGGAGGATAATATGGGCAAGACAAGAACTCTTAATTACAATTATGAAATATTTTGAAACAAATGGAAACAAATTTCTGCCAGCCAACCTCTGGCTGACCTACACATGCTCTTTTTAGTAAAAAAAATAAAATTCAAACTGAAGTATTTACCCAGCTCTGAAATTGAGGGCATCTTCTACATTCAGCCTCTAGCTTTTTCACCAGTCCCTTATATGGTTGGGGGAAACATGCTTAGCCTCCTCTTGTCCTTGTCCCACATCTGTAATTGATGTTTAAAAAAAATATTTTTAAAAGTATTTAAATACTTTAAAATACATTGAAAAAAAAAAAAAAAGGAAAAAAGCCTTGTATAAGAGGGCAGAGGCTCTTCCTTATGCAGTACATGTACATCAACTAGCATAGGTGGGCTTTGCCCTTCTTGGGACTATGGGCTCTACCATTATAAAACTGCAACATGATTGGGATTCTTCTTGGCACTGAACAGGATCAGTGAAGATAAAATCTTTGAGAAACAGAAATCTCATTCCAACATCACAAAATGCCTTACTAGCAAATCCTCTGGATTAATTAATCACTCACAGTCTTTCCAGGTGGATGTTTATTCAAAAACTTTAATTTTCATTATAGATTTAACTTTGTCCTAAAGGAAACTCTGACAGATATAAACTTTGTTAAACTTTACTGAGCACAAATATAGAGTGTAATTACAGTGAGCAAATAATGGAAGAGACCAAAAACTGGAGATCAGAATATTCAAAACATTCACATAGAATAAAAATGACATTTGATTTTGTAAGCATGTTGCCTGGTAACACTGGGATTAAGACCTCATCCAACAATTTAGGAGCATGTTTAAATGGGAACTTCACATTATTTGAATCTCTCAGCCTCTATTGACAGGCTGCCTGTAGAACACCTCCTGTTTTCATTTTAGAATACTGCAAATGGCAAAAAAATAATGGTCCAAATCCAGTAAGGACTTAAATGTTATATCAGTGATATTAACAATCTAGTAAGCAGTCTTGGGCTGCAGTACTGTCCCTTAGTAACAACAGTCAGACTGATGGTCTAATTCACAAAACTGTTTTGTCACTATTAAAAATAAAGTATGACAATCAGAAAGTGCAGTAAAAGGTGAAAACAGTTTAGTGAGAGGTTGATCTGTAATTACTGCTCCAACTCCACTGAGATTTCCACATGTTCTCTTGTCTCTATTAACCTCTCTCCTTCTGCCTGCCTCCAAATCATGCCCCTCAGCCTCTTACACCAGAAGGCAAACTGGAGATGAATTTGCATGTTCATGTGCTGATACTTTATCAGGAATTTAAGGTAATTTTATTGATATAATAATATTTATATTATGTGGGTACTGAAGTTTTGTGACAACTTCTAATTAACATCCAAGATTTTTTTCACAGGTGAAATAACTGAAGCAAATATTATCATATTATTAAACATTTATGTACAACAGTATATTTTGTAGCCTACCTCAGGCCATTTAGATCTCCAGCAAAGTAAGGGCCACAAAACCAGGAAACTCCAGGGAGATTAAATATCACACCACCAACTCAAAAAAGTTGAATCTTGAGTAAAGAAAGGTCCGGCTGTCAGAAAAACTTTTAAGTATCACTCTTCATATATATATTTTCTTTTCTCAAAGATCTCTCTAATGTTCTGGTCTGAAAATCTTGTGCATTTGCCATCAGTCTTTTGCACATGACTTTATCGTTCACTGAGTGAAAAATAAGTTTTGTACTTTTATTTCTTCCCATGAAGTAGGGATTTTTCAGACAACTGTCACTTTAGTCCATCAGCAATAAACAAAGCTTCAAGTCAGGATAAAAAGGAAGCATTGCCACACCATTTTCAACTGTCTAATATATTAAAAGATTTTATGTATTTCTGAGTTCCACTTTTTCCACTTGCATATTTATCAGGACCAGGCAAGACGTCCAGGTATAATGTAAGTAATCTGTTAATTAGAAAGCAGATTTGCTCATCTTAAAATCTCTCCAAGATAGAAAGCAATTTTGAAAAAAAAATTATTTTAGCTAAATTTTCACATCACTGTTTCTGTTTTTCTATTCTCTCTGTCTAACTATTGGGAATTTCAGGGGGCTTGGTCAATTTTCTGTTGAAGGAGAAACAAATGACATGAAGTCGGTGCATTTTCTTAGTTTAAACTCTTTCAGTTTTAGTGTGCACAAGCAGAAGTACTTATAAATAGCCTGCAGTCATTCTTGTTTTTAAATATACCAGCCTAGACATCAGCAGTACTTTTCTAGAAGGCACTGTGCCGTAAGAGCTTGCTATAGTTAACACAGAGAGTCATACTTGCCTATTGCAAGGGCATCACAAAATTATCAGTACATCTTTCTTCAAAGTTAAGCTATGGCTTTATTGGGTGATCATTAATACCTTTTCCCAGTGCTATAGGTTCACCTGGATCAAGAATCACGGTCTAGATCAGGTGTACAAATGAGCCAGACTACATAGTATGAACTTTAAACTTGCTTTATTTCACCCTTAGGACAGATGATACTCTCCTGTTAACGTTCCACAAGATAACACGTTATTTGGGTTGAAGGGTTGTGTTTTGATTATATAAATGGCTGATGCTGTGATTGCACCTAAGAAAGCCCCAGCAACTGGGTAAAATACTTCCTGGAGTAAGTGGGTCACCTTGCCCTTATACCTGTGTCTGTGGAACAGGATATATATGTTCTGTCAGGAGGACTTTGGCAATGTACAATTCTGTTGCAGGGAACTGCTTTTTGTTCCTCCATCAGACTTACTATTTTCTGGAATGAAGATTATGGTGATTTGGACTCAGTTTCTTGGGGAAGGAGTGGGGAGGGACTGGATTAGATCAAGAGGATGGCATTCTTCAGCAAAGACTGGCTATGTAGGAGTAATAGAGGTGAATCACAGAACTAGATGATAGCAAAGCAGGAATGGATATCATTGGCGTAATTAGCAAGGACTTTCAGGCTCATGGGAATTGTTTGTGAATATATCCTGGAGAACAGAACATTGAACAATTAGTGCTTGAAGCTGAAGGCATTACAAAACACCAGATTAACTGATCCAGGCTATGCTCATGTAATTGTTTTGCACGTTAGCTTCTAAAGGTACAGACAATTCCATGTTACAAAGGCTCCTGAGAATCTGCAAGTGTGAAAAGCTACTTAGTAGGCTAATGAGAGAGGTTAGATTTTCATTTCCCAAAGCTAGATATGGCAGTATACTTCTGAACAGGGACTTGACTTAGTTTTATTTATTTCAGAGAGGATCCTTTGAGGCAGTTTGAATCGTGTTGTTATCACTTGCACTCAATGTTTATTGAATAACTATTCTTTCATACAATCATCTACTGAATTATTACTGAAATATCTGCTCAAGTTTTTATTCTGTGGATCTAATTCAAGATTATAGGTTCCAGTAGAATTAGAACAGGGATATATTTTCTCCCCTGTGACCAACATTTCTGTCTCTGTTTCTAGTTCTTATGCTTTTCTGTATAGGAACCCTGAATCTACGATTAAATGTTATTTATTAGGCCCTTTCCTTTGAGAGCTGTTTCAGAGAACAAATATGTGAACAGACTGGTAAAGGTATTTTCAACCTTTACTTTCAATTGATCAGACTTGAAATCATTATGACTTTTCATTTGGTCTTTTTCTCATTTCTTTAAAATCAATCTGTACTCAAAGAACAGTTTATAAACTGACTACAAACTAGGGATGTTTTCTCAGCTGTGAACCAGGTTTATATTTGGTGAGCCTCACAAGTACCTTCATATGTGTGACACAGAAGTTTTATAGAATGTCTGCTGTGGGAATAGATTAGCTACCTTGCTGATAGGCACCTTTAACATACGGTAGAAAGAGAAAAAAAGGGAGAGGGTAGATTGCTAACATATGCCACCTTTAAGGAGAGAGTTCTTTTCCTTCATTAACTTACTATGGTTTTCTTATACACTTTATACTGCTTTAAATATATTACTTTTGATAGATTTGGACTAGGATTATTTTTACATGCATCCCAGGATACATGGGGTGTGTATGCATCCCAAAGGGGAAAAGATGATTATTTGATTTTTGAGATAGTTGTGAAAAACTACTGCTACTGTTACTCTGAATGCATATGAAAGTCATCTTGTTTGAGACCTTTCCCTAAAACACTGTCCAGCTGCAGAACTGGCAAGGACTCCTTGTGGCTTGCAGATACTGACAGAAAAACAGAAGTTAAATATCTGGCTTATTCTAAATATAGCTGAATGGTAAGAAACTGAGGCAAACTTAACTTTCACTCACAACTGGAGTGCTGCGTCTTTTCGACCCCCAGTACAAGAAAGACATCGACGTACTGGAGCCAGTCTGGCTGAGAACCATGAACATGATTAGGGAGCTGGAGGACAATGTACCAGGAGACTGAGACCTACGTGTGTTCAGTCTTAGAAAGAGAAGGCCAAGGCGGGGGCGATTTAATTGCTGACTTCAATTACATAATGTGAGGTTATAGAGAAGGCAGAGCCGCAGTCTTCTAGAGGTGCGCAGCAAAAGGGCTAAAGCCAACAGACAAAAGATGCAGCAAGGACAATTCCAACTAGATATAATGGAAAAGATTTTTCATGGTGAGGGAAGTCCAACACTGATACAGGTTGCCCAGAGATATTGTGCAATCTCCATCCGTGGAGATAATCAAACAAGGTCCTGAACAATTTGATCTAACTTTAAAGTTGACCTTGCTGTGAGTGGGGCTGGATGGGATAACTTCCAGAGATCCCTTCCAATCTGAATTCTTTTATTGATTTGAACTGTCGGTTTCTTAGTATGTACATAGGGGATGTAAAGTCAAAGCTTTGGAGGCTACCCAAGTGAGAAAGACAAAGTATACTGAGAGAAAAAAGAATGACAAAACAAAAGAAAGAAATCTGTTTACCCTTTGGAAAAAAAAAAATCACACATAGTCATTCTGTCTTGAGTTGTTGATTATTGTTTGCAGATAATAAAGTTTCTTGAAAATCTTCATACAAAGCAAGACAGCTGAAAGTATATTGGGTTTGCCTTGATGCGAGACACCGACTGTTATAGAAGTTTGAATAGCCTTTAAATATTGTAGCATGTGGGAAAAAAGTCAGAACAAGCTAACAAAAAAAAATTAAAAATGTGTTCCTCAAAACAAATTAACGTTTTCAAATGCCTTAGCTTAGTGATTCCTATAGAGACATGGATGATCACAAGATGTTGGCCCTAATTTTGTCTCCAGCTGTTTCTGTGACTGCCTAAGCTGTTCAGTGACAAGATCTTGGAGATCTGTAAAAATATTTAGAAACAGGGACGGTATTATACAGCTGCACATGCTGCTAGGGCTGCGTTTGAGGAGGAAGAAAGAGCTCCCCACAGAGACAGGAGATCTAAGGCATCATGAGGAGAGGGGAGTGCAGAGGATAAGCACCAGGTATCAGAGAACGGCACATAGGCTGGAGGAAAAAGTACTTCTAGACATTGGAGTTTTTATGGAGTTGGGTCCTGGTTTCCTCACACACCAGAGTATCGGTACAAGAACACTGAAATAATGTAGTTACAGTGGTTTTTACATTATTATTTTTAAGTTAGCTATTTGCAAACAGCCACAGAAGTTTAAAGATTTATAACCTTCTGGTCATGTAGCTAGATGTAATACACTAACACATGATGTTGAATCTTCTTTGCCCACCTTATTCCTGCTCTCTCAGGTTCTATATCTGGAAGTTAATAAGTGACGCAAATAGCAGAAGTTCAATCACTTACTATGTCCAACTTCTTTAATAGTCTGTACTATTGACATGGTAAGTGCATAACCTGAACAGTTATGTTTTAGAGATCCTGCCAGTAAAATAGTTGCTGCTTTTTTTAGCTCATTCCATGGCATATATTCTATTGCAGGGTGCTGGATATTGCAGTAGAAGGCTCCGAAAATTTTCCAGGAAAAAAGGTAGTTTCATCTGTCATTTATTCACCTGCTGGAGGCTTATGTAAATACTGGGAAGGAAGTTACAGATATGAATTTGGAAGGGGTTTTATCAGAATTTTTACTGAAGTTCTGTAACATATGAAACTATAAGGTTACACAGCTTCACATGATAAATGCCTTTTAAATACAATGAGGAAAATGTTATGTTGCTTATGTTGTTTCATATCTTGTGAATATACATTTTAAATATAGATTTGGAAAGGAGGGCTTCCAACTAGACTTGTATTAAAGGTAGTAAATAAAAAAGCCAGTCAGGCCAATGGAATGATTTGATAATTCTAAGAGAGTTGGAAAATAAAATAATATATAGTAATGCCTTCTGTTGGAAATTGGGATGAAATACTGAAGTTTCCTTTCTTTATAGTGAGTAACAAAAAACAAGATATAATAGGTGATCTTGCAAATTTGCTGGTTTTGTTCCTCAGTGCACAGAAGGAAGATTAAATAGTTTTTTCTTATAGTGCAAATGCACCATAAGAGGAAGAAAAATCATTAAACAAACAAACAAACCCCCCCCCCCAAAAAAATCAAATTTTCTTCTCTAGGGTAAAACTCTTTGAAGTGTCCTTCAAATACTCGTCCAATTTCATTGCTCCCCTGGTTACTGCCTATGGCTCTTTCAATACATTCATACTTACATGCAGATTGTGTTTCACTCCTAATCTATGACAGCTGGGGGACAGAGGTGGTAGGAGTAATGGTGTAAGTTGCACATCACATACTGTAGCTCTTTCATCTTGCATCTTCTTTCATCTTTCCTGAGTTTCAAGCCTCTTGTCACACAGGTTACATCATCCTGCACTAATAGGCTACACTTACCCAAGCTACAGAAATGTATCAATTATGTTAACTTATACCTACCTGTCAAACTACTTTTCTAGGAAGAGGTTCCTTAAAAAGAGAACATACTATGCCACCCCCTTTCTCTATCTGCTAGAAAAGCTCATTTCTTATATCCTGTGAGAAAAGGCTACTGACAGAATGTACAGAACAATCCTATTATCTGCTTCTTGGGTCCCTGATCACTTTCTGGGGTGTCGAGATCTTTTTCTACATTATTTAGATCTGAGCAGTTTAACTACTTTTGAAACCGGCTTTTTTAAGCCATGCATATATACTGACTCAGGGTCTGTCTCCCACTTGCTGTACTTCTGATCTTGGTCTGCTGTGTAACAACTGTAGTAGCAAGAGATAGATGGAAGTTTAAACTACAGCTTTCTTGAATGACTTCATACCTTGAAATGTATGTTTACCTTTGCTTTGTCCTCAGCCTGTAGGGACTAGAAGATATTTTGGGGGATTTTTTCTGTTCTCTATGTTCTGCAGAGGTTGGAAACGGAAGACAAAATGACTACAGTGTCACACACTTAAATGTATGTGAGTAATGGCACAAGCGTTTGTTAAGTCAGATGTTTCTTTGAAACATCAAAAATTATTATATTTTCATGGGAAGCTTGAAACACTGTATCACTGTGCTTCACATTTGTAACAGCAGCCCTTGACTTCCCTTTCTGAGATCATCATGGCAACATCACATACCAATGAAGAATAATGCTTTGTTGAAATGATTACAGAAAAATGGAATTGTGGTTTAACCCACTGACATTAAACTTTGCCCGGGTGTCAAAACAGTGGATAATTTTATAATTTTTGGACTGTTCTCCAAGGCATAACTATTTGAATAGCAGCCTTAACTTTTCACTACCCTTGATGAAACTAGGGGTTTGGAAGTGCATTTTGAATAAATGGTCAAAACACTGTGCCTTCTGAACTATGGCTTTTGCTCCAGTAATCTGCAAAACTATGCAGATTGTAGAAACCCATGCTTCGGCTATATTCGTAAACAAAGGAGCAAGGCCAGCAGCTCTTAGTGGCATACTCCATACACATCAGTGACCTGAATGCCAGGTCAAACATCACTTGTTTTTTCTAGGTCAGACTGTGTTACTGTGTAGTAACATCTTGTAGCATAGTAGTGCCAACTCAGGCTAAAACTTGTTCTACAGTCTGGAGCTGCTGCTGCACAAGATTACGCATTATGATAACTTTCTATTAGATGAGCACACATCAGTTCCAAGAATTAGCCAGAAAACAGCAGCACTCAAACATACTGAGCTTCCTAGATGTAAATGTGTAGCACCTCATAGCATTATGTTCAAGTGTATATGCTAGGCAGTATAGCAGATTAAACAGTGGGATTTGTTTTGATTACCTTGGTTATATTATTTCTAAAGATTTCATAATATTAATTTGCTGATGCAGTTGCATTTCCATTTATGTAAAATAGCAGCAATGACAGGAAACAACAACAAAGCAAATGGAAGGGATCAAATTCAGGCACCCTTGGGGCCAATATTTCTTTGTTCCCTGGTACAATATTAAGCAGCACAAGTAAATTTTTTTCAAAATCTGTCCTATTGTAATGTCACTGTTACTGCAGCCAACTGTTATGAGTAATGTACACAGTGTCATTGAGGTTCAGGTGAAAACAAACATCATACATGAATATACATTATATTCCCCAAATTTTTTTCATCAGTACGAGAGCAGGAAAGGGTTCTGATCTCATGACTAAGCCTTGAGAGTACCTTACTCTAGAAGTCATCCTTCTGCTCAATGGACAGTGTGTAGACTGTTTCACTGGAATCTGGTCATCAGAGAAGTTGCCAAACACAGCCATGGCTTGAAGCTAGAAACTGTTGTTAATTGTAGTAATAATACATTTGTGCACACAGACACACACAAAATACAATTAAAGGTTTTATAGTTCTTAAAAGTTTAATCAGTACTTACTGAGACTAGCATTTGTATATTTTTTTAGAAGCTGGACTGAATACTTACTTGAAATATAAAATTCTAGGTTACTTTATAGGAGAAATAGGTTCCCTCTGTGAAGTGTCCTCCTCTTCTCTAGCTATGCTAGAGAAGATCAAGACATATTCCAGCGAGGAGATGGGGTGGATCTCCAGTGGCAGCTTCTGTGATTTCAGTGCAGGTTCTTTTGCTCTGGGTAATAAACATAAGACAAGTTAGTTCCTTAAACACCTGTGTAAAATTGTAGCAAAGGCATCATTCATCTGTAAGAGATTAATGAGAGGTCTTCATTTGCCAGCCCTCCTACAAGCACCTTATGCTTGCTGACATCTGATATTTCCCGTGGTGGCTGGAGTTAACACATTTCCAAGATAGTACCACAATACAACCTTTATCACCTCATCAGCAGCTCTGCTTGTGTTGGCTCTACACAAGGGACAGGTCTGAGGCCACCCCTTCTTGATCAGTGCCAGCCCATTCCCCACAGAGTGCAAATGAAGCTGCTAAGCTGCCAGCTTGCCCTGATTTTTTATTTTTTCTTTGCTGTGCAAAAAATCAGAATGCCTGAAGGATTCCTGTTGTTCAGCCAGTCTGTTAGGTACATTATTTTCCATTTTATGACTTTACAGGTCTGCAAAGCACATTGGACATATATGATGTCATGTAAGAATTATTTTACTTAGTATAAACTTAAAACTTGATACTACTGCCTAGAGAAGAAATGTCCTATCAAGGAAAAAAGAAAAGCTTTCATCTTGTAAATCTTATCAAAATCTTATTTATAGTGAGCAGAGAAACAAATACTTCTCCCATGAAGGCAAGGCTCTTCCCTTTTCTTTATATTATTTAATACTGATTTTTAAAAAAAAAAAATCCTCAGAATAACCTATTAGCAAAATCATTGCTGTAATATAGGTTAAAGGTGGTACTTAGTATAGATGATATATGGCGCAATGTATGGTGTAAGAAATAAGTTCCTTTCCTTCTAAGATATCCACAGTAGATCTGAGTGGTAGGATGAATGTAGAGCACCCTTACCAATTAAAGTTTTATGAAAGAAAATCTATTTGTTGTTCTAGTTACATATTCTAACTACTCTGATATTTGTTAGTCTGTGCTAAGGCAAAGAAACACACCATGAATTCATGAGTGGCTTTATTAAAGTCTTTTCAGATAAAGTATATTGATTTTCATCTGGGCTGATATTCTAACATCTGTTCAGGATTTAATGATTTCATTTCATAGTTACTTGCAAACATTTTTTGCCTTAGATGTAGATATGTATAATACCATTAACTCTAGTATAACAACATACTGAATAGGGTATGTGTCTGTTAATTGCTTTAATTTGGGTCAGTATATCAGAATGCACAATTTGTCTGTGATTAAAATTTTGTACACTTATAACACACACAAATACCCACCACCACGCATGCCGTACCATTTGTTCTGAAGTACCTTTTCGCTAAACCTCTTGATGGATGGTATATTGGGTTTGTGTGGCAAGGTTTTGGTAGCAGGAGGGCTACAGGGGTGGCTTCTGGGAGAAGCTTCTAGAAGCTTCCCCCATGTCCGATAGCACCAATGCCAACTGGCTCCAAGATGGACCTGCCACTGGCTGAGGCCGAGCTAATCAGTGATGGTGGTAGTGCCTCTGGGATAACAGATTTAAGAAGGAGGAAAAGTTGCGGCAGCACAGAAACTGCAGCCAGGAGAGGAGTGAGAACATGTGAGAGAACCAGCCCTGCAGACCCCCAGGTCAGTGCAGAAGAAGGGGGAGGAGATGATCCAGGTGTCGGAGCAGAGATTCCCCTGCAGCCCGTGGGGAAGACCCTGGTGAGGCAGGCTGTCCCCCTGCAGCCCAGGGAGGTCCACGGTGGAGCAGATCTCCACCTGCAACCTGTGGAGGACCCCACGCCAGAGCAGGTGGGTGCCCAAAGGAGGCTGTGACCCCATGGGAAGCCCGTGCTGGAGCAGGCTCCTGGAAGGATATGTGGACCCCTGGAGAGAGGAGCCCACGCAGGAGCAGGTTTTCTGGCAGGACTTGTGACCCCACGGGGGAACCACACTGGAGCAGTGTGCTCCTGAAAGACTGCACACTGTGGAAGGGACTGATGCTGGAGCAGGTCATGAGGAACTGCAGCCCGTGGGAAGGACCCACGTTGGAGAAGTTCATGGAGGACTGTCTCCTGTGGGAGGGACCCCACACTGGAGCAGGGGAAGAGTGTGAAGAGTCCTGCCCCTGAGGAGGAAGGAGTAGCAGAGACAACATGTAGTGAACTGACCGCAAGTCCCATTCCCCCTGAACCCCTCTGGGGGAGGAGGAGGTAGAGAAAATCAGGAGTAAAGTTAAGCCTGGGAAGAATGGAGGGGTGGGGGGAAGGTGTTTTTAAGATTTGGTTTTATTTCTTATTGTCCTACTCTGATTTGATTGGTAAGAAATTAAACTAATTTCCCTATGTCAAGCCTGTTTTGCCTGTGACAGTAATTGGTGAGTGATCTCTCCCTGTCCTTATCTCGACCCACAAGCCTTTCATTATATTTTCTCTCCCCTGTCCAGCTGAGGGGAGAAGTGATAGAGCAGCTTTGGTGGGCACCTGGCATCCAGCCAGGATCAACCCACCACAGATGGACAGATCATTATCTTACATCCTGTTCTCCTAAATATATCTGCATATATTTAGAAAGTTAGCATTCTATCAAAAGGACTTAAATTCACATTACTTGTTTCCTACATAGGAAAGATCTATGTTTAAAACACCAGACTCTCTAGTTAGTGTATTGAAGTGGCTGCATTACTAGCAGTTCTAGTAGAACAGAACCTCGGATGTGTTTTCTCCTGATCAGTGTTCATTGCATACCCATATACTTTTGGACTCACTCCTAAACGAAATTTACAGTATAGAAACTTTCTTCTTTTTTTCATGCTTGGTGTTATCATGGGATACAAACAAGTGGCCTGAAGCTAGTTTTAAGGAAGCATAAGCATATGCTGTTGATCATTTTCAAATATATCTTCTTTTCTTTGGAATTGTATTGGTTCACATTGTACTTCATATTTTCAGCAGATAAACAACTTGATTGTGCCAATCGCTTAACTCCGTTAATACCAATGCTTTTATGAGAAGACGGGCTCGATTCTCTTTTTGTTTGTTCTTCTAAGGGATTTCCTCCTTTCTTCCCCTGAGTTTCATGTTAAGACAGGACAGCATCAGGGAATTAGGAGAGGTATTCTCTTTAGTAGAAACTCCATGTGAAATTTCTTCCTTAGTCCTAATGGTCCTGCAGCTGAATGCAAAAGAAGCCATTCTAAGCAAAACAAGCCTAGTGAAAGCAGCAAAGAACTAACCCAATTTCTGCTGTAACACATTGACATCTCTGGGAAATATGTAAATGGGATGTTAGCATCCCACAGGTTAGTTTGCAATACGTATCAGTTGGCAAAAGATTTTAGATATTTTACTAAAATATTTGTACATTTTGGAGGTAATTGCTTTCAAGCATGATCCATGGTACAGTCATCTGGCTTAAAAATCCAGCCTAGTAGAGCAAAAAAACCAGAATGGGGGTTACAGAAGTTTATGCTGTGTTTGAAGCAGTTTCTGCTGTGTTTGAAGCAGTTTCTGCCTACCCACCTCCTCTCACCTCAGAGCATGCTTTGCATCATTAGGGCAGAGTTCTGCTTCCTTTCTCTAGCCCCGTAAATATGCTGTTACTTTCTGTAGAGCAGTATTGCTTTGATGGAAGGGGTAAATAAAGGCCTAGGTGAGTTGTGAAAATAGTTTGCTCTCCAGAAAGGTGAGAAAAGCAAGTTTTTACTGTTACTTCTTCAGATAAGCAAAAGACTTGACTTTGACTCCCTTATTCCAGATTAGCACTCTCCTGGACCCAACAGAGCAGAAACAGCAACCACAGATCTTTTAAAGCAAAAACAAGCTTTTAAACTCTTTCAAGTTTGGCCTTGCAAACTTCAAGTGGAAGCAGATGCTGCCTTTCAGTAGCATGTAAACTATTGACTCTCATGAAAGGTAAGTTTTTCAGGAGCTTATCCTGAATGTTTCTGTTCACGCTGCCTTTAGGCAGCTCTTTGATCATCCTACTAATCACTAAGGATCTCATCGAGGCCTGTGACTCCCCGTGCCTTTCTGTGCCTCTCACTAAGTTTCCCAGACCCAACGAAGAGCTGCGTATTTAAAAGCTCAGTGCTACAACTCCTAAATCCACCCCCTCCTTTCCTTTCTTTTCTGTTTTGTTTAAAGTCGAGCTTTTTGTACAAATAAGGAGGCCTCAATTTAATGTGAGTCTTCAAAAGAAAATTCTAGAGGCCCCAGCTGAGGGGGATGATGAGCAGATGGGGGAGGGGCTGGTTTTTTTTTGGGGGGGGGGGGGTGGGGGGACGGACACACGACACAGACACGCTCTGGGGGTGTCAGTGGCACCTGTGGGCAGTTGAGGTGAAGCAGCTGGGCAGGAGGCTGTGTCCAAGGCCATGGAAGTGGCCAGCCTGGAGAAGTTACAGCTTTTCTCGGGAGGCACAGAAGAGTTTTAAAAGAAGGTGTCTGCGGCTTGCTGCCTTACTCTGGATTTTGGAGGGGTTTATCTGCTGCTGGGCTGCCGTGGCTGTGCTGTGCACAGCGCTGAGCAGGAGCGCAACTGCTTTATGTGTGAGTGATTTTTGAAGCGCATAAAAGGGCTGGGGTGTTACTAAAGAGACACAGCTGAGACTAGGATAAATAGAGAGCTATAATGGAAGGACTGCTTGATTTTTTTTTTTAGGGCATGAGATATACCTTTCTTAGTATATCAGCTGGAGTGTGAATATAGTAGGGGCTCGTGAACTAAGATGGCTGTCGAGGTGGTGTGAGGAGAGTGACTAGGGCCAGGTGCAGATTAGCTTTGTGTTTAAAAGCAAATAGCTCAGAAGATAGGCCTAGAATTTTAGTGCCTTGTCTTACCTTTGTTTTGCTGAGGAGAACTACTGCTCTGGGCCATCGGATGTATGTTAGGTTGAGTTTAAAGATGAATTTTAGATAACCCTTCGGAAGGCTGACCAACTTCCTGCATTTTCTCTAGGAAAGTATAAGCTCTTTGGTTTAGCTGAAGGACCGAATCATTTGTGTGCTGTAATTTTACTTGTTGAAAGCAAGGGTGGAAAACTCCACAATGAGTTGAGGAAAACTTGAAGTTAATAGGGACTGTTGTGGCGTAAGGTGGCTTTGCAGGTTGTGGTCTGTGTGTGTGTGGACACGCTTTGTTTGAGAGTGTGACTGCAACAGTCAAAAGGCTTTTATGCATGGTTAAACTTCCAGATTTCATGGCATGGATAAAGTATAAGCTACTAAGTTGTTCACAAAAACGTGACTGGAAATAAGGCTCCAGTGATGAGGACAGAGCTAACTCTCATACTTAAATGGTGTAGCGTTAGAGGGGAAAAAAAATGTGTTAAGCTAGCTCCTTGATGGGATAAGAATCATACCTGGGATAAAGGATTACTTAACTGTTGCTCAAATTGAGAATTATGTTGCTCAATAGGCAATCATTGTGCTAGACCATTGCCACCTGTATTAAAAGTCATGTAAGTAAAGGAATTGATTTCTTGTGGTTATCTCTTTACTTTTTTCTTCCCCCTGGACTGTGAGGGAAGGTAATGGGAGAAGCTGGAGTATAGGCCCTGGCTCACCAGCTGCTGCAAGCACCTTCCCTGATCCTGCAGGCAGCCTGCTTCCCTGGAAGCACTAGGCCCTGAGGCAACTGGGGACTCTGCAAGGTGAAATTGCTGTCTATTAAGTAGTAAACTAAATGGATCATGTGCAATTACCATTTCTATCTGCCTTAGTCTCACTGATGTGTAGATGTCAAAGATGACTGTTGGTGGTCTTCAGGAAGTATATACTTAGGTGTGCTAGGGCAGGTACAGGGACTAATTCTGTGCATAACAGTGATAGGTGCTTGGTTTAATGATGTACAGAATGCAAGACTTTACCAGGACAGGAGAAGAAAGCATGAAAAAATGCCTCTGGTATGTTGACTTGTATGTTAACCAGAACTTGTACTGGGCTTGTATGGGTAAAGTACAGCTGAATATGCTATGATGTGTCTTAAACTCCCCTGGAGAGAAGTGAAGAGCACAGCTGTTGGTCAGAACTCAATTTAATAGTATTTTTTAGCTCTTCCCCACATCCCTCCCCATCCTTAGTGTATTTGGGAGAGAGGGGTGACATCCAATGTACTTGCCATACCTAACGTTTGGTGTACTCAAGAGAGGGGAGGAAAAAGAGACTTTATCAGAGGTCATGAGCATAGTTCAAGTGCTTTCAACAGTCTTCTGGAAAAGCCTGTTTCTCCCCATTGATTAGGGGTGCAGTTTTCTTCATATCAGCTACCTTTATGTGCTAAAGTTAATTCCTACTGTACTAACAAAAAGGCTAATGCAATCCATGTATAAAAGCTATAAAACGCTAAGCAGGCATGAAAAGACTGTGCAGCCTCTGCATTTGGCACTGATATAATTGCTATTGGAGTATTGTCTAGTGTTTGCAGTTCTAGAAGGAGGCCAAAAGCTGCAGGGTTTAGAGGAGCCTTTTTTTCTGACTTAAAATACAGAAAACACCTCCCAAGGTCAAGAAGCCCACTCTAAGAGTGTATCAAAGCAAAGGTGGAAGAACGATTGGTCTATAAATACATGCAACCAATTCAGTAATTTGATAAAGAATGAATCAATCAGTTCAGCAGACAAAATACAACAAAAAAATTAATCTTAAAGTGGAAGAGGAACCAACTTGCACAAGGTTAGTAATACATACTTGATAACTTATGTAAATAATTGCTCTTGGAAGAACTTACCTTGGGTGATAATTACATTATTGAAACATCTTTTAATCCACATGGGATGCTTTTCAGGAGTGTATGCTGTAGTTCAAGTAGGGATATCATATGTGAAGCACTAATATAAGGCAGTCTCATGGTTCTGATATGTGGGCCATTGGACTAAAAGATTATAGAGGTTCCTCTTATCTGAAAAAAAGAAGGAATCGTAACAAATTTCCTTAATTGAGCTACAAACATGACTGCATATTACATGAAGTAGGAGAAAACTGCCTTCTTAAAGGTGAAGCAAATCTATGTGATCCAATGCTCTGCTTAATTGATTGGCCAGCACCAAAGCACTGCCTGAATAATGGAGGAGAGGAAGTATATTTTTGAACTGACAGATCCCCACTTTTAAATCCCTTAGTTCAAAAATTTATCTATAATTACCAAAAAGACATCCATATGGTGACTTTTCTAGTCCCAGATGGGTAGCTGTCATTTTGCACATGATCTTTCCTTCTCATTTGAAGTAGAAATGAGTAATCTTGGAAATATTAATCTGACTTCAACTATATTTATCCTTCTATCAACAGTGATGACACACTTTGATTTATTTCTTGGCGTACGCAGTATGTGCTGCGATGCAGAGGATTCCAGTTGCCATAATTTTCAGTGGAAAGAATAATTATCACAGGGAACTGTAAGTAAGTTATTGTGGAATATTTGTATATTTAATTAGCAAAGCCAAAATTTTCAAGAGTAATGACACAAAGATATGCCGAACTTGAAGCTCTGCTAAGGGGGTGATAGAAGGTGTTCTGCAAGTGCTTAAAATTGGTTCCCCTTTTCAGCAATGTATTAACTGGCACAGTAGCAGCTGCACACCTGCTCCTGCCTGGCAGGCTACTGCTGGGTATAGTTATGTCAGAGCAAACAAAAAAGTAAAAAATAATTTACTGTGCCAGAAAAGATGTTTAGGTATCTGACTTATCTTTTTCTCTTAACTACTGGACTACTAATCCTTAGCATGGATCCTTCTGCCCTTGTCAGTATAGTTTATGTGGTGACATAACTACAGGCATCTTGTGTGTTTAGACTTTCATTTTCTTTTTTTGGGGGGTGGGGAGAGGAAAGTAATTGTATATGTAAGGGGAAGGTGTTTTGTAGAAATGTTATGTCTGTGCATGACTTCCTCCTCTCATTTTACAAAAAATAATTTTGCTTGCTTGTGCTGAAATGTCCATACAGAGAGGCTAGCAATCTCTTTAAGCGGTGCAAAAACTTGACGTTCCTCTTAGTAAGCAATCTCCTTAAAATGCGATCTTATTTTGGAGGGGAAAAAAATGTTACAATACAGGTTTTTGGTTGGGTTTTGTTGTTGTTTTGTTGTTGTTGTTTGTTTGTTTTTTACCACAGGCAGTGTCAGAGACAAGAGGCCAGATCTGATCAAATGAAGTAAATGGAGTTACCCTGAATTTACTCCTGTATAAGTGAGAGCTTGTTTCAAGCCCCAAGCTACGTGAAAATGATTGCTGTTCTCTTTGCTAGCATTGCCCATATGAAAGCTGACATAAATACGACCTAGAGTGAACTTATTTAGCAAGTGATAGAGTACAATTTTTTTGCCATGATTGAAAGGCCTTAAGAATGCAAGTCTCAGATGCACAAAGGAATAGAGAAGCCTGAGTTCCATTAAGATCAATAGGAACTAAATTCTTAAGTGACTTGGACCTATGTCTCTGAAAACATTTGAGCATTTTTTTAACAACTCGGCAACAGTAGTTCCTTCTTTCCAGCACTATCGTTATGATAAAATTTGATTCTGTTTTGTTTTTTTAACAAACATCTATGAAGCATAGGCAATGAGGATGAATGTCAGAAGGTTATTTTTTTAGGTTAACATTTTTTATAAGCAATTAATGTTTTAGTGTTGTTGGCCTAATATTAGGGGAAATTTTAGTATAGTTGTAAACTTTGCAAGTAACTGAAGGGATAGAAGATCTGAAAATTAACTTTGTCATTACAAGTGTGGGGAGACCTGCCCTCCACAGGGAGGAGAAACCCCACACAGACACTCATGTGAAATTAGAGAATACAGTCTCGTATGCAGCTGTGTTATGACTTCAAAAGGACTTTAATACTTCATATCTTGGTTTGGGATTTTTCCCTCAGCTATACCAGAAGACAAGAAAAAGAGATTCTGTCCCTCTGGCAACCTTATTCTTAAAACTTCCTTGGGGATTTCAGCCCACTACTTCAAGTCCCTTTACTGTTTTTCTTTAGACAGTCTCTTAACATTGCTGTACAAACAGATGCAAATTCAGTTAAGAGACTGTCTTTAGAAATAAGCCCATGTGGATTAGATCAGTAAGAAACAAGTAGGAAAACAACATTGCTATGGTCTACCTGCATGTTCTAAAACAGAATGAAAAAATGTATGCATCCAATGATGAAGTAGCTTGCTAATCAAACAAGTGATATATGGCTTATTTTGCTCCATGTCTCTTTAAAGCCATGAATATTAGGTATCAAAATGAAACTGCATGTTTTACAGATACAAGATTAAATAATCATCTAGCACTTAATATTTGGTAATTTTAAGCTTAAGTTGTGCCTCTAAATGCTTGACTAAGTACGTAAATTTAATAAGACTTAAATGTTGTGGTAGAACCCAGCTCCTATGGGTATAGGAATATTTGTTGTGTACATCTCATCCTAATAGATCCTTCACAAATAAAGCAAGCCACAACTAAACTGTAACTAAGGCCAACTGATTTGTGGCAACAGCAACATTCAAATCTTCACTTCTCAAGAGCCTGTGGAAAATGTAAATTCAACTGAACCAGTAAATTGTGGTTAATTAGAGGAAGGGAAAAATTATTACTCACATTGAATGGTGGGTACCCAATGACTATGTTTGAATTGCACAGTTTCCAAAAAGATGTGCAAGTGGGGCAGGTTTCTGCCCCTGCACAGGGGAGCACTTGTACCTTAAAACATGCAGAGTGAAGCTTAGCAGGTTAAGACTTGATGCCTGCCAAATTTTCAGTTGTGGGTGTGGAATTTGGGAATTGTCAGGCTCTGAGTTTTCTAAGACAGTTGAGAGAACCCACAAGTACCAATGCAGAAAAGCTTCCTATGTTACAGCTCTTTCTCCATTTGCAGTTTCTGCAGGACACTTGCTACCATACTGAATTGGCAGGAGTCTTGCAGAAAAATACATAAGGTAACAAAGAACACTTAATCACACACAACATGTGTGTGATTACAAACAATATTTTCTTCCATGTAGAACAACAGTAGACACGATGTCCAAATCTTTCTATCAGACAAAATGATTCAAGATGAGGAAATTCTGCTGCTATGTTCAGAACTTCTCCTAATAAGTGATCGATGCTTAATAAGGCTTAAAATTTGCATACACACTGCAATGGGGTTTAGGGTTTTTTCCCAGTTTCACTAGGTACAGTCAAGAACCAAAAGTCATATGGAATGACAGACTAATGAATCCCTAAAATTTACTTAGTGTCACCTAATTGTGTTTTGCCTGACTTCTCTTAGAATTAATTACAGCTAAGGAAGCAAAAGGCTAAATTCTGAAGGGTGAGAATGACTGTCAATTTATAAAGAGTTTTGGGGTGACCAAAATATCACATAGCTCTAGCTGGTAATACTTAATCTTTTGCCATCTTTAATGTTTGATGCACTTTTTTCAGATGTACATAAAAAAATATTACTGTCATATAAGTGTCCTGTCTCCCCCCTTCCCCCCCCCCCCCCCCCCCAAAAAAAAACCCACAACCCACCCACAAAACAGAAACAAACAAAAAAAACCAAACCAACAAAAATCCTCCATGACCAAACAGGTCAGTGGAAACAGTTAAGAATCTCTTTTATGAAAAGGAAAGTTCATGCATAAAGAATTTGTAGATTCTCAGTGGGTGAAGCTCTATTCAGGTGTGGGTTTTATTAGTCTAGGAAAGAATTATAAACAGTTTGCAGCATAATCCCCAAAGTAAAGGGAATAGTCCTATCAATGTGTGTGCAGACATGGCACCGTCCAGAGAGGTTTAGAAATCTGATTCCTGTTCTGACCTTGTTTGTTTAATTGCATGCTGTTTGTCAGGATCTGGGACTGTTTTAGAGCTGGATGCTTGTAGATGGGACTCATGCTTGTATTTTTTGTTATTGTTAATGGGAGTATGCAGGATATTTTTATGTATAGCAAACAGTAGCATGCCTTCTCAAAGCTATGAATTCTAATTCTTTCCTGATGCTAGCTTTAATCTGTTGTATACAGTATATAGATGACAAAGCCTTTAGCCAGTGTAAAGACTCTACTTCTATAACAGAAATATAGAAAGGAGGGGTGAGTCTGTGCGCAGTCATTGTTTACAATGCAACAGCAGAGAGCTATGGGAAGCATTGCTCTGTGTTATTGCAGCTTCCTCACAAGGCTTCAGGCAAATTAGAAACTATATGATTGAGAATAGCTTCACAGAAATCCAAGAGGAAAGGTACAATTAATGTCAGATAGTAACAAATTAATTATACAAAGACTAACGTTCAATTATTTTATTGTGTCTAATTTGTTTCCAACAGACTTATGTCATCTATCTGCATTCTGAGGCTTCATTGTTGTTGCATTTTTTTTTGGCCCAAGGTCCATCCACATATTTCTCTATACTTCAGGATCACTTAAACATAATGAAGACAAATGCTTAGAGACAGTTTTTAATAGTATTGAAGTGACATTTCATTCTGGGCTTTGCCATGTTCATAAGCTAAATACATGCCCTTTAGGTGCATTCTGAGGGGCGTATTTGGCAAAGCGTATGGGTGAGAGCCTTGTCATATGTAAAACCTGTTTGAGAATTTCCTGCTTTTTAGGGAGGAAGCCAGTTAAGATGCTCAAATACCTTCTGGTAATCTTTTGCTGAAGTTTATGTGCACCCATAGATGGCTGTGGGAGACTTCTATAAAGCCTGTACATCCTTTCTTATAATCTGTACCTGATTATTCTTTTGTATGTTACATCTCTTCTTCCCATACAGATGAGGTGGAATGATCAGAAATTATCAGTGCAGAGTCAAACAGTAGAAGTGATGCTGCTTCTGGGCACCAAGAGGAGCCTAATAATAAGGATGACCTGCTTTGCAGGAATGTCTCCATATGGGAATTGTTCTGTCCAAACTGCATTGTAATTCCATTTCCAATGTCCATTTCTCAATTACTTGGAAACTGTCTGCTTTCCTAAGGGATGCATCTTATTTCAGCACTTCAAAATTATGCATGAAATTTACTGCTCTATCAAAACAATGAGTTATTTGCTCCTCACAAAAAAATGAGTTCTGGGACTGTAGGTGATTAGAATGTTGCAAAGCTGCTTTATCAGCCATGTTATAGCCCGAGTTATTGCCTTCAGCTGTTCTTTATCTGGTGTGTATAAATACTTGTTTGCATCAGTGTTTCCGGCTGCTTTTTTATCTCCTTTTTATCACTATGTCACTAAAAGCTGGTTCTGTCACTCTCCCCTAGTTACCCATTTTCTGCCTCTGTTGGCTGGCTAGTTGTAACATTATTATTTCTGTGCTATTGGAAAGCAACTTATTTTTTATTCTTTTTCAGCTCTCTGCTTCTGAAGGCTGTGATTGCAAAATCACACCAAGCAATTCTATTGGGTTTTTTTAATCTCCCTCTGCTACTATTTGCATTTTACTGAAAGTAATTTCTGAATTTTTCTTCTCTTTTTTTTTTTTTTTTTGTAAACATAATTAGCTTCTGTGAATAGGAAGCTGTTTTTCTTTATTGCTTTTTATTGAAGTACTTCCCCCCCCCCCCCCGCCTTTCCCTTCTCCCTTGAGACAAAATTGTAATCAGGACTGTTTTGGAAGGTATTCTTCCTTGCCTTTGGATTTGGAAACAAAGGAAACTAACATCTGTTATCAAATAATGTTTTATTAAAGATTTGAAACAGTTGTTAAACTGTTAGAAAGCCTTTGAAATCCGTAAATCTCTACTTAATCTACAGTAATTGAAAATCTTACCTAACTATTTTTCAAAAACATTAAAAGCCATGTGCCAGATTTAATCATTGGCTTATGCTGACAGGGGTTTCTGAATGTCTTTCTGCTGAGTTAATCAGTTCATCCTCTAATAGGAATTATTTGGAAGGTACCTCTTGGGCACAGTGTGATGAAACAGTATTGAAAGGTGCAGGAGTATTCAGTGATCCGATCATATCCAGATGTTAATCTGACATTGATTCTCCATGTGTTCCTTATGTTCCTTTTCATGAAAACCCCAGAGATACTCTATCACCCAAATTACATTTCCCAATCTTGATTAATCTGTGAGTCTTTAATTCACTGTTCCTTCTATCCATTGGTAACTTAGGTCTCTTGTGTCAGCTTTTTTCCTTTGATGGAATGTACACTTTTAGCATGGAATCGTTCTGCATTTAGAATGCAGAAGGGTAGTTTTTGCATTTGGATTTAATTTGATATGACATATTTCGAGTATCCTCCAGGATACTTTTTTTCTCTTGTTTTGTTGTTGTTTGTTTTTTTTTTAATTATATTATCAGAATATAACAGGAATTAATTACCTTAAATAATAAAATGTTCAATTTATTTTTGGTATCACTAGGACTTTGTACTTCCTATAACTGGAAAGTTCTTACAAAAAGAAGCCTGTAGGAGGCAGTCGCATTGGGAACAAGGCAGAGCAACGCAAAATGAATTCCCAGGCAAAAGAATTTTAATTTCTCTTGAACAGAGATGAGATTCAGGGGATGAATTTTTTTTTAAAGCATGTAGCTAGAAGAATCTGCTTGTTTAACTTCCTATTTTGCAAGGACTTTTGTTGTTGCTTAGATTTGAAAACAGCTTGTGAATTTTTATTCAGTCTGTCTTTATATACCCATCCAAAGATACCTTGTGATGATTCAACTGTTAATAATATCTGTAAGTTGGAGACAGCATGGTTTGTTGCATTGAATATTGAATATCTTGCTGAAGAAAAAGGCCAAAGCTTCTATTAAAAGAGCAATCATGTTTCAGTTAGCTGGTTGATATTGTTACTTGGAGTTGGTGTCCACTGAAAGCTGGAGCAAGATGCGTCCTCACATGTTAGGAGATCATGTGTATTAAGTATTTCTTAAAAATGTGTAATTATATTCAAACATGGTAAATTTCTTACCACAAGCTTAACCCTTCTTAAATCATTCTATGTTTATGAACCTGGCATGCTTATATGGCAAAGGTGTGACAATGTAAGCTATCCTTAGTTGAATTCAGGTAAGATATGTCGTGGTTTATGTGTTTAACATGTTAAACTTAACTCGTACTGTGAAACTTCAGTGTGGCTACAAACTGTCTGTCAAGAAGTGCTGAAGTATGACACTATAAAATCCATGGCTCATATCTTGGTAGTATTGAATTACATTTTAATGAAGTTACATATATTGGAGGCCTCTTTCTGATAGGTGCTGGTCTGAAATTACGTTTACCCATAACTTTTGCCACCTGCTGGTAAGTATTTACTTGTCTGTTACTCCAAAAGTTAATCTGTTGAGCTGCAGTCCTTTACATAGTTTGCGAAGTGCTTGAGCTCCTTTGGGAATTGAATTTTCAATAAAAATGTAAAATAGGTCTAGAAATTGTATTGAAAAATATATTGGAAAGAATTAATCTGTAGTTAAAGCTTGGCACTGTTGTAGCCTGGCTTAAGCTCTGCAAAAGGAATAGCTAGATACCAACAGGAGGGAGGGGGAAATCAGCCTCTCACAAATGTTTTGGCTATCATGCTGCTTCTCAAATGCATACCAATACTTTATTGTCACAGATGCCATCAGAAAGGCTTTTCTTCTTTCAGTAAGCACCTTTGGGGGCAAAGCACGTGAAATCACTGGTGACTTGGAAATTTTGGTGTACAGTAAAATAAAGTTGAGGCTGCAAATTCTATTTTCCTTTCTTGATAGTGCTACATCAGAAATATGACAACATTCATACTTTGATTAAATATTAGAAAGAAAAAAAGTGGGGATAGGAAGCAATCTGAAATAGGAAGACCATATTTTAATCTGTGATTGTCCTTAGAAGAAATTGTGTTTTAAGAGTTAATTGAAAGAACAGACTGACAAAGTGTTCTAGGGGACACCCATTTCCAACACATTTTCAGTGAGAATTTGATACTTTGCTGTCCCATTATGCCTTTAGACACTTTTGTTTCTTGTTCTTTATCACTCACCAAATTTATTACAGAAGGTGGTATTTTCAGATTTCCTTCATAGCTCTTAGTATTCAACATTGATGGTCAGTCCCAGAGCTGCTATTCTGCTGTTACCCTTAATAACTCTGCATATCTGCTTCTCTCGGCAGTCTCCTGGTCTTTGAATAAACTGCAGGCTCCCAGATCTTGCTGAGCTCTTCTTACTCTCCACCTCTTTCTCTGCCTGCCCTTATGCTGGTCTGAAGCTTCCCTCCCTGAAAATGAGGTAGCTTGTAGAGGAAGAACAATTTTCCTCTTTTCTCCAGAGGGTTCCACCTGATCCTGTCACAGTCTTAAAGAACATGATATTGTAACACAGAACAACTGTTATCTATTGTACCTATTCAGGTGCTGCATTGCTTACTGGTGTTACGATCTACATGGTCTGCATATTCCAAAGCAGCTGTAGTATTTCATAGATGTAATCTCGTGTACGTGCCAAGGCTTACCATATTTTTGTTTGTGCATTTCATATGTTTATTTTTAAACCCATAATTCTGAGGCTTAGTTTTCATGGTTTTGCTATGAAGTCTGGTAATATCGTTGGGGTTTTTGTTTTGTTTTGTTTTTTTTAACATCGTGAAGAGAAAACCGAAACCTTCTGTGAGGTACTATGTTGCATGTGCCCTCCATGCAGATGTAAATCCCAAGCATTATGGACCGCTCTATGAAAAAAATGCAGCTTTTGGAATTGTTGCCTGGTTTGGCACAGGAAAAAGTTAAAATCTAGTCAAATGAAAAGGAAATCAAGTTTGATTCAATTGGCACATTTCAAAGCTTTTAAAAGAATTAGCTGTGATGATTTGGTATGTCTATCTCAGCCATGCTTTCAGAAACTTTGACTTCTGTTTCTTAAACAAAAAACACTTAGGAGAATAACTGTTCAGCTGGAAGGGTGCCTTTTTGTCAGTTTTGAGCCCTATTTTCAGGGAGAGACATTTAATATATTTCCTGAGCAAAGCATTTAGTTTCAATAATTTGGTGCCTTAAATGAAGTTAGAAATATTTCAGCCAGTTTTGTTTTTTTTTTTTAAGATATTCTAAGCAACTGTAATTACTTTATAGTTCCTAGCATATGTTAGGGGCCAATGTGCTTTTCTTTTCCTTATAGGAATTAGTGGAGATGAATTATTCTGATTATGTTTATCTTCCTTAATCATAGTGACTAGGCATAGCTGCAATGTTAAATAAATGGTTAAGAACATTGTAAGAGCTTCTTTCAGGAAATATAGGAAAAGCAAGAAGCTATATTAGGATTATATGCAAGTTTGTTCTTTAAAGCTTTATGTGAATTTGTTATTTAAAGCTTCACTTAAATTCTACTTGTCATTTCAAGTCTGAACAATAGTAGTAGCAGTGTAGGTCTTGGTGGTAAATGTAATTTGTATATGTAGGACTTTTCTTTGTCACTTTATCTGAAGTATTTGCTCTGAAATTCTTTGAAGTGGCTCAGAAAACATGGCTGAACATAGCTACATAAGTGTCCATGGTATGCTATTTTATAATAGCTGAGGTGACTTCATGGAACCAAGAATATTGCAGTGTTCAAGTCTCCTTGTTCACAGGCAGTGATGCTTCATTGCTGTGCTTCTTAAGAAGCTTAATGTTTGTCACTATAGAAATTTACATCAACTGTAAAAAAAATTATTAAATTACTCTGTATTTCCTAGCTTCAGATATCCTGAGATACAGTTCAGTGCTGCCTAGAACGCATCACTCTGACTCCCTGTTTTACCTCCTGCTAGTGGGGCAGAACAAATACCTGCAGAGGTGGGCTTAATTTATCAAATACTAGGGCATCAGTATTTTTGCAGCAAAGCAAAGGATTTTCCAGTCTGTCAGTTTTGATTGCTTTTGTCACAGAGCACATAGAAAGGATACAGTTCTCCAATGAACAGATTTCAAACCGATTTTGATTCTGTCCCTCCAGAGTGTCTGCAAACGCTTTTAGATTAGTGACATCTACAGTTTTATAAATACATAATGACTTGAAATATCCACACTGTTAAGATTACATTAACTGTCTGTTAACAACAGACTTGTGCAAAAGCTTCTTTGGTAGGACCTTATAGTCTGACAGCAAAATATTGATAATGGTTCTGAATGTTTCATGCCATTGGCACCTTAGCTTCAGTATGGTAGCTCTACAGGTCTCTGATCTTAAACCCTGGTATGTAAACCAAAAGGCCAGTGTCTCATAGATGAGTACATGGCACTCCTGTTTCATGTCTTACTAGTGTAAAAATCTACCTGAAGAGCTGCTTTTTAGATTTCTGTCTTTGACAGTCACTTTGGTGCAATACACAGCACTATAGTTAGAAAGTACATGTGCAGTCTTGCTTGTACTTCATCTCTTCAGCATGATTGTCAGATGGTGCATGACAACTGACAAACCAGTTAAAGGTAACATCTGTGAGTCAGTGAGTCTAAATAATTATGCCCAGCCTCTAGCACGTGTCTGTATGCTTTGAGATAAACCCTTTTCAAATGGCATCTCAGAACATCAGTAGGAAAAAAAAAGACAAGCTATGCCTTTTGTTCTTTCTGTTGCCTTCATCTTCCACTTACCTTTAGCAGTTTTTGATATTTACTAGTGGTGTCTAGGAAGACTCTCACAAAGCTTTATATTTGTAATGTTTTCCTGCACCCCTTTCAAAACGAACTATTGGGAAATAACCATGGTGATACAGCTAAAGGTAAGTCTGCTGCACAATTAGGCCATATGATTGGCATGGAGTCTGAACAGATTGTCTCCTGTGTTGGTGTGCTGTCACTTGGTCTATTCTCACCTGTGTCTCTGGGGATAAATTTCAACATTGTCTGTGCCAAATGTCCAAGGATTATTTCAGCACCGCCCCCCACCCCCGACCCTGAAACCGTGGGAGAATGTTTTTTCTAAATACAGAAGGACATTTAACTCCTGCACTGAAACGACAGCAAGAACTAGAAGAAAAAAAATCATGGATTGTGTGTAGTCTGGGCGAAAACACTTGTAGGGACACAGGTGAAACCTGTAGTGTAGACATAGCCATAGTGCAACAGTTCTTTATAGAATAGTCTGCAATAATTTGGATTTAAAGAAGGTGTAAGAGGAGTCTGTAGACTAGTTGTTTGCTTCTAATTCTGGAAGACTCTTCTAGCTCAATTTCTTTATTGTCTCTCCCCCTGCCCCCTATTTTTTTTGTTTGTTTGTTTTGCTATGCCTTTCTTACTGCATTTTTCCCTTGAACCTTCTTTTCCTGTATGTTATATTCAAGCTGAGAGATGCTCCAGATGCTTCAAATGGCCTCTTCATTACTCTGCACACTAACCCCACCCCAGCAGAAGATTTGCCTGTTCATACCACACTGGGGGAACTTGGCATGCTGATACCTCATGAAGACAATGTCAACATGTCCAAGGTACCCCTTCAGCCAGAGCTATTTATGTTGCTTTCTTCACTTGGGGCAGCACGACTTCTCACAGTCAGTAAATCTTGGCTGAGTCCTGTAATCCAATTACCCTGCTTTATTCAACCAGCTGCTACAAAGAGCTGAAAAGTAGAAGTCCCTTTGGTGCCCATTATGAGTAGGTTTTGCTGTGTTTGTTTTGCAGAAGCATTCATGCTCCACATAAATAACAAAGAAGCTCAAACACACAAACTTGTTACAGATTTAAAAATAACATGAAGTTTCGTATAAACTATGACACAGTTCTATGAATAAGCCAGCTCTTGTTTTGTTCAGTCTGAAAGGATCATGGCTGATGGGCTTTGGCCTGAAACCCTCCAAATACTACCCTGAATAGTCAAGAAGTACCCTCTCAGTCCTGATGTAGGTTCTTTGGTCTGAAGCAAGTTATGTGTACCTCATACTCTCCTCCTCACTTTAATTCCATGTTGACATGTGAATCTCTATTATCTCTATTACTATGGTTCTGTGACTTTATTGACCACTATGATTAATTTATCGGGAGGCTATAAGCTGGTCATGTATGACACTGTTATATGTTTGGGTTAGAGAAGAAAATAAATTTGTAGTATGGTTGAAATTGTTGGGCTTTTCCAGTTTTTTTACACTGATGCTTAAAGCCGTTTGCTCCAATATTTTAAGTACCCTGGTGTAGGGAAATATTAAGATTTCTGGAAAAAAAAGCCCCAACTCCCAAGTCTGATCAGTGCTTTATGATGGTATTACACAGCTGTAGAAGGAAATCTGTTCACTCTGCATTAACAGTCTTCCTTAGATAGAACTGCCAGGTATAAAAATAATTTTGAAAATCAGCAATGTCTATATTCAGTTTGTATTCTTATTTTTTTTATTTTTTAAAAAATTAACAAAACAAAAAAGCAACTACCAGTCACTGGCATAGCTCTGCTTAGTGGTGAAATCATTGGTTTTCTTCTAGCTACTAGAAGGACTGCTTTAAAAGTGCTTTGCACAGTCCCAGGTGGGAAATGGGGAGTCAGAAAGTGGATGGTAGTCACTTCTTTTACACCGCTATGCTTACTCAGAGTTTTAGATATACAGGGCTCTGTGCATTTCATTTATATCTCTTTGCTCTACATAAGGTATCTGAAACTGTACTGCACTGTGGTTGGAAATCTACCTTTGTGGACTGTGAATCAGAATTCCTAGCATCAACTTTTTCCCCCAAATTAAATGGATCCATAATAAATCAATTTTCTTGGGAATAAAAATGTCAAATCTTGGCATTTCTAATTAACAGGGCATGTCAGTTTCTTAAAATTTAATGTGTCCCATGTCTCTACCGAACAGTATCTTACAGCTGTAATACTGTTCACTTGACACCTCATAAATAATAATTTTCACATGAAGACTTCTGTATGGAAGACACTTTAGATTATCTGAATGAATTAATACATAAGAATTTTATGCATTGCAGAGAAATGGGCGAAATTAAAACTGAGTACTAAGTGTCATCAACAGGTACTATGTAACTTTGGATGTAACTTTTAATGTTGTTGATGTTATGCAATAACCTCTGTTTTGTTAATATTTTACGTAATCAGGTCAGCAAATTAAAACCAACCTGCATTATAGGAACTCCCTACGTAAAAGCAATTTGCTAATTCCTTTTAGGGTAGTGAGAAGAAAGTAATTCTCAGTAGCAGTAGGGTGACTTCCCTGGGAGCTTGTATGTGCATGAAGATTTAAAAACCAAACAAATAAGAACAACCCCCAAAAAACCCACAACAGAAGAATTAAAAATTCCTGTTTCCAAGAGGTGATAATGCATGTTATTATGCTAGAAGTTGTATGCTATAAAGTTTCAGTGCATTTTTGAAGTTGAGAAGATAAGTTCACATAGGCCCAGATGAACCTGAAGCAATTCCAAAAAAAACCCCCAAAACCCAACACAAAAAAACCCCACCCAAAAACCACAAACAAACAACCACTTGTCTTCTGTTTTTAAAATCTTTTATCTAAGTTCTGTAAGTAGGGCTCTAAAACAAGGAGGGCTTCCAACTAATCACTGTTGTTATTGGCCCTTAGGGAAGACAAGAGTTTTGGGGTCCGGACAAAAATCGGACCTGTCCAGATGATCTGAGTTTACCCACTGGTCAGAGTGAGGAAAAATAGTCTGCTTCTGGGGGAAGGGGGATGCTGGCTAAGAGTATGATCTGAAAGTCCAAAGCCTCCATCAGTTTACTAAGGGGGACATTCTCTTTGAGGTAAACAGGATGTGAAGGGCCCAGTGTTGGTTGAGGCTTTACACAGGCTTGGGGTGAAAAAGGAGATTCCCAGAGCCCTTTTAATCTCCTGTAATTTTAACACCTTTTATCGGTGTGTCTGTCCGTCCCCCCCCCCCCCCATCTTGAAAAGAAAGAAGCAAAAATGCTTAAAACCTTTGTTCCTTTATTTCCAAGAGGTATTGGAGAGCAGTGAACTATCCTGTCAACACAAAATGATAACAACCTGTCATCAGGGAAGGAATTATTCTAAATTTTTATTTGTTATTTGTAGTGCAGGTAGCACTGGGAGGCCTTGATCAGACATAGCAGTGGCATTTGTCAACATAACAAATGGGCAGTCCCCACTTCAGACAAACTTACTAGCTCAGAGGCAACAAAAGTAAACTCTTCCCTGAGATGGGAAGGCATGCAAATTAAGGTGACTGATTGTGTAGCATGCAGTCTTGTAGAGAAATATGAAGAACGGGAGCTTGCACGTGATGTCCTTCAATGCCTGGGTATGTGACCATTTGAATACAGCCTCTCCAAATCCATCTCCTAGGAAGGTTTTTACGCTCCATGGACCACTGGCTGATGCTTCCTGCTAGTCCCCACACAGAGTATCAGGAAAATCTGAGCTGGGGTTTGCCATCTGTTATTGAGTAAGGCTTGTTACATTCTCCAAAGTAGTGATACAACTGCACTTCCCTGCAGTTTTTTACTTGATTCATAGGACTGACCTCATGCATAACTCTTTTGAGGCAGGTTTTGGTGGGAGGAAGGTCAAGCAGTGGTGCTTGGTGTAGTTGTGGGCTGGTTGGTTTCTTTTTTTCACCCTCATGTCTTGCTACTACATTTTCTCCCTTTTGAGGTGATTGAACTTAACCAGTCCCTAATTCCCAAGTCAGGGATGCTCTGAGTTTTGTTTGGGATGTTTCACGTGATCAGACTGTGCTGTGACCAAGGTGCTGATCTGAAGTAAGAAGACAGAACAGTATCAAGTATATTGCACCTTTTCTTCTGTAACTACCTTCCTCATGCACATGCTTATCTAGTTCTGTTCCAGATAGGTTTTGGTTTGTTTTAAATTAGGTTTAGCACTCAGTAACCTTTGTTTGTCCCAGGAAGCTGACTACTAGCTGAAGACTGCCTATTGCAGTGCACACACCAGCTAATTTTGTGCAAATTTTTCTTATTCTTAGGACCCAAGCTTGAGGTACCAGGCATTCTTCTGTTTACTTGGCATATGTGATGTGGGTACATTTTTTATTGCCCACATTCCACCTCTTCGTTAGTCTCATTCTCTGTTTTCATCTCATTTAAAATGTCAGGATCTGCCGCTTCTCTGCGAATTTCACAATGGCCTACACGGGCAAACACCATGAATTGTGCTATAGTCATTTCTGCAGGTGGAAAGGGTACTGCCTCTTGATGTTTGTTTTGGACTATGTCAGTTTTGGTGCTTGGACACTATGTATTGAAGCTGCATTTTCTAGCTGTTTTGATCTCTGAATCTGACTGTTTGGGATGGAAGCAGAAACCTGTGACTGAAAGGGACTTATTTTTATAATTAAGTTCACTCAGCAACCTGCTGTTTTGCTAGATTATCTTTTCTATAATATACAATTGTTTTGTCTGTTCTTATCTCCTGGTCAGGTAAAAAGTAAGGACGTTTGGTTTGAGGTGTAGCCTTGAGTGACAAAACAAACTATAGTTTGCATGGATCTATAAACTTCTCCAAAACTTCTAGTCCTTGCCATGCTCAGAAAGAGAGGTCAGTTTACCTAAATGAGAAACTTTCTCAGCATGGCATGTGATATGCGCCATTTCTGCTTTCCAACAAATAGGCTTTATTTTTTATGTATCATGTTTGGAAAGTATTTTTATTTAATTGAATATAAATACTTTAGCCTTAACATTGAACAGTGGGAGACAAACTATCAGACCTTTCTTTTCACTGCCTCTTATGTAGCCATACACAACAGTACAAAGGATTGTACCTTCCTAGTAGCCCCTCTTATACTGCAGTGAAATTATTCTAGATGTACAGTAGTGGTAATTGCAGCCACACAGGAAATTGCACACTTGTGGAATGTGGCATTTCTCCTGATGAAAGCCCATTGCCCTTGAGGGGTTACAGTACAAGGAGGGCAGCAAAATCTCCTGTTACTTGCTGAACCTTGATGTTAATGAATTGTGTGCTTTTATAAAATAAGATGATGTTCAGGTTTGCAGTTAGCCAGCTCTCAGCCAAAATAAAATTTTATCCTGGTCTCCTGTGGCAGGCTTTGCAGCAGAGATCAGCTGTGGAACCTTGCTATCCACACTGCATGCTGAGATCCTTCTTTCATGCAAATTACGACTTTTTCTGTGAGCAAGTGATAAGCTTTTTCAAACGGCATGGTAACCTAACAAATAAATGGCTTCTGTATTCGCATGAAGGAGTGGCTTCTTTTGTATGCCTCCTAGTGACCTTAATTTCTATATGATTAAAATTTGATCTTTTAATGATTTCACTGTGATGGGTGACAGAGAAATGAGGGACAAGCAGGAGAAACTGGCAAATCATTGCTTGCAAAGGAGCTTATTTGAATAATACATAAAATAGATTTCGAAGTTCAACTGAACTGACTTTCTCTTCAAATTAAATTATGTTGTATTCTCTTTGTTATTATTTTGTCATGAAGATGGCTGGATTTCTGATTAGGAAACAGATCATCAAATACAACTTAACTGAATTATATAACTAAAATAATTGGAGAAACCCTAGTAAACTTGAGCCACCTGGTGTTTCCTATGCTGCTTATTTTACATTAAGTATTTAGAGAGCACTATTAGTGAATTTAGTTGGATAATAATCAAATGTTCAATTAGTAAGGTAATGTTTATTGTAAAATAAACTGTTGAAATGCAGAAATCTCAAAGATTATCTCAGGAGGAGCAATAGGGAAAGTAAAGCACTACCTCAACCTAGTGGTCCAGATTCTGAATGCCCTTGCTTGAGTAGACATAGAATTATTTCAATAGCTTCAAGTATTATTCATTTTAACTAAGTTATTTCTCTGTAAATGCAATTAGGATCTGATCCATATATGTCAAAAAAGGTGTATGGGAGGACTTTTAGAATGGCAGTTAGTAATACAAGGAGAACGTTAACCAGGATGTTGAATCTTGTAAAAATATTACAATGATGATCCATTAAATGCATGGAATTTTGATTATTGCACCCTATCTTGAACAGTGCAAGCTGTTTGAATCTGACCTAATTTGTTTACAATAGTATTAAAGTCATTGACTTATTTTGCTGTAAAACAAATGTGAGTTAAAATTAGGCGCATGTTTTCCAGCTGAGGAAGAGTGCATTAATGCCATGTGAGACTATAGTTCCCCAGTAGCTTAAGATATGATTTCACTAAGAGATTCTTTCGAACAAAGCCACTGTAAACCTTACAGCTGTTTTCACAAGAAAAGGAAAGTGCCACACAGTAGGCTTGAAATCATGACTTTAGATTCTCTAGCAGCAAGGGAATCCTCTACCTGAAATTGCTCTCTACTAAAACCATAAATCAGACTTTTACTACCAAAAAAGCTCTTCTGGCATAAGGTGGTGCGTTTCCTCCTTTAGATGTTACTGCTTTACAGCAAATCTGTTTTGTACACTTTTCATCTTAACCGGGAAAAAGTTAGGCAAAGGTAGAAATAAAAGATAGTAAAAGCCTCTGGAGAACCTAGCTTAGTTAAAATCAATGGTAGCCAGACTTCTTCTGTGAACATTGCTGAGCACAGTACTTTGTAAAGAACTAGTATTGACAGAGATGTCAAAACCTCAAACTTTTTGTTGTCCATTTTTCCTCACATATATTTTCCCATAAAATAAAGGTTTTAATGAAAAGGGAAACACTGTTATATTATCTGAAAGGTGTGAGCTTTGGACGTGTATGACAACACCTGCAAAAGCAAAAAAGAAAACAAAACACATACACACCCAAAAAAAGAAAGAAAACCACAAACCAAAAGAAAGTTGCAGTGACATTCTTCAAGAAATGTGTCTGTGTCTAAACTCAGACTAGATAAGCTTATTGTTTTTTGCTTTACACTCTGAGTGCAGCTCTTGTATATATACATCTTCACATATTTGCTGAGGACTAAATCCCCTTGCTTAATGGGTGTGATTAAAAATTCCTTCTCCATGAGCAGCAAGTAGGGTGACAAATTTAATAACCACTTTGTTGTAAAAGCTACAAGTAAAGGAATATAGATGTAGTATTGTGGTGACTGATAGGGAAAATACTAAGGATTTTTTATTGTAGTGGTGTTCTATGCATACTCTTTCACCCTTTGATGCTAAGCATGCACAAGGAGAAACCTAACATAATAACATTGGATGTTTTTTCCTTCCATTTGTAAATATTTGTATTCGTGGATTCTATATCTGACAGTTTTAACTGTGCCAGGTCACAAGGCTTCCTTTGCGTTGTCGAACAAACAGGCCTCCTGGATCACTAGACCATCCCCTCTGTCAGAGTTGAATGTGGCAGAATCAACTTGGCAGAGGGCGGGAAAAGCACATACAGTTACGGGTGGAGATTCAGGGGTGGTACTTTACCTGAAGTTTTAAACTAGTATTAATAGAATGATCATGATCTCAGAGCAGTTCCTCTTTGAGAGGCGTCACTTCTGATTTATAATTCCATACTGCCATCAGTTATGGCTATTTGTAGAATTGCAGAGCAGTACAGGCTGCAAGGGGCCTCTGGAGGTCATTCCAACTCCCTGTTTAAAGCAGGACCACTCAGATTCAGCCTATATACAATGTATGTGCCTCTGTATAGCATGGGCAGAGTTTGAGAAACAGCCTTGGTATTTATTTAACCCTAAATAAAACCCTTGGTCTTGCTGGAAACTTGTAACTTTCAATAAAGCACTTTTGTGTCTGTTCTGATTGTCTAAAAATATATGGGATAAATTTTAGGCATTCATGTGTTTTATATATTGCTAGAGTTGTCTTCACATCCAAGCTGAAAGGATGTATTTCACATAAAACTTGGAGGCAAAGGCAACTCTAGCAATATATATATAACACATGAATGCCTGAAGTTTATCCCACATGGACCAGAAGTATCAGCCTGTTGAGTTCCCTGCATAAACTCACTGCAGTGAATCGGATTTCAAATATGAAAACACAGTGAAGCAGACTACAGAATCCTCCTGCATAATAGAATATATTGTGAGATGAAACTGAAGAGGTTACTATGAATGTAGATAAGGTCCTGTACCTATTTCAACAGAAATCAAAGCTTAGTTTTTATATTTCCCATCTGTATTTGAGCTAGTTCTTTTAGCTCTAGTCAGGAACCCTTAATCTGGGCAAGCATGATGTCTTTTATGTATTTTGTTCTCTGTGAAAAGCTGCGAGCTAAAATCAAATACAACTTCAATGAAATTTCCATATACTTTAGCAGGCACAGCAGTTCAAAACAAAATGGGCTCTAACAGACCTTTGAAGCATCTTTGGCAGTTACATGCTATAATGTGGTGACTACTTTACATGTGAAATGGTCTTCAACTGCATGGATTTGGAAGCACCGAAGAATTGTAAGGCTAACAGTAATCACAGGTGATTTTGTTCAGACACTTCGATATGTTTCAAGAGCATCATAATCTGGATGTTTTCTTCCAGTGCTCACATGTACTAAAATTGGCTGAAATGGTTAGCACAGCAGCCTGTGGTATGGTTGTGGTTAAACACAGGTGAGCCCAATAGGACAGCATTTACTCTGTTCTCAAATATATTGCATACGTGTATTGTGTGAAATGAGAAAGCTGTTATCAGAAGAGACATTATGATCAAATCCCAAATCTGAGAAAGTTCTTTAAAACTTCCTGTATTTCTACTGTTTTAATTAATGTAAGTTGCAGAAGTATTATGAAAAGTGCTCTGCAGTAATTAAAGCAAAGAAAATGCCAGCATACACAAAAGGGGGGTAGGGTGGGGTGGGGAATAAAACATCACAAAAATCAGTCAGTACAAAGAAGGAAATGCAATGAATGGTCAGCTTAGCTTTTCTGGCTGTGTATTGTGTAACTGCCACATCTGAGGTGGTGTCATATGTTGCTCTTGGCAGCAACTTTGCTTTAGAAGTTATTTTCATTTTGGATCATTTCAAATCCGTGTCTGTGACAAACTGCAGTGTAGGGGACAAGTACAGCAGGCTTGGGCAAAAGATACTAGAGGGACGTGGCCATTTCTTATGGTGTTTTTTCCTCTGAGGAGAATATAATACGTAAGCATATCCTGCAAGAATATCTACGCAGGGACTGAATTATTTTTAGCAGCTTAAATAATGTTTAACCTCTGTAGAGATAGCCTTACTCATAATTAAATTGGTCTTAATTTGATTTGATCTAAATCAGAGTGAAGGTGAATTAAGACACATGAAATAAGCTATTTAAATTTTGAATTAAACCAGTTACATTGTTTTATGCAATTTAATCAGTGTCCTTCAAATTCACAGACTTAGTTAAAGTAGTTAGCTTTTCCAAGAACCTTAAGTGCTGTGATGGCAGGTTGAGTCTGAAAACTCATGTGAGTTCCAATATTTGGGGAGTACAAAGGGAATATCTTTCCAAAATCGCATCAGCTAAATTTAAATAGTTTATATATTATCTTTACAGACAAAGGTCAGATTGAACAAAGCAAGAATGAACTCACTCTGAATTGACAGAAAGCATTCTTATGCACCTGGAGAAAATGACTGGTAGAAGTTTTTGTGTTCGTGCCAAGTGCAAAGCTTGCTAATGAATTTTATCATAGTTTAGAGGGTGAATGGAATTTTGTTACCAAGGCTGAATATTTTTTGGCAATGTTTCAGGGCAAAGCTAAGAGATCAAGATAATGAAGTATAAAAAATAAAAATGTTTTGATTCCTTCATTGGAACTGAACTGAATTTACATTTCAGGTTTAGATTTAAAAGGAAGATCTGTGAATTAATTATATCCTCAAGAAATGCAGAGAACTCTCTCTTTTCAGAGGTATGAGAATTAATATCATAAAACATTTCTTTTTTTTGAGTTTATACTATAATATAGATTTCTCTTTGATACAGGGCTTTGTTTTAATCAGACAGGTTTCTGATTTTATATAATGTAATAAATTTTAAATTACTTCCAATAATGTCTGCCTGACCCTTGCCTCCTTCCCTTACCTATTTTATATGGTAATCAGAGACTAATTGCCTCTGCATTATCATCACAATGGTCATTTTTTCTTTCTGTCTTTCTTTCCCCCTTCTCCCCGGAATGTATTCTAGCATTTGTAGGGCATTTATTTAATAAGTTGATGGGAAAAAAAATGGAATTAAACCTATGATACAAGCTTCCACAGGGACTCTTCAGGAAGTTGTCCATGCACTAAACTGATTTCCCTGCTCATGTTTCTCTTGCTTGAGGGAACTTTGCTAAGGTCTAGCCAATGTCATCACAATGTCTGTCTTCATTAGAAAACACCAGGAGAAGATGATTTAAGTGAGAAATGTGGTAAATTATTGTAAAAACAACTTTAAAGCTTTGACAAGTGTTATTTTAAGGGACTCAAAAACAAGTTATTACTTAATTCTTCAACTGTGGCATCTTCTTCCATGCTGGAGCATTGAAGCTAGGGCACTTTAACAGTTACTACTGAAATGATTTGCAGTCTACTGAATTCTCACTCAGAATGAACTATAAATTGGAAATACATGTTTGTGAGCATCAGTCCATTCTTACAGGTTGTTCTTCAACTCTGACTTGCATTCATCCATATGTATGAACAGGTAACTAGAAATACCTTGCTTGTTTGCCAGTCATTCTTGATTTTTTTGAAAGAAGAAAAAGGGAAAGTCTCGCTTTTTCTTATGGAGGTATGCATGGGGTCCTCAGAGCTGGTGAGAGCAGAAGGTGATAGTACATTTTTATGGTCAAAAGATGCTGCTCTGGCCTATACTCCTCATTCCTGCAAATATCCTGACTTTTATTGAAGTGGAATTAAACCAAGCCTTTATTTTGCAAGGTTGTGTGCATACAATTGTAAAGATTTAGGAAACATCTTGTAATTAAGCTTTTCAGTTGGTCACTTTGCTGTTAGAAATACCTGTGGCTTGCATGCAAATGCTGTTCAATGCCAATTAGTACAGTATGAATGCTGCTTGAATACTGCACCTTCCATGGAAAAAACATGGGACATTTAACAGACCCACAGTGTCCTCACAGTGTTCCTGTAAGTAATTAAATGTATGTGGATGTTGGCTTTGAGCAAGGATTTGCTCAAGCCAGTGGTTAATAATTGAGTTTTTGAAGACTCTCTCTCTCTTATCTCACAATGATCCTACTTAGTTTTATTTTGCAAAGATATTTGTCCTTTTCCCAAGTGAGAAGGTCCTTTTGAGAACGTAGTTTCCAAAACTCTTCATGTAAATTGTTTATTTTGAGATGTTATCTGAACTGTAAGTATCACATGGAAACCTTTTACAGGTTTTTACACCTGCAGAAAGGTAACATTTCTTTTTTACAGGTGTATATACTAGAGTTCAGTAGATGCAGTCATTATAAGACTAAGAACAGAACAGAGAATTCTTCAACAGTGATTTGTTTTTTCTTGGAAGGAATTACTTCATTAATTAAACAGCAAACCCACTATGCTTTATGTAATCTCTTCCTCTTGTTGGCTTATTTCACTGTTCTCATATTGGAAATAAATTCAAAACTGTCTTGAGAGCTCCATATTGTAGCTCATCTAAACATCATTATGCAGTCTTAATGGGGCCCACACTGTGCAGCTGCCTGTCTGTTTTATGAAAGCCACTAGATCTCTTGTGAGGACATCTTTTATTGTAAGATATTACCCGCTAACTGTTCAGACAGTTTTTTGCTTACGGTTTTCTTACCTTAGCAAACCCTTTACAGTGAAGCTGTTAGGCCACTGTTTTATGTAGCTTTTCCAGCTGCATCAGTAAGTGGAAGGAAACAAAAGAGAAATTAAACTAGAAAGAAGAAAGATACAATGTTTTTTTTCTAGACAATAGAAATCATAGAAAAGAATGATTCATTCCTCACTTTTTTACACAGTTCTGATTCCCACTAATTCAGTTAAGATTTCCCACTGTTTATGTTACCTCAAAGTAATGACATTCATATGCTGGCTATGGTATTCCTACCAGTGATATTTTCTTTTGACATATGCAGTGTTCACAAACACACAGTGACTAAGATGTCCCAAGCACATGACAGTTGTGTTTTAGGGAAATAAACACCAGACTCAAAGGAGGAGGTTGCAATTATAGTTCTTATACACCAGACAAATCTCCTTCTAACCTGGCAGTGGGTGATTTAGAAGTAGGAGTTAAATTTCAGTCCTTTCCTTGACAATTCCAGTAAATATTGTCCTTCCTTAATTCTGAGTGTTTTCTGTCTATGTCAGCAAGTTTGGTTTTTAATGCATCAAATATGAATATAGTTGCCTTGAACAATCTGAAAACATTTAAAAATGTTTATGACTTTTTGATCATTATATCAAAATGCTTCAACTTGCTGACCATTTTTCTCTTACAGTAATGAAGCCCAGGACTCGACTCATTCATTTCTCTTTATATCATCCTAACAACTGAGAGAAAAGGAAGCTGTCACTAGGTGATAGACTTCTGCCAGATTTGACTGCCAGTTGAGTCTGCTATGTGCTTCTATGCATATTTTTTCCTGTGTTTTTACCTAACATTTCATAAGCGTAGTGCTGATGGAGTAAACTTTAGTGTCTGTGTTGAATCTGTAGTTATAATGCGAGATTACATCTGTGATCTTCAAGGCAGTACCTCTTAAACAAATGTGTTCCTCACTACAGTCCAATGTGTGTTGGATTATTTGCAAGGATCCTGAGAGCTGTTCTTCAAGGATCATTCATTCCAATATCAACCTCGCTGACCTCCACTCCTCTATCCCCTCCAGATTTTATGAAATAATTCACTAGAGAGGAACTTGGACACTCACCACAGACATTTGGTATTTTTCATCCTTTCAAATGATCAGTGAAGGGAGTCTAAAAACTATTTTAACACAGCAGCCCTGACATAAGACAGCAAACTTCTGTTTTTGCCATATTGTAACCAAAATATATGTTTGGCTGACTGGCTACAGATCACCCAAGTCTACGGAATACTGATGAAGACATTCACCTAAAACTTGGGTTAGTCTTCTTATTCTCAGATCTTTAAGAGAAAATGCAACAGAGGATTGAGGAAGGCATCCTCATTAAGTATTCAGTACCTGTGAAATGATATCCTGAATATCAGAGCATTTTCCTGATTCAGAGCTTAGACTGCCTTTTTGAATGGTTTTATAAGGATCATGAGAGTCTCTGTTGACATCTATAGTTAGATAATTGTTTTGAAGCTGTAGTCTATCCCTCCTACAATTTCCCCCCTGATATATACTTCTTTTCAGGTTTTGGGGGAGAATTAGTGGACAATGTATAAATCTGTAGCAGATAACTATAAAAATGCTGTTTCTTGTCTCATTTTTATTGTATGCAATTATCTTTTAATTCATTCTGATTTGTACTTTCAAAATACAGTTTATAGTTGAGCCACAGCAGCACAATTTCATTTTAACTTTTAAATATCTCATTTTAAACAATTTAATTTAAACTTTTGAGTAACTTGCTGATGTGTGTTAATGCAGTGTTTGCATGTAGGATGCATGAGACACATTTTGTGTTTATCATTTGAAATGAGTTTTTGAACCAAGTTCCAACTGCATGTGATCTGTAGTGCTGAAAAAGATTTTAGAAATTAATTTCCATTTTGTTGTGCAGAAGTAGAGGGAAAGTGACAGCTGGACAGCCATTCCACTTGCACATCAGAAGACTCATCAAATTACTCTGATACTTGGGAAATTTAGCATCATCCCCTTAACTCCTGTACACTGATCTTAGAAGGTAGTGACCCTAGTGCCAAGCAGTTCTGATTTACTTCAGCAACAAAGAGATAAGTGTTTTGGAGTCTCTCTGCCTTTGGCAGCACAGAAAGGAAAGGAGTGACTATAGTTTTAGTTATGTTGCCTTTTCCTTCCCTTTAGGATGGATTATTTTAATATGAAAAGCACAGATCCAATGCTGTTTGTATTTAAATTTGTTTTTCATCCGAGGAAAGTACTGCCTACAACTCCTTATGTTGTAACAAACTTTCTGGACTAGTTTATTTGGGTACAATTTCATGTTAAATTACTATGGGCAGCAGCATAAATAATAAGATTCCTGGAGATACATGATAAATTATTACTATCACAGCTTTTCTCATATAGTCAGCATACTATTTGGTTGTTTATTTTTTTATTTCATGCTGTTTGCATTTTCATTAGATGTTTGGAGATTAGAAGAATGGTGATATTTGCAGAACTATTTGGACTATTAAAGAGATTTGGATATTAATAAATAAGACTGGGTAAATTATGTATAGATTATAGAAGCCTACACAAAATAAATCAGTGGGAATTTTACCATCTGTATCAGTGAGGCCAGGACTTAGTATGTGACAGATAAGAGACAAACAATTTAACTAGAAAAACGTATCCTGTATTCTTATCCATAAATTGAATTATCATGAAGGGAAGGGGGGAAGAGTTAGATTTGAAGAATGTGTGAAAGCATTCAGAAATCATACACTGTTTGTCTAATAAAAATGTATTTAAATTCAAACAATTTAAAGTCAGTGATGGTTCCTTAGGATTCTATGGGAAGTTTCAGTGAGCACAAACAAAAAACAGCAGAAATGACCAGGCCCACCAAGTCCAGTTATTTAAAAAGAAAGATTTGCTCATATCTCAAAATAATCAGAAACAGCAAATAAAGAAAAGCTCTTAAAATAGGAATGTACTTGTACATAAGGGTATAAACAACTCTTAGGGTACTTCATGTCAAATTAGTAGGATGGGTGGGAGGAACATAGTGTTCTGTTACATACTATTGGACTGTGAAATGGCTTGAAGTAAAAAGGAAGAAAAGTTGGTAGACTTAATTACTAAAAGCAAGATGCAGGGCAAGTATGAGGAAAAAAAATCTAATGCAATTTTATCTGCTTTAGTATGTAATAGTAATCAAGATGTCATGGTTTAAGCCCAACCAGCAACTAAGCACCATGCAGCGGCTCACTCACTTCCCCCCTCAGCTGGACAGGGGAGAAAATATAACAAAAGGCTCATGGTTTGAGATAAGGACAGGGAGAGATCACTCAACCAATTACCATCACAGGCAGAACAGACTCGACTTGGGAAAAATTAATTTATTGCCATTCAAACCAGAGTAGGTTAATGACAAATAAAACCAAATCTTAAAAACACCTTTCCCCCACCCATCCCTTCTTCCCAGGCACAGATACAGTCCCAATTTTCTCTACCTCCTCCCTCGCAGCAACTCAGGGTGTTGTGGAATGGCGGTTGCAGCCAGTTCATCACATACTGTCTCTGATGCTCCTTCCTCCTCAGGGGCAGGACTCTTCACACTCTGCCCCTGCTCCAGCGTGGGGTCTTTCCCACGGGAGACAGTTCTCCATGAACTTCTCCAGTGTGGGTCCTTCCCACAGGCTGCAGTTCTTCATGAACTGCTCCAGCTTGGGTCCCTTCCACAGTGTGCAGTCTTTCAGGAGCACACTGCTCCAGTGTGGTTCCCCCGTGGGGTCACAAGTCCTGCCAGAAAACCTGCTCCAGCGTGGGCTCCTCTCTCCAGGGGTCCACATATCCTTCCAGGAGCCTGCTCCAGCACGGGCTTCCCATGGGGTCACAGCCTCCTTTGGGCACCCACCTGCTCTGGCGTGGGGTCCTCCACAGGTTGCAGGTGGAGATCTGCTCCACCGTGGACCTCCCTGGGCTGCAGGGGGACAGCCTGCCTCACCAGGGTCTTCCCCACGGGCTGCAGGGGAATCTCTGCTCCGACACCTGGATCATCTCCTCCCCCTTCTTCTGCACTGACCTGGGGGTCTGCAGGGCTGGTTCTCTCACATGTTCTCACTCCTCTCCTGGCTGCAGTTTCTGTGCTGCTGCAACGTTTTTTCCCTTCTTAAATCTGTTATCCCAGAGGTGTTATCACCACTGTCGCTGATGGTCTCAGCCTTGGCCAGCGGTGGGTCCATCTTGGAGCCAGCTGGCATTGGCTGTGTTGGACACGTGGGAAGCTTCTAACAGCTTCTCACAGAAGCCACTCCTGTAGCCCCTCTGCTACCAAAACCTTGCTACGCAAACCCAATACACAAGAACATAAAATTATGTACACAGTATGTAAAATGATAATAATTTCTTCTCTGAGTTATTATTAATACTTTCTCATGTCACCACAGAGCTCGAAAAATTAAAAATATTTAGTTAAACATTAATCAAGAAAGCATATTTTCAGATTAGTTTCCACACCTGAAGGTATATGTGCAAGTGAGATGTAGAGGAAAGCATGTATTTAAGTAAAATCAGCATGTTTAAAATAATTTGGGTAATCTTTTCATAGGTACATGTTGTCAAAAAAATTCTATTCCATGTTCTGAAAACACCATTGATTACAAAATTTCCTAAAGAAACTGAAGTAGAGCATAATAGCAGTGACTGGGAGCTTGTAGGCATTTTCTAATATTAATTTGAACAGACTGTCAGCGAAGCAGTAGAGGGTCAACCTACCAAGAAGTGAGAATATGGTTGATGAGAGACAATCAGCTATTCCAGATGATATTCAGAGCTGGTGTGAGAAACTTCTTAAATAGTAATTTTTAATGCCTGTGACCTCCTTATCCTCTTGCCCCTGAAGAGCTGTTTATTACTCATATGTTGGTCTTGACAGTCATGGCTCATTTCTCTACTTTCTTGTCCCTAACAGTGAAAGCAAAAACTATTTTACATTGATGCTAAGACATCTCCATGTGAAAGTGGAATTCTGCCCATGGGATATTCAGTGCAGAGTTCAGAGTTTGGATCCTTTTTTAATGCACAATGCATTCAGCACTCCACTCAGGCAGTAAGCACAACATATTATTGTGCTGTAGAAGGACCATCAGGATGACTTTTGAAGAATGAGAATTCCAGTGTCCCTAACCTGGGTAAAACTAGGAGTAACCTTTGCTTTGCTATGAAACTGGAAATTGTCATAACCATTGAATACCCCTGCAACGCAAAAATGTTCCTTTTGTACCACAAAATGAATGTGCAACAGATCATTGTGTATTGCTAAGATCTTCCTACACCAAAAGTATGTTCAGCAAGTAAGCTTGAAGTTTCTGTTCTCACCCAATTTTCAATCCCTATATACAACTGCAGAAAGAGCGTCAAGAAGAGCTAGAGGTTGCCTATGAGATACTATAAAAAAAAGTTTATATTTTTCACAACCCCATTTTTCACACCCATCTATCTGTCCTTATTATGCTCAGCACTTTAGTGCCCAAACAACTTTGACAGTTCTGCTATTCCAATTCTCAAGTAAAATCTTGTGTTATAAAGTTCCCTATTTTCCTGCATAGGAGAGGTGCTTATTTAAATGCAATTTTCACAGTTTTTTTTTATTTATCAAAGTTATTTGTTGTGGGTTAATTATCATATGTTATTACCACACACTGATCTTGGATATTCCTATAAAGGCAGTAACAGGTATAGCAATTTTAATCCTCACAGAGAAGTGCTTCAGTGATAAGTAAATGTAGTATTATGATAGCTTATTCCAGTGAGTTATGTTTTCCTCTCTATCCAAAGTGAGACAAAAATGGTAAAAAAAAAAAAAATATTAACAAGTTTTAACAGGGTAAAACAGCTGAAATATTCAGTATGAAAAGAGCTTAAACAAAAAAAAATTACTCCACATTAGCAATCTTGCGAGACATGATTTATCTTAAAAGATTCCAAGCAAGTAGGATGGAAATCTTTTTTTATTGGCTCTTAGGGTTTTGTGTTTCTATTATTTAGAAACTTTCTGGTTTGTGGACTGAAAGCGAATTAAAAGTACATTTTGGATAATATGAACTGTTGAACTTTACAAACAAAACGGAGAAATTAGTCTAGTTTCTTGTTAAATGTTTAATCTAGGTGTAATAAGCTTTCAAGATTTGTTATGCATTACAGCAAATAAATGTCTCTGAACAGTTTACATAGTTACAGAAGAAGCTGGGCATTAGATCAATTTGCAACTGCTTTCAAGGGCGCTTTTCATGTTATAGGCTTTACATTTTCACTTAGCACTGTAAAAATTAGGCTTTGGCATAGAATCGCCTTGCTTACCGTAAGGTAGGTGATAACAAATCCACTGAAATTCATTACTTCCAAGACTTTCTCTAAAGGAATGGATGATGCTTGTGAGGAAGTAGGGGATATCCCCATGTTCTCTGTAAGAGCAGATCTCGACTGGCTTGGGAAATGCTTGCGTTTTCCTGCTGGGGTTATCTAGCAAGGGAAGAGAAACACAAAGGAAGCAACAGAGTTGCATTACCTCCCAGGGTTAATCTGGACCTAGTGCAGTTTACTAATCACTCCTTGCTTAGAATTTTGTTTAGAGGTAGAAAGTAGGTCAGAACTTAAAAAATACGTTCTTTCCTTGTTCCAAAATCACTTCAATTAAGACTGCTTTTCTGTAGTACTCAACTAACAGTTATCAGAAGGGCTGTCTCTTTGTTTAAAAAGAAAATTCTACCTTTCTCTCCTAGCGCTCTCAGGTATGATATTACTCTGCCATGACATACATAAAATCTTCCTTTTCTGCTGGGTGAATAAAGCAAATTCTCCAGCTTCCATCAGAACATGTGCATGCATGCTGGCATATCTAATGTTTGACACATTTGTTATAAACAAAGTAGCAGATGTTACCTTACCCACGTATATTAGTTCATTAGAGAGCATATTTATTTCATTTTGATTTTTAATGTTAACTCTTATGTGCACTTTTGCTGCTAACAGAAAAGCCAGTATGGCCTCAAAGCTAAGGTTTTATGCTCCATATTATTTTGCATGTTGTATTAGATGTTGTTTTTCTTTCCAAAAGGCAGTGGGGCTGCTTTTTCCTTAACTCAGAGCAAAATAGTGTCCTTGAATGTAATCTCCTTCTTAAACTGGATTTGCTTACAATTCACAGTAATGAAAAGTGTTTGCATGTTTGTTATATATATATATATATGAAAGGTTCAGGAAGAGGAGCAAAAGGAAGTTTTGAGCTGGAAGCTGGACTGGATAACCTCTTGAAGTCCCTTCCAGCCTGAATTTTCCTATGGTCTATCTGAGGTAGCTTACAAATACTAGTGCCACAGGGAGACAATGAGTTAATGATTCACTTCTGCATCAAAGTTTGATTCAAGTCATCCATGAAATGGGTTCATTGGTCTTAGCCTGAAGGCACAGCTTTGTTCTTGCAAGCTCCTCTGCTGAGGTAGTCATCTGTAGAGCTTCACCAAATGCAACTAGTCACCCCTCTGCACCTACGGCAATCTAGATATTAAACTGTGTGAGTTGTTGCACTCATTTCACCTAGAGCTTCTATCTGATCTTAAGCCAGTTCTTGAGGAATTAACCATTAGTGTGTTGTTAGGACACCTGACTCAAAACTGGCTTATGCCTAAGAACAATTACATGGTTTCTGGGCTTGGAAAACCAGTGATGTCTACAATCTGTTGGAACAAGTTGTACCTATGAGATTGCTGTTTAAATAAGCTCCATATGGAGAGCAGTGCACATACAGTAGTAGAAACCCTGGTTCTAGGTCATGAGATCTAATTATGAGGTCTAGCTGTATTTTATCTTTAAAATATCTTTTTGAGTCATACATTTATTGCTAGAAAAATCCATTAGGAACAAATTAATAACTAATAAAAATCAGCTTTACCAGAAGTTACTCCTTCAGTGGGTTAAAAAGAAAGCAGACACTGTATTTGTACTTTGTACAGTAAAGCAGTCATTTTTCTCTGTAAAGTAAATAGTTTTCCAAACATAAAATGGGTGCTGCTTTCTGACCATGGCAAGTGAATAATGGTTTGGCTGAAGTGGTTGAAATCATAGCTTGTTTCCCACCCTCACTCCCGTCTGTTTGTGCATTACATGTGCATGCATGCACTTTTGATGTTTTTATATTTTGTAATGATTCTCAAAAAAGATTCTGAAACTGAGATTCTAGACGTAGGTGTGACTATACCTTTCCTTATGGGCAGTGTGCTCTTTTAGCTGGAATTAAATGGAGTTAACCAGGTAATGGTCAGAATCTGTTTGCTCAGCAGCAAGAAAAATAACATGATACAAAGAAGGAATTTTTTTGTACTGCAGAGAGGTCAATTACTGTGGGAATCACTAGACTACATGTCTGTGTTGTAGTTAAAAATGAAATCTTGATTAAAAGCAATCAGCAGAAAAACAAAACTTAAGTAAGCAGAGGATTGCAAAATGGAGAAAGGATATAAATCTTCTGATATCTCTTGCACCTGTAAATACATGAAATGCAACTGATATTCTTGCAAGTCATGTAGACAGTGACTTCAGAAGCAAGGTAGCATTGTATATTGGGTGCAACAGAGAAATTCCGGTGTTAGAATGTTGTGAAATGCAAAACAAAGTTACCATGGAAATTAGTATATACATCACTTCTCAAAATAAAAAGATTTAATTATTTCAGGACTATAGCTGATAATTCTTCTCCAGAAGCTGCATCTTCTCCTATACCACCATCAGGGACAAAAAAACCCTTATCATTGATAATTTTTATTTCACCTTTGATTGATTTAGACAGCTCTTGACCAAACTATTCTATAACATGAAAATATTTTAATATCCTGTAAAGTGAAATAGCAATTCAGCCAAAAAAATACTGAAAATAAAAAATACAGTTGTAATGTTTGTTGTTTTGGTGAAGTGCCAGTGTTTTATGTGGTTTGTGGAGCTAGGGGGTAATGTGATTGTTGAGTGATATAACAAGGGGAATGTCTGTACTTCTAACTTGAAACTGAAAACTGTTTTGTTTAATGGTTAAAAATGGAAATTCTCTGAGATGCTTTGACTAAAAGGGAAAAAGGGGTAATATAAAGCTGGAGTTTTAATCTGTAGCTAGAGAACAAAGGAAAACATAATTACCAATCTATTCAGTGGTATTCATAACAAAAAATTCTACTTCCTTTGGTTCTTTTTGTAAAGCATGGAAGGAAAAACCTTCTTCTATGTACCTGCGAATGATAAAAGATATCTAACAAGTTTTAGAAACTATCAACAGTTTTTGAATGATAATTACAGACATCCTTGTCTCTAAATTGGAGAGACATGGATTTGACAGATGGACCCCTCAGTGGATAAGGAATTGGCTGGATGGTCACACTCAAAGAGTTGCGGTCAATGGTTCGATGTCCAAGTGGAGAGCAGTGCTGAGTGGCGTTCCTCAGGGGTCACTGTTGGGACTGGCACTGTTTAACATCTTTGTCGGTGACATGGACAGTGTGACTGAGTGCACCCTCAGCAAGTATGCCAACGACACCAAGCCGTGTGGCACAGTTGACACGCTGGAAGGAAGGGATGCCATCCAGAGGGACCTTGACAGGCTAGAGAGGTGGGCCCCTATGAACTTCATGAAGTTTAACAAAGCCAAGTGCAAGGTCCTGCACATGGGTTGGGGCAATCCCAAACACAAATAGAGGCTGGGCAATGAGTGGATTGAGAGCAACCCTGTGGAGAAGGACTTGGGGGTACTGGTGGATGAAAAACTAAATATGAGCCAGCAATGTGCTCTTGCAGCCCAGCAAGCCAACCATATCATGGGCTGCATCCAAAGAAGCATAGTCAGCAAGTCGAGGGAGGTGATTCTACCCCTCTACTCTGGTTTTGTGAGAGCCCACCTGGAGTACTGCATTCAGCTCTGGGGCCCCCAAAATAAGAAGGACATGGACACGTTGGAGCAAGTCCAGATGAGGGCCACAAAAACGATCAGAGGGCTGGAGCACCTCTCTTATGAAGACAGGCTGAGAGAGTTGGGGTAGTTCAGCCTGGAGAAGAGAAGGATCCAGGGACACTTTGCAGCAGCCTTCCAGTACCTAAAGGTGATCTACAAGAAAGCTTGGAGACGGACTTTTTACAAGGGCATGTAGTGACAGGACAAAGGGTAGTGGCTTTAAACTGAAAGGGGGTAGATTTAGATTAGAGGTAAAGAAGAAGTTCTTTACTGTGAGGGTGTTGAGGCACTGGAACAGGTTTCCCAGAGAAGTTGTGGATGCCCCATTCCTGGAAGTGTTCAAGGCCAGGCTGGACGGCGCTTTGAGCAACCTGGTCTAGTGGAAGGTGTCCCTGCCCATGGCAGGGTGGTTGGAACTAGATGATCTTTAAGGTCCCTTCCAACCCAAACCAGTCTATGATTCTATGAACTATAACTTCTTATTACCAATCTTTTTCTAGGAAAAGAGTATTTTTTCCGCTTGTTTAGTAATTTTGAAAACAGGCCTACAGTTTTACATACCATTTTGCATTACAGTGTATGGTTCATCCTATTAATGTTCTTTCTTCATTCTTTTAATTAGTTTTAAATTTTTATCTATGTTCTAATTTCAATGGAATTAGACATGCTAATCTGTCCTTTAATAATACATTTACATTTTGCTTCTTTCAGGATAGGAGTAAATTTAGGTGCATTTTAATTTATCTTTCAGTTCTGCATTTTCTGAAGTTTGTATTACAAATTGATATGTTTTTGAATATATGCATATATCCGTACCTATATAGATGTGTATCATAACATGCATACTGAGGATCACTGAAACTTCAGTGTAGTTTTACAGACCCTCAGGCACTATTTCCTTCAGAATTAATTATTGCTGTTGTGACTGCAGGGTAATAAAAAACATTAAATGGATGTCTTAGGAACTATTGGTAGTGTAGCCACTCCTGGAACTACTGGAATGTATTCCCTTGCAGAAGGGAATTGAGTATGGGATAAGCTCCCTGTGGCAGTGCCACAATCACCTGCTCAATTTTTGCCAGTACTGCAGGAATGTCTTTAGCCAGCTCCTTAGCCCTATTTTTTGTACACATTTCTGTCCCAGGGATAAGTCTACTAAGTTAATAAAGGGTGATATTAATAGTTGCATGTAGACAAAGCTTCTGTCTTCCAGCCATCTAACCCCCCCCCCCCAGCATTAATCATTTTAATATGAGTTATGAAGCCAAAAGTGAAGACATATGGACATATATTAAATGTGTCCCTTAAAGAAACAGAATGCAGGAGCTTCCATAGTAGGTCAGACCTCTTTGTCTTTGTGTCCGCTGTGGCCATAGTTGCCACAAAGTACAAGAAACCTATTGTGAGACATTGGGTAGTCAGGTCTCAGGACAATAGTGCTTTCTGTCCTGAGACTTATTATTTCACATCTGGAAGTATCAGGGCTTGTATCCCTTTATTTTCTGTTTAGTTGGCATGCCTCATTGGGAACAGAAACCATGTGTCAACTACATGATTGCTTCAGTTAATGTGGTATCCCAGGGGTGTTTGTGCTGGTATGTTCTAGCTTTTTTTTCATTAATTGCTTTAGAAATACCAATATGTAAGGTATTAAAACCTAATTCAACAAGGTACTTAAGCAAGTACCATCTTACATATAAATATAGTCATGCTAACTTTGGCCAGACTGCTCATAGGTTTACTATCTTGCTTTACCAAAGCTAAAATGCTTTAAAACCCCTTTTGTGGTAAAGCTTATGTTTAGCATGCAGACATAGAATCATAGAATCATTTAGGTTGGAAAAGACCTTCAAGATCATCGAGTCCAACCATCAACCATGCGCACTGAGCCATGTTCTAAAGTACCTTGTCTACATGCTTTTTCAATACCTCCAGGGATGGTGACTCCAATACTTGCCTGGGCAGCCTGTTCCAATGCCTGACAACCCTTTCAGTGAAGAAATTTTTCCTAAACCCCAATCTAAACCTCCCCTCGTGCAACTTGAGGGCATTTCCTCTAGACCTATCTCTAGTTACTTGATAGAAGAGACCAGTACCCACCTCACTACAACCTCCTTTCAGGTAGTTGTAGGGAGTGATAAGGTCTCCCCTCAGCCTCCTTTTCTCCAGATTAAACAACCCCAGTTCCCTCAGCCGCTCCTTATAAGATTTGTGCTTCAGGCCACTCACCAGCTTGGTTGCCCTTCACTGGAATCTCTCTTATGTTTAGCATGCAGACATCTTCTGATGAATGTTGCTTCAGCAGTTCCTGGCATTATATCACCATCTTTTGTGCCATAGGTTAACATGCATATGTGTGCACATCCCATCTTTCTCAGCTGACAGGTTGGCATCTCCTGTTAAGCTATGGTTGTGTGTGACCTATGTGGAAAGGTTGAGGTTGACAGCTTGGAGCAGTAGTGTCTTAAACTGCAAAATTCCGCTGAGGGTATGTCAGTACTTAGAGAACTACCAGGGAAAAGTACGAGTGAACAAAGATCTGCAGATTACAAGACTGTTGTGCAATCAACACTTTTTCATATTGTTTGGACCCTCCTTTTAGACACGCAGCACTGCAACAGGCATTTGTAATTTGAATGTGCCTTGTACCCATTGCTTAGGCTTAAAGAATTGTGTTATGCTAAGCCTGGTCTCCAGGATGTAGCCCAAGAAAATGTGCCATGACATTAGGTTGCTAGTTGATATGATTAAAGTGTGGGATTGAATTACTCCCCCAGTAGTGGATGTTTTATTTCCCTTTTTAAGTTGCACTAGTAATCTACAGTCCCACTTTGAAGCTTTGCTTTCTCATATTCATTTTCTGCATTTTGCATGCTTGTGCAGTGAGGGGCTTTTACATGTTTTTCTTTATTTTATTTTTAAAGAAAAAATGTGATAAGAATAGGTGGAGGCCACCATTCTCTTCCACAAAGAAGTAAGCAGCAAGATGGTTCTTAGTGATTAAAACTTAAGATGTAGTATTACAGGCTGTAAAAGATAATGACCCATTATAAAATGCTTCAGGATTCGAAGGCTCCGTCTTTTCCTTAAATCTCACTAATTGTACTGGATCAGACCCATGAGGCTGAAGCAGACAGATCATCTTCACAATGGACAGACTCCCCATTGGACACTGACACAAAGATCTGCAGAGCTGTCAGTCTAACACGTTCATTAATGGTGAGGTGAAATCTGAAGTACCTTTGAGAAAAATGAGTAGAAAATTAAATGGAAACTAACCTGTGTAAGATGATTGGATTGGGTTTTGTTCGTTATTGTGTAATTCAGCTTTCCATTGGTGTTAAGTTGGGCAAAGGCCCTTCCTGGTGACATGCTAGTTTTGGATGAACTTCAGATTTGCTAAAAAGGTCAAGTACTTGTCATGGATACTTTCTGCTCCAAAGGGACAGTAGCTGGAGAAGGAAACCTGGAGAGTTCAAAGCAACTTTAAAACTGTCTTTACAGGCAAAAATCTCTGAAACAGGATGTTGGCGCAAAGATTAGGACAAGAGTGATTAATATGTTATTTATATGAAAACTGGCACAACCACATGCTGATCCATACTAGGGTGTTGCAATTACTTGTTATCCCTCAGTCTTGTCAGTATTTTTCATAACCCTTCTTCAAGTCTGTCCTTTTTCTACAGCATTTTCCTATTGTAACATACCTGTATTCTAGTGATGTTGCTATTCTAGTAACTTGTAACTAAGACAGTTTAGGAGGCAGTGAAGATTTACCATACAGAAGATTTACACTGAGGAAGGAAAAGAAAATCCTTAAGCCAATTATTGCACTTACTGGAGTTTTAGTTAATCATTCTGGAAATGAAAGGCACTGATGCTGGTGTGGTATGAATCTTCTTTGGAGGTACTCTCTGAGTTCTTTCCTACAGTGATGTTCCGTATGAGGGTATTTCACATAGCAGGGGGATAACATGCAGAAACACTGTACAGTGGTATTTGACTTTTCGATGTGTTGCATTTCTAAAACTAGCACATTTAACTCATCACTGCATGTTAAAGGCAAAACACCCATGTCTGAGAGCCAGTCACTACTGAAGCTGCTAGAATTGTAGCAATATTGCCATGCTGATTTTGTGTCAAAGCTTTAAATTCAAAGTTGTTAGGCCAACATTTGCACATAGCTCTGTATTTCTTGTCTAAGAAAAGAAAGTCTGGAGAGTCTTGCAGTGATGCAAGGTTTTCAGGGCACTTGTGGAGTGAATTCTGTCCATCAGTGACTGGCATCTGAGCTGGCCTGTGGAAGGGGTGTGTGTGTGAGAGTATCCACAAGCCACTTCAGAAAAGCAATGACTTGCACTTAGGAAAGGGAATTGACCTTAGTTATGTGTGTCATGGTTTAACCCCAGCCAGCAACTAAGCACCTTGCAGCCGCTCACTCAAAACATAGCACCGTACCAGCTACTAGGAAGACAGTTAACTCTGTCCCAGCTGAAACTAGGTCAAGGTGGATCACTTCAGCTGAAACTTTCTCCTGTCTGTTGTATTATGCAGTCTGTAGTTTAAGAGCCACAAAGATACACTAATATAATTTCCTACATGTTGTTTTTTAATTTGGTTTTTCTTTTTATGTTTTGTTTTTATCGTTGGAAATGCATGGCAGTGGATAGGAGAGGGTTTGAGCACTGGAATGCAGCTTCTAGTGTGTACACAGAGTCCTGTAAACATTAGGCTGGACCTTGGTTTTGGATAAGTAATGTTGTGAGTATGATTTGTTTTCCAGGGTGCTTGTCTTTTCTGAGAAAAAGTGACAACTGCTCTGAGTATTTGAAATCGAATCAATTAATCCTAATTTTGAAACAGGCTGTACTGTAACTTGCAATAACCTGTAGATAGTACATTACTGATAAACATATTATCCATAAACTATTCCCATTTCTCTGTGTGCTATGCATTTTTATAGCAATTTTTAGGAGTTATAAAAGGCATGAGGTTTCAATTACAATGTTATGGTCACACACACATCACCTCACATACTGTTGCACCTGTCTTTCCAGCAGAAGCATGCTTTGTTTTCCAAGGGATTGCATTAGTATCTCAGGCTACCTCACTTTGCTTTTAAAATTATTACCTAAATCTAGTTTCCTGTTCCTTCTTTATATTTTTCTGTCTTTGATCGCATCTATAGCTGAGGAAAAAATGGAATAGGAAAGATAGCGATTTAATTAGTGGTGATGGCCAGAGGGTCTAACTGTCATCACCAGAATGAATGGCTGCTTTCCAGTTGTAGCAGCAGAACTAGCAAAATTGTATCACCCGATTTATCTACCTGTTATTACACTCTGGGAATTCCCCTGTGTGTTGATCACATACTTACCAGGTGATTGATTAGTCTGCAGCAAGACTACTGAGCCTTTTCACAAATGTTTTCAGTTTTTCCATATGCAGCTCTTCCATTTTGTCACATCATGTTTCCTCTAACTTGGACTCAAGAGAGATCTGTATAACATGCCTATGCAGATTAGTTTTGCTATAAATGCTCAGGTCCCCTGTAACTGATGTGTCCTTCTTCCATTCTGACTAAACTGCTGAATTGTTTTCAGTGAATTAAAAATGAGCTCTGCTATTATTTTCTCTTCAATAGGGATGTAGATTTCTAATTTCCTGTTAGAGAAGTTATTTATTAAAAAAAAAATCTCTGTTCATTATTTGTGCTTACAAAGGTGGAGCAACTTCATATGCAGAACATAATTAGCACTTGGAATTGTTTTGATCTAGTTTTCTCTAGGTAAAATCTTCACTAATAGAAGATTTCTACTGGTAAGAAAACTTCTCTTTTAGACTCTTGGCATCAAAGCCTAAGTAAGAGAATTTCATGATTTAGCTAGGTTTTCAGTGCAGTGCAAATAAATTGAAATACCTTTCTCGAACACCACTTTTTATGCTAATTTTGCTTGGGGTTATTTGGGGGGAGTAGCATGAAATGCAAAATAATTAATGAATAAATTAAATAACTGAAGCATAGAACTTCTGCCTCAGTTTAAGGGCTTTACAGAAAAGTAACATGCTGAACAAAATCCTCTTCTGGCCTCACATTAAGATATGGAGAAGAGAATGGAAAACATCTGTCATTTGAACTGCTGCAAGCATTGAAGAAAAGTTTTCTTGTGGAAATCTGTTATCTGTCTCTGGTATTTTGAGGTGGTTGCATTAGTCACTCTGAAGTAGCTCTTTCCATCTCTGGCCTGCCCATTACGCCCTATTCCACCTCTTCAAAAACCTAGGAAACGGGACCCCTTTCCAGATTAGGGCTCTAGAATAGCTTCAGTTTCACTAAGAATGCAGATTAGGATGTGGTCCACATACTAGTAATGACAGAGTCATTCTTTTGAAAACTGGGTACATATTTTATCTATTACTAGTAACAAAACAAATCTGAAATAATAATGCTTTGAAAACCCAATTGCATTTTCAGCTGCTATGTTATAATGCTCTATTTACTTTTTTCTTTATTATTACATTTCCATCGTGCTTATATGCATGTGTAAATTAACAACAGAGAGATAATGAATATAATGCAAGGATTTTCAAGAAATTGTAATGATCAGTCAGGTTCTGAACATGTGAAATCTCAAAAACATTCTCTTTTTATAAGACAAATATTTCTCTACTAGAGTACTCCATTCCCTATTCTCTTTGTTCCACCCCATTTCCAGATTGGAACAATCTTCTTTGTGTTGTTCTTTCTCTGCTGAAATTTGATATGAAGCCAGGTCCTTTCAAAAGTGCTACATTCATATAATAAAAATATGTAGAGATAGAAACACAAATTCATGCTCCAGGCTAGTATTTTTGGCTCTGTAGAACACATCTGAACATGAACAACAATGTATCTTCCATTTAACCATCATCTTAATTTAATTTCACCTGACCTAAGGAGCTGACAGCATTAATCTTCCATATTGATTAACTAGATGGAAAACACTTCTTTCTATGACAGTAACGTGGCAGATTTATATCCAGAGAGCAAGTACCAATGTGTTTAATCTGCTTGCAAATTGAACTGATAAGGTACAGATTATTTAGACCAAAGTTGGAAGTTAATTCTCATATACTAGTCATTCTTGCTCAGACCATTAACAAAGACTCTAGACAATTGACAGTTTGGTGGATTTTTAATTTTATTTCCATATGTAAAACAACTAGTTTCTGTACGAAGTGCATACACACTTTATATATATATAAAATGTAGATACAAAATATATACACACACTTCATATATTCTTAAGACTTTCCTCAGATTTTTTTTTACTGATAAATTAATAAATAAGACAACTATCAGATTTCTTCTGAATCTAGGTTATTCTTCTCTCATTCTGTATCGCATCTTCCTCAAAGACAAACAGGCATCTCCAGTGATAAATGTGTACCTCTGCCTATATAACTTTCAAAACCCTGGATTTGGAGTTAAACAGAGCACCACCTGATCTATCTTCAGTTAACAATTTGCAGAATGGTCTTCCTTCTCCCCATAATACTGAGAGTCTCCTGTAACATGGAAATTAGCAAATGCAATTGAAACAAAAAGTCTTTGAAATGAAAAGAGAGTAAGAATTATAATCCTTAACTTATCCATTATCGCTCTCCCCCTTCTGTTTAAGCCTCTTTGCTGCAATAATCAAAACTGCAGTTGCTTAGTCACTGATAATCCTACATCATATATTCATTCCATTATTTTCCTGCAGGCCCTAGAAGTACCTTTTGACCATGATACAGCTTGTCCAGTGATTGACAAGTGTTCTGATAGCTCATTTCACAGCTTTCTTGCATCTTAGGGGCTGAATTGCTGGAGGCACAAGCTGTGCAGAGAGAAAATCAAGCCTTATCAGTGCTTACCAAATTCTTGTTCAGGTTTTTCCTCTTGAGCTTTTGCCTGCCTTTACTGATTTAATTAATGCTTCTATGTCCCTAGGTTACATACCTGCTGACTTTAAATCTGTTGCCATTTATCCATTATTAAAGTAACATTCTATGCCTGATGACTTGGCTGACAGCTATAGGAACTACTGCCAAACTCCCATTCCCATCAGAGATCCTTGGAAACAAGGACATTAAAGTTGTGGGTTTTTTTTTTTTTTGTTTTGTTTTTTTATGAAAAGGGATAAGATTTTTCTTAATAGTTTAAAGTCTGACATCCTGAAGCTCTTTAGAAGTGAAGTAACTTATATCGCATTGACTTGGATATTGTCGTTTCTCCTTTCGTTCATATCAGTGTTGCATTGGAAAAGAAACTTCTAAGAGCCACTTGACTGTGCTTTTAATGGTGATGTTAAGAAAGGTAACCAATGGATGTGGTAATAATATCTTTAGCCTTAAACTTGTTTCTCTTGCTCTGGCCATCTTGCTTTGAAGTTTAAACTCACATCTGTTCTCAAGTAACTCCCTGTCCAGGGGATGACCATATGTCAGAGTAAAAGGAGACTTGCAGCAAAGTCAAGAGGAAAGCATTGCCATCTCTATGAGCTTCCTGACATTGGGGAAGATCCACTGTACAGCCTGATCTGTTGAAAGGGAATCATGTCCCCTTCCAAATAAAATATCCTTTAGCTGTTACACATTATATTAAAACAATGATGTACAACAGTTCTTATTAGCCTCCCTGTAACTCAGCAAGCTTAATGACTATTTCTTCCACACAGTTGCCTGCTCTGCTTTGACTGGAATGGGTTTTTCAGTCTTTTTCAAACCACAGGTTAGATAAGTGGATCTCTGCGCAATAGATTTAAAACTATTGATGAGAGATTTGCTTCTCTTAATTAATTCTTCCTGAGGTTGTAAAAGCAGCCCATAGGCCCTTAGATGTCTATGGATCTTGAGTGGAAAAGCTCTAGACTAGGATCCTATGGGACTAGTAGGATTGGTTTAGGAGACAATATGTCCCTGTCTGTTTCCAATTCTGTATATCTTTCTTCAGTATTTATATACTAGCATTTCTGCACTCCTCCCTTTTTTGTGTTTTTGTAACCTTAAGCTTTAATTAAATTAACTTTTAAAATACACAAATTTTCATATACTGGACATCAAATACAAGGATGACACATGGGATAAATGGATGTAAAGTTCCATAAAGAATAGTTAATCTTATGTTCACAACTTCATCTCAGCCTAAATCCAACTGACCTTTCAAAATGCTCAGAGGACATCAAATGAAATTAGCAGGAGATCGATGCAAAACAAGCAAAAAGGGCTTATTCTTCATACAATACAAAATATTACAGAATGCCTTTCTGCAGGTTGTTGAGGGTCCTAAAAATTTACATGTGTAAAAAGTGACTGGGAAACGTAACGAAAGAAAAAGAAGCCACTGGGAATTATTAAATAGAAAGATGTCATACTTGGCTCAGGAGATCCTGAACTGCAAACTGCTGGAAGCCAGGGGAATACCAGGTAAATATGTTTCACCTGTTCTTATACTATTCTTACAACTGCTCCTACTTCTGAGCTTCTCGGCCCATTGAGAGATAAGATTCAGGGTGATCGTGTACTATTCTTATTTTACTGTTTAAGTGCTTTTCCCCCTTGATTCTGTCTTTGTGTTGGACTGCTTCAGGATTATCTCCTTGGTTAAACATTTGCTATCTATAATGCTTTAATAATAGATATTATTCTAGACGTATTCATTCAAACGTTACTACTCTGTAGATGGCACAGGTGTTTCTGTTGAAATTTTTATGCCTGATTTGATTTAATTTTTTAACAATGTTTGTCCAAGATTTAACATTTGAGTGAATAAAATTAAAATGAACCTCAGCATTTGAAAACTAAGTTTGGGAATCCCATCTGCCTTAAAATTTCTTGTTTTAAGCACAGCAACTTTTGAAAGCATTGAAATCCCCAAATTACGGTTTTGCTCAGTAAGATTGGCCTCAATTCCTTTTTTTTCTTTGAAAGATCTTAGACATTTTAAAGTTCCATTTGTAGTTGTATTTATAAGAAGCTTTTATATTTTTGGAAGATGACACTATGCAAATAATCTGCTGTGATAAAAATTGTGATCATTGTGATCAGTGTAGACTCTGAAGTACGCTGAATAATTCATGCAAGTATTGATAAAGAAATAGTTTTGGCTTCCTTTTTCCCCACTATATTTGAACAAGTTGTGAAACAGGATCTCAGAAACTTCTAAATAAGTGTGTATTGTCATTACAGAAGAAGGCCATGTCTAGCTTTGAATAATGCAAAATGTAACTTCAGCTGACAGCTAACAGTGTACAGTGAATGAATCCACAGATTGCCATACAAATAAACAAGGAAACAAGTACAGCTGGAGTTAAAAAAGTAGAGAAATACAATTTTAAGTTGACCCCAATGTATATTCTACTGTAAATGAAAGCTTTTAAAATCCTTTGATTCTTTTCAAAAGTTTGCTTGTATTTCAAGAAGTTTGAAAGAAGGCTAGATGTATATGAGCTGCTTTACTCTTTTATGAAATGAGTACCCTGTTTAGGTACTAAACATGCACATGGAGACAGTTTCAGATATTAGTACTGTTATCTCCGGAGCTGGAGCCAATTGTACATTTCAAGAAAAAAAAAAAAGCTACAGCCAAATGTTGCCTAGATGTCAAAACAAAACATCAATGAGGCAATGCTATTTAAGAACCATTTTTTGACTCAGGTTTTTAGAAAATTTCAGATTCATCAGTCTCTATTAAACAAAGAAATGAACATCCAAATTTTCCATAATAAATTTCAATTTTTAAATTTAGAAAATTAAAATTAAAATACTTTTTAAAGTTTAAATGCCTGCAGCAGAAATATTTCAAAATTATTAAATAAGATTTCTAACATGCTGAATCAAAAGTAATCATGTTTCATAAAGCAAATGTCGAAGTCTGCCTTTTTAAAATCTGAATTCAACTCTTTCTCTAGTGGAGGAGGTAGGAGAGCATTAGGAAAACTATGTCCTGCTCAGCTAGTCTGTGTAGAAATTTAGCTGTGGTTTGGACGGACAAGATAGCCGATATATCCACTCTTCCATGTCTGCCACTGCAATTTCCAATGTGGTTTTCTTGGGATGGACTAAAATTTTTCTTGCTCCTTCAGCTTAGACTTTGCTGCTGTCTTTTGTTATTAATGTTGTCCTAATGTCCGTACTGGAGGAAGATAACCTTGATTTGTCTAGAGAAACCCAAACACCAGCTGTCTGCTCCATACAGAGGTGCTCATTTTGGAAGAAGACAAACAGTATCTTTTTCTTGTTTGTTTTCATTGATAGTAGTTCGCTACATCTATTCTGGGCTGCTCCTTTGTTTTTACGATGTTGAGCCTCCCATCATCTCTGTACCAGAGAGGAGGTTGCCTTCTCATTTCAAGCTGCCTCAGGCCAGATTTTCTATTGTCTGGGTCTCATGACAGTTTCTGTGCTGGTTTCTGCCTGTCTTGAGAGGGTAGTGGATCAGGTCCCAATATGATATGGGAATGCAGTTCAGGTGGATCACCTCACTTATTGGTCTTTTTGCATTTTCAGCAGCTAATTTTTGAAAAGGTTTAGGCATAATCCTATTGCTCTAGTTTCAGAACAAGGGAATTGGATGTTGAACATTGCTAGTCACTTGGGTTTGCTCCAAATCACAGCACTACACTGACAATGGCAGATTAAATTCCCTTTTGTTCCTTGTTACAATTTTCAGTTAATAATCAAGACGCTGAAGATGTGGCAGGCCTGGTTGATGCCTTGTATTATGAGTGATCTAGGTATTAGATTTTCCTTTGCACAAAGGGATACGGATTTGTGAAGGTTCTGCAATCACCTATCTTCCTAAAAATCACCAGTTCTTCTGATACAGTTTGAAGCAATTTCAAGACTGTATTTAAAAGAGGCTTAGGGTTCCACTGGCAGTAATGCTGGAAGTCAAGGCTGAGGCACATTGGCAGAACATAATTGGGAAACAGTTTCCTTTGTACATTGTATTTCACTCTGGCTAGTGTTATAAATCTATTTGTTTAATAATAATTCCTATTCACACACACAATAAAAGGAGGTGTATCTGACTTGATAATTTTCATTTTAAGTTTTCTGGTTTCTAGCTTCAGCTGCTTCTTTTATCTTCACTTTGTCTCTTCATTTATATTCAGGGGAACCTCATTCAAATCCAGCAAGCAATTACACTGTAGTGTAACCATGAATAATATTGCTGTTTATACACACTTAAGATAGCCCATTTCTTGACAGGGAATGATATTATGTAGATTGATACTGTCTAATTTTTTAAATTCTGTCTGACTTGCTATCCATCTTTCTAGACATTTATGAAATATCTGTCTTCATTGCAACCTTCCATTAAAACTGGAGATGATGTTTTATCCAATGATGTATATTCTGCTAGTGCTTACAAAGCTGGAGAGTGCATGCAAGCTGCATAAAATCACTTACATAAAGATAAAGTATGGTGAGAGAAAATCACAAAGAGCTCATCTATGGATAATGTGTGGAAGTGAAAACAGTTTATTAAAGGCAACTTTTCATCCTTTAAAAACACAGAACTAATACTGAAATCAAGAGGAATCTCAAGTATAAAAGCTCACAGAATAGTTAGGTGGCTATAAGTCATTCCTAAGGGACTGTTACAATGGGCTGCTTACCTTTATTATTAGTTACAGAGGATGAACAAAAAAAAAAGCCAACTAATTTTTTTTTCTCTTTTATGACATGAGTGAACATGATTTCATTAATTTCCATTGAGAAAGCTCCCTCCAGGATCAGAATGCATCTTTTCTTTCAGTTCAGTAGCCATAAAAAAAGTTTAAGAAAAATCTCATGCTAAAATGAAAGTCTCTTCCTTACACTTTTTTTAGCAATATACCCCTTACCATGCATCAGTTTTACAGAGAATGAAGAGACTGATCATTTTGAATGTATTTATGTATGGTGCAGTTCCTTCTTCTGATTAATGCTATAGTAATAATTTTACCCAGTAAAGAAGTAAAGATGTGTACTTCCGAACTGGGAATAGGTTTGTTTAGATTAAGAAGCTACTACTGAAAAGAAAGAAGTCATACAAATTGAAAATTATACAGAAATAGGAATAATATGTCAACAAATTATGAAAATTTATTAAGATACACTAAGTGATCCCAGATCACCTTAAGTTGCTCAGGCCTTTCAGAACCCACCACTTGTTACTAGTGACCACTTTTGTCCAGAAAACTAGGATTAGCTATTGATATAGCTTGAAAAAAGCTCTTCACTTTACTCTCCCTTTTTGCAGTCAGACACTTGCTCTCCCTTTTCCTTCCTTTTTTCCTTTTCAGAATGTTTATTGGATGGCATTTTATTAAAAAAGAAAAAAGAGAGAGAAAAATAATATTTAGTAATATTGATAAGTCTGCAATTTTCTCACAACTTTGTAGTTTCATTTGCTTAGAAGATAGTGCCATTGGAAAAGGGAAATGATACATGTAGAAATGGAAATACCTTAATACACAGGCTAGGATTTCCTACTAAATAATGATTAACTAATGAATAAAATTAATGCAACATCAGATAGTATGGTAGACCACAGAATAGAAGATTTTAGCTAATTCTTCTTTTTGTTCAGATTAGAACAATTATTCCAACACAAGCAACATGCTACAGAAGTCAATATTGGGCAAAACAACTCTACCAGAAACGAAGCTCAGCATGCAGACAGCAGTTTGTTGTATCAGGTTAAGTAATACAGCAAATTCAGATGCTATCCTTTTGATGTAAATAACTCCACATGTTTCAAAAGGGTATTTTCTCAGCTAGACCCCAGTGCCATAAGATGCTTAAGAACATGTTTAACTTTAAGTCCAGAGCCTCTGCCCTTAACTATCAGATAACTGTCAGATATAAGGCATGTGCTTAAATACCTTGCTGAGTAAGAGTCATCAGGTGTGAGATAATCCTTATGGAGGTCAGTAGGAAAGTATCTATAAGGATTACATTTGGGCATCATACTGGCTCTTCTTGAAATAAATTCCTCTGAAGTGATCCTGCTGGTATCAGCGGTGAAGCATTTTACTAGGTTTATCTAGAATTTACAGTGATTTTAAAAATACGAATCCAATTTATACTTCTTTTAGCAATCTGTTTCTCTTCGAGAGTCAAGATCATGCATATAAACTCTTTAAATTATGATTGCCAGCATTACTCAGCAAATATCATGACGTTCCCTGCAAAATAGCTGAATAATTGCTTTACATTTACATGTGAAATATTAAGTGACCAATTCTGTAGCATAATGAGATCAACAAGCTATCTCTAAGTTGCGGAGTAACTTGTAGGGCTGCTTTTTATATTTTATACATAATTGTATTCAAACAGGTCTATAGTGTTTATGGAGCACGGTAGTATGGAGTTGTCTATGGATGATAGTAACAATATCAAATAAAAAGAAACATGGCATTTCTTTGGCATATATAGGAGTTTATCCCACAGTCTGTCAAGTGGGATGGATTCTCACCAGTACAAATGAGAATAAGTCCTGTTTAGTGATCCTCTTTCAACACCTCCTAACGCTCTACTAGTAGAGACCGTGACATTGGTTTACAAAACTGAAGATAATTCTCATAAAAACAGCAACAGCAAGGCAAAACAACATCAAAGAAAGCATTGACAGCAGATAGAAAATTAACGGCCAAAACCTATGTGAAGTTTTAGATGAGGTAATGATTACTTTTTTTCAGATGCATGTTTGCAATCACATCTGTAGTTTGTATTATTTAAGCCAAAGTATTTCACATTTAAATACCTAGGAGGAAAGAGTTCATCCTAGAAAACAGCCAGTATTTTTTAGGAAAGGTTTTAAGGAATAAAATTAAAATAATCACAGCTAATGCTAATTTGAGTTTCCTAACATGGTCCTCATTTCCTAATGGTGAACTCACTGTGAAAACGATTAACATGCTTGGTTTTTTTCTGATGTAAATGTGAGGTACTTGCAGTTAGATTTTTAAACAGTTTTTCTGCTTCATCCATAAAAATGTATACAGGCATGCTTTATAAATATGACTTTGAGCTATGCTTTTTACATGCATCTCTGTAATGTTAATATAAATTCAACTTATATTTATTTTATAGTGCTTTTCTCTGTAGTGGGTTAATAGCAATAGCCTGGATCGCTGGAGTTTCCCAAAAGAGGAAAGAAGTCTTGTCTGTAATTCTCATTAGTTTTTACAAATATCTCTGCTGCAGCCAAGGGTCTGATGTAGGCAGCAGCCCAGAACTCAAAACCAGCCCCCCAAAAGTAAATACTTGTAGAATTAACCCTCAGACAGTTACCCTCAGAGTGCAGTAAGCTCTGCGCTATTGCATGTGGACAACTAACAAACTCCAAACTAGTTGTTTTAAACATGTTACTGACATGTACTTTTGTATGGTGGTTACGGTGGTAATTATTAAAAATTTTCCCATATGTATTATGAACTTGGCTTAAGAAAATAGGAAGAGAAAGACTCTAGGCCACCTTTTTTCACCCTGTCCTTAGGGTGATGGCAACATTTCCTCCAACATAATTTAGAGCTGTTTTTAAATTACAGACATAGAAGTGCATAAGGTTTCCTTATTTTTTTTTCTGTTGCAACCCTGTAATCTTTCTCAGAGGAGTCTTTGCTTGAGTAGATGAGTCCGTCCTCTGTGCTGTCAAAAGAATGGGAGGTTACACTTCAAGTTATTCAGTTATTCTTGGAATGTATCTTTTGTTTGTGGGATTTGTTTTCGTGTAATTTCTACATGCCAGAGCTGTAGGGTTTTGTATTTGTGACATTGTTACAGTCTGGCTAATTTATTCTTAAATCCTCCTCTTTCCATAATTTTCTTTTTGTCTGGGAAAGCCCACTGATTTAACTAATGAATCTAGTACTGATTTCTGAACAGCTGCTAATAATAAGAAAATTGTTTTGATGGTTATTCTCGAGTCTGGAGAACGAGCATGCAAGCAAGTTGTTGGGTCTTTTTTTACTTTCCAGGATGTTTGGCTTGTTTGGAGAGCTCTCATGTCAAATCCCTTTTATCTGTAATTACAAAGCATTATGATTTCATCTTGGTGCCAAGGGACAGCAAATGACTGCAGGGAATACTGAAAGCCCATTTATCTATCTTAAGGCCAACTTTTGGTCACAGTGGCATCATTGCCTAAATTCTCAGTGAATTTGTCTGTTTGGAGCTTTAACCCCATGTATGCTTCCCAGGGCTGACTAGAGTTTTTATGTGAACTCTGCTGGGAGTGATTGGGTACATATTCCTTTCCTTTCTCTCTTAAATAGTATGGGCTAGACATTTTGTCCCAGGGAACTGACAGTCAAATTACAGATAGATTATTTTTATCCCCACTTTTAAAATGAACTAATATCACCAAAAAAAAAAAAGGAACTGATTCATCCCAAATGACATAGAAAGTCCATTTCAGACCGGGAAATGAAACCTATGTTTTTTGGGAGCCCAGTCTTGCTTCTTGGTTCAAAACCTTTCTACCTCCCTTCTGTACTCTTCTACCCTTTCAAATGCTTTCTTGGAATTCAGAGGCATGATTTATTCAGATTGAAGCTGTAAGCTGACTTGTAAAGTCAGGTTCTTTCCTTACCTCTGAGATCACATCATCTGTGTAGAATGTTATATTTGGGATCAGGATTTTGGCCTGTTAAAGACTGTGGCTGACTGCCAGGTAAGAACACAGAATGAAAGAGCTACTGTCAAATGCATGAATGAAGTTGATATTGGTAATACATAATAACACAGTTAAAATAGTTTGTGCCTCAGGATTCTTTGTTTCCAGACAGTCTGTAGTGTGTCCGAATATATGTGCTTTTAGCTACTATGTAAGTCTGTCTAGGGAACATTATGCACCGATTTGCAATTGCAGTGTAACAACACTGAATTTGGGGGAAATCTCGGATACATTTATGCTACCAATTAGAGCTTTCATCTGCTGCTAACTGATAAAAGAAATGTGAGAAAAAACTCATTCCAAGGGGAATAGACTTTCTGTCCCATCCTTGCTGTGGGCCTTGAAGAAAAAATTAATAGAAGAGTTGTAATGAACTTTCAAAGATCATCTAGTCCATCTTTCTTCTTCAAGAAGGGTTCAAAAATATCTAAATCATTCTTGACACAATCAGTTCAATGTTTCTTTAAAATCATTTAGCAATGGAAACTCCACAGCCTCTGTATATAATGCATTTCACTGCTTGTCATTCCACACCATTCAAAAGGTTTTTCGTCTAATACTTGACTAAATTGTCCTTATACCAACTAGATTTTTTTTGCCGTCTCCAGTGGGATGTATTATTTTGCTCTTTCCAGCAACTCTTTACACAGATGTAATCATGTCTCTCCGCAGCTGTCTTTTTTCTAGAATAAAAGGAAGAAATACTCTCTAAAATAACAAAGTTTTATTTTAGCTTAACTTTTGCTCTCCTCTTTATCTTTGTAATATCTAATAATCTGACCATTGCTGTTTCTCATTTCTGGAGTTCATTTATAAGATTCTGGATGCCATTTCAGTTAAAGCCTTACCCATATAAGTAAAGAATTCTATTGTTTATATGACATTAGAACTCAAAAATACTTTTTGCAGAAAAGTTTCCTAGTCTATCATTTCCTACCTTGTCTGTTTTTCATGTTCTCATGTTCGTAGCACTTTGCAAATGCCATTGCTGATCTGCAGTGGTCTGTAATGCTTGGGTCATCAAAACCATTTCAATTGCAGTCACATCTTACAAGCATTTGCAGTACAAAATTGTTCCTTTCTGCAAGTGTATGCTGTAGTCTGTCCTCTAAGTCATGACTGAAAATACTCATTGGTACTGAACCCCTGGAAAATTTTACTCAATGCAACATTTGCATTTCCCTGATTGCTATTATTTGAATATCAGAGTTGGCACCCATTTTACAGTAGTTCCATCTAGACAAGTTGTGATGGAAAAAGTAGTTTGGGGAGGACTACAGAAATGCTGGGGTGTTAATGCACAGAATCTTCACCTGTACACGATGAAGTCCCCTTCTGTTCCCACTCAAAGTCTTTCCTTCTCTTTTCCCCTCATACTTCTTAAGTGAGTTTGTGATTTTTTTTTTATTTTTTTTTTTTGCTTTCCTGGCATCAATTATTTACCCTGTGAAATGAACTAAAGACAATATGAAAATTCGATGCCTCTCTTTATATCTGAGGCCCCTTTCCTCACCAATGCTCGGTCCTCCTTGGCTTCACATTTGCACTGTTCTCACAAATGCTGTGAACCAAATAGCAGAACTCTAAAATTGCTGTTGGAGTCTCTGCCTTCTTCTATTAGGATAACGCTAAAGTCCATTGAGATAAATGATCAAAACCAGATTCTCTAAGAAGTGGCAGAAGGATGTCAGCATTTTAGAGCACAGTGATGTCCTGGAGAGAAGAGGCCTGATTGAATATAACTAGAATTCTGGGTGCAGTTACTGACTTTTCTGTAGTGTAAATGGAGCAAATCCTTAAAACTCATTCAGTATTAGTTTCTGTCTGCTAGGTAATTCTACTTTAAATACAAGATCTTTGGAGAAGGGACTGTATTTCTGAAGTATATGTAGTGCAAAGCAGCTTCATGCTGCCATCTAAAACAAAATTTATTGTCAGTTACTGACTATATGGTGTCTTCTTAAAAAAAAATAAAATCCTCTGTGTTTGTTAAAAATCAGCGGACCAGTACCAACACCAATGTCTATATATGTCACTCCTTACCTGTATTGCCAGTGGTATAGCAGAGAAGCTGAAGACTCAGAGAATAGCCCAGGTTGGAAGGGACCTTGAAAGGCCATCTGGTCTAACCTTTCATGGGAAAGGGAGCCTAGATGAGATTATCTAGCATCCTGTCCATTCGTGTCTTGAAAACATCCATCGATGGTTGTTGTTCCATTAATTGATTGTTCTCACTGTAAAAAAACATGTTTCTTATAACCAGATGAAGCCTCTCATGGTGCAACTCGTATGCCACTGCCCCTTGTCTTCTCCATGTGGCTCCTTGTGAAAAGAGAGCCTCCATCCTCTTTGTAGCCACCCTTTAAGTACTGGAATACTACAATGAGGTCCTCCATGAGTCTTCCCTTCTCCAGGGAGGAGACCTAACTCTTTCAGTGTTCTGTTTCCACTAGCCATGAACTGGTTTATCCTCTTTTCAGAGACTCTTTGTTACAAATTATATAATCTGTAGATAATATCTCTCTTCAGTTGTCTGTTCTGTAGCATAAACTGTAGTTTTTTCATTGTTTTCCCCACAGTTTGTTTTCTCTACATCTCTGCTTATTCATACTGGTTGTTTAAGTAATAACTGATTACAGTAACCTTACTGATTTTCCTCTTCCCTGGTACTCTCCAGCTGACCCTTATATCTCTGGATGGCTTGGCACAGTATTCTAACTGAGGCTTTATTACATCTCAGCAGAGTGGGAAGATTACTTTATGTGATTTTCCTATTTGGCCTGTCTGATTTTCTTGACTCGTAGTCAGTTTGTACACTGTTGTAATTCCCAACGCCATGTTTTGCAGATCTGTTGTCTGAGCCGTTATTACAAAACTTGTATGTCTATGCTATTATTCCTACCTATAATATATAATAACTGTGTGTATATAATACTGTGCATTAGTCCTCATCATGTTTATTTCATATGACCATGCAATATGGTGAACACTTTTTGATTCTTATTTTGCTTTCCTTTTTTTAGCTGACAGGAATTACCTGTAAATGTAATACTTTTCCTTACTGACTTAGACAATGAAATACAAATATTTTTTGATATTTTAAAGTAAACTTTTGAAGAATGTTGCTTGATTCCTTTTTGTGGTTTATTAGAGTCTTACTGATAACTATGTTGTTCCACTATGGTCATACTTTACAGTAGGCTAATTTAACCCACATTTCCCAAATTTCTTATGAAAACGTGACACAAGCCAGAATCAGAAGTCTTGATAAAGTGTATGATATCTACTGATATTTGTCATCTTTTTGATTGGAGACCTTACAATCAGAAATGACCAGCTGACTTTTAAGTTGTCACCGGCTGAATTCAGGACAGAAATCTGCACCTGTAATCAGGATGCTCCAGAATATACTTTCTATGCTCACCAACAGAGCACCAAAAGTGCTTTCCCTGCTAGCACTTCCATCAGTCTGAAGTTTTGGATGAGAAACCTATAAAAGAGCTTTCCGGCAATTCTTCCTCCTGTTGCCAAAAGAATGAGATGAAAACAGATGAAAGCAGAGGGCTCCTTTCTCTATCACAGCTTCAAGCCTTAAATACAGGAACATGCACAAGGGGTATTAGGATTCTGTGTGTATGCAAAATAGTCTCCCAAGGGAAACAGTCATGTCATACAGCTTGAGAGATTGTACAGCTTGAAAATAGTAGAAAACATGATATGGAATAGTATGCTAAGAGATAAGGTGCTTTTTATTCCCATCTGTGCTTCAGGGGTTGAATTGGCAGCAAATTCAAAAACCTTTACTAGGCAACAGAAAAGATCAAGAAATATAGTATATGCATAGCAGAGCTTTGGCAGAAGGGAGTGTATGTTCTAACTGGATAATAGAAGCAGGTCTGGGGATTAATGTAGAGCATATACTTTCCAAATGTTTTTTTCTAAGATCTCATGCTATGTCAGTTTTTGCAGTCTTTATGGATAATGGTTTTTTGACCTCTAGTTAAAATAGCTTTGAATAGAGTTCTCCAAGAGAAGCCCCAACACTGTATTATTTTTCTGGCATTCATTATTTTGTAACATATGGACATGTCCTTCTGCAGAGGTTGTGTTGTCTGTCTCAGCTACTACTCCACATTGATAAAAATACTGGTTCTCTTCTCACTTGTTTATATTAACAGCTTGAGTGTAAGTGAGCATATATGCCACAGGTTCTGGAGACTTACGATCTCCAAGAGGGAAAAAATACCTCTGTTTATTATAGTATCTCTCATGTGGTTCCCTTGTGCAACTCACAAAGGAGAAATTAGCAGATGGTGTAAAACTTCTGTAGTAATTAACAGGTGGCACTATCAATTCTGTATATTTTTTCTTACTGCAGCCTTAGTCACTGCTTTTGTAACATTTCTGTTGATCTCATGAATATTTTTGATAACTTGTCTTTTCCTCAGTTTTCTGTTTGTTGATGGGAATATAGCCATTCTGATACTAACAAACCCCAAATCAACCAAAGAGAAACAACCAACCAAACCCCAAAGCCAATGCAGATGAGAGAGGAAAAAGCAACATTACATCTTTATAAAATAATGTCCTCTGTCTGCTTAGACATATTAATGCAGGCTTGCTTGGTAATGTGCTCTTTGGCTAGTGTTCTGTAATGCTGACAGCATTATCAGAAGGTGTTGCACACTGTGCTGTCTTGCCTGTGTTTGTCTCTTTTTTTGCTGCTTCTTTTCTCATGCATGTGTACATGAGGTGCAATACATGTTCCTCCCATTTTCAGATAAGACAATAGGAAAGAGTTTTCAAGGCTACTGATTACTGTGATATTTCACAAAGAATAGCTATGCAGTTTTGTATCTTATCTTTTCCTGAAACTGTGACCCATCCTAAAAGGTCACTGTTGAAGAATGAACAAATATAATAGAACATATTTGAAATTCATTATTGGAAAGTCAACTGCGTCTTTCCCTGAAGTTGATTAAATGCTGATAGGAAGTAGAGAATAAAATTTTTTGTTTTCCTTTGTTTTCATGCACAACCTTTGTTTTTGCTTTATTAAACTGTCCTTATCTCAACTCAAGAGCCTTTCCTTATATTTTCTCTCCCTGTCCAGTTGATGAGGGGGAGTGACAGAGCGGCTTTGGTGGCCACCAGGTGCCCAGCCGAGGTCAACCTACCACAATTGGCTACACTTCAACTTCTGTAGTACTTTTGTATGAGAAAGTATTATTATACAGTGGTTGTGGCTGTACTATTACAGATATGAGGAATGGGATTCAAGCTGGTAAAAAGACTCGATATTATCTCTTTACTTAAATGTAACATCTTCTGTCTTCCACCTGTTTATTCACACTCCACACAGACACAATCTTTTTGCAGATATGTGTGTATTCTCTTCCTATTATGAAAAAGAAACATGTTTAATATGGCAGAATAGATTTTGTAGTGTATATAAGAGCTTTTAAAAAAGTAAATATTTCTATTACTAACCTGTCAAGGAAGTGCAACTCCAAAGATATCTGAACTGTGATTATCAGTATATTTGGGGGTGATGAGAGGCATTTCCTGCTAAATATTCATCTAATACTGCTGTCTTTGGAGAATTATATCTCACCTAATAAAATACTTAATAATAAAATAAATTGTACACAGTGAAGTAACAGAATGAGGAATACCAGTGTATAGTGTGGCACGCATTTTGTGTGGAAACATGAAAAATATCTTAATAGGTAAGCAGCCAAATATTAACTAAAAGTCAAAGAAGCTGAAGAGTGTCTAAGGCAGGAGTTTCTAAGAAGCTAGGCAGAAAATCACAAGGAAATTGGAACTGGGCCTCAAAATCCAATATATTTTGATGCTGTTTGTAGAAAGCGGTAAGTTTTATACCTCCACTGACTTTGTGCAGGTTTCAGTATCCTATTGGCCGTAGTAGCTGTCTTTCACAAGGACTTTGAATGTGTACATTGAAGCCAAGCAACAGCCTGACACTGGAACCTTCCCCACTCATTATGAGCTGTGTCAAAGTTACAAGACAACCAGGTAGAGGAGATCCTGGTTGGCTGATTGCATTTTGCTACAATGCAGCCATTATTTTGTTGAACTGCAGTGTCAGCAGTAACTAGGTCCAGGAGATCTGTGCAAACCTGGTGTGTATCTGCTGCATTTCCTTTCCCATACCATTTAGTTGGTGTCTGATTGAAAAAAATCACTTGTAGTGGAGCCTAAAAAATTTTGCATATCAAAGAGCGAATGGGGGTTTTGGCCTTCCACACACTGACAAGCCTGCCGCTAACTCAGCAGTGCAGGATCAGGGCCTTTGCTATTAGAGTCATTCTGTACAACGCTGTGTCTCTTGCTGTGTTCAACAGGGCACCTTTGTTATGAGCACTCTTAGCCTTGTGCTTTTTAGATGCATCTCTTAGAACAGAAAAAAACCCCAAAGTCATAAATCACTGTTAGTAAAAACCAGAACAGTTTGCTCTGCATAAGCAAACTTGTGCAGAGTCTTGCACATAATAGCATACACAACCTGTCTCTGCCTTAATGGGTCCTGTCAAGTTGCTCTCTATCATTCTTAGTATTATCATTCCCAAGCAGTAATGGTAAAATACATTAAAGCCTTAAAGGATACTTTTCATCTCTAAAGTTTAGACTGTCTTTCCTTTAGAATGTCACATTCTTTATTATTTCATTTTCAAAAGCACTAAAGTAAATCAGGGATATAGATCCCATCTTTAAAAGTGATATAAGGCCCCTAAAATGTAGCAAGGCAGTGAGATGGATTTTCCAAATCAGTGTTACCCTTTGATGGTGTTGCAAACACAATTTTTTTAGGGAGTCATGCTCCAAAGGTCAAGTGACTGATGTGGAAAACCTTGTAAAATGTGTGTGTGCATACACATGTGTACACAGAGAGAGAAGGGGTTTTTTTCTGAGACTCCTACATCAGTACGGAAGCTGGGAGCTCAAGTGAGTTGCTGGGTCTGAGGGGATGCTCAGGAAGACTGCAGGAGTTTGCTGGAGAACATCATTTTTGAAAATACCATGCGGTTCTGACCTCTTCAAATGCGTGGTGGAAATTAGTCACAGAACCATGCCATATGGCAAAGCCAGTACTGATGCCACAGTAGTCCAATTTATCTTTGTGTCTTTCAATTACACGATTTTTTTTCATTCCTAGTATATGAGGGAGTCAACAGAATGTGTCTATGCTCAGTAGTCAGTGCTGTCCCCTGCAGTGTGTATGAAAAATCCCTACTGAAGTATAACACGGCCTTGAAAAGAGGCAGAAAAACAGGTGTCCTTGAGCTCTCTCCTTACCTCTGTAAAGACAGAGCAAAACCTAGTTTGTAGCAGGGAAAAAGAGCGCAATTATGATATTTTTGCAGTTTCAGTTGCTTAAAGAAATAGTAAGTAGCAGGTAAAGTGCTTTTTCCCTGGGGGACCAATTACTCTGGGGAATTATATGCAGTAACATTGGCAAAAGTCTCTCAAATAATAACTACTGTGATCAAAATGTTAGTGTAAGCCCAAATACCAGAGAGTGAAAATGAGGCCAACAGCTGCATGTGGTAAAAAGAAGAACGTGTTTCTGTTCAGGGAGTAGTAGTGGCTCCACTGACACACCTGCTGCTTGGTACGACTTGTTTCCTTGACAAAATAACCCTGCCAATGACCACTGAAAGGGCTTGTGATTATTCCCATTTTTCAGTTCTAGTTTGTAGCTGAACCTCAGATTGAGCAGCAGCACTGCCTGACATTCTCTCTTGATTTGAAATTATCACTGTTGATAGCCTATTGTACTCCCAGCCTTATTTATTGTGAGGGATGCACACAACGCTTGGTGTGCAGGTTCAGAAGATGAACTCTGCCAGTGCAACATCAACCCCTATTAACAAGCAGCGATGCCTCTTACAATTTAAATGCAGGTGAAGTTGCTAAGTGAAGGAAGCTAGTGTTGACTTAAACAGAGGAGGTGCTACTGTGTGTGTAACTGTCTGAGTGTATTGTTAAAGTCCTGGATAGACAAAAATATGAAGTCTACCCTTACTGGGGGGGGGGGGGGGGGGGGGGGAAGAAAAAAAAAAAAGAAAAAAAAGGCATTTTGCAAAATTATTTTGTTTTGGGATGCAAAATTGCCCTCAAGTTACCTGCAGAGACAGATAGGTACAAAGAGCCTCTTCATGCGTCCGTGAAGGACCAGACACCATAACATTGCTTCATGTGCTTAGGTACAAGTAGCATATCATTCTTTTCTCTTATGTGAAACCAGAGCAGTGGTGATAGATTGGGGTTCTAAACCTATCTCAGTCTCAGGTAACCTTGAATCCATAGCTTCTGCTTCCCAGAAAGGGACCCTAAACTCTGAAGGTGAAAAGTTAAATGAAACTGAAGAGAACATCTTGCTCTTGAAGCAACACCTTTATCTTGCTAGAAGAGGAGTCCTGGGATGAGGAGGGCCTATCCAGGGAGCCCTGGTCTGTTCAGGCATTGTTTATTTGGCAGATTCTGACATAGGAAGAACTAGGGTCAGGATTGATTTTCTTCCAGTGTCAAGAAGTGTCATTTGTTGTCACTGGTGACAAATACATGTGTCTTACGTTTTGCTAACCTGGTAGGGCCTGCACAGCTGAATGAGGTGTGTCAGATTGTTCATGGTGCATCTTCTGCAGAAGTTTTTACTAGGTCCAATCAGTTGCATTTGTCTGACAGCAGCTTTTGTGCAGATACAGGGTATAACCAGTATCCTAATTCGGTCCTGACTTTCATTAATGCAGCTGGATGGGGACAAAAAGCCTGGCTTAATGCTCATGTTCCAGATTGAGTTGGCATGTATGAGGACACATCTAACTTGCAGGCTGAGCAAATTCGAGCCTGGAAATCTCTAAAGCATGAATTCCAAGAATTGTTTTTTTACAGACACTTTTCAAATCAGAGCTGTATGTTGGTGTTTACATTGAAAGTTTTCCCCTGGGGTTTTAGCTGTAACAGCATTTGCTGGCTCTTTTTTTCCCATCTGTAGGCTGAGATTAATGTGCTATTATGTCACATTTTTCAAATGAATTGATTTAGTGGTTTAGCATAAAACATTAAAGTTTATCTTCCCTCATTAGTCACACTCATCTGCCATTGCCCTCCTAAACATGGTCCCACACAATGTATAGCAGGAGAGCCAGCTGGGCTGATTGTGCACTTGGCTAGAAGAGGTGCACTCTGTGAGTAATAACCCAAGCTGCCAATGACAGACTCACATTGCACAATGTCTTTCTTCATCTCTTCTAATGTCACCCCTTGACATTAAGCCTGTTGTTGAGAAAACATTGCTCATGTCGTGGACAAACACTAGAGATAAGCTTGAGTTTGAATCCTAAGCTGTCAGGTTAGACTTCTGTGCTCTTCTGTGGGCAGCCTGCTGGGAACTGCAGAATATGGCATGAAGGATCATCTTATACATCTCTCCTCTTCAGGTGGCAGCTGGACAGAGTGGTTGGAACCTGATAGGAACGTAATGTAAATGTAATGCACATCTTGTAAACTGAGACGGTGCCATGACTCTAGATGACTTTTGGAATAATGCCATTATATGCTATATCTTCTGCCAAACTACTGGTAAATTGATAATTTTATCTACAATTAGAAAAACTCAGATTTGGTTCTACCAAACCAGTCTCATTTCTAGAGGATTACTTACCAGGAATTTTCTGAGTAGTTCCTGATATTTAATAGAGCCAACAGTGTTAATAATAGTTTTACCCCTTTAGGACTTTGTTGTTGAACTAATATAGGATTTTTAAATTTCTTTGTTTTTAATTGGGATTTTAATATATCCTGGAAGCTATTTCTTACTGACCATGTAACAGTATTTTACAAACAATACAGAGAGCAAGTTGCTGTACAACTTGAAATGAACAGGACTTTCATTCAGTCATTTTTGGCTAAAAACAACTTTCATACCGAAGCTAGCATGTCATCTGTATGTAATATAATTATGTATTATATTAATGCTGAAATAAATGACAAAAGCTATCTGAAGTCATATATAATCAATAGACACAATAATATGGCTCCCACTCACAAAAATAACAATGCTCACTTTTTAGTAATGTGGTACTCATCCTATTTTCACATTGTCAGCACTGGGTGATATATGAGGTGATATAATCTAATACAATAATGCTTCCTGTTATAACTGGTTTTAGCAAAATGAAATTATCCATGCCAAATAGAAAGATGACATAATTACAGTAAAGACTATATTTATCACTGGAAGTCCTTCATGTATTTAAGTATAGAGACCAGGATTAAATAAAGTGCACAGGACTGTGTGCAAAAGGGATTTGTGGATTATGTGTGGTTATTTATGTAGTACCCAAAATTCAATAACCATTCTATAAGATCAGAGCAAAGCATGGATCTTTTCCCAGATATATTAAAATCTAAAGTCTGAGTCCTGTAGACACTTTGTAGGTTTTGTAGGTACACTGTGGAATGTCATGAAACCTGATCCTATATTCATATAAGTCACCACGTCTTCAGTTTGTGTAAGCTGAGGATCATGCTCAAAAGATTTAGTCATGAGAACAGATGTTTCCAGGGTAAAGGTGTATAAACCAGATAACTTTTAGACTTTTGGACTCCACATGTGGAACATCTTCATCTCTTGGCAAAACAATTCTTTGTTTGTAGTGTAGTATGTCTGTGATAATATCAAAGAGCCTTATGGAAGAAATGTTTATGGGAACCCAGTGCAGTTCTTCCTCATGGTGACAAAAGGTTTAGGCTAACACAAGAGAAAAAAACATGCAGAGACACAAAGTCAGATGGGGGTCGGGGTGGGGGTGGGGGTGGTGAGGGTTTTTTTCCATGTATCTGGAAGAACAAAATCCTGTGCAGAAGCACTTGTACTAGTGAAGCAGATGTCCTTTTTGCCATCCATGATTTCAGTCAGGAATTTGCTGATAGAAACAACATGTGAATTGATGGTGGAGCTGTAACAGTGAGTTGTGTCTACTGTAGGTTAGGCTTGTACTCCCTGGGCTCCCCAGGCTTCCATGTGGGTCGCAGGTCTGCCCAAATTTTTTCTGGTGCTGTGGCCACACTCCGTATGTCTCTCCTGAGGCCCCTGGCAGAATGGGGTTGTTTCTGTAGTTGTGCCTGAGGCAGAGGAATGCTCCTGTAACCAGAAGCAGGGCTTTTATGGACTATTTCATGGCACCCATGAAGGCATATAGTGAAAATGAGACTCTTCTACTGTTTAAAATGGCTAACTCCAGACACTTGTGAATTGATGTTTTCCCTCTGATAATGTGTCATGGCTTCCTAGGAATCATAAGGTGTCTAAAGTATTTGCACCAAGTCATGCACTAAGTTGATTCTGAAGCTAGGTATCCTGATTCTTCGTTTCTTCTTCTGAAATTCGTCTGATACCATTGCAGCAAAGCAAAGAGAAGAAGCTATCCAAACACTCCTTTTCTGAGGTTCCGTTCATTGTCAGGTTTATGAGCTGGTAGCAGTACTAAAAGCCTGTAAAAGACTTTCTGTTCCAGCAGACTTGGTACACAGATGTTGAGTACAGGTTTTTCTGTAATGAACATATAAAAATTTTGAAGCAATATATACCAGTGTTTCATCTGAGTTTACTGGGTAGTTCCAATCCTGGGATGCGGCTGAAACTTATTGCAGAACTCCCCTGCATTTATGAAGACTGGGATCTGGCCCTGTGCATGCTTACCTTTTTTTCTTTCTTCAAAACTGTAATTAAATGATCAAGTGACACAAGCTGTGTGGTGCTTGGAGGCTTACAGGCCACATGGAGCTTTGCAAGGCTTGCATGCTTTGTGTGCATTATGTTACATTGTCTGTAACAGGTATTGCACATATATAATGCATACAAATTGCAGCTGCTTTCCATAGAGGCTCTTGTTCACAACACTGCCAATGGCAGAGTCAAATCATTTGTGCTGAGATGAGCTCCACTTGCTGGAGTGAGAGGCTCCAGAAGCTCAGTTAATACTCAGAAATTGGCCCAGTGATACAAGTTTAGGAATCAGCCAGCAAGTTAGATTCACATAGAATCAGTTTTATTGCCAGGTAAGAAATTCATATTAATATAGTGAATACATATGTTTACAAATAAACATTCTTAAAAAACAAACAAACATTTTATTGTAGGAAGTATTATTGGTATCATAAACTCTGTAGTTAACAAGTATTAACACGGGTTTACTTACAGAACATACAGTTACTAAAATATTTCCACATAAAATATGCTCAAGTTACACGAAACCTGTGTGAATTAGAGTGCAGCTGTAATGTGTATCTAAAGCATATGGATTAACAGCAACATTCCATAAAGGGTCAAATTAAGTCAGCCAGTTGTGAAGGCAATAAAGATTAAAGGAATAAAAGTAAGATAATGGAGAATCTGGGTTGTGTGCAAAGTATTTGTCCCGTGGGCTTTGTCCACTTCTGATAGTCTTAAAACATATGATCATACAATTTAGCAGCACACTTATGGAGAGATGCCAGTGCTCTCAGGATGCAAATCAATCTCAATATAGTTAAAAAAATGGTCTCTCCATTTAACCACATTTCAAATCCTTAGCCATTGCATCCTTGACTATGAAGAAACACTGCCAGTCAGTTGAGTACAGTAAGAAATGCCGCTTCCAATTCTTCTTACAACATAACAGTTCTCACTCCTCCCTGCATACTCTTCCAAAACTTATCTCCAGAATTGACAGCTGGTGAGAACGCAACTGTAGTAAGTTAGCTAGTCAGGATTTAGCCAAATGACTTGTTTTGGGGGAAGGGCAGGAATTTAAGTGAAAGACTGAGTCCGTTGCCTGCCATCAGGCTGTTGCAGCACCGCCATCCCATCCCAACTCCGTTTATCTCTTTGTGGTTGTGCCGAAGGCTTTACAGGCCCATGACTGCGAGTCTGTTACCAGTGCCTAGTTCAAGAGTAGTTTTACTCATACGAACAAGGCATCCAGCTCATCAGAACCACAGTCAAGACCACGAGTCCAATTGTTTGTTTAGTTTAAACCCAGATCTCTTTGACGTTTGAGGCTAGTCTGTTAGCCTTTTCCGCCAAACAGTCCACCAAGAGGGAACACCACTATAGAAAGCCAAACAGTAGAGACAATATACCATATAACATTTAGTTGAACTACAAAGAACTACCATGGCTAAAAGCAAATACAAAATGAGAGACTAGAGGGGAAAAGTTTAAATTGGGGAAATGGAGGGGCTAACTAAATAGTCTTGACTGTGCAACCACCACATGGAGATGTAGTCCAGTTTCCCTTCGGGACAAACAGAGGAGGCTGAGCAGGGCAGAACCCTTAGCAAAACAAGAGGAAATAGCTTAAAGGAACAGAGGGGTCACTTTGAGAAACAAGACTGTCATTGAACAATAGTAATACAGTAAAGGCACCACCCACGTTTAATTTCAGTCTGAAGCAGTTGAAGATAGGCAAAACATTTAGGTGAAGAAAAAGTCTGCAAAGTGAGAATTGTTACCATCTGCCCAAAAACAGGAGGACTGAGAGGGAATATTCTGATGCCCTTATTCCCCCAGCAGCTTTCTGTGTCCTATGATATGTCTCTTCTTATTTTGGAGGTTCCTAAAAATTTCAAATCAAAGAAAGTAAACTGAAACAAAATCTTCTGCTGTTTGTTATCATCCTGCAGAATTCTTTACCAGCCAGAAAGGTCCCATATGCTCTGAATCATAACAGTCTTCATAAATTCCTTGTAAATGAGTCTTTGTCCCTTATTGTATATATATTTTTTGCGCTTTCTATAGGATGGTGTGAAAGTTCAATAATAGATGTTAGGGGTTGTACCAAGGTGTTTGCTCTTGGCTTTTCACAGGTCTAGTGATTATTAATATGTTTTATACAAAATTCCTCTCTGAAATAATATACTACCGTATATTGTTCTCTCTTTCTTCCTCTGTCTCAAGGCAGGAACATAGTGTAAATGTTTAAGCAGACATAAAGTTTTTCTAGATTGTGCTACTTCTCATCATGGATTTTAGTTTCAAGTAAAAAATTTAGTCACAAGGGTTTGTGTTCCATTGTGAAATACAAATGGAGTTTATAATTCAACCTTCAGTGTGTATTGCTGAATGGTATTAACCCACTCTTCGGCCTACAGTTGGCTGGATACCAAGAGTGTCCAGGTGGAAGTTCCTTCCTTCCATTTCCTTTTTTTTTTTTAAATTTTATATTTTTAAATTTATTTTTTGCCTTTCAGTTGAGTGTTTGTGTTGTGTGTGTATTTGCGTGTGGTTTTTAAAGATTTCATTAAAAAAAAAAAAAAAAAAAGGAAAACAAACTCAAACAGTTACTTCTGTCTTGCTGTTAGTTATGAAGTATGGCTGCGGGCCCAAATAATGCTGGCTCCGGGTTGTCAGTGGGTCACTTAACGTTGGGTCTCCCATACCATGCTTCCCCTTGTTTGTGTATGCTTGCCGTCTTAGAGACTGGTCGTTGGGATCCCAGGTCTTGTAGTGGGAATTGTAACCTAACGGGTGTGTGTGGATCTTTGCGATTTTGGATTTCTGCCCATTCTGTTTGGTTAGGCCACTGTCAATCGTGTAAGCTCTCTCTTCATCTAGGCGCACTGGATGGAGTGGCAGGCTCCCCTTGGCAGCCAGTTCTGCAAGATGTCGGCGTTTGGTGTAGAAGTCATCGTTGACTTTGTCAGCTATTTGGATTTAAAAGGGGGAGGGGACAAAAAAATCAGTTGGACACAAGAAAAATGTTACACAGTTTGCAGTAGGTCATGCACAGTTACATCTCTGGACCAGATACAGTTACAGGACCATCAGCAGGAGAAATCCATGCCGCCTCCCACCTCTTATTTTCTTTCTATAGTATATTTTTGGATGCCATTATGTTAGGTTTTTCATCTATGCAGAAAAAACCTGCTGCCCCTTAACAAAAGACTGTCCCTGCCCCAAATCACTGAGGTTGTGCTGATACTTACATTATGGGGACAGGTCTTGTGAATCTTACCGCTGCTCATCTCACTTAGCGTAAAAAGTTTAGGAAGTGTTCAGAAGCACACAGACTTTCTTGGAAATATTGAGGCATCTTGGGATGTGCTGTTGTATGAGAGCACTTCCCTTTAAATGCAACGTGTCCTGCAGACATTTAAACAAGCCAGTTGTAAGGTCCAATGGTGTATGAGGCAGACCCATTTCTGTTGAATAATGCCTTAGGACAAAATGAAGAATAGGATCTGTTCCTCTAAAGGCTAGGAAGTTCACTAATGCTTTATGGGCCTGAAAATACTTTGGATTGCTGAAGGTTAGGTATTTACCCTGTGATTTTACAGACAATGAAAATTCTAAATTTCAGGTTCTGACATTGTTTTCTCGGGCCAGTGCCACTAAGAAATACAGCAATAGCCCTGCCAACAAATACCACATTGCTGTTCTCAATATAGGATTTTGTCCTCTGTGATTTCGTATACAAGTGTCTTCCACTGCATGCTTTTGCTAAAGTTTGATTGTTGTTATTGCTGGCATTTATTTGGCCTTGCTTAAAGGTATGAACCATGCTCAGGAAGCTAAAGGCATTCTGCAGCAGTCCAGCAACTCATTTCAGTTTTGAGACTGAGTATCAGGGGTTTAAGGGGACCTTAACTAAATTTCATTTTTTAAGATCTTGGCTTTTATGTAAAGAGGGTTTATTTACCCCCTTCAAAAATCTAGATTTTGATTTAAGATAGTGCCAAATATGTAGATCAACTACAATGGTAGTATGTTAATCAGCATTGGTGCTTTGAATATACGATTGTATCAGCCTGGATTTGACTTTTGCTGTGCCCTGGCTAGATGCATCGATTTTCCTTGATTCTATGCCATGTAAGGCTTCTCTGCAGAAGTCTTGTATGTGTAGCTTTCTGTACAGCTCAGCTCCTCTTGCCTTCATGATGAGAAGGTTTTTAATTCCTTGCACTGTTTTTTGTTTATTTTCCCTCTTTTTCTCTCCCCCCAGTATTGCTAGGAGGCTTTTGTTGCATTCGGAATTTTCTCCTTCTCTCTAGATCTGAACTGGATCTTTATGCAAGGCAGTGAAATTCCCATGAGCACCACATTCATCTTCCAAGATTAGGCTTCAGTTCTGCATCCCCCTTGTACTAGACCCTCAACAGGGAGGAAGATTACCAAAACCAGTTGCTGTTTATCATGTCATGACATTTTTTGTATAATGACTGTGCAACTGGACATTGCTCTTAAATCCTTAATTTTGTCTTTAAAGAGGTGTTTCCTCTTCGATGAACTGGAATTGCTCTTGTCTGTGCTGTAAAATTAGTCTTTGTATGTTTTACCCATCTCCACCTGTATCTTTTTTTAATCGATGACTGAATGCTTTTCTATAGCATACAGGTGTCTTCCGTTTTAAAAAAATCACAACGTAGATAATGGCCTATTCTAATTTCAGTACAGGATGTGCAGTTACAATTGCTGATAGACCTCTAATGTGTTACAAAGAGAACCTGCTAAGCTCTGCTTTGATTTTGGGGTGAGTTGTTTCATTTAGACATCTGTAATCCGAATAATCAAGAAGTTGTATCTATTTCTCCTTGGAAGAGCTTTTTCCACTTCTAAATGTGGCTTGTCCCTTTAGTTTGTTAATATTCACTGAATGCCACAAAACAGTATTATATAAGTTGAATAAAACCAGGAGGGAAATGCAATCTGTATTGCTAATTTCTCATTGATCTGTTATCAATAATTGAGAAAAACAGTTGTAGAAAGTTGTGAATATCCACACAGGTGTTTATTTATATAGATTTTTACATCATAAGCACTGCAAGTCAGCTGGTTAGGGGACCGAGCTTCTGTATCTTATGACTTAGACCTTGTCTATATATGAAAAGTCACATTAGCTTGTGTAATTTAAATTCAGCATAATTATGTCCAGCTCCTAATATAGATACATTTGTCTGCCTATTTCACATTTAAATTAGTTTAATTTGCATAGAAAAATTAAAAAACTAAGCTAATCTTATGGAAGGATAGAGTAAAATTACAAGTTTGTACTTTTAATTTGATCTTAGTTAAGCTTCAACAATTTGTCTTACGTAACCAAGATCTCTGATGATCAATTACAAGGTAAATAATGACTTCTGTTTAGAAGAATAACAGTGGTGATGCAGTTATGTAAATAATGACCAGATATTTGCATTGCCTGATTTTTCATGCCATTTTTCTCTTTTGTATGGCTAAGTGAGAAAGGCCACAACAAGCTCAAGCCACTTCCCTGGTTTCTTTTTACCTTTTCTTACTCGCACGTTTTCCCACTGCCAGCAATGGTCCTGGGTCTCTGAATTTTGTCAGACATTAGATATGTTACTCAGATCTCCAAACATATAAAGACTGATGTCCTCACAAAAGAGAAAATTCTATTACTGTTGCATATAAGCAACATCCCCACTGTAAAAACTAAGCAAGGAAGAAATCAGCCTCACAGGGACGGTGCCTATGACACATCTGTGAGATTGATTTTGCTTTTGTTTATGCCATGTTATATGTAAAATTTTCAACTTTTTATTTGTTTCTTATGGAGGATCACACAGTAAGTAAAAATATTAATTCTGTAAATTTGGTTACATTAAAGTTGCTTTAACTAATTTAGTCCTTAGTCCCTTTCTAGGGACTTCTCAACTGTTCTCTGGGTACAGCTTAAAGAGAACAAACCAGGCTTGGATCTGTAAATCCTTGTCAGCAAAGTAAAGAAGAAAGCTGGTAAACATATGACGAATAGCTGATTGCATGCGTTTTGTCTGGCAGGGATAGTGTAGGAGAGCTGCTGTTTGTATTTGTCCTGATCAAATAACGGTTTGCAGGGTTTTGCCTGAGAATTTCTTATGTATGCCTAGGAGTTAAATGCTAACAGTGAAAGCCAGCCTCTTTATCTAATGTTTTAACCTCTTTAAAACAGTTTTCTTTCAGCATGCATGCTCAGGCTTACACGTAGGCACATGTACTGGAATTGGGTAGGGAATATGTAGCAAATATGTAGCAAAAAACCCATTGATAAAACATTGATTGTTCAGTTGTTCAAAAAGGCTTTTGGCAGGTCTTGAGGCAGTCCTCATTCTTGCATACTGACTAGATTGTAGGTTTTATAATACCAGTGTGCTATGCCCCAGTGTGAGTGACCTGGTGCTAGTATAGTGCAGAAACAGGTTTTTTTACTTCTGATTTTCAAAGCAGAAAAGATTCAGAAAAGTAATATCAAGCGTGGTTTTACAACAAATATTTTATCAAGAAAAGCATATTTATACTATCCTGATACCAACTACGTTAAAAATCAACTGTGAACTCGGGAAGTTCATTTTTCTTGATAACCAGCCCCTATAAATATTTTGTAGACTTTAAAGATGCAAAGACAAATTTTGGAGTTACAGGATAGATTTATTATGTGACCTTGGGTACGTGACTCAACTTCTCTCTGCCTTGTTTTCACCAGCTGTAAAATGAGCTGTTAACACATTAGAAGAGGTAGTTAAGTGCTATGAAGTTTAATTGCTTTTTGTAGAGTATACTGAGTTTTCAGATGAAAGGTGCTATAGAAGTGCCTTTTGCATTGGCTTCTGTATATAAATTAGTAAAACAGGATTTAAAGATATCACTGTCATGTTTACAAAAGGAGTAAAGAATTAGAATTGCAAAATTGCTAAATGAACAATAGTAAAACAAGGGCTTTAATTCTGAGTGTTATTCTTTGTGTTCCCTCCCTCTAGTCTTGGCAGCTAATTATAACAATGTTCTCAGTTTCAATATTTTTGTAAGGTTTTTACTCCTTTAAGGTAATGCACCCACAAATTTAGTTACTGTTGTAGATGTTAATCTGAAAAAAATGCTGTAATATGAATTTTTTTCCAACCTAAAGCATGTGCCTGGGAGGGGGGGGAGAACTTGGGCTTTTGTTCCTACTGTGCATGAAATGAATAACTGAAAAAATATAGAAACAATGTGAGGATCAAAAGCAGGACTTCTCCCTCGCAGCTGAGTACCTTAACTATTAAGCTAAAGAGATGCTTTCTCTTCCTTTGTCTTTCTAGACTAATAAATCTTGAATTTTCTTCTACTCCACAGCACAAGTTCATTAGGATGTGAATCTGGGTGGGAACCGTCCTAGCAGAAGCTGGGATGCACCTTGCTGAGTAGGGAATGTAGATTTAAATCCCACTCAGTTGGAGCAGTTGTACAACCATGAACTTACCGTCTAAAAGGTGGATCACTCCACTCCTCAGTCTTATCTGAATCCAATGATGCCATAAAGAAAGTGACCACAACTGCCTGTTTTATTTTGATCTCAACTTTGCCAGTATCAGTGTCAAATGTCTGCCTATTTCCTTTAATTTTGATTTTGAAAGGAGATAGCTACCAAGCTGTTTGGGATAGCAAGGTCATAGGAATGCCTAGGAAAGCTTCAGGGAGTTTAGGCTGATTTAGATGAGGTGGCCAGAAAGGAACGGGCTTTTGATGGTACATTTTGCTTCAAGTTTCCCCATTCTGCCTAAATCTGTCACGAGGAGAGACAAGCTTTGTTCTTTTGCTGATTGATGATTGACCATGACCAAACTTGGAAGTTGCATTTATTTCTTCAAAATCCACAGTTATATTACAAAAGCATGTAAACCAGTGAGTTGCTTATAGAGTAAATACCATCAATGAAAACATGTTTTCTTGAAAATCAGTGGCAAAAATCCTTGTGGCTGTAATACGGCCACAATTTCTCACTGCGCTTATTTGAGTGTATGTTATCTGTGCTGAGAGGTGGCCCTAAAGCTATGTAATGTCGTTCTGCTCCCTAAGTTAAGTAGTCTTCAAAGTGGCTGTGTAACCACTTCTGGCATAAACAGTTGTGTGAACATGTATTAGCGTTGTGTAATGCTTTCTGTTTCTTGTAAAATATTGCAGTTACAAGCATTTCTGTATAGAAAGTACAGCTAAATAAGGAGGTCTTGGGTAATTCTGAAGCAGTGGTTTTTACTCTTTTCCTCATTGACAATCCTCCTATCTTTGTGGGTCCATAAAATGGCTTTGAATTCTTGCACCACTTCTTACACCTATGGGAGAAGTGTAGAATCCTGAAAGACAGTTATGTCCTGCAGCTTTTGTGAAAGTAGGCACCTAGGAGTGGGAAGAAATCTCTGAAGTGAAAGAGGAGAATCCACAAAGGAGTGAGCCCTTATAAAAGCTCTAAAGACATTAAAAAAAAAATAAATCTTCAGTGAGAGCTTGCAGTCACAGTCAGAAGATGCAAAAACATATAGGGAACCCTGTTTCTTAGTGGATGTTTGTTATCTGAACATATTTTAAGAACTACTTTGTGAAATGCAGAGCTTTATTCTAGCCACAGAGAGACTGTATTTCAAATTTAGGGCTAGAGATACAGAAAGCAAGCCAATGGAAAATGCTGGGGACAGGCAATCATGCACCAGATAACAGCTAAAAATACAGTAACTGCCTATTTGTAGATGTTTTCTGCTTAACAGTAAAGCTATCTCTATGTAATATTTAACAGTTTATAACAAGGCTTTGCTTCTACAGCCATGACTTTGCTGAGACATTAGTGTAGTTACCTGAAGCTATGGGAACCTTACATTTCTCTCTCTGGGTAATGAAAATGAAAAGTCAAGGGAAGACAAAAGGGTAATGAATATTGGCTCAAAGACAACATGAGAATTTTGCCCAGGGAAGTACTAGGATGCTGCCTTTGGTGATGCTGTTGTTGATCCTGTCTGAATGTGTGATCGCTTATTCATTTGCTTTTCTAAGCTGGCATCTAAGACAATATGTTCAAAGGCTTCCAAGATGTAAGCCAACTCTATGGGAGAATTTTTGCAGGAGTTCAACTGAAAATCAAAGTAGTATCATTTCTACACTATAACAAGTTTTTTCTCGGGTTAGGGGAAAAAACGAACATGGACTGAGTTCCTATTAGCTGTCCTCAGGTATGAATTGGATCCAATAAATTCACTGAAAAGTGTGTTCCATCCAGTAAAACAAATAACTAATGACCTGTATTTTGAATGAAGGGGTTCACCAAACATCATGAAGCGTAGAAGAATTTGCCATGCATAACATGAAGTCTGTTGAAAACAGAATATAGCTAGATGTGGCAGGTAGACACAATTCTATTCATATAATGCCAGCAGTGGGTAGGATGATATGACAGATGTGTCTGTGGCCAAGAGGAAGGAATGTAGCTACTTCATGGTTGGTCACTAGCTGGTCTCATCTCATGGGCACTGGAGTGGCTGTGTATAAGGTGGGGCAATTTTAAACTATACTAAATTCTAAGAAAGGGTGAAGGCCATTTAAAATAGTTTTTGCATCCCTCCTTTGCTATTCTTGTATTGAGCTCTGAAAATGCAGAATTCAGCCTGTGGGCTGCAATGCATTGACTTCTGTCCTAAATATTTGCCTTTCTTCCCCCAAAAGTTCTAACACCAGCTTGCCTTTATTTAAGACATTCTGAAAAGGAAGATAATACTTTATGTCTGTGGATTCTTTCTCATGATTTTTATTCCCTAATACTGATAGAGGTAAAGAAAAATACATAATGCATAGAACCACCCATAAATTATTTTCATAATTTTGGTAGAACCTACTTTTTGTGGCTCTGTGTTATTCCTCTCCTGACCCTCTTTAGCACTTTATTAATTTCTTATAGTGATCTGGAGAGAGACCAGGCGTGAAAAGACATACCATATCAATCTTTTCTTCTGCAGACATTGTTTGAAAGGAGCTTGTCCACCTCCAGACACAAGATTGCATTTTGTTTTCCCAGTGAAACAAAATTCTACTTTCATGATACAAGACATGATGAAACATGAATATGTAGGCCCAAACATCTCTTCTATCGATTACTTTCATGACAGTTTCTGAAAGGCTGAAGAGGCCAGAATATTTCTGGATTTTGAAACGCATTAGGAATGGTTTAGAATAGAAATGTAATTAGACTTGGTAAGTAGAGCCTCCAGTCTCAGCAATGTTCTCTTTATCCACTACAGGCAGCGAAGGCTGCTGCTTGGTTGGGAACGCTAAGACAGAATTTGATTAACTCCTCAGGCATCAGACATCATGTGTGGTACCTCATGTACAGGGTTACAGTTCCCTGGAACACAAGAGTAGCCACATGTCTGTAAGCAGAAGCATCCCTCTTCCAACAATGTGCCAAAAAAACAGCACTGCAAAGTCAATTTTTTTTTTCATTTTCTTTTTACAAACATTTATTTACTGTGTAAGTTTAGGCAAGTTTCTCCTTGGACATGTAAAACAGCTTTTCCAGTTGGGTTTTGTATACTTCACTGCATTGATTTACATAGTATTAAATTGCAATATTTATGATTCAATTTTGCAAAGTGCTGCAGTAATATCATGATTTGGTTTTGGTCAAAATACCCCAGACACACACACCTTGTACCTAATGTAGAGACCAATGACATGCAGAACACTTGTATCTAACCAATGTAAATAAAACAGAGCTTTTCTGATTTACCAGAATCAATAGGTTCTGACAACCTGGAAACAAACAGTGGCTACATCATGTTAAATTAACATTTAAATTGTAAATGTTTTCAGGAGACCTGAAATCTGTTGCATGCAGATAGACAAAGATTACACTACTTTGTTATACCCTCAAGTGATTTAACATTTTACATTCAAGCATCAAGATGTTAAATTGCTGGTTCAGTATTGTGCAATGAATGATAAACTTGAGAATGAAATAAGATTGCCAGTTCTATTCTTGAACCAATGGATGAAATTGTAAAAGAAGACTAAGAGAATTATGTATTCAAATCTCTGACTTTTCTTTGAAAATGCAGCCAGTGGCTGTCCTGTAACTGTAAATCTGTTTTTTTCTTTTCTTTTTTTTTTTTTTTTTTCTAAAGGCCTCTAAGCTCATGTCCTTTCATGGCATCTACAATGGCAAATACATATGAAAAAGTTCTACTGTGAAATATTTATTTCCTTTTATCTCATTTAGGCATATTTATTAGTTTGAGTTTTACTGGAAACCTTATATGTGGTAAGAAAACTTGTCTTTTGTAATAGAAACTATCTAAGGAGTCATGCTGTCATGCTTAACTTCTGAATAAAGCATGACTGCAGCATAAACTGATTATAGGAAATGAGGGTTTGGCTTGCTTTCTAAAAATGCTGTCTGAAGCCAAAGAGGTTAACACTTAGGAGATTTGCTTGAAAGGCTTCTTCCACTTCTTCCTTCGGTAATCTTGCTTGCTTTTTCACTGGGTAGTTTTTAAGGCTTCTCAAGCAAGTCAGTTAGGACAAATCTGATTTTGTCAAAAGTTTGCAGCAATGCTTTCATACATCAACAATAATATGAAATTGTTTGTAACCTTTTTGGTCAGTGAGGACTTTCAGTTTGTTTAAGGGCAGGGCTTCCTCACTATTCCAGGAGCATTGCTTCATTGTACATTTGCAGAAAAACTGTGCAGTCATGTGCAATAATAGGCCCTACTACTGCAGTCAGAGTAATTCAGGCACTCTGCACACAGCAATGTGCCTTGCTGCTGGGAGTGGACCACAAACCAGGTGGACTGTCCTGGCAGGCTGCACACTGAGTAGTATGTGGGTCACGTTGGGAAAAAATTTCACAGTATTCTGCAATGTGATTCAGCATCTAAAAATGCATGTTTGTTTTTCCTTAAGGTGTCAATTTATCTCATTTAACATTGACTGAAAAAGCTGTTATATTCCTGACCACATTTATTTGTAATAACTGTTCTTAGCACGAATCTAATTTCATTTTTTTCACACATTGCTGTTGGCATTCTTCTGTGTGCTGAATTTCATTTTCAGTTTTAATACTTTTTATTAGATGGTTTTGTTTCCTTTAGTATACTGCTGGTTATAACTCTTAAACATATGTCTGAATCAGCTACAAATACTCCTAGCTGTGATGATGTAGAAAGCTGCATGAGAACACAGAAGACCCAGTTCAGGTCTCTGAATACATAATTAAGACATGGTTTTAGTGCTGAAATAAACCTGCGTTTTTCTGTCTTTCAACTGGTGTCATACTAGATTTACACTATTCTTTCCAATTAGAGAGTGAGGTCTAAAGGCCTTTTGAATTGTACTGGTTAAATGAAAAAAGTCCCGGTGATGTAATAACTATTTTTTGCAGGAGTTATTTTTATTTGATCTGTTTCTTAACTGCTGTAATTTTAAAGAATTTTTAGCAATCATTCTGGATTGAAGTTGATTTGTTTTTCCAAAATTAGCTGTGCTATAAGTTGTTTCTATTAGAAAGTTATCTTTTTCTATTTTTTTTTTTCTTCCAGAACAAATCCTTTTTAAGCGAGAGTTATTAAGCAAGAGAAAAAAAATCAGGAAGTAATTCCATAGCTGTACTTGCACACATTCCATTCTTGTTTTTTATTCTCCTTTCCTTCTCTTCCTGCCTCCGTACTACTAGACTGCGTGGCATTTGTATTATTAAAGTCTTGTGCATAATTGTCAGAGGTTTCCAAACCAGACGTGTGTCAAACTGAAAAGAAATAGTGTTCTCTGGTAATTGCCACACTTGCACTGCCAGAAGAAAATCAGTTTCATAAGGTTTTCATGCAGATTGGGCAAACCCAAAGGCAAACCCTCACTAATGCCTGCTCTGAACAGAACCCTCTGAGTAGCCTTCACATAAAGCAAAAGCATTTGAGACTGACTGACAGTCAAAGAAGGATTAGTAATGAAGCTCACTTCAATTCGTATTTAATAGTGTGTGCACACACAAGACTTTTGCCATATCGGGATGTTTAGCTCTCACTCCTACCTTTTTTTCCAGGAATTGCAATCATAACCATCACTTGTGAAAAGGAGAACCAGCAGTGCTGAGCTTCAGATCTTTCTCCCCTGCTGTAGTACGTCCCTTGCAAGGGAAGGTGAAGTTTTCACAGGATCACCTTCCATAGCCTCGGAAGCTTTGCAAACTTTCCCATGATAAAAACTACCTAATGTACTTAATATTATCATTAGGATGGGACAGACCGTTATTTTCATGATTTTTTTTTTTTGATCCTGTAGTATCATAGCTACTACATATCAGATTTAAATTTTTTTTTCAGCATTTCTTTTCCTCTTATCCTTCTTCAAATTAGCTGTCAGAGGAAGGACTTCTGGAAAAATTAACTATGCATTACAAATCATGTTATTGCTCTTCCTCCCTCTGTGCCTCAAGCCTTTTGTTATTATAGTATGAATGTGTAGGAGTAAAGCAATGATCTCTGTGGCTTTTATCTGTGTAATTTCTCTCTTAAACACATTTACTGTCTTTAGAACATCCCTGCAGAACCAAAATAGCAGACAGATAACTGCTGCTATTTATATTATATTGTTAATAAGGGATTCATTCCTATCAGTTGTCTTGCTAGTCTTCACTGGTATTCATGGGTAATTCTGAAGAACATCACACTGCTGCTATTGACATATATCCATGTACAAAGCTGAAGAATATTAAAGCTTTTGAGTTTTTTAATTTGGTTAGAACTACAAAAAGAAAAGTATTATTTGTTTACTTCAGTAAACTTGACTTGCAACAAAGTAATCCTTGTAAATGCTTAATATTACCAAGCCATACCTGAAAGTTCATGTCACAAACATTATAGATGCACCAAGGTTGAATGAAATAGTTTACAGCTCTGTTGTCTGCATGGAGGCAGATTCTCATGTACTTGAAGAAACAATACTTTCACACAAAAATAACCCCAATGTGAATCAGTAGAACTATGGAAAACAAAGTATGAGTATAGGAATTGAATTTTGTTTCTCACTGAGTTTGCTTCCCAAACCCTAAATTCCTAAATCTATTCCTGAATTAAGCATATTGATTGTAGGAGGATTTCAGAATTGTACTCTCTGGCTTCATTCGATTATCCTTTGGTCAGTTCTTGGGAAAATTTAAATCAAAGCCCTTCCTTAAAAAGCTACTTTTCATTTTCACCTTTTGAGTTTTAAAAAGAAAAAATCCTGGATCATTATTATAACCTGATTTATCTTTGAATATTTTCAGCATGAAAGATTACTCATTAAATAAAAGTGGCCCCTGAAATCCTTTAGTTAGAGGAACTTTTAATTCAAAAAAATTTTAATTCAAGAAAATTTTAATTCAAGAAAATTATGTTCAAGACTTTTTCCCCAGAATTCATTCAAAGTTGACACTTTAAAATCATTTAGAACTTCACTTCCATGTGCTGAGTTTAGAACACTTTCTAAGCACTGCAGGTATTTAAAAATGATGATGAAGTCAAGACAGATTTTCAAAATCTCCATTAATTTTTTGAAAAACAGCCATGGGGGGATTTGGGACACCAGTAAAGTTGTACGTTTTGATCATTTGGCACTTCTGAGAACCACTTGCAGGATATCACATGTTGAGCACCTGTACGAAACTCTTATTTCAGAAATATTGCTGTAAATGACCTGCACAGCTAATAGTCCAGGAGGAAAAAAATGAGTGGAGTATGTTCAGAACAACTGGTGCAATTGATGTGTAGGCTCCATGGTTGGAACTGTAAAAGTCACACTTCAGATTAAATCTAGACTTTAGCTAGGATCCCACAGTGTTACTATTTATCTGCAAGTAGTCACAGTTGTTTCCATACCTTTATGATCAACCTCTACTCTTAAATAGTAAATAAAAAATCTGCATTGCAGAATGAGAAGTATGTTTATATGTAGATATATGTTTATAGTGTAAAATAAAACAGTTACAGAGACAGATATTTAAGAAGGGTTGCAAGTGAAAATGCTTAACTTTGTAAAATTTTGTCTTTGCGTGAGCAGAACTTTCATTTTTATTGGTTCACTTTTATTTAGTGTTTTTGCCTAGGTGTAAAGTTTCACTCACTCATGTCTTCACATCACTTAATGTGTAAAAAAATCTCATGCATAATTCATTAACGTTTCATAGAAATAGGTTTGAATAACCCACACTTGGTATAGATTTACTAGTTTCAGTCCTGTGGCCATCATTGATCTCAATAGATGGAAATAAAGCTAGTTACTGTAAGCTGAAGTCAGCTTAAGCTGACTGCAGTCCTCAAAGACAAAAGACAAGAAAAAGACAGTAACAAAACCTGAAAGACTAGCATTCTGTATCAGTCAACAGGACCCACATTACTGTTACCTTAGATCTGCCTGTTGTGTGTTATAAAAGGAGAAAATTACTTTTTGTTTCATTTTGATTGATTATCACATAATAAGGATTTTAAAAATCAACTAGTTTCCAGAGAACCAACATAATTTTTAGTGGAAGAGTGAGTTCTCTATGATGTATAACTGACGGATTATGGAGTGGTGTTTATAATCTGAACTTTTATGACTTTATTGGTGACAGTTTCATTTCCTCAGTTTTAAAATACATACTGGTAACAAGAAAAAATTGTCATTTCTCCATTATATGGAATCTACTGTAGGGAACAGGGGTGGAATGAATATCAACTTCAGACACAAGAATTAAGGATCCACACATTTAAATTTGCTATTTTGGCATGAAAAACAGGCTAAGAATTTATTAGATCCTTATAAATATGCTTCATCCACCATAAAACTAGGTAGTGGACCAAATTCAGACAAAACAAATTCACTAGGTGTGAATCAAACCAGGAAAACTAAAAATACTGAGATAACCCTAAACTAAATGGACCTGAAGGTCAGATTTCCTTTCTTTCACAAGTTCAACATGTTGCTAAGGTCTTAAAAATGAGACAACGTAGATGGAAATGTTTTAAGAGCATCTTATTTTGGTGTTAAAACTGCTTCTTGTGAGAGAAGGACTATTTGCAATTTCGTCCCAGCAGTCTAAATGTCACTTCTGCCAAGACCAATGTAGCCCCGAAGGGTTACCTTTTCATGGCTCTGTTTATTTGCTAAAGGATGGCATAGGCAATGGCTGCTTTGATGCCTGATTATGTACAGCAGAAGTCCCCAGTCTCAGAAAGAATAACACCCTGTAGATTTTATAGTAAAATGTTGTTTCTTTAAAAGAATGTCAGCGATGCGGCTGATCTTGCTAAAGATACTGAGGCTTTGCACAAACAGCATATTTATAATTAAAATACAGCTACCTCACTGGAAGAAGAAATGAGTGTGCTGGATAATAAAATAGGAAAATATTTTAATCAAGACTCCCCAAACATTTTTTATTTACTTATGACAGAGTGCCTGCAGGTATCAGAAGCCAATCTGGTGAATAACAGAGAAAACAATTAAATGATTTAGTGGAAGCAAGAAACAGCCTTCAAAGTCTGCACACACTGAGCAGGATGTGAAGTTTGGGGAGTCTCAGAAGAAGGCATAGGTGGAACAGGTGACACCGGCACTTCATCTAGTTGGGAAATGGGAAGGCTGAGGCAGCAGTGCTAACGGGGGGGGGGTGGTAAAGTGAGGCTTGCTACTGAGTGCTTCTTGGCTTTTCTCCTGTGCCTGAAGGAGAAGCAAGGATTAAAGTATGAAAGACTTCCTTAACAAATGAACACTCAAAAGCTTCAAATTCTCCAGCCATGCTGGTCTAAGTAAATAATAATAATAAAAAGATACTAAGCTTTTATGTCCTACTTCCTTGAGATGGATCCGTAGTTCCAGCGTTGAATTGGGTAGGTTGCCTAGTGTAGCATTACCCATGACACTGAAGATACATCTAGATATATGAAATCATTAACTGAATCACCCCCTGGATATGACAAATGATGCATTAATCTGTACTTCCTTGTCTGTTTTCATGGTGTTAAATCCAGGGAGCTACTCCCATGTCCCAGATTTTTTTAATCCATTTTTGTGCAACTGCTTATGGAAGTAGTAGCTGAAAATTTCTTTACTTTTTCAAATGAAAGAACAATTCCTTTTTAAGCCTTCCAAAGAAACATGAATATTTACCTGTCACTGTAACAGTGTGGGTGGTATGGGAAAGTGAAGTAACACAAACACATCATGTTCAATAGTTCCATAATTCTACTTTTTCTAAAACTTGACTGTATCAACTCCTGTGAATACACGGGCAGGCCTTTTTCCCTGTTGTGTGTTTCCGTTTTTCCAGTTACAGTATTTCTTTCCATTCCAAAGCACAACAAACTATAGGGAACAGTACAGAATCTCATTTTCTGGTGAGATAGGTATCAGATTCTTAGGGGGCAGTTGTGAAGTCACTTCTACTCTCATAAGACAGATCTTGTATCAGCACAGAGTTATAATAATTTCTATAGAAATTGAAGATCTGAAGCTTAAGAGAAGGCACCACCAAATTACACATCAGACAGGAGGACGGTTCAAAGATAACACCTTAGGAGTTAACCTTATGGTGATCTTCCCCTTTGGATCCCTCTGTGTGTGTAGATGTAAAGGACAAACCGGATAGTTTTTTCACATGCTGCACCTTTTTGAGGGTGATGTTGCCTTGCGCATTGGCACACTTGCGACCACAGTATTTTCTATATAGTAACAGTGACCGAAAGAGGAGATATTTATTCCTTGAGTGTCATATTTGCAGAATCTCACTTTGGAGTTTTACAGCTGCAAGCAGAGCTGGAACACTGTCTAATGTTTCCTTCGGGATCAAAGAACTGAAGCTTCAAGAAATGCTGGGAGCTGTAGACTCAGAGATGTGATGGTGAGTCTGCTGCCAATTATATCCTCCTTCTAGCTTCACTGTATCCAATCAATTAGATCTGATTTCATCCCACAGGAGACTGCAACTCCCAGCATCACTGAAGGCTTTCTTGGTCTGAGTTTCAGGAAGGAATTCTGTCCATTGTTTGGAGATTTAGGGGGGGGTAGAGGGTTGCAAAAATTTAAACTGGCTGAACTATCTCTTCTTAAGTCATGTCCAGTCAGTTCCTCAAAGGTTTGTGTGTGTATGTGTGTGCGAGAGAGTGGAAGAAGAAAGTTTATAAAAGAAATATAAAATAATGTTAAACTGTAGAAATACTTGTATTCTCTGTTTTACATGTATGTCTGTGCACCTCTCCAGCAGCTGAGTGATCTTTCCCCCAGTCCTGCAGGGCTTTTTAAAGGTGGGTCTGGGGTATTTTTTAATTTTTGCAAGAAGCTCAAAACAAAGTTATTCACTTGGCACTCCCTGAAACTCAGGAAAGAAAATTAACCGTTACTGAGCCAGGCCTGCAGAAAACTGTGACTGAATAAATATAACCAATACCTCAGGATAGTGAGGCCAATTTGAGCTCTAGGAAACTCTTATTAAGCAACAGGATGAACTCCAACTCTTACAACTTAGCAGAGTGGAATTTGAAGTTGGATTGTTCATGCTTTCTGAATGAGTGTCCAAATGATGTGTATAAAAATATGTGATGAGCTACCTTTGTATGTCGTGGGACTTGGATTTCATGAAGGTGTTCAGATAAAAGATTTCTATCCACTTGTAGCTTTAGGCATGTCAGGATTGCTTAAGTGAGCAATAGCCATTTAAGCATGGAGTAAAAACATGGTTGATGAGCTGGAAATAAGAATAATTTATGCAGAAATACCTCTTTCTCCACTTTTCACATAAATAATCAAATACTGCAAAAGCACTGGAGGAAACCAGGATCATGTGGTCTCCGGTGGCCAAAAAATTGAAATATCTGAACACTGGGTGTTTTATTGCCACACAACATTCAGTGACCGCTTTTGGTGGGACTGGTCTTACAGCTCATTAACCCTTTCCCTCAGATACAGTCTCTGACATTCTTTGGTGGGACAAATTTGGCACCATTGAAAAAAAGATTCTCTGGCTCAACAATGGACAAATAATAGATGAACAGAGTGTACCTATCAGTCAGGCTATAGATGCTCGGAGATTGATTACTTATCTATTCTTTCAGTAAGTGTGTGTTGCTCTGTCTTGTTTCCTCTACCTTCTGCTGATTATTCCCTGGTGGTGTATGTGTTAAGGCAGAAGGAGAGTAGAATTCTGGTGCAGTTAAGAAAACAGTAAGTAAATCTCAACTCACTATTACCTTGTTGTACTCCAGGCACTCATCTGAGAATATAAAATAGGCACAGAATGTCCTCGCATTATTCAGAGATGTAAATCTCTTCAGACAGTGAAAGGAAAAGGTGAATTTAGTCAGTAGCCACTGGTCAGTACTTAAGGAATTCTGGAGGCTGCAACAAATAAAGAAATTCTTAACAAGAAATTAGGAAAATATCCTATTCCATTGAGCATGTAAGGATTTGGCTGTGCAGTTTGAACTGATTCACATAAAAATATTTCGCTTTTTGAATAAAATACACCTTCATTGGCCTTTTCAACTCTCTTCTCTCCTGTTGTGCTGAATCAGACACTGCAATGCACACATTGCATTGCATACATGCATGAATAGTCCAACTTCAAATTGCACTCTGCTAAGCTATATGATTTGGAGTCTAGAGTGTAGCTTTAAAATAGCTTCCCAGGGATCAGCTTGGCCTCACTACCAAGGTATTGGTCAGTCTCATTCAGGAACACAATGCAAATTAATAGCAATGGCACTGTTTTCTCTTGTTTTCACAAGCACTTGAGTCTTAGATACTGAATTCAATGCAGGTCCCAAACGTGATCCAGAAAAGAGATTACTGTGACTTGCTGCTTTCCCATGAACTGAATTTCCACAGCAGCCAGTCACTGAGGGATGAGTAGCTCACTTCTAAAATTAGACAGCCAAATTTTTAGGACATCTGTAGTTCAGAAGAAAGCAGCTGTGTGGAAATTAATTTAATACTGCCTCTGGTAAAGCATCACTTTTTCAGTTATCTAAACTTCTTACCATGTATGGCCACATTATGAAGAGTGATATTAATGTACTATAGCTACAGTTGCTACAAAGCAATAAGAATGCTTCTTCCTCCACCCCCAGCTCCCATTAAAGAAGAGAATTAAGCACAGTGGACTACACCCGAACAAAGGGATCATGCAGAGTAAGAGGCACTTAAATGAATATGGTTTGCCTCAAACACATGGAGAAATACAGAACACGTCCCTTATTAAATTTCTTTTGTTGCAAATGAATCCACCCTCAAGCCACTATCAATGAATGCAAAGGGAAATGGACTACATGCACTCATTAATCTGCTATGGGGATCAGTAAATGCAAGTCTGAATGTTAGCATATGAAAAATGCCATTGCCCTATGACATGAATACCAGGTCAGGGTGAACTCAGTCTGTGTCTATTTGTTCAAAAGATGTTGTCAGGTTAAATACATATCGGTGGGCCTGATGTAGGCTGGTTGCTATTTCCTCTCAGAGCTCTCATGAAGCCAATATGAACTCTGCAATGTGCAGTCTGGCTAGCTTGATGTCAGCATGGTCACAAACCCAGGCCTGGCTGGCGTCATGAAAAAACCTCTTTGTGATCTTGGGATGTACTCAAGAGGTACCTCTTGGGAGGAATCATGGCCTTGAGAGTCTGAAAGTGGTTAAAAACTGAGTGTATTTAACTCTTGCTCTATATGTCCAGACAGAAGGTATGAATGTATAACAGTTTCAAAATCTCTATTGTTTTCTACTGAAAAGTTTGGATAACAATGCAGAACTTTTGTACTTTTCTTGTGAACATTCACCTGAATCTAAAACTTGGCTAATGTGGTCTGAGACCAGTAGATCTATAGGCAAAAAAAAAAGAGAGAGGATAGGAAGGATAGAGGAAAAGCACAGGAAAGTGGTGCAATCCTCCTGGAAGAAAATGTCCCTGAAAGTTATGTTTAATTTGATTTAAGATTCTGAGAGGCATTATACAACTTCTGGAGCTAAAGTGCACAATCTTTCAAGGTTGATTTAACTATGGTTATAATCTAGCTGCTTTAAAAACTTGTACTGACACCCAAGAAATATCTAAGTTCTAATTTAATAATTTTAAAAAACAAGTACATTCAGTGGCTCTTGGGCAGATGAGAGAAGTTTCTTTTGAGTGTTTCACATCTCTTGTTTTATTATGCTTAAGTATCTTTTAGCTTTGATGATTGGCTTGACCTAAACTGACATCTGAAAAAGAAGCCCAATATCAGTGATTAATCTGTGGTAATCACCACGTCATTACATAGTATCATCTTTTGAAGGAATTGTAAAGATATGTATTGGTTTTGTGTGGCAAGGTTTTGCTAGCGGGGGGGGTTACAGGGGTGGCTTCTGTAAGAAGCTGCTGGAAGCTTCCCCTGTGTTCGAGAGAGAGCCCATACCAGCCGGCTCGGAGACGGACTCGCCGCCGGCCAAGGCCGAGCCAATCAGTGACAGTGGTAACGCCTCTGTGATAACATTTTTAAGAAGGGAAAAAAAAGTTGGGACAGGGAGAAACAGCCGCCAGAGCAAGGAGTGAGAACACGTAAGAGAAACAAGCCTGCGGACACCAAGGTCAGTGAAGAAGGAGGGGGAGGAGAAGCTCCAGGCGCCGGAGCGAAGATTCCCCTGCAGCCCGTGGGGAAGACCCTGGTGAGGCAGGCTGTCCCCCTGCAGTCCATGGAGGTCCATGGTGGAGCAGATATCCACCTGCAGCCTGTGGAGGACCCCACGCCAGAGCAGGTGGGTTCCCGAAGGAGGCTGTGACCCCATGGGAACCCCGCGCTGGAGCAGGCTTCTGGCAGGACCTGCGGATCTGTGGAGAGAGGAGCCCACGGAGCAGGTTTTCTGGCAGGACTTGTGACCCCGTGGGGGACCCACCCTGGAGCAGTGTGCTCCTGAAGGACTGCACACCGTGGAATGGACCCATGCTGGAGCAGTTCGTGAAGAACTGCAGCCCGTGGGAATGGCCCACGTTGGAGGAGTTCATGGAGGACTGTCTCCCGTGGGTGGGACCCCACGCTGGAGCAGAGGAAGAGTGTGATGAGCCCACCCCCTGAGGAGGATGAAGCGGCAGAAAATAACGTGTGATGACCATAAACCCCATCCCTGTCCCCCTGTGCCGCTGGGGGGGCTTGGTGGAGAAATCCAGGAGTGAAGTTGTGCCCGGGAAGAAGGGAGGGGTGGTGGGAAGGTGTTCTGAGATTTAGTTTTATTTCTCATTACCTTGCTCTGGTTGATTTGTAATAAATTGAGTTAATTTTCCCAAATTGAGTCTGTTTTGCCCGTGACAGTAATTAGTGAATGATCTCTCCTGTCCTTATCTCGACCCGCAAGCTTTTTGTTATATTTTTCTCTCCCCTGTCCAGCTGAGGATGGGGGAGTGATAGAATGGCTTTGGTGGGCACCTGGTATTCAGCCAGGGTCAACCCATCTCAAGCTAGTCTGTCTGTATTCAAAATTTAGGAAAGATACTAACCCTTGTCTTTTATAAACAGATTTTAAAATGCCACTTGTAAGAAACAAAAACGGCAAGCTAAAGCAAAGCTTAAGTATTTGAGATGGGACTTCAACCTACATTTTGTTAAAGGTCTGCTATCCTGAAGTTTGGATAAAGGAATGTCAGTTTGTGATGAAATTTTTTTCTGGTGTGATGAATACTAGATTCTTAAGTCAGAATGTCCTCAGCTGTTCTGCTGTTTTCCTGAAATAAATAGCTCTGTCTGGAAATAGGCAGTGTGATACCGCTCTAAATTCTTGGGGAAATGATGTTAACATTCATATGCGTAAGCTGAGCAAGGGTTAGTGAGAAGCTATGAATAGACCCTCCCAGTTCTTAATTTATTATTGTCTAGAAGGGGTCTGAAATGTAAGATAGTAAAGGCTTTTTGTATTTACATAGTGTGTAGCAGGTATTTACAGCCCCTGAAAAGTATTATCAACTTATGCTTCCAATATGAAAATTATGTTGAAATCTTTACCCACTATTGTCCTTTTCCCTCCCCACAACTGTTTCTTTGAGGATGTTCCCCCATTTGCTTAAAATAATAGTGTATGATATTAACCAGAAAATAGCCACCACCGGGATCTGTATTAGGAGTTTTATGATGTGCTAATTGTTTGAAATCATAAGGCCTCAGAATATTCCTCCAGTGACCTACTAAAGCACATCCTGCAGAAAACATGAAAACTCTTACTTCAGAAGTGTACAAGTACCTTCTCTTTTTGGAAGTATTTAACAGGTGTCTCATCATATGCTTTAAATTTGCAACATATCAGATGTTTTTCTCTCTCATTTGTGCAGATAGGTATGGAAAATACTGAAATGCATAGGTAGGCATATTCAGGGCATAAAGAACTAGGGAACACTGTGCATACAACATAGGTGAAACTTGCTGAAAAATGGTGTACAGCAGGTATGGTGTGGTTTTGTATGCATATATAAACACATGCATATGATCACCAATTCTTACATGTAATTTTATTATCACTAGTTGTAGTCAATTTTTAATATATTTCCAGCTAACATGATATTCTATATGAAATTCTGTCATGAAGTAGTCCAGACGAGCAAGACTTTGTTTTTAACTTTGAAGCAGAATGTCAGCTGACAACAGCAAATGCAACATATTGATCTAAAGGAGAAGTCATGCATCATGTTGCTTACTTACCAACTGCCTTTAGAGAGGCGTACTTGTTAAGCTCTTTGCCTGGGGGCTGTTGCTCATACGGGTTTGTGATCTGTCCCAGGCTGGGATATGAATGTTGATGTGCCATCTGAGGGAGGAGGGGAGATGTTGGCATGACATTATTCATCTGTGGTGGATCTGTATTAAAGAAAATCGACAACCATTAAGAAAAAAATAAATCAGTCTTAAAGTTTTAACATCATTATCCAGTACAGATTAGACAGGATATGTCATGAGATTTAATGCAACAAAACACTATTTACTACAAAGTGGGAGTTTGAATACAGCAAACCTATACTTCAAACAGTTAATGGCATGATTAAAGGCTGACGAATGATTGTAGCAATACATGCTATCTTTTGTATAAAAAAGATCTTTGAACTAAAAAATAGGTTTTCACAACAATTGAACACCAACACAAAGACTTAATTTGCTGTAGCATTAGGATACAAATCAAAACTTGAAGTTTATTCCAAGGTAGCTTGAATACAGGGCAGTAGTATCACTCCGTCTGTGCAGTTAAATAGCCAGGCTAATTTAAATTGGCTGATGCAGGCTGCTGCATATATGCAGTTACACTGCTTTTAACACCAGAACCAGCTTGCTTATATGCACAGCATTACATTGTGTTCTGTAGACATTCCTCACAGTGCAGAATGTGCAACTTTGGCTCATGACTATCATTAGGTAATTTCTACAAAGCTCAAGCTTTGTCTCTAAGTTTTTTCCTTTTCCCTGACAGTAGGTATTACAATATCATACCAAGATAACATTTTTTGTAGCAGACATACCTAAAAGCAGGACCTAATTACTGTTTATGTACAGTTTTATACCAGCACTCGCCCCATATCCATTCTGTAGCTGATTTGTTCCTTTACAGTAGAGAATACAGCCTGGATACTTTTCTTTCTAAGATATACCATAGTTTATTAATTGTTTTTAATGTTTGATTCCAGACTCTAAAAAGTTTGGTCAGAATTATGTGCTGCACTTGGTTTGCAAACCTAAATTTCAACAGATTTCAATATGGTCAGCCTATCTTTTTTGCCGAGTCTTTCTCCAGGCTGTGTATTTTGAGATATTTGGAGCTGCTTGTCAATCCAAAAACCTTATCAAGGCTTCTGAAATCAGATGAGTGCATTTTTCTCCTGTAATGAAACCATGGTGCTGAACTAGTGACAATACAGTAATTCCCACAGCATCAAGCACAGGCTTATGATCATATAGAAAGAAAGCTGGGCAGTTGGGGAAACAAGGCTTATTGTGATGGAGTGAGTGGACCACCCCGCAAGTGCCCACAGGATCTGGCAGGAACCAAATATCCCTGTAGTTTGCCAGGATTTTAAGGGAATTGAGCCACTTGGCTTTCCACTGCTCATTAATGAAGCTGCGTGGATGAGCAAGAGCTCTGAAACCAGTTAACAGATTTACTGCTGGGACAGGAAAGGAAAGCTAAGGCTTTTTTAAAATTCCTTCTTCTTCACCATTGCTGCTGCCTGGTGCAGTCTCTGCTGTTCATGCTGAGGCTGCCCCTGCCTCTGCAGAGGAGTGCAATCACATCCTCCTACCATACACGTATAAACAAATTGTGAGGGCACCTCAAGGCAACTCAAGAAAAACTGTAGAAGTGTTACCATCTAATAACAGTATGATTCTTCGTGCTGTTGCTGGTTATTAATAGGGAACAAACTGTTTGTGGATAGTAGGTAGAGCTGAATAAGAAATTATTTTCCCATAACAAAACAGTTTTTCAGTAAGTGGTTTTTTTTTCTTTTACCAAACAAATGAAATCTGAAGTTGGACTTGTTTTTGCAAATATTGTGTTAGATCAGGAGAAACATTTTGTTGTGATTTCAAAATTATATAAAATAAGTTGGGTCAGTTTTTAAAAGAGAAATGTTCTATCTTCCACATGTCTCTCTCTTATGGTTACACCTACAAGTACACTTTTGAGGAGGAATGCTACCATAGGTGTATTTCAGTAACAGGGCAGCTCTAAAGATACCAGCATGGATGGGACCTTTAATAGAAGGAAGGTGTCAACCTTTTACCACTACGTTCACTAATTTTTTTCTGAATAGAGCTAAATCATCACTTTGTAGAAGTTAAGTTCGTCACTACTGTGAAGTTCCCTCGTGGTAATTCTTATTATTCAGTCTGTCAAAACATCATGATTTCACTGTGATGAAAATATTGTAAGCACCAGTATTTCTGCACTCAGTGCCAAAGTGACTTGCAGCTGTAGAGACTTGCAAAACCAATGTTAATAAGGTGTAGTTAACCAGGACTGTTTTCTTAGCTGTGTTTCTTACTTAGACCTATCATTTTTACTCAGTCACATCTTTAAAAGTAGTGAAGAAAGTTACCCCAGAAATATACTGTGGAAAATGAATTAGGTATACTTGGTTTTCATCCAGGTGTTCAGTGGCCAACTATGTTGTTACTAGGTGGCTGGTTTACTAATATTGCTGGGGTTTGGTTCTTTGAGTGTTTGTGAAGATGTAAAGAAATATGTTTTCCATTTGCAGATCATCTTTGACTTCTCTTTTGTCTTGTTAAAAGCCCAGAACTCTCCTGAATTATGAATTTCAAGCAAATTAATGATAGTTGTTCTTTCACTGCCTCACTTACTGCACAGTGTCCCTCACTCATACCCAGATGCTTACACAAGACTAAGTCATCACATAGAAGACACAGTTCAAATTACTCATTCAATTGGCCATTTGCACAAAGTAAATTAAGCAAAAGGCCAAACTCTGGCAAAGTGCATTGAACTATATTGAAGAATTATTCCTATTTATAAAGAGACTCCCATTGGAATGGACTCCTAGGGCCTAAAAGGAAAATCTCAGCTTGGTATGCACCTCTATCTAAATCTGAATCATACTAAATTTTAGTCTAACTGGCCATAACTGGTGAATGTTGCGTTTGTTTGCAAGCTTGCTAAACTGCGTGTGATCTGATTCCTTATCTTTTGGGTTTTAGAAATAGGTGAGCAAATGGTACTCTTACGTTGTTTTAGCCACACATAGTTAATGTAATGATGATGGGTAAATTCACCTATATTCGGATGCTATTTAGGAAATGTTCGTAACTGAAGTAGCAATGGTATAATGCAAATTCTGCAGCAGGCAGGGTGCTGGGGAGTGTAAGTCTAACCACTGGGGGGAGCCCAGGCTCAGCTGTGAGCAACTGGGAGGTTTTAAACAGGACTTGCCTTGCCCACTCTGGGGCAACCCACATTTATAACTAACAAAGGTATTGGCCTCAGCAGTGTTGTCTTATACTTGTAAATACTGCTTCAGTCTCAGCAATACTGAATAGGGATTCTCTCAGGAAGTAAAGAAATTTGTCTACAAATACTTCACAAGATCTCAATGTGAAATTTGAAATTTTTCAATTTGAGATTTTGCCTTCTTTTCCTGAAACTGGAAAAAATAGTAAGTGTTACATTTTGGGGAGCAAATAATGATCTATTGGATTATTCAAAATATTTTGCGGTACAAGGGATTGGCTTCAACTAGAAGAAAGTTTAACCAGAAAAATCCCTACCAGCTTTATCACTGACCTCTAGTGTCAAGTTAAATCCTTTATACTTATAAACCAGATATTCTGTGATTGGTATTTGCAAATAGCTGGCTCTACTGAATGGGGGCAACTTTAACCTGAAAGCTGTGGCTGTGCTGATACATTCCTTTTGGCAACCTGACACTGGTGCATTGTCCAGCACGGTTTTCCATATAACCAGCTGCACTGTGCCACTGCCAATTTATGTATTTATTTTTAAAAGACAGAGAATATGAACATCACAAAAAGTCAAAATGCTGTTTGTGCCACAGCTTCAAGCATGAATAGTTAGACCTGATTAGCAATGGTGATGTTGTAAAAAACCTGCAATATTCGCAACCTATCTTATTTTCTGCTGAAGCAAGGAAATACAATTCCAGGCTGCTTCCCAACCTCCCAAGACTTTGAGGAGTCATTCTGGATGTAGTGTTAGTGGTTGCTGTCTACCTTCCTACTACCAGCCCCAAAGAAAGCATTTGAAAAAGCATGCTGGAGCTCACCACACAAAAGCTAGATGTCTGCTGGGCAGAAAATTAGACATACAGGAAAAAAGAAAAACAAGGAAGGTCTTCAGATGCTGAAGAGTGCTTTTGACTATTATTCCCTTAAAAGTTCTAGGTGTAGAAAAGCTTGTGGGTGGCAAATGGAGCAGAAAATAAGAACTGGAAGGAAGCTGCACCAAAACCAGTTTATAGCTAGAGAAAGTGGGTTTTATATCCCAGCCACCAACAATGAGCCTTTGAAAATATCTAAGGCATCAGCTTCTGGTCACAGTCCCAGTAGTTGATGAAGACTAATCATTACATTATCTGTTTATTACCTTGACCTATATCTCAGGCTGTGCAATTGAAACTTGTATCCAGATGTCACAGCTAACAGCTTACTGCATTTTTCAAGCAAAAATGCTTTTTTTGGAGCATTTCCACCCCTCCCTGATTGTGAATTTTGGATTTGCTTTAGTGTGCATCACGGTGACAACAATAATGTAATTGGTTACTGTAGTTATGCTGCGCTCTATCCAATTAAGATGGTGTCATATCTAATTTATGCACTTCTTTCAGAAATCAGGGAATGGGCGTCTCAGCAATTATTAAATACAAATAAGAACCCAATGTGGAAACATGTGATGCACCATGGTCACATGTATGAGTGTGGTGAGATAAGGCATAAGCCCCCAAACATTTTGTTTGTTTGTTTGTTTTGTTCTCTGCATTCTTTTTAGAATACATTGTTCTGTTCACCTAGTTTGATTATTCTTGTCAAGAAGCTGCCAGGGTTATGGGAAATACTCAGGGTTAGAGGAAGGGATGCTAGTAGGATGCTAGCAATAATAAGCTTGTTCACTGTTTGAGAGCCAACAACCTGCCATGAATGTCCCTTAAGCTCAGCTACTATCGTCCTTCTCTGCACCCATGGGAGAGTGAAACCTGTTCTATAGAGTGACCTGAGGATTCATTCCTTCTGTAGCAATGAAATCAATTATCTGGTGCTTGAAGACAGGGAAAATGAAAAAAATTCCATAGGCACAGAATGGAGCCTATTAGTAAATGAGCAGTTATGGGCATAAGGAAAAGAACAAATGAGACAGGCGATGCAGTAACAAAACAGGAGAGGATGGGGGAAGGGCAGGAAAGCAGAATGAGATTTTGCTATAAAAGCCACCTGCAGACACACATACAAAAGAAATGAGAACAAGACAGACAAAAGAAGACTGGGAATTCAAGGGGGGGAAAGGCAAAATTCAGAGCAAAATATAATAATAGCTGAGCACTTTCAGATACTCAGGAGAAAAAAATATGCCCTGAGTTAACTAAAACTGAAAATAACAGCTATGAAAACAGGATAGAACTGAGTGATTATAGAATGAGTGTAAAATTGCTCCCCTCCCATCCATAACTGCACTGCCACCAACAAGCATATTTGCCTCTTTGTTCTTGAGTGTATTATACTCTAATTATCAGACCAGCTTACTCAGCATTGCAAATCCATACTCATGTTCCTACAGGCCTCACCAACAGAAACTGCAGGTGCTATTTCTGAAAAATCCCAGATAGGATGAACTCTGTGGGATTTTAACAACTTGACTATGCCTGTAAACTAATTCCTTTCAGACCAGTTTTTTCTTGGATAAGAAGACTGTTTTCTGTTCATGGTACTGAGCTTCCTGTTGGCATGAAACTCAAATCCTTGGCCTATACACTTGCTCTTGCCTCTCTGCAGCTTGTCACAGTGCAGTTGAACAGATGCTCCCTGAGGTTTTGTGGTGTGCATTTTCCTACACCCATGTAACTTGGGTTTTTTCTCTCTTTGCAGGTATTGTATTGCCATTGCCATTGTCTTTTTATTTAGATTCTTTGCCCCTTCCTTCAGATTTGCATTAAATGTTGTGTTTTGAAAGGACATTCTTATTCATATCCAGCGCATCATTGCATGCAGAGGCATACAAGGATATATTCTGCAACAGCTGGTACCTCAAAATCAGGCTGCACACCCATTAGAAAATGCACTGTTTGTGCACATATAGACAAATACGTAGAATGTGTGGTCCATCCAGTTTAGTAGCCACTCTCTGTCCAGTACTAGATGTGTGACAGGAGGGTGCAAGAGCCCCAACGACATTTATATGCAAAATTGTCTCTGAAAGGTGTGTGCTTGGGCTTATGCCCAAAAACAGCAATGCAGGTTATGCCCCAAAACAGCAATCTTCTTAAACCCTTTGGTTTGCATTAACTGTTATAAACCTGCATGGTCTTTTTCTCCACATAGTCATAAAATGGTGTTTCATCTCTTGTTAAATTAATGGCACTCTGTAGCAACATCTTCCACAGTCTAGTACAAGTCCTGAACTGAAAAGTATTCCTATTATCTAATCTTAATTTCTCTGCCTTGCTATTTAACCGATTTTGTATTTTAGCAGGAACAGATGCTCACAATCCAGTGTCTGTACCATTCATTATGTTATATGGGGTTTTTTCCACTTTTCAAATCTTTTTCTCTTTTCTGAAGTAAATAATTTCCTTTCAATCTTTCTTTATCTGACAATCTTTCCAAGGTTAGATCATTTCTGCTGCCATTTCTCAACATTTGTAGCCTTGCAATGCAGCTTCTGAGATGAGGTTCTACCTTCAGAAACACATGGAGTTGTGTTATTCTGTATACAATGGTATCATAACTCATCCCTATAAGTCTCTGTCCCTTATGATATGCACACTTTTCTGTTTTCTCATCAGTGATGCACAAGTCATGCAAGTAGTTGTATTTTCCCTAAATCTAATAGCTCTGAGCAATACATATTTTTCATGGCAATTTATGCTAGCCAGTTATCTGTTCTGTCTCTGCACCGTATCACAAAAACATTCTTGTAACACAGACAACCTACCCGTCTAATCACCATCACAAAAAGGATCTGAGATGAGTGGGATGGCATTTCATCCAGCAAAAAAATGTTTCTGTTTAATGGAAGTGACAGTCTACAGTGCAAATGCCTGTCATCAAACATACTGTCTTGTGCCTTCCCCTGTCCTATCAAGCAATTGTAGGAGTTAGTCCCATGCTACACTCTTGATTCTCCATGGTGCCACTGAATGCGAGTGTCTCTCAGCATACTGAGGTCTAGTGCTGTATGTTTTCTATTCAGTGTCTACATGATTAACCTCTTGGTCTGTTACTGTATTCCATGGTAGAGGTTGCATGATCTTTCACATATGGATATCCTCAGTGGATTTCTGAGAAGAAGCTTTTTTTCCCCAAAATAGAAAAATGCTGGACACGGGAACACCTCCACTTACACTGTCAGATTCAAAAAGGTATTAAATTCCTTATGACACAATGGTGTTGCGGGCTGTGCTGACAGCATGGAGCACAGGCAAGTGAAGTGTATCCCCTGCTGCAAGCACTTATGAATCAGCAGGGTTTTGTAGTGCTGACCGACACCAAAATTCCTGTTGGTTCAGGTTGAAAATTGGGAAGAGGTAGGACGGCCTAGTAACTGTTAGCACCTTGTTGATCTAATTTGAGACACTGATGAACAAGGTTATTGTGGATGCAGTTTTTATGAGAAAGCATTACAGTCGGGAGATTCATGAGCTGATGTTCAGAGACAATGTCGCTCATCTAGACATGGGAAAGAAAGTCAATAAGCCAGGTCACAAAATCCATGGTGCTCTGCCCTTGGTGCATATCTTAGGAGGAACTGACTTTTCTCTGGCAGGAGAGGTAAACTACAGAGATGTATCAGTGAGCTGTGTAGTCAAGAGTACTGCTGTTGCTCAAGCAATGCCCTGTGCCTATTGTTCAATGGCAAAATTCCCAAGTACCATTCCAGTGTGGTGGAATTCTGTGCTGCTGTCAGATGAAGGTGATGCTATCTACACACACTCATAAAACAAGATGGACTCTTCATTCACAATATTTTTATCTGAAGTGCAGATGAGGACAGCACTAATTTTGCAATACAAATCCTTCCCTCTCCACTCCTTTAATTTTCTATCTCCATCCTTCAGGCACTTACCTATGTGAATGTCAGAGTTTATATTTCTCTGAATAATGATTTTAGGGGGGGTTGAAGCATAAAAGAAGGAAAATTAGTAGCAATGTGACCAAAGAGGTGCCGGGCTCCACTGCCATCTGAGTCCAACCAGGGAAGTGCACGCAATGTTCCTGTAAAGGGGCCTTTTTCTTCCTGAATGTGCTGCTGCCACTTTATGTTTAAATCTATGGGAAATATTTATATATATAAGAATCCTATGCCTATGAGCTCTTCTGAACTCGGTGTGACAGGTTACAAATGAGGAAAGAGACAACTGCACCTTTGTGTATCATTTAAATTCAAGAGCTGGTGACTGAAGCTTCCCATTGTCTTCTAGATGAAGTCTGGTGCTGTGGGGAGCTGAATTCTCTGTGATCGCAGCGATTCAGGAGATGGGGCCTTCATTATGTTTCAGGTTTGGGCTCCTTGTTTCTGGTTAGACTCCAAGTGCGTAGGAGCAGAGTTCTGTGAAATCAGTTGGCTTTTTTACTGCCATCCAAGGAGGGTGGGAGTGGGATTTCACTGGCCTGGTGACTAAACTGGCTGGAAGACTTTATCTTCTGCTTTTCATTTCCCTCGGGCTCCATGCTGTACCATCACACTCACATTCTTGTAATATTTTCTGCGTTCTTGCTTTGCAAAAGCACCACAGTCTGAGGTTGGTTTTCCATGTAGACTTTTATTATGTGACACCATATTTCCTTTTATGAAGGTTATTTTTGTGTCCTCTGAAGGTTTGCTTTTCCTTCATAATTACTCACAACCTGACAGACTTATAATCCTCTGATAGGATTTGTGACATTGTAATCTTCTCTATAGCAACCCATTGTGGCTTCACAAACAGAGGATTATAACCTTTAAGAAGGCAATAAGTAGATGAACTCTTGAGATATCAAGACCCTACATTCATATCAATTTCCAGTCCTTGAGTTGTGGGAGGGCAGGGAGCAGTGCTGTGTTCTCACTCCCACCCACATTTCTGGTTTTCTTCATCTTCTTTTGCCTCAAGTAGCAGAATTGAGAAATTAATTAAACCCACCAGATATACACACTTTGAGCACTGCAAATATCCTTAGCTATGCAAATTAAGAACAGATAAATTCAGCAAATTTTACTTACACATCAGAATTTTTTTCTCACAGAAGAATGTTCTTTACACTTTCCCATAAGGTATCAGTTGTTTTACAAGTCAAACACTTCTGTACCTTTTCACAGAAATAAAAAGAGTCTGCTAAGATGTACCAGCCGGCTCAGATTCTTTGTTTTGCCTGTTTTGTCTTTCAATTAAATCACTTTTCTTCCAACAATTAATGTACTTTTACTTAATGGGAATGTGCCTGTCATTAAAATATTTATTCTAAATGTTTATATGCCTTGTTTATCATTTTCTCTTCCCATAGTGGTTATTGATGACCAATAAGTGTAAATTTTTATGCAGCTTGAATATATTAAAAATTCCCTTACTTCAGGCATTCCACTAGTTTGTCTGTTAGCTGTCCCAATATACCAACTCTTTAGAAGGAAAAGATTAGACAGTATAAAAACTATAAAGCAAACATGTTACCAGCTTCATGTCTTTGTTATTTGCTGTTATGTCTAAGCAGTAACTTAGTGGTCCCCTGCCTATAGCTTGTAGGTGACAAATTGCCTGCAGGATTCTCACATTGCTCATGGGCAAAGGCAACAGAAGAGTTAAGGTTTAAGGCTGAGATAGAGTTAAAATTGGAAGGAAGTTGCTCAATGTTGTTCCCCTTCAGTCATCAAAGGTTGAGGACCATTTCACTAGCTAATCATCCAGCTAATGTGGGGTTTGAGAAGTATTTTACTTAAATATGTATCTCACCTGAGTGTATGCCAGTGGCATTTTCTGTCCTTATATACCTGGCCCAGCAATGGAGAAAAGCATGTTTTTTACTTTCTGGCATAATTTAGTTTATTCTTTTAGAGTCTCTCTAGAGATGAAAATGTATCAGTGTGCTACAGCGAAGCTGTAATATCAAGTTATGGATCTCTTTCCCCATCCACACGTGCAAGTTTTATTAACATAGGTGCCATTTTTGTTTTGTTAGTCTGTGCTAAGTAAACAAAAAGCAGAGAAAGAACTCAGAAGGTCAGTGAAGAATTAGAGTTCTATTCTCAGAGAAATAGCCATAATTTGTTATCTTTTAGAATAGCAGAGAACAAAATGTAGTGATTATGGAGTAGGATGCATCTTATCTTGTTGCATAGAATCACAGAAAATAAAAATGACTGGCTTTTCAAAAGATTACCTCATTTATCCCATATTCCTCTCAGGAAGGATTAGCTATACCCTAGATAGATGATAGCCATGTTTTTAAAAAGACTCCAGTGAGAGGCTCCACAGCCTACCTGCACAATCTGGTCCAGTTCTAATGCTATTCTGGTGGTATCTTCACCATTAGAGAATTTGTCCTATTATCTGTTTTACATTTCCTTTAAGGCAGTTTAAGTCCAGTAGTTCTCTTATCCTCCAAGGGTATGGAGAGCAGATGATTACTATCCCTTGTGCTGCATCTTTTTATGTATTTTGAAGTCTCAGCACTACAGATCAGGAATGTTTTCTATCTTATCATATAGAATGATTAGAGGTCTCAGAAATCCAGCCTTTCTGAACACATCTTTCCTGAGGTTTGGCATCTCATATCTTCTCATATGTCTCATATCTTGCAGGATGTCTACTTATTTATGCACCCTAGCATGCCATTTCATCTCTGGCATCATCACGGTGGTGTTGATATGTTTCTGCCTTCGATCCCCTAAAGCCTAGAAATCTTTTCATGTCAGACTGCTCTGACATAAAACCTTGCATCTCATTTAATAGGGAAGCACCTTGTTTTTTTCATACCATTTTTCCAGCTTTTTAGGATCTTTTGATCTAACCTTCAAGGCCTTTGAGACCCCTTCCAACTTGGTTTGTCCACAAATTTAGTAAATGTATGTACACTCTGTCCTATCGCCCTCCTCATTAATAAAAATATTGTGCAATATTGGAGACAGAATAAATCCTTGCAGAACTCTGTTCAGTATATCCTTCCATTTCAAAAAATACAGATCACTGGGCACTGTTCTCTGAATGCAGGTCATTTTGCACTTACCTTCTAGAAACAGCTTCTGAAATCTTATTAAAAATCAAGTTTTATTATATCTATAGCTTTCCCCCATCCAAAGGGCCTGTTACATTGTCATGGAAGGAAATTGCTTAGGTTTAGCTCCATCCGTTCTTGACAAATCTTTAGTAGTTGTTATTCATGACCATGTTTTGGCTAGATGCTGTAAGAAGTTTGATAAATTAACTGTTGATTTCTATTCCTTTCTCCCTTCCTTTCCCCTGTCCTTTAATTCATTAATTAAATTATTACTAAATTATTTTAATTGTGTTCTTTCTCCTCTTTTAAGGCTTGACAGCCCACCTTTGTTTTTGACAGTTTTACAGAACTTCATCCATTGGGTGAGTTCTTAAAGTTAATGGCACTTAGAGGACTCGGGTCCTTTCTCTAGGTGTGCAGGATGAATCCTTCTGGGCCATCAGGTAGAAACATGTTATAATTTTTCCAAGTGCTCTTGAAAACTGCCCTTCCTGTCCTCAGGTGTGACCACTCCCTTTTTCTGATGCTGATTTGGGTTAGTTTCTTGAAACTATTGTCTTTTTTAGTGAATACTGAGGCACTGTCTTCTAAAAGGGACAATTTGATTCTTTGAATCTTCAGATACTAGCTTTTAGTAACTATAAATTAAAGAAAAATGAAGTCTTTTGGAGCCCTATATATGGTTGTCTCTTAACACCAAGCCTTATATATGCAAGCATTTATATGAGCCACAGTAATTGGGATTGGCCCTTTATGTAGAATAACAGCTTAACATTTACCTGGTTAGTTATGATGCGTTCCACATTATTATTTCAATAATAGCTAGATTCAAATTATCTTCTGTTTAGATAAAGTTGTTTTATCCCAATGCATGCACAAGAGTTTCAGCGGAAAAAATTAGGTGAGACAGAAGATCAGCCGAATAGCTTCTTTTGAAAAAGAAGATGCTGTCTTTGGGGGGAGGGAGGAAGGGTGGCATATTCTTAACTTCTCTCTTATTTTTAGCCCATCTCATTTTCTTTAGGCCTCTGAAGTGAAACTTGAAATATAATATTGCAAGCAAATAGACTAAGTGTATCTTATAAGAGTAAATATAAAGTTGGTAAGTGTCCAACTCATTTCCTTTAAAGTAAATCACTTCTAACCATGCAGCTTAAGAAAGAGGTTATCATGTCACCTTGCAGATAGGTGGTCTGGCTAAAGTTATGTATCCTGTTTACAGAACTTGACATTCTCACCAGAAAGAAAACATACTTAAAAACCTCTATGATTTGAGAAGAGGCATGCATTGTCAGCTTACAAGGTTCACTGGTCTTTTTAGTCACAGCAATGTTACCAGTGTGTGGCAGATGTTTAGGTTATAATTCCTGCTACCTACTTGACACTGGCCACAAACCAGTTACTTGTAATTTTCTCATTACTTACAAATGTTTCCTAGTGTAGCTACTGACAACATTTCAGCAAGAGGTGAAATAACTGTTTGTTTCATGCTTAGGCAGTAGAGATGCGAAGAAAGATAAAATGAAAAAATAGATTTTAAAAAATACTGTCTTTTTTGCACTTAAAACTGTGAATTTCAGAAACTATCCTGAGAAACAGGAGAAGAATATCTGTCCATTTTTTTCCTGGAATTATTGCCCAGGTATCTACTAGGGGAAGGGACTTATTCCTAGTTTTTTTAGTTGATTTTAAATTGCAGTTTTGTAAGGAAATGAACATAATATCACCAGAAGCCTATTTAATTTTAGGATTCTAAATATCTTAAGGATTATTCAAAGGTATACTGAGTGACTTCAGCCTCCTGGTATTTGATCCTCTCTGCTGATAATGTACATACCAACCTATTGAAGGAACTGCCAAGTAGATATGAGAGTGGAGGAAAGGGAGGACAGAGAACATCTTTCCATAATTAGGACATAGGCAATCCTGTATCAACAGGAACATTATTTTCCTTTTTAGCATTTCAATAATGTTCCCATTTTATTTTGAACCTTTGGACTTAAAAGGCAACTGTGATAGCTGCTGTCTCAACCCTCATGTTATTTTAAGAACCTCTTATGTGTAATTTCTGTGATCAATAACGTCCATGCACATACACTGACGTGCAGCATAAAGATGTCCTACTTCTATTTTTGCATTTTAACGGCCTTTTGTAGAGTGGTAGCTCTACTCTTAATGGGACAGTGGTGAACACATGTTTCAATAAATGAGAAAATACTATTTTTTTGAAGAAGCAAATTTCAATGGCATTTAAAAGACTTAAGCCACCTGAACAGAGGTTGAGATTATCCAACCTCTTACAACCTTTTCGTCAAAATGCAAATATTTTCTTCTAGTCTTTACTGAAAGTAGCTATCAAAATAACTGCAGTAGACTAGGCATGGGTCACTCTGTTCCTCTGAGAATTAGACATAATGGGCTACATTATCATAGGCAAGTTGCTCAGTCAAGAATACTCTTCAAGATATGCAGCTGACATGAAGGGAAAGCAGGAAAAAGCCTCCACCTGTCCAGTGGTGGAAATCAGAATGGATTAGTCATGTAAGGCTGAGCATGTGAGCTTGTGTAAACTGTTGTGCTATGAGCTGTAGATGTACTACACCTCCTTTTTAGCGTGTATGTACATGAATACTGTTGTTATCAGTGCTGCAAGTACTACAGCTGGGATCATTTTGTTGGATCAGTGTCCCAAGGGCGCACACTCATGGCTTATGCACCATCCTCTTTCATCCTGCCATGCCAGAGGTATATCTGAGACCTGCAGTTCTTCCTGCCAGAGAATTGTACTGTGTTGCCAGGTTTCTCTCAGAGGCTTTTCCTTTTTTATTGCTTATTTCTGTTCTACATTATCCTAAGTTAGACCTTTTTCTGTGTCTTCCTCCTCCCTATAATCTGTGCAGGGAATGACCGCTTGGTTGTGTGGCATCTTCAGCCAAGTATGCTCTTGAAGTTTATAGCTGTCTGTGCTACATTTCCCTGAAAAATATCTGCACTGCAGGTGTCTATACTATCTCAGAGAGGCAGGAATAAGATATGGACCCATGAAATCCTCTCTAGCCTAACTCTTTGGTTTCCACCTTATGTCTGGAGAGCCAAGATAACTGGCTCTGGAGCCATCCTCATGCCCTGCTCTGTCTCAGTGCCCAGATGCATTGTTGGTGTTAGGCGAGGTCTCTGCCAGGCGCCGCAGGTGCCCTGACCCGAGCAGAGGTACGCTGACTCCAGAGCAGCCTCTGGCACTACCACTGGGACAGACTCCCAGGCTTGTGAGGGGCCAGCACAGCTGGAGGTAACTCTGCAGTCTCTTCAGAGACGTAGCTGTAGCCAAAAAGGCAAGACAGAGAGAGAAAACAGTGTCAGCAGTCCTGTCCTCTTCCTGTCAGCTTATCTGGGGGGGCTGTTGCTCACCCTACCTCAGCACAGATTACAAGTACCTTCTCACCCCAACCCAGCACCCTCCACCATTGAAGGCATATGCAGAAGGGCCTTAACATCCTGCCTGCCAATACCACCCGTGCTGGAAAGGTGGCCAGGGAAGGTCTTCTGGATCCCTCATTCCATCCCAAACATTTTATCTTGTTCTTTTTCATGGCTGCGTTTAAGGAGACTATTACAGCAGAAGGAAGATATGTACTGTTGTCTCTACATACCACACAGGCTGCTCCTCCTCTGAGAAGGTAAGAAATATATATACCAGCACTTTTTGCTTCTGAAGAAGAATGACAATGCCAACTAGCCTGATGCTGCAGGAATGGGAGTATTTCCATTGGCAGTTGTGTCCAGAATGGTCACACCAGACACACTTCTCATCCACTTTCTTTTCTCCTTTATCCTCACTTTCATGTTTCTGGTTTAAGAAGACAAAGTTTACAGGCATGTGCCACCCTTCTGTGGCATAACAACAAGAAAAAGAGAGGAAGATGATTATTCTTTTTTAATTGCTGCTAAGCCAATTTGAAATAAAATTTGTCCAGCTCTTATGATTAAAATATGAATTCCCATAGTGTGAGTCTACAGCAAAGAAACTGGCCTCCATAAACTATTTGTTGGACAGTTTATTTTCTTTTTTTTGAAATTTAAAAAAAAATATTAATTAATGAAGTCTCTCAGCTCCTAGGTTATTCCTTTTATGGCATCTATTTGCTTACGATTCTGTTCTTTCTTCTCTTACTCATTACAAATTGGTGCATTCTATAATTTGTAAGTTGAGGCAAAAGTATGAAAATGTAGATCTGATATTTTGAAAACTATCTTATTTAGGGTGAGATTTTGATCAGTGCTCAGGCTAGCCTTTACTTTGTTCCCAGTGAAACTGAGACTCTTCAGCAATAGCAGAATCAGGCAAATTTAGAACATTTCCAAAGCTGTGTCTGAACGTATTTTATGAACACCTACTTTAATGGATTTAGGCCAATATTTAGAAACTGAATTGCAGTAATTCAGCGTATCTTCTGTAGTGATAGCTCATCACTGTTTAATTTACAAATGTGGTGCTGACAAATTAGATTCACAGGACCATTTATATCCTCAACACAGTGTATGTCAGTGTGTTTATTTGCATTCCTCATTGCCAGTGTGCCCTAACCTCACTGAGAAGCCCCATACCTTGCTGAGAACCTCTTACCCCATTCATTTCTTCTGACCTTCCTGATGAGACCAGCTTCTACTTTGTTTCTCTTTCAGAGCTGTGTTTTATAATGCGGTCACTGTAAAGTGACTGAGATCAACAACCCTTTTCACAAAATACACTGAATAAAAATGAGTTGTTAAATTAATTCTTAGTCCCTTGCAAATGAACATGGGTTATGTTTGCACTGATGCCTTGGAGGTGGGGTGGTTGTTATCCCATGACAGTTCCCTGAGGTCTGGTTCTGTCTTTCGTTAAACAGTAGGAAAGTTATTTTGAGTCTGGTACACAACCGCTTGCGCTAGTATCTGTATTCATGTAGTATTATCTTTTCTAAATGAGGCAATGTACTAATGACTGACATTTCTGGCGTAAGGATTTTACTTCATTTATTTGGCTACAATCCAAGTAAAAAGCTGTTGTCTCACAGTCCTTCACCTTTCAGCAGGGTAAGTTGGACCTTCTCTCTCTTGATAAATTGATACTCAGAAATAGAGGGTGTTGGGTTTCAATAATTTGTTACAATGCCACTACATCAAATGTAAGTTCCTTTAAGAACCACGATTAGCTAATAAAAAATGATGAATGGGGAACTGGGACAGTTTATTTAGCAATTATGCTAATTAACAGTGCTGTTGAACCCAAGTGCATCTTGGCATGAGAACAACACCCAGGACAGATTTTGAGTGCCTGCCCAATGCTACCTGCCTAAAGTAAAATGTGTCAGAAGGCAGGCTGAATGGGGGACACAATTTATGTCCCTTTATAATATGACCATTTTTGTAATTTCTCTCTCCTTATTAGCTGGACTGTTGTCACCCATTGGTCTTTCACAGTGCAGTTCTTCATCTCAAAAATAAAATACAGGCCCAAAAAGGAAAGTAAAATTCACGCTTCTATTCTCACACATTTCTAGTTATAACCTATTACTCTGCATACATTATTTTTAATGAATTGTGGAATGCCTCTTTAGCTTTCTCAGAACGTCTTCCAAGAACAAGGCTTTGTGGACTCCTGCCAGGAACACACATGTATGATTTGTATGCTGTCCTTTTCTTTTCTTGTTGGTAGCAAAACTGTTTTGGCAACAGCCTTCCTACACTTCCTTCAATTGCATCTTGCTCTAAAACTTTTAGAAGGCAAAGCCTCAACTTTCTCTGCCTTAATGTCAAATCCAGTCAGATGCTGAGGGCCCCAGTTTTCTGTGGGCTTTCATTTATCACAGCTTAAATGAACAACCTCTGGAAGAACTGAAATTCTAGGCACAGCACTATCAACAGGAGCTAGGCATGGGGTCAGGTTTTCAACCCCAAGACTGTTACCTGCCTGGAAGGCTTTTCTTGTGAGCAAGAAGCTTCCTGCACAGATGACTGGAGCTATGAACTCTTTCAATGTTGCATAGATTATTATGAAATCTTTGCCATGCTATCTTACTATTATTTATTTATTTATTCCTGATGTGTTAAGAATTTGCCCGGCAGAAAAAGGCACAGTCCCTGCCCCAAGGGGAGCCTGCTGGAAGCTCTGATATTTGGATGCCTGTGAACTTCCTCTTTGGCCAAAGGCTATGTCCTTGTATTAATTCTGTCAGAACTATTGCTTCTCAGAGCGTGTTACTGTAAATAATCTCTGCTTACAATAATGGATCATTACTCAAACTTCCCACAGAAACTCAATATGCTGCAAATGCGTTTCCCTTTGTCTTTATTACATTTCACCTCCAACTTTAATCAATGCTACTTCAGGAAAATTCTCTCTGTATTATATATTTACAGCGAGAAATACTGTGGTTAATAGTTCCTTTCCAGTATAATTAAAGATAAATCACATAGCAATCTTTTAATCTTCCCTTCTGTATCTTAATTATGGATTTTTGGACCATGTTCTAATCTTTTATATAATATTTCTATGACCTATTAAACAACTGTCAATGTTTCACCCAAGGGTGATTCTTGCTGATAGTTATAGTGATCCCTTTGCTTCATTGGTAGAGTAACTTGCCTCTCTTTCTTTCTGTTTCCAAAAAGAAAACAAGTAGACATTTAGTTAAACAGTAGTAGTGGACTCAAAGTCCAGTACCTCAATTCCTGACTATATCACGATGGCCTTGTGTACTCCTGGTGAAGTCACCAAAAGACTTGCAATGTAAACAGCGCATTTAGTATATTGTTTTTTGGAAACACTCATATACTTCTGCCAGTGTTTTTTGCATTTGCAGATGAAGAATTGTTATAATAAAACAACATTTTTTCATTTTAACTGCTCTGTACAGACTTTGTGACAGTTAGCGTTTGCTCATTCACTGGCCTGCCAGAATGGATTCATGCATGGTTAGAAAACTATGTATTATCATGAGGCAGCTTAGTAGGAATGTTTCAGTTTTCAATGGCAAGAAATGGGTGAAATGTATGATGATATCCTACAGCCTTGGTTTATCAAATAGTTGGAAACAAAAATCAAGTTAGTCAAAACTTTATAAGTAAGGAAACAGCAATGATGTTTGCAAGACGGAGGGGTCTGCCGTTCTAATACAGCACATTTAGTATTGAGCCTTTCCACATCCAATACAATCCACACACAATACAATTTTGTAGCCAGCAACACAGATGCCTGTATTAGAACTTGTGTTCTTAACGCACAGGAAGTATATGGACAAGTAACCCCCCATTTGATTTCAGCAGAGAGATCTTTCTGATTAAATTCCATATCTGGGAGAATAACTTATATCCACAGAGAATCACTAATGATGTTGTATCCTCTAGTGCTTAGGGGAATTCACATCAAAAAAAAAACCAAATAAATGAAAAAAACTTTGAAACAGAGTTTGCCTTTTGTTAAATACTAGTTGTCCTTGCAATTTAGAGTGAGCAACTGAGTATAAAAATTAGAGAACATTATATACACAGAAACAGGATAGGGCATCAGAACAGGTTTTCTTCTGAATACTCCATCTGACCTATGCTGGGATTACTAAATGCTCATTAATCCTAAACCTTGCAGAAAATTGTAGGGAAAAAAAAGTTTATGTACTTATACACTGTACGTATTTCATTGAATGTTATGGATATTAATGGTACAATAGCCATGCAGAACATGGAAACTAGAAGTGTGTCCAGCTTCTCTCCATATTTTTATTAGGTTTTTATTTAAATGTTTGCAGTGGAAGAAACTTGAGTGTGTTTCCAAGCTGTAGCAAAATTCTGTGGTTTGCCTGCCGTCAGGATAAGATGGAGAAAGCTGTACAACTCTGAGACTTTTGTCCCACAAATAAATACTATAAGAATGCCTCCTCTGTCTGTCAACAGTTATTGCATTTATCGAAATAAATTGCAAGACCTTTCACTCTTCAGATTGGAGACAGACCCAGAAGGCAGATAAATATGTGCTTAACTGCCAATTATGAATCTGTTTGGCCTTGGCAGGACTAAAAAATGTAATAGGACTTCTCTGTCTCTTCTCTTTGAAATTCAATACGAAGAGAATAAAGATTTTTCTGTTATGTTTTATTTTTTTTTTCCCTCATGGGTGGATGAGCACCCTTTGCTTAGCTATTCCTTTTCACAAAATAATAGAGGGACAAAGGGCATTTCTGTAATTTATTATACATGCATCAGTCCACTTGACTAGAGATTGGTGAAAGAACCTGACCTTTATTATGATAAAGGGAATATAAGTGGGGAACAACTTTGATGTTGTAGACACTGTGTCTTGTAGATCTATGTGAGCATCTATTTATTTTAGTATGTTAACTATTGTCACTTTCTAGCAAGGTTTCCTTAGAGAATAGTGCTTGTTCATGTTGATACTTGGACTTCCTACTGTGCATTTAAAACAAAGGCTTGAGAGATTTTGCTTAGCTAAAGACAGTACCACTTAAATGCTTCCAGAGGAGGGCAACAAAGCTGGTGGAAGGGCTGGAAGGCACGTCCTGTGAGGAGTGGCTAAGGACTTCGGGCTTGTCTAGTTTGCAGAAAAGGAGGCTGAGGGGCAACCTCATCGCTCTCTACAGCTTCCTGAGGAAGGGACATGGAGAAGGAGGTGCTGAGCTCTTCTCCCTGGTATCCAGTGACAGGATGCATGGGAATGGTTCGAAGCTGTGCCAGGAGACGTTTAGACTGGACATTGGGAAGCATTTCTTTACCAAGAGGGTGGTCAAACACTGGAGCAGGCTTCCTAGAGAGGTGGTTGATGCCCCAAGCCTGTCAGTGTTTAAAAGGCATCTGGGCAATGCCCTTAATAACGCACTTTAACTTGGTCAGCCCTGAATTGGTCAGGACGTTGTACTAGATGATCGTTGTAGGTCTTTTTCAACTGAAATAGTCTATTCTGTTCTAGTCTATTCTATTAAGCCTGAAGTTGAGAAAGAGACAATGAATTAAACACCTATTTTCCAGAAGTATTTTTTTGCAGGTAAACTGTACAGTCTATGCTTCAGGGTATTAAAAAATGAGGCTTTTCTATGGAGTGAAGGTGAAAACAGGTTCTGTGGTTTGTAACAAGTGAGCTATTCTGCTAGCAGCAAGGTTGCTGACTTTTTGTTCATTTTATATCAGTCTGCTTGGGGAGCTACATTGCTCAGCCATTGATGTCACCTACTGTATACCAGGATAACACAAACAATATAAAGGGGGAGGGGGGGAGCAGTATTTTTGCATTTTAAATATGACCTGTAAAATCTCAGCTCTGGGCAGGAGTACATTTGCGTTAGAAGGGCCTCTGCATGCAGATATCTCAGCAGGGACAGCTGTGTCTGGAAAAGCCCAGCACTGGTGCATCTAAAACCAAGCCAGCCTGTTCCCAGCTAAATCAGGTACTACACATAACCATGTTTTGCATGTAGACACACTACTCATGTGAAGTCCTAGCCCAGTTGAGTGCAGGAAGGGACAAGAGCAGGCTTTCACCCATAATATTTTATTTTCCATATGGGACCTATTTGATAAAAATCACTTGAGCACGATGTATTAAATATCTAAAGCCAACCCACACAATTGCACTATGCAGGCACCCAAGTCTTTTTCTGGATGAAGACCACATATCCTCAGTTTAATCCCTTACACTGAATCATTTTTGTTGCATGCAGTGGGGTTTGGAGAAAACCCCAGGTTTCAGCAATACTGTTTACAGGAATTGCTGTTTTCAGGATTCAGCCCTTTGCAGTTCAACCTTCAACCACGCAAACTGATTATGCAAGGAAATAGCCAAGATCTGCATGAGGCACTGGAAAACATGTTATAAAATTTTCATATATCCTTCTCCGAATAGCTTTAGTTCATACCTATTTTTAGGTAGAATTCAATTAAGCAGTATCAGAGCCAATATCAACAGCACAAAATTATATAGCTGTACGTAGCCATAAGTAACAGTAACTGTTAATAATCTAAATCATTATACTAATTTTGTATGTTAATTGTTGTGATTATTACCAAAAACAGAATTGAGAGGTGTGCTAAACCTCTAAAGTTTCAGCAATTATTGTACATTAGCAGCAGTTATATGTGAACTAGACAACCACCCTCTTCTATATTTGTAGCTGTGTAATACTAAACATGTTTAAATGTGTTAATATATTATAGCCAGTGATTGTATATGTGTCTGGTTCATAGAAAATCTCTATTTTGACAGTGTGATGGATTTTACATGGGAGCAATGCTATCAGTAGAAGAAAGGGTTGAAGGCTCTGTATGCTGAAGGCCGTTGTTATTTTGTACTCTCTGTATCTTACCTGTAACTACAACGTGAGGAGAATGATACTTTATAAAAGTGATTTGAAATAAACTATGGCCACTTTGTTTTTAGGAAGAAAGCCTGATATACTTACTCTAAAAAGAGTAAACTTTTCTAAGTAAAACTCATAGGTGTTTTGGCCATATAAGAAAGGCCAGCTTTGACCCCTGGTTAATTGATAGAGTAGGCGTATGCAAGTTGCCTGTCCCAGTGGCTTACTTACTGTGCTAGAATATGATGCTACTAGGCTTGTATATAGGAAATCCTTAAAATTTAAGTTTTGGTGGAATACAGCTGTAAATATTGTATTGATGTTATAGAAAGAATTGAAAACACACATCGAAAGAATTAAAAATACATAGCCTGCAAAGAATAAGGTAGAGTAAGTGGCTGCTTGGGAAGGTTAGCCACCGTCTCAAGAGCAAGCCAATTGAATCCTGAATTCAGGGTATGATTTCTTTTTCTTTTTTTTTTTTGAAAGCATCAAAGCTAGAAGTGTTAATAAAAGGTAATAATTCTGAGTGAATACAAAGGACTATAATTTATGATTTGTTAAATTCCAGATTAACTTCTATTTTCTAAAACACCTGAAGCTAAAGGAGTCTGTGCAAAGACCTGAAGCCCTGTAGTAAAACTTCAGGCCCATGGCTCAACACTGATGAGTCTCAAATGAATTGTTCTGATTTCAAAACAAAGTGCAATTAGAACAGCCTATTGAATGTCAACTAAATGCAAGTGTCGTGACCCTCATGCAAGTAAAATATAGAGTCTTAATTCTAGCTATGTAAAATTATATCAAATTCAGTTGTGAATTCATGTTTTCCTGTAGTAGTATCAGTGAGGGGAAAAGTAAGCAGAAATAAATATCTGTTGGCAATTCAATTATAATTGCTGCTGGCATTAATGACATTTATTATTCATGGTTTTTTCCTGACTCCTAAATCTCATAAATCATTAGTAAATTTTTTGTTCTTCAAGAAGGATAAAATGAGGACTAAAAATGTAAATATTGCAAATTCACGTAAATATAATGTTCTTCTCTTGTCCCAAGTCTTCAGAAAGAGACTATTTCACAGGAGTCTTAAAGAATGCTGTTGTTTATCTCTTGGTTGTTAGTGTGAAATCCTTTGGGCTCTAATCCTGAACACATTAAAGCCCATGGCATCAGGCCTGAGTCCCAAGAATGTGATGCTCTCAGAAGAGAGGATTTGCAAAGGAGTCTGATGGAGATAGGCATCCAGCTCTCGTGGAATCTGTGATTTGGAGCCTCAGCTAAAGCTGGTCAGCAATGCTTTGCCTGGAGAATGCTGATTTGTGAAGATCAAAGTATTACCCAGGGGCAATTTGGTTTTAAGCAAAGGCTAATGAAAAATGGACGGGTTTTGAAAGTTCTATCAGTCTCTGTCAGCTTATCTGCCAAGCACCTCTGCTGCCTGCCCAGTGAGCTGATGGTGAATCGAAAGCTCAGAGCTGCTCCCCAACTCCCTCATCTTCTGCAGCATGTCTGATGAGCTGCCGGGGAGACGGCTCCAGCTCTTGGCTGTCGTGCAGCTTTCCTGGTGCGACGATGTGGCACTGGGATTTTGGCTTTCCAGTTTGCAGCTCCTCAGCAGTCGGCTGCCCAGCTCCACAGCTGCGTCTCGTCCAGCAAGTGCAGGACAGCCAGAGCTTCAGTGCTGGACTGGCCTTTTGCAGAGAGTGCCAAAACACTTGGTTTACTTATGGTTTGGACGAAAACTAAATTCTGAAATTTCAAAACCCTTCCAAGTGCAAAGCATAATCTGCTCTCTTTACTTTGTTACTCTTAATTGTAACTGCTGTGTTTTTTCTGGTAGTAAATGACTGGTAGTAAAGGGGTGCATATTCAGTCATTACTGAGCAATAATATGTATCCAGAATTTCTCTGTCTTGCAGCTACTATCTCCAAAACAACCCTAAAGTGCAGAACATATTCTCCTGGCAAATGCATAAGCAGAAAAAAAAAAATATATAAACAAAGTTGCACAATCTTTTGAAAATCTAGTTGCACTGGAAAAGCATCCTTCAGCAACCCAAGTTTTAATAGGAAATAATTCAGCATTTTGCTGACCTTTACAAGTTTAGCCTTTGTGTAGGAATGAACTGTTTGAAAAATGTTTCTAATTCACTTGTCACAAAGAGACACCAGATTTGTGGTTGATCTGTTTCATGAGCAGAGGCTTCATTTTGGTTTTTTACAAGCTCCAAGCTTGATCTTATACCATCTCCCATAGTTCTCAGCTGCCCAATAACTTCTATTTCCTTACACAAAAAAAAGGCTGCTTGAAAAAAACTATGCATGTGACCAAGATAAAGGGGATAATAAAAAGGTAATCTTGGCAGTTATTGTTTCTCACACAGTCAAAACCAGACCCTGCCTCTGTTCCAGGAACCCCACTGTGCCAAGCTGGTTGATGAAGGAGGAAGGACACAGACTTACTGCTTATATGCACACGCACATACATATATACATGAGTGAGAAGAATGTCTTTCATCTATATGCTCATAAGCAGCAACAGTGTAGACTGTTGCTTGCCATACAGACAAGGTACGAGACATAATAAGAAAACATTTATGACCTATGGAGCTCAATAACAACAGCAACACAGACTCCAGCTGTAGCTGGTCATTATCTAATGCCACTTGCTCACCAGTTTGGACTCCTTTCCAATCAAATTGAGCTCCTGATTCATAGCAGCTAGCAGGACGGAATATGTTAAATTGTGACAGAGGAAGGAAACACGAGGAGTGACAGACAGTGTCTGATGTGGTAAGCCCTCAGACCAGCCAAACCTCCTCCAAGCAGAGAATGAAAAAGACAAATATGAAAGAAACTAAATATTTCAGATCAAACTTTACTACTTGAAAATGAGTAATTGGGCATATCAGGACCCCATTGTTATTAGAAACAAATAATGTCAGTAATCAGCAAGAAAAAATGTCATGGGGAATATTCTAAATTAGAAACCAACTTTCTGAGTCTAGTTTTCTAGTTTTACTAATTATCAGTTCTTTTCCAAACAATGCATATGTAAGCAAGAAAGTACTCTGCCTGTATAAAAACCCGTTTCTATATTGCATTAAAGACAAAGGCATAATTGGATCATTAAACTTCATTACTTTTGGGGAGCTAATGTAGGGCTCCTTTTGCTGTGGACACACTGCAGTGGTAGTAGAGGTTGTTTACATGTCATGCAGGTAGTTGTTGTGAAACATGCTATTATGCTTGTAGATTAGTTACGGTAAGAGAGAGAGGAGTTCCATTGAATCGCCAAATGCTGCACTTTGTAGGTAGTTCAGTCAAAAGTCATCTCTGTTCCTCCTGTTACTTAGTGTAAAAATGCACCAAAGATTATGCACTGGGGGTGAGATTCTCTCTTGTGAACAGTGCGAACACGCAGCCCATATAGCAAGTGGGTTTTATTTATACACTATATAAATGTTCTCAGTATATTTTGACTGGCATCCCCTAAACCAGAGTGGCCTTTCTTTCACAGGCCTACAGGAGCAGTTTTCAGATACGTTATGGGCTCACACGCAGTTATCAGTGTAGCTATGTTTAGATGGATGGCTGGATGTGAACTCAGTCCTCGCAGCACAGAGCAGCCCCTGGGAAAGCCCCGGAGGGCTGGGAGGGACCAGCAGATGGTTGTGTTGTATTTTGGCAGAACTCTGCTCCTCGGAGCCAGAGGAAATGTAGGGGATTACTAGGTTCCTCCTAGCCCTGGGCTACCTGAGTCCAGAGCTGCTTGGAACCTTGTGTCCCACCACAAGTACAGCAGTGGCAGAAGGGCCTGTTCAAGGCTACGAATGTGAGGACGCGCTGGCGGCACACCCTGTGCATTGGGAGGGTGATTCAGTCTGCTGGAGCAAATTGTTTCAGCGATGCAAAGACTGGATGGCTGAGTGGGAAGGGAGCCAGCTGGGCTTTTTTTTCAACTAGTGTACACAAGAACAGGAGTGTGAGAGTTATTTTGATAGGGTCAGAGTCACAGTAACAAGTATTATGCCTGTTGCATGATGTGAATCTACATTTTGCCCAATTTCCTTCCTCCGCTTCTTTTTAAAGGGAATAACAAGAGAAGAATGGCAGAAAAGAAAGTCAAGAAGCGCAACTCTGGGTGATAAGGCATTGGTGCAAAGGAACCACAGGAGGTCTTTTGCAAGGGCTCAGAGGATAGGCTGCCCAGTCACTTTTGGGTTCATTGCATGTACACTGCATCCTCTGTCCCTGCCTTGCTGACCAGCTCCAGTGGCTGCTTCTCCATGCCTGCTGAGAGCGTTGGGAATGCCTGTAAAGAGCAGAAGGCTCCTATGTTTGTCAGAGATCATATTTTTTGTCCTTACAAATAGCTGATAGGAGGCAGGGGAGAATTGCATTTGTTTCTCCCACATGCTGTATATTTGAAGGAGTATCATATAAGAGCTGATGAAGAATACAATTTTATTTCAATTTTTTTCCATTTAGTTTCTTTTTGCCATCAGCTGCAGGTTTTTACACCCAGAATTGCAAACATTCAGCTCTTTTTGAAATTACCTTTCTAAGAAAAAGAATATAAAAAGGTTTATGAGCATAAACCAAAGCCTCTCTAATGAATACCTGAGAGAAAAATTTTTATTTAATGGTTTCTTAATGCTAGTGTCCTAATATTATAGTGAAATATGTTAAATTCCCTGCTACTTTGACCTGACTGATGAAAAGAAAGGAAACCTATTCTGTCACCCACAGTAATCATCCCACCTAAAATGGAATTGTTTTCCATATTTACAGAATGTGCTGGTAGTCTGCATACTCCCTAATTGTACCAATGTTTATAACCAATTAATCTTTAACAAGTTTATCATCATCATGCTTTCTTTCCAGGGATTCATCTTTATATCCAGACCTTCCAAAAAATTTAATGGCAAATTTAAGTATTACTACACTATAGAGATTGTACTATTTCTATTAAGTATGTCTCTGATTTACAGGCAGCTGTAGACTTAAATAAATAGCTGTTTCCATTCAAACAAAATGAGGGAACAGTTTTGTCTCTTTTTTTACATGCCCCTTTTTGATACAAGTTGAAACAGTGTAGCCTGCCGTCCCAGGCCCCTACTAAATTCAAATGTAGGAGTTTGATTGATTTGTTGGTAACTGTGCATAGAAAGCAAGAAGATGAATTACCCTAGGAAAAACAACTACAGCTGCCAGATTCAAGCTGCAGAGGAGTCGCCAGGGCAGCAGAGAATAGTCTTTCAAATGTTTTAATAAAGGGAGCAGGAGAAAAAGATCAGTAGCTGATTAATCATGTTGCTAGTGTTTTCAGGGACATAGGCTAATAGGGAAGCAAATGTTAGGAAAATAGGTTTCAAGGGAAGGCCAACAGAAAAATCAGAGGAATGCACCCACTGACAATGTTGTGTAGAGATTTAGAAGGAAATAGGAAGGAAAAAGGAGCAGATGAGAGGGTAACTCATGAAGGATCAAATGAAAACCATACAAATAATTATTTTTAAAGGTCATAGCAATAAAAGAAGACTAAATGAACAAACAAATGAAAAAATTAGCTCCCTGACATTGTCTTTTCTTCTGAACAGCTATTGTAGGTGTTGGGGGGTTGCTTGTAAATGACAAAATGGCAGACACATCTGTGTCCTCAAGTCATCATGTGTAAATTGAATAAATACTGAAAATCTACTCTGACAATGGACTTTGGAAATAATTTTTCATCTTTGACATTGAAATTTCCTAAGCCGTTACTTGTCAGCTAACTTCTACAGGCACTTCCTTCTGCATCCCCTCAGGCTGGTCTGCCCTGTTACAGAAACATGACCTGGGAATTTTGAAGGCAGCAAGATATCACCAAATGGAGAAATGGCAGCCAGCTAGAGGGAAGAGACTCTTTGGCACATTTTATATATTGAAAATTTCCACACTGACACTATCCAGCATCCCTGTGCAGTTGACACCATTCTGTTTCAGTGCAATAGCTGAAAAACACTAATTCTGTATCTGACAGAACAGTCATAGTTTCATTGGAAAGATTTAATGAGCTTCATGGTCTTACTGAAGAACAGGAGGGATTTTTTTGTTGTCAGGATGATTTATTAGTAATTGTATCTATTAACATTTTTTAAATGTTCAATAATTCCTTCAATATACCTTGTAAATTAATCTTAATAAATATGCAGTAGGAATCAGCTTACCCCAGTAATTGACATTTAATAGCATACAATAGCTATAATTTACAAAGATAACTTCTCAGAGTAGTTTAACTCTTAATTAGCCCTAGGGAAAGAGCTAACCCTACAGACAGTTATTTGTTTTAAAAAGTGTGATGTGAGAAAACATGCATGAATATGTTTTTGCAGATTTCTACAGGGTAAGTTACGTGTATGAGAACAGCTAGCAAATGGAAAATGGAAGAAGAGAAATATATTTTCACTCTAATCTACTGCATTTATCACCTCCAAATTCACAACAAGCACAACTTTAATTCTTTTTCTTTTCCTTTCATGCATTTTAAAAACATATCATTACTTAATTTTACTGTGTGGGCAGACTTGGACTAATGTGAATTAGAGGAGACAAGATTCACAGCAAATCTGTGTCTCTAAGAGAGTGCTCTAGAACAATTTTTAGTGGGGAATCACACATGAGACTGACATATGACAATGATGGTACCAGGGTCTGAAAGGGAGCTGTGATTTTAAAGATATTCCTTCAGATATATTGGCCTCATGCCCAAAATACCTTCAAATCTACTGATACTTGATCTTTGCTTTCTAAAATGTCTCTTGATGGTTCTGAAAACTAATCCAGGGTAACCTGCAAAGAAAACTGGAGATTTCCCTAGGAAAGACACTATGTTCAGGAGTTTTAATTACTTGGGGTAATGCAGATACTGAAGAAATTGTTCTAGTCACATACAGTTACTAATACATACTAATGCTTGTCTTCAGAAGTTTCATTCTAAGCACTCTTACTTCAACTTATTTAATGCGTTTAGTCTATTGCAAAGCCTTTGTTCCTAGTGACATTTTAGTTCTTACTAAAGAAACAGATTTATCATGTAGTTACATCATTGCTATTAATTATTAGACCTCTCACTTTTCCTGTGATTGCTACCTTTTTTGGGCATGCTGTTTTAACAACAGTGACACATCAGACAAGAAGACACTTTGAATGAAGTTTATAGCAGCCAAATTCAGCTTTCAGATGTTACTGCCTTTTCTAATATTACCGAGCCAAAATGTTTCAATTTATTTTATGTATAAAGCTATATTTACTATGCAAACCCACCTAACCAATAAACAAAGTAATAATTACTGACAGATTTGCTTAATATTATGACTTTATTTTTATTTGATTCTATTTCTAGTTCCTTTAGTCACCTTTTATAAGGTAGTGCATCTTCCACATTAGTACTCCTGTATTTTGAGGCTGCATTTTCATTGTGGTGAATTTACTTGTAATCTCAATCTCTCTCCCCCACCCCCCGCCCCCCTCCCCCACCTTGGTCCCCCTCTCCCCTTCCATTCCCTTTTTTCTTTGATTATTTGTCTGGCCATACTTTGCCAGTTGTGCACAACCATTCAATTTCTGAATTGCCTGTTCTATTTAAAAATAAATACATGGCAGCACATTCACTTTTACCTCTTCTCAGCCTCATGTCAGTGAGATTCTTTTCTTGTTGCAATTATGCAGGAGTCTAAAATAAAGTTTTCAGCCTCACACCATTATAATCATTCACTGCCCACAACAGTTGCTACTTTGATATACCTCCATGCGATTTAGGTTTTTCCCAGAAAGCATGAAGTACTGATTCCTTCTACCAGCTCATTTCAAGGTTCAGGGAAATTGCCTCACCCTTGAAGAACACAAGGATACATTCAAACAGTATGAGGTACATTTTCAAAGTGGTACTTACGAATTACACATCTCATTAGCAAATAATTGAGATTCATCGGCACAACTCACTTGCTCCTTAGAAAATGTTCCCCCATAAAACCTACAATTTGCTCAAGTTAAAAGAGGGCAAACTATGTTAGAGTGTATCTTAATTTTCAGTGAAAGCATATGTATGTGCCTGGAAGTTCTGAATCGGGTTTAATCCTGAGTAAATGCTCTGACTCCCCTGTCACTGCCACTTACCCTGGCCTATTAGACATGGAGATGGCATGGATTCCTTCTCTTGCAGCAAGAAGGCATATAGAGGAAAAAGTGTAGCTCTTCTGCCCTATGCTCAGCTGCACCTAAAGTAATGCAAAAAGACTTTCTTCATCTTTATTGCACTGACTGGCCCACTGCAGGAAATTAAGGAACAGTTGGGGCTTGGAGGAGACAGGGAGCTTGCTACTGCATAAACTGAAAACCAAACAAAAATCCTGAGAAATTATACCAGGAAAGAAATATTCAAAAGGCTCACTGATTAGTGCTCTCCCACAAAAATAGAGTTTTTCTGTGTCTGAGCTCCTGCTGTCATTGAGATTCTTCTAAAGCTATCAGGGCCAAATACTGCCATCTCCAGTACCAGATACAGTTCTGTTGACTTCTACGGTTACTTCACGTTAACCAGGATGCTAGAGGGCAGGATTTGGTTTACTGCATTCGTAACTAATGAAATGTGAAATTTCCATTTTCCACCTGAGTCTGCTGAACACTGAAGCATAGGTTCTCCCAACACAATCTGCTTGGTGCTCACACTGAGTGGGCTCACCTCATGGGCAGAAGCCCAAGGAATTTTAAATTCTGTTCTCACATTCATTCTGGACCATGGTTATCTCATTTCAGTATAGCTAGGCATCAATTCCCATATAACAGCTTGAACAAGTTCTTTGTCAATTCTTGTATCTGTTGTATCACCCAAGAGAAATCACTTATGCATATTGCTTTAGAGTGTTATCTTGAACAGAGATGAGTTTCTAAGCTGGTGTCATAGAGGAAAAAGAAGCAGCCTTGATTCTTGATACTATATACAGAAATATTACAGAATGACGAAAAAGATATGCTAAACAAGATTTTTTTTAATTTTTCTTGGTGGGCTGAGTGACTATATGGGGGAGGTGTTCTATGAGTCTTTCCATTGGGAAAGGCTCTTAGGCTCGTATCATTATACTTGCTTGGATACATCATGTGGTCCTCGCCAAACTGAAAAGGTATATTCTCTGGAATTCCAGAGGTGTTTAGCACACTGTTCCTTCATCTAAGATCAGTGGCAATCTTGGTTACAAAACTTGATATGTCATTTTGTGACCAACCTCTGCCCACACCACCACCCCCCGCCCCCGATTAATACATGTTGTGTAAAACTTACATTCTTTCTAAAATTTGACTTTATTGATAATGAATATAATGACAACAGAATAAAATCTCAGAATAGTCCATCAGAGGAGGAAGCTCTAAGTAGACGCTTTATGCGGAATGCTAAATCCTTGTAACCCAAAAGATAAGAGACCCCTGCATCTATATGCAGCATCATGCCCTGATTAAAAAATGTAGTTCTCAGTAAGATAACCCTGTTTTCTACTGTTGCTTGTAGCTTTGAAGTACTGCCACCCAAATGCAATAACATATTGAAAAAGGTGGTTTATACTTATAAATATATATCTATATTTAACTCATTAATCTGTATTTTCTAGAAAAAGAAAGATTATTTCTGTATACCTTTTCCCTAGTGGGGATACAAAGCCCTTACACTTCTTCAGTATGAGTTGATAGGTATAGGAATGCATGATGTAGCAAGCTGAGAGAAACATCATAAAGATGAATTACAACATCTATGAAGGGACATGGTGAACTGAGATTAACTTCACATCAGTGTATAAATCGACACACAGCAGAAAAGCATTTCATGGGGCTTGGCATGTATCTGAGTGGTACAGCTGTCTCAAAGTATAAATAAATACAAAACAATTGTACGTGAAAGATGCATTTCAGAAACACTGAAATCTGCCCTACACCTGCTTTTTTATGTCAGCGTTTGATATTTTTTTGCAACAGTAAGTATTGAAGTTTATATAAACTCTTTATTTGAGATTTCTTAGAATTTCTTTAAGTGGCCATCCTAGAGGCAAGCAGCCACACTATTTGGATAACTGAGCATCTCTCTCTATTAGTATAACTCTCTCTGTTTTCCTTATCTTTCTGTCTGATACATGGTCTTTTAGGGGTAGGATGGACTATGAGAGGACAGAATTTCTAAGAGTCCTGAAAAGGAAAATACCTTTTCAGCTTCAAACTTAGATCAGTTTTTTCTAAGTAAGTATTCATTAAGATTCAGCACTAGACAATACGCTACCCTTTTTTAAAATAAAAGCCAAAACCTCTTGACTGTCCGAAAAAGAGAGTGAGAAAGTGTAGGTTTTTATGTGTGTGCTTATTCACAGACTGCAGAAGGGCAGGATGATGGCAACGTGCTTAAACCAAACGAGATTTAAATAGAGTACAACAGATTGATTCAATTTTGGAACAGGCAGTTTATAAACTTGCCAGGGTATCCCTCCCCTTTATTCCTCCACTGATTTCTCTTACATTTGTTTTCTTTGTAATCTATTTATCTAATTTCTCTTTACTACACATCAAAAGGAAGGTCCTATGTTAAAAATACATGTAGTGTAACCATTCTCCTTTGTATGAGAGTCTGTGTGCTTGTGTCTAAGGCAGGTCCACGTGCACTCCTTCAGAAAACCTCTTTCCTTCTGAACCACCTAACTACTGAAATGAAGCTTAATTGCTTAACTCTGGCTGCTGCTTTATGTACTTGGAAGGAAGGCTGTGAAAATACTTGCTGCTTAAAAGCAAGAAATGCCCCAGCTGACTGACCTTTGCTCCTGGTGAATCTTTTCTACTCCTACCAGAAGAGGAGAAAAGCATATTAGTTTTGCAAACCTAGTAGCCTTCCCAGTCATTTATTGATGACTTCTATACAGGGGTAGGTGAAGCTGTGAAGATGAAAACACATGAGACACAACATGCTGCCTAAGAAGTGTTAACGGGCTAACAAGTGTGTTATGGCCCCGGCCCTCCCAGCAATGGATGATCCACTGCTGCCATTCACCCTGCTTGGCAGCCACTGCAGTGAAAGTTGTGATCTCCTCCAGGAGTGCAACTACTTCATCTCTGCTTCAACTTCTGCTTGTAAGTGGCACACTAAAGTCAGATACCTGCTATTCTAAAAAAGCAAAGATGTTTTAATTTTTAAACCACTGCTAAATAATTCATAAGTGCTTACTGAAGAAGTACTTGTCCAGATCAGGAAATTATGAGCTATTCCCACCTATTCTGTGACTACCTAAAAGTTACCATAGTAGTACAGGTTGGAAGGAGAGGAAAGCCCTGCTGCTCTTTTGAAATCTGTTATTGAGAAATATATAGTATATTGGAGAGATCCATCTTAGTATCAAAGTACCTACAGTTATACCTTGAGTATTATTTCCCTGAGGTACATGAGTGGAGTTAGGAAACAGTTTTGTGGAGTTAGGAAAACAATTTCATGGATTTTGCATTATTTTTAGAAAAATGACCTTGTTTCACAGGTAGGAAGAAATGTTACCAGTTTCCCTGAGATGAATACGAAGAAACTAGGAACACTGAAAAAATAGGTACTTAGTTTGTGCCAGTAGTCAGAGGTTGATTCACAGTTTTGATAAGGCAATGATTCTGTGGGAGAGGGATTTATCTGCAGAGTGTTTGCACTCCTGATCTCTCCTTCAACTTCAGCACTGCTTTGTCACCACTCCTTTCGAGTGTCCTGGAAACCCTCAAGCTCTGTGCTCCTAAGAGTAAACATCCTGCCCTTAATCATGTAGTAGTGTTTTGTTGTCTAAGTTGATATTGTTTTTTCCAATTTCTAGCAGAACTTATTTCTTGAGTTATGTTTAGGTTATGTTTTGATATATAACTTAACTCTACAAATGCTCTCAATTAGTTGGTCTTTTACAAAGAAATAACAATTAATAAAACAGCTTACAGTATGACAGTTGTTTTTCTAGTTATAAAGCAGTTTCCCTTCTTTATTGGACAAATGAACAGACGGGAGGAACAGTATTGTGAGAGCTAAAGCTTTTTTTCCAGAACGTTTTATTCTTATATGCTTGAAGTAATGGCTGTATGTTTTTTTATGACTGCTTCTCTTTTTATCAGTTGAATTAAGAAAAGTATAAAAATATCACACATGTTATTTTAAGGGTATTTCTTGTATTTTGTTGTCACTTTTGTCATATATTCTGATACCACATTCTTAGCTGAGTCAAGTCCCAGGCTTAACTCAAACAAATGCTTTATAAAACAGATGCACAATGGCCATTGCTCTGTGACATATGGATGATACGAAATCACATAAAAGGTGCAGTCTGTCTTCCACTCTCCAGAATGGAAGTTCTTCTTATGGAACCATGTTTAACCAGGATATGTCACAAATTAGACCTAAAGCGCATACAAAAATATTTTAATTTTTAGTTAAAATAAAATGTTAAAATATTAAACTTTAAAACAAACAAAAAAATAAAATGTGAAGTTCAATGCAATTGGATCCTTGTCCCAGTGATTTGCTTTAATCTCCTTGTATAAAAGGAAGCATACAGTGATGACAATATATGTGAGAAATATAAGGAGCCTATCCAGTGTTAGATCCAGATGCAGATACACCGAAATTTCTCTCCTATCTGTATTGCATTTACTCTCTGCATTATCTTTAGCCTTTTTCCAGCTAACACAGAATCAACACTCCTCCCGCTCCAACAGAGCCTGAATCTGAAAAATCTGGTTACCTTGTTAACCATGTGCACTCCCTAAGGGTTTGTTAATAAAGGAGTCCTTCTGAATTGTGGTATTTTTAATGCATAAAATATGCTTTAAGTAAGACATTAATATTTTCTTTTTTATGTAATTTTTAAAGAAAAGTACAGAACAGCAAGGTGCTACAACATGTTACAGAATATATTGATGTTTTACTGTGTTTTGACACTACAACAGCTGAAAAGCAAAAGAAGCTCAGATATAATGCTTGTTTCTTTGTAAGTTTCTCAGAAAGAAAAAAAGAAAACCTGAATTTATAATTAAGGCAAAACTGTGACAAATCTTAGTGCTTTTAAGTATTATTTTTTCTCTTTTTTTAAAAGGCAAAAATTATCTCGGAAGATAATTTTAATCTGATGTTCTCAGTCATGGATTATGGAGTAGTTTCACTGGCTGCATAGGTCTAAAGACATGAAGCAGGCCAGAGTGCAAGGGCTTGATGCCAAAAGCAAACATTTGATCCTGCAAATTCTTGTTGATTAGAGTACTTCCCATGTGTATCACTTTACCACACTAAGGGTTTTTTCTAGGGAATGTGTATAAAAGGGTGTAATCATAGTGCTACTCCTTTCTGTGCTGTTCCAACCCAAGCAAGGCAAAGGAACTCTTTTCTCAAGATTAGCAAGGAGCAGAAGTTACCTCCCTGGCCAGTCTGTCTTGTTGCATCCCAAAGGTGATGGTAAAGCAGAGCAGCTTGCCTGGTGTCCCCCTCTGAAAAGGACAAACACAAAACATCTACTAGGGATCTCTAGGAGGTAGAGTAATGGAGGCAGAACACTCGGCTCTGCAAGGAAGGAAAAACCAACTTCAGTAAACCTATATTTACTGCAGTGAGAATATTAATCAGAATTTTAAAAGTCCAGCAAAAGCTACCATCCAATTAAAAATAACCCTCCCCTGTCACTAGTCTAGTGGATAATTATACAATTAGAAATGTTGGAAATGTCATTATTAGAATTATATTACAGAAATTGCACTTAATAGAATAAAAGTCTCCCTGGTGATGGTGGCTGGGGGTACCTGGACAGACAGTGAAATCCCCCATCTCTGCCTGCACATCCCTCAGCATGTTGCTGGCTGCCAGGGGAGAACCCCAGGGGCAGTTCTGGGGTTACATCCCCAGATACATCACATGGCATTATTCCAGGGCATAAATTGTATTTGCTAGCATGGATGTCTTGTGAGAAATAGTGCACTGGCACTCTACAAATCTGAGCCAAGTATTCTCTATATTTAGTTGGTTAAATATAGCAGTAAAGTCAACTGGGAAATCTTAAGTTCTGCTGTGGAGAGCAGAGCTATTAAGAAGCCACACAGCTGTGGCATACAAAATGGCGACACACTCACACATTGGACCTTTGTCTCCTTTGCTCAGCTGTACCCAAATTTACAGTAAAACCACAGTGTTTCATCTGTTTGTTCACATGATCTTATTGACAAATCTTCAATCGAGCAAAAGTGCTCATCCATAGGATGCTGGATAGCCTGGCCGGTGACTCTATGAGCATCTTCCATTCACATGCTTCAGTCACAGAAATACGACATGTTATGAAAGATTGAGAAGGGCTCTTGCTGAGGACTCAGGATATTATTGATTTCCTTGATGACAGAGGCAATCAGGATGTTTGTGCAATGTGTGTATTTGACAAAGAAGAGCCACAGGGGCGTTTAAGTTGCGGTAGCAGAGAGACTCCATCTGCTTTACAAATTTCATAACATTGATACAGAATGTGCACAAACTGTTCCCCAAATGCTATTAGTTGCCAAGCGTAGTTATCGTAAGTGGTGGTAGAAGACTTACAGTCAACATAAATTACCAAGACCTTATATTTTTATAGGAGACAGAAATAAATGGCAAATTTCCTTAGATTTGGTTTTGATGGCCATTTAAGGATGACATTTACCTAGTGGGCTAGAGCCACTTAAATCTGAAACTCCGCCACTGAAAAGACTGTATATTAATTTCCAAATGGCTGTGTTTTGCATTCTTGCTTTTCTGAAAGATACATCAGATAATCAATGCGCTCCCTGAGAGAGGTCAGCACATGTTAGCAACCAGAAACTTCAGCACTTGTGATAATTCTAATACCGGTCCTCAGTATCACTCAGAAAAGTTTGTTCAGCCTACACAGAGATTCTGAAACAAAATGTTCCCGTTTCACATCAGTTTCTGAGAAAGCAGGTTCTCTCTATACCTGTTCTGAGATCCAAACTGGGCCTTTGGAGGGCTTGGTGGGAAATAAATCTGTTCTGAGCAAATAATTAATTGATATATATGGCAGTTTTCTTAAGCATTTCTTTCTTTAGCTATACTCACATCTAGGTTCTTTGCACCTGTTTATTCACCCTGAGCTGTGTGTTAAGATTAACATGCTGTCACAGCTAATGCACAAGAAGTGTAATTACCTGTTTCCCCTGGTTCATTTTTCAAATGCTTGGATTTTGGCATAGTTGGAGGTTTTCAGCTGTTCATCTTTTCATTTCAATTATAATTCATCTCAGTAGGAAGAAAAAAGACTAAGTAAAATTCTCCTCACATCTTTGGTACATTTTCTTGCAACTCTTATTGCCACCAAAGCCTATTTCAGATGCTTCCACTCTTCCCCAGTCTCTTATTTGTCCTGCCATGGTGCAGTTTACCATCCACCAAGCTGCACAGATGCAACCATTTGTGGGTCTACACAGTAAAATGGGTCATGAAATTATTAGGTTTAATTCATTTATTTTTTTTTATAAAGAGCAACACAGGAGAGGGGAAAGTGATGAGGACAAGGGCAGGTCAGCTCTGCTTCTGAGGTGAAAATTATTTATGGAATTACATCCATATCAGTTATAACTCATCTATTGTGCTCCATAGTACAGACAATACTGTAATAGCTAATATAGCATAGTACAGTAATGGCAAGAAAAAATCATGTATACTGATGGTAGAGTCATTCCTTTCCTGAGAGGTCCCAACCAAGCACTCGCCATTTGGTGCATATTTACATTCTAAAGATTCGTGGGTTATGGGAGCAGCAGCCCTCTGACAGGTTTCATCTCTGTGCTAATCAGTTATCTTTTAGTGGCAGAAACTGAACCTCCACTTTTATCAGAGTGATGTATCACTGCAGTGTACAGCACAGGAAAAAATGAGACTGTAAATGACACACTAACTTTGGACCTGGTTTTGGCCTCAGGAGAAGTCCAATCAGAAGGTGTCCACAAGTATTGCACCTTCCAGCATTGCTTCCTGGTTTTCACTTATGTTATTTTCTCATTTCCTTTATCATTTTCCAGTACATGCAAACGCTGTGTCTGTTCCCATGGGTGCTTTATGTACTGCATAGCATCAGAAGTTCTTACACAAAATACCTGCAGGACTGAACCTATCACGCTATCATTCTTTTATGTTTCTTTGTTGAGTCTTTTTCCTTTTTAAAAACAAATAGAATTTTGCTTTCCTTTGTGGGATCAATTTTTTCTTCTTTTACAGACCTCTATCTAATGAAGTTATTTTTTGTGATGAGAATCCTTCTATGATAAGGAAGATAGCAGGAAATCAGCCTGACATCAGTGAGCTCTGTTCATCCTTGCCTAACTGTGAACAACATCTGATTTTGTTTAGCTTCTCTACTTTGCAGGGCTCTCTCTGGCAATCCTATCAAGCCTTGATTCAACAGGCATTGTTTTTTTTATTTTTTACTTGGAAGAGTGTTAGGGGTTCTGGGAGCAGGTTTTTGATGAGACTGAGTTTTATTGCTCAGGAAACAATGACATTGCCCTTTGATAACTATTCTTTTGTCTTCTGTTTAGTGAATCATATGAAACAGGCACTCTTGGCAGACAAAATGCTGTCACAGGTGAACTTGCACTTAAACTCAGAAAATGCTGAGAAAATGTCTGAATGAGTGACTAGATTGTGGTTTAAGCTGTTACATGAAAAAAAGGTGGGTTCTAAAAGATTTCTAAACCCAGATGGACTCATCAATACCCCTATTACATCATGCTTTCCTAAGAACAAGTGGCAAATTCACTGCCTCAGCAATCCAAATTTACTGTTCCTTCTCTCCACCAGCAAGAATGGAGAATCAGTCCCTCCCATTAGACAGACAAATGAAAAGTCTGTTAAACTGCGTGGAAGTGATATTTATATTTCCTCATGTTTTGTGCATCTAGGGCGCACTATGTCAAAGTGAGGAATGAGTGTAAGTAGACTGGTGTTATGGCAAAAATGAAGATGGTCTCTAAGTTGGATGGTCAGTAAATGTGTTGTAATCATGACACTAACAAAGAGAAATGTTTCTATCTACGCCTATTGCTTTATCTTTCTCTTTAGATCAATAAACTCACTCTAGTTGCTTTCTTCTGCTTTGGACTGTACAGTTGAATTGTGCCCTGTGCTTCCATCTGTCACTCAATGCATAATGCAGAAGGTTCTTCATGCCATTACAGGAAATTCAGCCTCCTTTATCATAGAATCATAGACTGTTTTGGGTTGGAAGGGACCTTAAAGATCATCTAGTTCCAACCCCCCTGCCATGGGCAGGGACACCTTCCACTAGACCAGGTTGCTCAAAGCCCCATCCAACCTGGCCTTGAACACTTCCAGGAATGGGGCATCCACAACTTCTCTGGGAAACCTGTTCCAGTGCCTCACCACCCTCACAGTAAAGAACTTCTTCCTTACAGCTAATCTAAATCTACCCTCTTTCAGTTTAAAGCCATTAACCCTTGTCCTATCACTACATGCCCTTGTAAAAAGTCCCTCTTCAGCTTTCTCGTAGGTCACCTTTAGGTACTGGAAGGCTGCTGCGAGGTGTGCCTGGATCCTTCTCTTCTCCAGGCTGAACTACCGTGACTCTCTCGGCCTGTCTTCATAGGAGAGGTGCTGCAGCCCTCTGATCATCTTCATGGCCCTCCTCTGGACTCACTCCAACAGGTCCAAGTCCTTCTTATTCTGGGGGCTCCAGAGCTGAACGCAGTACTCCAGTGGGGGTCTCATGAGAGCAGAGTAGAGGGGGAGAATCACCTCCCTCGACTTGCTGGCCTTGCTTCTTTGGATGCAGCCCAGGATACGGCTGGCTTTCTGGGCTGCGAGGGCACATTGCTGGTTAATATTCAGTTTTTCATCCACCAGTACCCCCAAGTCCTTCTCCACAGGGTTGCTCTCAATCCACTCATTGCCCAGCCTCTATTTGTGTTTGGGATTGCCCCGACCAACATGTATGACCTTGCACTTGGCCTTGTTGAACTTCATGAGGTTTGCACGGGCCCACCTCTCTAGCCAGTCAAGGTCCCTCTGGATGGCATCCCTTCCCTCCAGCATGTCCACCGCACCACACAGCTTGGTGTCGTCGGCAAACTTGCCGAGGGTGCGCTCAATCACACTGTCCATGTTAAACAGTGCCGGTCCCAACAGTGGCCCCTGAGGAACGCCACTCGGCACTGCTCTCCACTTGGACATCGAGCTGTTGACCACAACTCTTTGAGTGCGACCATCCAGCCAATTCCTTATCCACTGAGGGGTCCATCCATCAAATCCACGTCTCTCCAATTTAGAGACAAGGATGTCGTGTGGAACAGTGTCAAACGCTTTGCACAAGCCCAGGTCCGTTGCACCTCCCTTATCCACCAATGTTGTAACCCCATCGTAAAAGGCCACCAAATTTGTCAGGCACGATGTGCCCTTAGGGAAGCCGTTGTGGCTGTCACCAATCACCTCCTTATTTACCATGGGCCTTAGCACAGTTTCCAGGAGGATCCACTCCATGATCTTGCTGGCACAGAGGTGAGACTGACTGGCCTGTAGTTCCCTAGGTCTTCCTTTTTCCCCTTTTTAAAAATGGGGATTATGTTTCCCCTTTTCCAGTCAGTGGGAACTTCCCTGGACTGCCACGACTTCTCCAATACGATGCATAGTGACTTTTAGTCACTTCATCCCCCCAGTTCCCTCAGGACCTGCGGATGCATCTCGTCAGGTCCCATGGACTTGTGCACCTTCAGTTTCCTTAGATGGTCTTGAACCTGATCTTCTCCTACAGTGGGTGGTTCTTCATTCTCCCAGTCCCTGCCTTTGCCTTCTGTGTCTTGGGCGGTATAGCTGGAGCACTTGCCGGTGAAGACCGAGGCAAAAAAGTTGTTGAGTACCTCAGCCTCCTCCATGTCCCAGGTAACCAGGTCTCCCGTTTCCTTCTGGAGAGGGCCCACATTTTCCCTAGTCTTCCTTTTATCACTGATGTACCCATAGAAGCTTTTCTTGTTGCCCTTGATGCCCCTGGCCAGATTTAATTCTATCAGGGCTTTGGCTTTCCTAACCTGATCCCTGGCTGCTCGGACAATTGCTCTGTGTTCCTCCCAGGCTACCTAGCCTTGCTTCCACCCTCTGTAGGCTTCCTTTTTGTGTTTGAGTTTGTCCAGGAGCTCCTTGTTCATCCACGCAGACCTCCTGGCGTTTTTGCCTGACCTCCTCTTTGCTCGGATGCATCGCTCCTGAGCTTGGAGGAGGTGATCCTTGAATATTAACCAGCTTTCTTGGTTGGGCCCTTCTTCCCTCCAGGGCTGTATCTCATGGTAGTCTGCCAAGCAGATCCCTGAAGAGGCCAAAGTCTGCTCTCCTGGAGTCCAGGGTAGTGAGCTTGCTGTGCTCCCTCCTTACTGCCCTGAGGAGGGCAGGAGATTCGATTAAGTTTTAACCCCTTTCAATTTTCTTTGCATTTTCACAGCATTTGAAATTTTCTGTTTTTTAAAAAAACTCTTTGAACTCAGCCAAGGGATTAGCCTTTTAAATTGAAATCACACATTAGGTGCATGTGAATTAATTAGCAATGGAGTACCTTCCAAAGGGAATTAATTCTTTTGTGACAGAAATCAAACATCTCTTTTACAACAGGTTTTTTGTACTTCTTCATACTGTTTTTCTCTTTTTGGCTCTTGGAACTACTCAAATACGACTTTTCCTACTTAACACACCCCACTGGGGCAGAAAAGTAATTTGCAGAGGGACTTGACGCTTTATCATGCTGCACCAATACAAGCTCCTGTTTACACAGATGTTACATATCTCCATGTAAGAGTCCCACCATTCTGAACTTAGTAAAAACCAGAGGGCCTAAATTGGATATTTAAGGAGCAGGTTAAACTAAACCCTTACATCATGGTGATTTTGCAAAATCATGGCTATATATACACAGATTTTAGGCTAAATTTCGAAGGAAACATTGTGACTTAATGTAATTAGAAAACTCCTTTACTCCTAGAATTTGCAGTAAAGATTAATTTCTTATGAGTTCAATTACTAAACAGTTATTTTATTATCAAGTATTCAGTACCCAGTATATTATCACTTGGAAAGTGAAGTATTTCAGGTAAAGCAAATCACAGAATGTGCAGGCACCAACTGCTGAGAATTTCATTATTAACAAGCTTCATATATAACAGGCACCATTCAAAAACCTTTCTCCTTTCTCTCAAAACACCAAGTTTTGCTTCCACTGAGAACAGTAGCTTAAGCATATGTTCTACTTAATTTCTTTTTTCCTCAAATGCCCACAGAGCTTCACTGAACAGTGTGTAGGGTTATTGCCTTCCATGTTCTTTCTAATCCATTCCACACTTCTAATTTCACGTTGGAGACCATCAAGAAAGCTGTCCATCTAGACTGTGACAAACAGGTCATGATAACTAGTACTAATTTACATTAAAATACGCATATGTGTTTAAAATTATTTTTTACTCATCCCTCATGTCCACAAATATTCTTATTTTTTATTATTTATTTAGATATAAAATATTAATGGACTTTTATTCACAAGGTGGCTTTGCTCTGAGCATCTGTTCTCAGGCAAGGTATGACAGTGAGAAAAAAAAAATTAATTCTAATTTATTAAGCCTGAGAGGGTTTATAGGTTAAAAAAAAGCACTTTTAAACTCAATAGGGACTGAGGTTTCAGGATCCATGATCACTGCTAAGCTATAAGCCCAGTAAAAGACTGAATTTACTTCCAGTATTTCCATGTTGCTGCTTCTTTAAATTCACTATCAGTCCTCTAATCTTTCCTGAGCGGGACATTGGGGAGCTCATACTAATATTAACTGAGTACTGTCTGAGACAGTGAGATATCTCACCAGCATTGGATAAGCAGGAGCTAAATCTTCACTGCAGAGGGCAAAGGTGGCCCCAGGGACTCACTTTTCCAGCTGGGCTAATTCGGTTTTCTCAGCAGGGAGCAAAACACGAGCGTAAGACAGGTCTATCATGACCAGTGTCCAAGCTATTTTATTGAGTTCAGGATCCTGACATGATAATGCACTGGGCCTGGTTGACACACTACAGCATGTTGAAAATATGTGAATCCTTCCTACAAAATCCCTCAGGAGGAATGAAAACTTGTACCAGTCACAAAGCTCTTTGGAAAGACTAGTATAATAATGTTTCAAAAAATCCTCCAAGTCAAATGCAAAATTTACATTGCTGGTAAAAGAAAAGGGAATTGCGTGGTGAGTTTACTAGATAAACAGAACTGTTAAGAAAGATGACATAGCATTATTACCAAAGTTATAGTTCAAGTTGGAGCATAAGTAAAAATCATTTGACCTGCTTCCCTTTAGCCCTGTTCTTGTAAGTCGGCTTACCACTAAGAGGTTCCTGGTTTGAGAGAAATTCCTCTTTTGACACTTTATCCTAGACTAATGTTACTTTGCCAGTCAGTCATATTGTTTCTATGACATGCTATGATAAAATATGTTGGGAAGACATGAATTTTTAAAATAGAAGTAGACAGTCATCTCCCAAAACTAGTCCCCTTCAAATTCTAAGGAATACTGAATAGGAAGCAACCTGACTTCTTCTGAGAGGTATGACTTATGCCGAGGTTGCTGATATGGGATTTAGAAGACTTACGTTTGATTCATGGCATAGATGCAGGTCCCTGATAATGGTTCAGTAGAAGTCACTTAACGCCCTCAGTCTCAGTACCCTACCTGATAAAAGGGAGCAATCACACAATCAAGTTCAGAAACCCCACTGAGATAAGCAAGGATGCAAATCAAATAGCTCCCTAGATAGTTTTGCATTGATTCGGTAGCATTCCTTTTGAGCTAAGTAGACAAATATTTCAAAATGTGATCTCGTACAGGAGAGAAAACTCTAAGCTGCGTTGGTAATGGTCTTTTGTGAGAGCAGGTCTAACCTGTCTCATGGATAACCTGCCTTAGTGTACTAGAAGCATTGCAGACAGTGTTTCATATTATAATAGGGTACTGTATTAGAGATGAGGTTTTTTTCTTATGTGAAAGCAGCAGCCATCCTCCAGGATGTGGTGAAAGACCCATGACCCCACAATAAACTAGATCTAAAATAGGGAGGTAACAGCTATGTAGCCTCAAACAGGCAAGGGTTGAGTGAAAATACAACAATTTCATATTAGCCATATATTGTGAAGAGCAAGACGTGCAAATGCTTTTTCACAGTGGAAGAATTCCATAGACATCACTGTAAGTAAAGCTGATGACAAGAGCACCACTTTCAGTGGTTCCCTATTGATTAAACATTCAAAAAAACCCGTGAAACAGAAGAGGGAAGCACTGAAAAGTTATAGCATTTAGGAAAAAAATGAAGACATTCAGGATAAGTTGGTGTGCTGCTTAATTCAGGCACAGTGAATTAACTCATAACAAGAGAAGATGTTTAAAGAAGGAATGGATAAAATAGGACTATACACATAAAGGGATAAAAGTAAAAGGGAAATTAAGAAACAATGATGATAGACCCAGTGACCTTTGCTGTTCCAGTAATTACAGTTATTATGTTCCTAAGTTATGCAATTCTCTCATGGTTGTGGCTTAAATTCTATGAATAGGACACTTAGTGTTAAAGTAAATCAGGACTTGCGCTATTTTTGGTTCTAAGCTAATAATTAAACAAACTAAAAAAAAACCCCAACTCTCTACATTCAAATCCTTCCCCCATGCTTGAATAATAGAATGAAATACAAGCTGCCAAAAATGGAGATATTCAGACATGAAGCTGCTACTTTGTGCTAAAATCTTCCCATTGTCTGTTTATACTTCAGCAGGAGGGTAAGTGATTCAGGCTGGGTATTTATTTAAGAACATAATGTTGCCAAGGCCAAGGTTTCAAAAATTAGTTAGGCCTCAAAAAACCCATAGAACCCCACTAGATCAATTTAAAATATGAAATTTTTAAAAAGCATACATTTTTTAGGTTGTTGGGGTTTTTTTCCCCTCCCTTTTAGATTTTTAAACTTTAGACTATACTTCTGTAAAACTTTCAGTCTTTTTTATATAAATAAGGCCTGAACATCCGTGCAACTGATCCCTCCTCTCCTTTGCTCCTCTTTAGATGAGTTTCTTCTGGACAAGAGCCAGGATTCTGATACAAGTACAATTTCGGAAACTGAAGCTTTAGACTTCAGATTTTTAAAAACATTTAGGCATCTAAATATGAAGCCAAAATTCTAGTGTGCCTCTTTAGGCACTTAGATACTTTTAAAAATCTGATCCAGATGCCTGTTTACTCATATCAGGGATGCTACAGCTACAGTATAAAAGACAAGGGCACATCAGACCAAACAAAATAATTCCTTATGCAGAAGTGTGAACAGACCCAGGTGGTATCTGTATTCAGCAGAAGGTGAAAATACTAGGTCAGTAATCTGTTTTCCTCCTAATTCCAGTCCAGTTGGTTGTTGGAAGAAAACCTTTCAGAAAGCTTGCTGTGAAGAGGCTGCCAGCCTCTGTTGACAGAATCAAGGTTTATAGCTTATGCTACAGGGTTGCAGTGGGAAAGCAGTACCTACAGCACGCTGTAGGGAAGGACCAAGTCACCATGTAAGGTTGGGAAGGGCTGGGAGAGGCATCACTCAGATGGGAGGAAGAAATTCAGATATTTTAGTTGAAGACCAGATGGGCAGATGCCTCTCTTGCTCAGCTTGCTGCCTTTCTCTGCCCCACACAGTAGAGAGCCAAAAACATTATAGCACATACATTTTACCTGAGTGGACCACTTATTCTTTGTTGACATTGGTTAATGCATCAAAGTTACAATCCTGGGATTATTCTAGATTACATAATATAAAATTAATTTTAAATAACAACAAATTTAATTAGTGATTTTAAGGTAGTAATTAATCTGTATTGCAGTGCTGCAACTCCTGCACTATTTCAGCTATGAAGAAAGCTGTGGGTTTTCCATTGTGCCATTCCCACCTCAAACATATGGCAAGGTGCCTGAGGCCAAGACTTTACTAGGAGCAGGAATAAAGGCCAAACGAGCACTTTGAACAGTTACAAAATCTGGGCTCTGCTGAGTCATGTATAACACACAAACAACCTATTTTTCTTACTGTAGAATGTCTTTTTACTAGTATATATTCTTCCTGCTACATGAAACAGTTTTGAAATCAATGGTGCAGAAGCTCTATTCATTTCAGTGGGAATAAGCAAAAGATTGAAAATAGTATGTAGAGCGATATCTGCTCAAACCACTGAAAGAAGATTATCCCATGAGATGAATCAGTAACTCCATTATGTTTTCAGGCCAAGTTCTTATTTTACAGTTTCCCGTTATAACTGTAACACAGATTCTCACTGAGTAGATCCAAAGGCTCTTCTTCAACACAACTAGCTGTTATTTTTTATTTACTTTTACTAATTATTTGCAAATGGAGCTCTGATTCATACAGAAGCTCCCAGATCTGATTCCCCACCAATATCTTTCACCCCTCCTATCAGCAAATACAGCACTTACTAAAAGCAAAGCAGATGCTTTGTCTATAGAAATTGGATTAGTTAAGGGAATTGACAGTCCAGAGAATTTCCATGTTGACAGAGCTTTTTAGTTTCACATGAATGACAGGGTCTGTGGAACAGGGCCTGTGCATTTAGGTGGGTTGAGAGGTAGAGAGAAAATGGAATAAGCACTTCGTATCTTCTGTTTCCATGCAGTTTAAAAGCATCTTGACTATTTCCAGACCCTGTATCACCCATACAGAGAACTTTTTTAGGCAGCAAATTTAACATGCAAACAATATGCTGTACTATTATTATTACTATTACGCAGAATCTACTGAAAGGCAGCAAACTTTCCATTAATTTCAATTACAGCTTTCCATTTACTACCAATCATTTCAAAAGTCAGTATGCCATGGTTGACTGCACAGAAAGTAGAGTCTTGTACAGTCATAGAGGCTGGCAATTATAGAATGTTCCACGTTAAACCAATTTCATCAAATACGCAGAGTCTTTTAGGGGATAGAAAGATGCAAAGATAGTCTGTGAGGTAGTCTGAAGCATCAGAAGATGCAATTGTGAAAGCACATGCTCATCTGAAGTATCACAACTCATTTTGCAAAGTTCTACAGTAAATGTTACTGGAATATTGGTATGTGTTCCAAAACCCAGCAAGGTACAAACTCACCTCAGCTGGTAGTCATCTGACAAAATATAATTCTTTATTGCTTTGGTTTTAGTTTATCTAGAAGGCACAAAGCACTGTGCTTCTGAGAATACTGTTATGAAATGAAGCAGTATATAAAAAATGAATAGAGAACATTTAACATTTTTGGTAAAAGTTGAATGCAAATTGCATCGCAATGACAATCTGCACAGAAATTTCAAGCCAACATGATATATACCAGCTATGATATTATTCTACTTCCATTGTCACAAGATATACCATATAATATAATGCCATATTGACTGACTCCTTAGTACAGCAGCATTTAGAATGGGTGCCACTGTAAAAGAAAAAGGTTGTAAACTTTATACCGTGGCATTTTCAAATTGACAGAAGTGATGATTTAAAAGAACTGCTACAAATATTACAGCTGTCCAAAGACATTCCAAGCAGTGAAACATTAACATTGGGAGATCATTTATCTAGATAAAGCTTGACATTAGCTTATTTTGGCTGAAAAAATAAAAACTCTTCAGGTGCTTTTCTGAAAAATGAGATCCAGATATTCCAAACAGCTCAGCTTTTATCTAGACTTTCAAATAAACTAACCAGATACTAAGCACTCATCGAGGAAAATGTAGGCTGACAGCAAAACAAGACAAGATGCCTACTCCCAAAAGACCTTTTAGTCTGCATTAGAATAACTTAGGAAATGAGGACAGAGGTAGAGATTGTCAGACCTTTATGAAAAAAATATTTATATTGACAATGAAACCATTCCTAGCACTGACTTTTTTTCAGCTCATATTGTTTCTTAGATTCAGATTGGATTCAGATGCAGTTTTTGATATGCCAGATGAACTGGACTGTGCAGCTGCTAAATACTGTGGAATCAAGCCTAGGCTCTGATTTCTATTTTTCCAACCACCACCACAAAAAAAAAAAAAAAAAAAAGCAGTAAAGGTTAGCAAAAACTTATCATTTGTCATGAATGAGATTTTTCCATAATTTCTTATTTTAGCCAGCTCTGACTGTGGAACAGCATGAGAGATGAGAGAAAGGAGAGGCAAGGGTTAAAATAGAGGTAGCAATTCTGCCAAGAACAGCAACAACACCCATATTTGGGAAAACTAGGGTAATATTCCAATTATACCTACATATTTTCCAACTAAACATTATATTGAGCATGAGGGGGTTTAGCTCACGTGCACATAGCAGGTATAATCTTATTCCAAAACTCAAAGGTTACAGGAAATACCCATGACCCATGACTGCACATTGCAATACATTCTTCCCCATCTTTTACTTACTTGTATAGGACATGTCTGGAATTCCTATCAAAGAAGCAGATAAACAGCTAAAGTCTTTGCCTTTAATAATATACTCTACTGTTCTATAAAAGTATATTGGTAGGAAGAGGAAAACAGCTGGGAATGTTCAATTCCTGTGAATGTGGATTTCATCAAGATTTCAGAATTGTTTTCCAGAAGATTTCTTAGCATTCTGTACTGCTCTGTGTGAGACATATTTCAGGATAGAACAGAGGCTTGAGAAGATGCGGATATACTGAAGGGGTTTAGAAGCAAGAAATCAAACCATTACAATAACTGTAGCACCATGCTTCCTGTGCAACAAACAAATAATTAAAATGTTTAAGCCAGCATTTTCCAAACCACAGGAGCTGATCAGCTCCTTTTCTCTCCCTAGAGCTGGAAGAGGTCCAAGAAGGAGCAGGTGTATCACTTCCATTCTCTACACTGGAGCATCCTAATTGAAATTCGGAGGGTGGGAAAGAGGAATGGATTTATTTTAGGAATGGGCATAGGAGAGAAATATTTTGGGGAACTTCAGTGCTTTTCTTTTGCTGACCACATCACCATTTTTAGCTTAACGGTGAACATGTGGTCAAATCTGCTGCTTTGTTCTCTGTTCCCCACTCAAATAAACAACCTCCTCCCTGCCATAAAGCTTGGACAGAGGCTGACCCTGAGCTGTACATAACTCCAAGACTCGTTCAGCCAAAACTCCAAAACTAGACCCAAAATTCCAATCTCACAAGACTAAAAAAAGAGGCAGGAAATAAGGTGCATAAAAGTGTTGCTTGAAATGGCCAGTTAATTTTAAAGGGAAAATGCTTGAAATACCAATGCAAACAAGTGAAAAGTATAACCAGTGTTTGTTGTATATAGTATGGTGACAGCTGAAGTTTAACCAGCACTGCCAAGTTAGTTCTGGGTACTTTTAAATGAAGCTGGCCAACCAACAGGACATGTATAGTTATGCCTGTTGAAGACTAGTTGGTGTTGCTATCTTGAATGTCTTCTACTCAAAAAGAAGCTATTTCTGGGAGGACATCAAAAAGTTGCCATGCAATGATGAACAGCTGAAATGGCATTTTTCCCAGAAAGTGCAACTATTCAAGGACTTGTCCAACAAAGGAGAAATAAATTATTTCCAAAATCTTTGTGAAAACCTCAGTCTGATCAGAAATCTCAGGATTCTGTTTTTCCTTGGTAATGACACATTTTAAAATGAGAAGCAAAGCTCTATTTGTCAAAATCTGAATGAGTGACTGCACTTAAAATGTTTAAAAAATGTGAAAATGTGGAGGCAATACAGCTAATGAACCATGCAAAAGCATTTGATGGATCTCAGTTACTTACTGCTGTTCCTTTTGAAGAAAAAAAAAAGAGGTGTTGTCAGGATTCATATACTTGAATAATAGTGGTATTTGTATAGATTTCTCTTTGCATTTCTTAAGCTGTGTTTTATTTTTAGATCTAATTTTACAGAAAAAAGATTTTCATTATCAAATTTCTTGGGTTTATATCAAATTAGGTACCATGGAGGAAGACACCGAATGGACATTACTTCATAAGACTAATGTGGCCAACTTATTGCATACACTGTAGTATTATGCACTCATACTATCTTATGTGACCTCCAGAACTGTGAGCTAAACATTAGAGCTTTTAAGAGGTTGTGTCAGTTTTCTTTAAAATTAAATACTAGCAAAAGTACTAGATCAAAATGTTTCTGAATAAGAATAATGGGGCAAAATTAAGATGGTGATCAAATAGGATTAAAGCAATGGTATGAGAGAACAAGTAGGAATGTTCCTTGACAGCATCCACTGAGGAAATGGAAAATGAATCCTACCTTTATAAAATTATTTGATACTATTGTTAATGTATAACACTTGGGATAGAAAGAGTACAAGAATGCTCTAATGGACAAATGTTGCAGTTCAACAATTACATGGAACATTTTTGCTATTACTTCTTTAGGATTTTTAACCGAAACAAAAGTGTTTTTGTTGAAATGCATCATGAACAAGACAGCACTAAACTGCATGAAATGAAAACATTCATTAAAACTTCATGGAAATGTTGCAAAAAGCATAGCAAACAGCCATGGAAATGTAACAGCTGTAGTAAAACTGCAAAGTCCACTAAATGCAAGTCCTGAGGCTTGTATTACTGATTCACCCAAAAACTTTGAGTACAAGCATCACACATGAGGATACTACATGATATAATTGCCCTCTGAGAGTCTTGGAAGGTATTACAATAGATTTACTGGACCAATACACACGTCACAGTTACACTTATTTAATTTCCCAAGTGAGCTCTAGCAGAGCATTCCTATTTGAATAACACTGACAGCTTGGAGCTCTAAAAGCTTAAGAGTCATGCAGCGATTTACCCGGGAAACTTAGTTAAAAAGAGTGATTGGAATTTATAGTCTAAACAGTACTGCACCCAGTTCTGATAGATCCTGAAGGTGTATTGCATTCTGCTTTGGACTCAGATTTGGTAAAAAAAGGAAGCGTATGCATGGGCCTATTCTTATTCAGGTTAGTAATTAGAATTACAGAATAATTCAGATTGGAATGACCTTCAGAAGTCCAACCCTGTGTTCAAAGCAGGGCGAACTTAAATCCTGTTGCTCAGGACCTTGTTCAGTCAAATTTTGAGTTACTTTCAAAGATGGACATTCCACAACTTCTCTGGGCAGGCTCTTACAGTACATCCCTAACAGTGAATTTTTTTTTTTTTTTTTTTTTCCTAACCAGACTATCTTATGTTCCAGCTTGTGCTCATTACCTCTTGCTCTATCATTGTTCTCCCTTGAAGAGTCTGGCTCCACCTTCTCTCCACCCTCCCATCAGAGAGTTGAAGACCTCTTAGTCTTTTCTTCTTAAGGCTGAACAAACCCATTCCCCCAGGCTCTCCTCACAGTACATGTGCTCTAGGCCCCTGACCATTTTGGTGGCCAGTGTATTACAGACCACTGGACTTGCTCCATTATGTCAACACCTTTTGTGTACTGGGGAAGCTCAATCTCTACATGGCAGTCCAGCTATACTTTCCCAAGCGTGAAACAGAGAAGAATAACCACTTTTAAATCCTGGTTAAGTCACTGCATCTGTCACAGGTTTGCAGGGAAGGCTTTTGCAGCCAGGCCTATGGTGCATACTGAACAAGTGAGTTGGTGAAATGGCTGCAGTACTTTTTGCCTTCTGTCAGAGGAGATTCCACAGCAGAGAAAAAAAAAAAGGTCTGACTTCTGAAATAGATTCCCTTACAGGAAAACTGGAAGGTCAGAGCTACAACTACTCCTCAGCAATGACACCTGGGGTGGAATTCATTTTCCTAAACATAGGCATCTCCAACCATTTTAGACACCTTACAGTGGCTGACACACCTTCCTGGGCCTGGCAGATAGACACAAGTCTTATAAGACCTTTGCCTTTCTAGAGAGGCAGCTGGAGGTGAGGCAGGAGACCCTGGATGTCAGAAATGGTGTCTGCAGTGGTCACCTGTGGTTACTGCGGATCAGCTGTGGAGTCAGGGTGGCCGCACAGACCCACCCCCTGAGGACCACTCTGGCTTGTACCGTGTTCAGCAGCTACAGCTGCTCTGGGGCAGTTTTACCTTTGGCACGTTCAGGGTGCATGGACCTGGTGTTGAATGTGGACAGCATATTACGTTAACTCCAAGAACAGGTATGTGAGAAACTCATCAGCTGTATAAATCGCATAAAAAGCACAAACATGCAATTCCCTAGTTACAGCAAACATCACAGCTACTCAGTCCTACAGAAAAGAGAAAAATGAGGGGAATGGCTCAGTCCTCTTGTAGCTGTCGGCTTCTTTCCTCTTGCCGCAAAAGGGCTGGTGTAACAGGGAGACTGTCAGCTTGGGAATTCAGTTATCTAAGCAGACTCCACGGAACCAAGTGAGATCTGTGCTTCTTGCACGTTTAGCCATTGCTTCAGAATCGCGTCATGAAGATAGTAGCTCATAAGTGTCTTTGACATTTGCCTTTCATAGGAATATAAGTACTCTGACTATTTGAGTTGCTATTTTTTATGCTGCTTTGAATGACAGTAGTATCAGAACTGTGCTCTGAATACATCAATTTACAAAGAGAATGTTACTTCAGTAAAACAAAGACTTCAGAAGAGCTTACAGCAAACTAAAGATAGTTATTTATTCTATATATTTATTCTGTGTAACTTACTGTTTATGCTCAGCTTAATAAACAGTTTACAAAGGATGACTAATACCAAGTAGTTCAGACAGTATGATGCCTCACAAACTACACATTCCTGAATAAAGGTCCACCTGTTAAAAAGCTAAGCAACAAGTATAAACTCATAGACAAAAAAATAAAAACCCACCCCCTTTCCTCCGCCTCCAACCGAGTAGCTATATGTGAGCAACTACTCAATAACATGAGAATGAAATACAAAAGTCACAAAGATGGTATACACAGATGAGAGAACAAAAAATATATTACATACTTCTCTGATTACCACATGAATAACATTTTCACAACTATATATCAAGAGAAGCATTTGCATTTTTAAAGTCTTAATCCCTTTTGTACAATACCTACACTGATTTTTTTTCAGTTTCACAAAAAATTAATAATTTTTGAGCATTTTAATTTCAAAGCTTTAGTCACTTTGAGGAAGACTTTCAATCAGCATAAGTCACTTCCTGAATATATTTTTAGGATAGTAAAAACTAACAGAAAGATGTGTCACAATGCAGAAGACAGGAATGTGATTGTAACAACTTTCCACAATTAACAATGCAGCCTATAATGGGTATTATGTGACTACGGTGCTCTGTCACTCCTGGAGACACTCACAAGTTGAATTCTAAGGGCACTGAATTCTAGACAGTTCTATATAAATGTTGAAAGTCTGGTAGCCTTGATGTTTACTTCTTAATCCAGCAAGCATTCCTGCAGTAACAGTCTCTCACCAGTCAATACCTCTATCCAGAGGGGATTAGTTAGTAAATAGTGATTCTCAGTAAACTAGAAAAACTTGCTAAATGTAACTATCTGTTTAGTTGAAGCTGCAGACATTTTGGTTTCCCTGTCAGGATCATATTCAGACAGACTCAGCACCTTTTTAAAATAAAACATCCTTGAGGGCCATGAGACCGTTAAGAAAAGGCAAGGATCAATGAAACTCCTGAGAGTTTCACTCATTTCACTTCACTTACAAAGTTAATAGGTATTAAAAACTTCCATCTGAACAGTTGTCTCTCTGAGCTTTCTAGTAATTACTGAGTCCCATCATATTAGAGTTTACAAAATGCTTAGGAGGGCATTTTAAAACCTCATTAATCTCCTGGTCACATCTTTGCCATATTACAGAAATGTTTAGGGGCTGGTAGTCTCCAATAAAACAGCAAACTCTGAAACTGCAGCGTTACACTTGCTAAATCTCTTCCTTTACATTTTGTAACTTGCTGGAACACAATAATAAAAAAGCAGTTAGATAAATTGCATTTAATCTAATAATGCAGTCCATTCTAATCCTTAAGGAAATTCAGGGTGGTACACTGATAGAGCTGCTTTCCAGGACACATGAACACCAGTTGGAGAGAAAAATGAATTACTGACCTCAAACTCAGGTCTGGGACCAAGCTGCTATCAGAGCAGTGAAAAAACCAGGAGGCATTACTCCTGGCTTTTCTTCTTCCTGTCTCAACTGTTTGTTCCTGTTGTCAACAAAATGCCTCCAACATGAGTGGAGCATATAGTGGTGCATATAGAGAAGCACATGGATACAAAATGTGGAAAGAATCCCTTCTCCATCTCCCTGCCCCATACAGGGCAACCAATACCAGCAATAAATCCAGTAAGTCTTTATCTACTGTACATCTCCTGAACTACTGGGCAGGAATGCATTTTCTTTTTTCCTTTCCTTCCAATTCAGATCTGAGATTCAGACAGGCTACAGCCTTATGATTGCAAATGAATACTGTTTAAAAGCTCAGCATCAGAATTAGCAACAAAATACATGAGCTTTTCTATTCCTAGCGCAATGCCTTATTCCAAAACCTAACATTTTTCCTTTCTTTCCTCCACATAAAATGGACATAGTCAACTTTTAGCTGTGAATGAGTTATGAACATCACCAACTGCACAGATTAGGCTGCTATTCTCTAAACAGATGCACTTACAAACCCTCCTGACCTTTGACAGGGAAATTGATTTTGCTAAGGCACCATTTACTATGCTTGTGCTTATTGACACAATAAAGCTGCAATTTGCCTCCTAGAGTTTTGCCAGTAACTGCAGCAGAATGTCAAGCTGCAGGGCTGTGGTCAATGAGCTCAAGCCCATCCTCCGCTTCCTTTGTTACAGTAGATGTAAATCTTGCTGTACAAAGCTTGAGGAAATGCATTTTTTTGAACCTAAATAGTGGGAAGTTAGTCAAGCACATAATGCTTCCTCAACAACACCATGACTATCACAGCAGTAGTGCTATAGGAAACACAAAGTGATTTCAGGCAAGGAAAGTGAAACAAATATTTTGAAACATTGCTTAAACCACAGAAAGTTAGAAAGACTGCTAGCAGTAACTGTAACCGTATGGACAATGTATGCAGATATTTTTTTTTCTTCTGCTTAAAGAACCTTCAATTTTCTTAGCAAATGTAGAGTGGTTTTGTCTTCCCTGCTGCTTGAACAACCCTTTTTTTATATTTATGATCCCTATTCAGTCAAATACTGGCACAAAGAGCAGTGAGGCAAGAGCAGAAGATCAAATGTTAAATAAACTTGGTATGAAGCTTGACCTCTTCTCCCCTATGGCTCTTGTCTTTTTGCTTGATGCTATCCCGTACCTCTCTTATACCAGCATGACTTCCAAGAATTTCCAGTGATCCCACAGATATTCCCACTAACACTTGACAATATTGACCTCAAACTCAGACCCCTTTCCAGTGACTATTCAATTCCAGTTCAGCTGCCAACTTCTCTATTGCTGCCTTAAGCCTGTGCAACTATTTTTAACATTAAAGGAATAAATGAGCATGGGAATGAACATTGCAACCTTAGGTATGCTAGTACCAGATGAAATCCGTTGTTAGTTACATCTGTTTTACTTTTTCCTGTAGTGTTCCTCATTCTATTCTTTAAACATTACGCAGACAAATTAGATCTGCACAGTGAACTTTGGGCTCTCAGCTTCCTGCGCTCTTTTGTTCTTCAATTCATCTGTCTCAGAGTTCTCTACCAGCACCCGTCACCATAGAAACTGAGCACGTTTCACTGATTATGTTTGGTGTATTATATAAAACTTCAGATATAGTAAGAAAGCTTTAAGATTTGTAGGTGGGCCTCAAAGACGATCAGCATCTGAAAGTCCGTTCTGCAGCAAGCCCAGTCCTCTGTGTGCTGTCACCTCAGGTTTGTCAGCTATGGAGATTTACTCAAGCCCAGCTGACATGGTAAAGTGAGATCTGCTGCAGCAGCTTAACCTGCTGATCACTCAGAAGATAAAGATCAGAGACAAGAGAAGTGGCTAGGAGCCAGGAGCTGGATCAGAACAGGAAGTGGGATGCAGATAGAAAACTATCTTAAGAAGACATCAGGCCCCTACCTGCTCTTCAAAATACTGTAGCATCAGCATAAAGAGAGCTGCACTTGTCAAAATGAATAGTGCTATGACTGTCATCAGCATTCTGGCAATCCTAAAAAAAGTTATCTTCTTTGTGGACACCAGGGAAACCAGCTGCCCAAGCAGTATTGCCATTGTTAGTGTTGTCACCATTGCTCTCAGGACAAAAAAGGATCTTAGCCACTACAATACAGCACTATCTCCTCTTAGTTATCTTACCTTATTTATCAGCAGCTCATTGTTGCTAATACAGAAGTCATTCAAAGGTCAGGTAGACTGTGCTGGTATTCAGGGTCTTAGACCTACAGCCAGGAGGCAACAGACTTTTATGGTGATCTCCATGATACAGCTTCAGTTTAGCAAGGTGTTTAGGCACATGCTTGACTAAGCAGACGACTAAAACCAGCAACTTCAGGCTTTTCAATGAAAAAAAGTCACAAGAGACCCAGCTCTGCTACCCTTACCAACCTGCCAGAAGTATTTGCTTCCTGAGAATCACAGTGTTACAATAAAACAAATACTGATATGAATATTAATTGTGCAAACAGGCCCCAGGTATGCAAAAGAACCACATGGATGGGCAATTACCTCTGCTCTCACAAGACCCTGATGCTGCGCATAGGTGCTGCATTCCTGCAACTTGCCAAAAGCTGTAGGAGTAACACAGCTGCTCATATATTTCAGCTTAACAAAACAGATAATCTTAAAACTATTATTAAAATAATTTGAAGTGGATGTAAAAGCGATCCTTAATTAATGGGAATGATTCAGTGTGTACTTTTGTGGAATACCAGTCTATACTTATTTTTGAACCAAAAGAGGAAAAATGTCAGATTTGAGAAGTATGCTCCTTAATTCAACTTGTATGTAATATATTACTTAGAACAATAAGAAGGTGGAGACAGAAAAATAGATTTAAATAGTAATGTATGTCATTGTTTTCTGGTCAGGCACATGAAACTCCCCCAGTATGGCACGACAGGTGTAGGAACACCAAGCTGATGTGCTCCAATTTTTTTATGAGACGATGATGATACCACATGGGACATTCTAACCTTTTCCAGAAATATTTTGTATTGCACTAACAGCTTTGATATTTTAAAATATCTTTTCTACATAGCCATTTTGCCTGGGGCCATTGTGGTGTGAGCCAAGAAAATGCTTCATAAGCATTAAGTAAGACCAGAGGAAATTAAAAAAAAAAAAAAAAAAAAAGATTTTTTTGCTCATCTACTAATTCCCAACAAGTTACGCAGAAGTTCCATTTCACATGAGATGGTACTCATATCGTCAGCATTTATGTAATTCTTTGGGCCAGAATCTGCCCTCATCTGAGTTCCCTCTTTTCCACTGTGTAAATGAGAGCAGTCTGGTTCTCACTGAATGAAAGTGGGAAATATTATTCTAAGCAAAGTATTGAAGGAGTTAAACAAAGGGGGAAAAGATAGTATTTTAGTGAAGAATCCAAATTATACTAAAGTAAGCAAATCCTGTTTGTGACCATTAAGCATGCATATGAAATTTGATAGGTAATTAGTACACATACGCGAACCATTTTACAAAATAAAATATCTCATGTAGTTACGCATTTTGATCATTCATATTAGTGAAAGAAGTTAATGCTCTAAGGAGCCGATTTTAACTAGCTGTCTCCAGGAAAGAAGGTACTTTAGATATAGGTTGATAAATTATCCCACCACACAATAAAACATCAAGTGCTGGGTGCAAAATGCTGCTAGATCAGTATCTGACATCCATTTTGTGTTGGCACAAAGACTTTACAAGATTTAGGGCAATGAAAAATGATAGCCAGCATGTGCACTTAACACACTGCCCAACAGAATATACCACGATATTTACCACAGCATATGTAGCATTGGAATGGCAAAGACTAAGGTTGTCTTTTGTGGTGGCAGTAGTAAAAAGGGCTGAAGAACTTCAACAGACATCCATTGGAGAGCCTTCCCATGGCTCCCTTGGGAGGGGAATTGAGCCCGAGCTCAGAACAAAGCAGCCTTTGCTCAGTTGTTCACAGAGGCAGCGAAGGCTGGATTGGGAAACACAAGGCACAAGCTGCAGCAGGGTAATGCCACCCCCAGCATAAAGGAGAAAGGACCACACTGACAGAAGCTAGTGAGGACTCAGCTGTAGCTACCCATCTCCCAGTTCTAGTGGATGAAACTCCCGGAGTCTTGTGCACAGTCCCAGCTATTGCCTGTGCCTTTCCCAGTGCTGGGAACGGGGAGGGGGTGGGGGTGGTATCAATAGTCAGAGCTCTGTGCTCTGATCCTTTTCATTGCTTTTCCAAATGAGAGGTGAGGCAATAGCTGGGGAACTGCCCAGCCATCCTTCCTTCCTTCTGGAGATGGAGGAAGCAAAAGGTAGTCTCTCTCCACCTTTTTGCATTCCTTGTATCCCTCATTCTCCAGTTTGGGATGCGGGATGAGGGTGAGGCAGTTTCAACTTAAATTGGATCCTACACTGAAGAGCAATGCAATTGTCACTGAACACAAAAATAAATTCCTTCTAACAGAGTAAGAAGGCTTCAGATGCCTGTTTGAGTGCAACAAGCCCCCGAACCTGCCTGCAGGAGTTAGCACTGCAGAAGTTACAGTGACATGGACCTTAGCCTGCCACAACAAACTACTGCAACCATTGAGGCAGATAAAACCAGTTCATTTACAGATCATGGATGTCTAGTGCATAAAAAAAAGAATCTTTTGATTTATACTGCAAGTTGCATACCATACATTTGGTGTAAAAATTAAGACAAAAATTTTGGATGTTGTAGCATGACCTTTCCAAATACAACCAACTATGAGGTATTTTTAGCAATTCAGTAAAGAACTCAGAACAACAGACGTGGAGGTTTACAAGAGATCAGTATTTCTTAGTGCTATTGCTATTGTTACCTTAAAAAACTTTTCTAAAACTACCTGTTTCATCCTACTCAGTACCTAACAACCTTTTCTTATGCCTCTTTTTTCCTTTATTTGTGCTTGGAAGTTAACTGTATTAACTGTATTAAGCAGCTCTGATCTCTGCTTTAAAGACAAGAGATCACTTGCAAAGAAATTAATCTGCATGAAGCAGGCATAAGAAACTATTTATGTAATATGCAGAATATGGACAGCTGCCTTCAGCAGAGAGACTAACTTTTCTATGTTACAAATGAGTGATTATAGGGCCTGAAAAAGGAGTGAGAGAAAGCAAAAAATTGAAGCAGGATGAAGACCACATTGTAAAGAGAATCTCTTTTTCTCTGTGTAAGGGAAGATGGTATGTAGGTCACTCCACAAGGCTCAGGTAGAAAATGAGCCCCCTAACTTCTGAAAAAGAGAGAAAAATTAAAAGAATGGAGTTGTAAGGCAACAAGAGTGGGTGCTGGCAATGCAAATCACCTATAAATTAAATGGAGGGGAGGGACAGGTGACATTATAGTATGCTACAGGACACCCAACCAGGAAGACCAAGCAGATGAGGCCCTCCATAGACAGATAGGAGCAGATTCATGTTCAAAACCCCTGGTCCTCATAGGGGACTTGTATTGGTTTTGTGTGGCAAGGTTTTGGTAGTGGGGGGGGGTTACAGGGGTGGCTTCTGTAAGAAGCTGCTGGAAGCTTCCCCTGTGTTTGAGAGAGCCCACACCAGCTGGCTCTAAGACGGACCTGCCGCCAGCCAAGGCCGAGCCAATCAGTGACAGTGGTAACGCCTCTGTGATGACATTTTTAAGAAGGAAAAAAAGTTGGGACAGGGAGAAACAGCCGCCGGAGTGAGGAGTGAGAACACGTAAGAGAAACAAGCCTGTGGACACCAAGGTCAGTGAAGAAGGAGGGGGAGGAGAAGCTCCAGGCGCCGGAGCAGAGATTCCCCTGCAGCCCGTGGGGAAGACCCTGGTGAGGCAGGCTGTCCCCCTGCAGTCCAGGAAAGTCCACGGTGGAGCAGATAAACACCTGCAGCCCGTGGAGGACCCCACGCCGGAGCAGGTGGGTTCCCGAAGGAGGCTGTGACCCCATGGGAACCCCGCGCTGGAGCAGGTTCCTGGCAGGACCTGCGGATCTGTGGAGAGAGGAGCCCACGGAGCAGGTTTTCTGGCAGGACTTGTGACCCCACGGGGGACTCACGCTGGAGCAGTGTGCTCCTGAAGGACTGCACACCGTGGAAAGGACCCATGCTGGAGCAGTTCGTGAATAACTGCAGCCCGTGGGAATGGCCCACATTGGAGGAGTTCATGGACTGTCTCCTGTGTATGGGACCCCACGCTGGAGCAGGGGAAGAGTGTGATGAGCCCTCCCCCTGAGGAGGATGAAGCGGCAGAAAATAACGTGTGATGACCATAAACCCCATCCCTGTCCCCCTGTGCCGCTGGGGGGGCTTGGTGGAGAAATCCGGGAGTGAAGTCGTGCCCAGGAAGAAGGGAGGGGTGGTGGGAAGGTGTTCTGAGACTTCATTTTATTTCTCATTACCTTGCTCTGGTTGATTTGTAATAAATTGAGTTAATTTTCCCAAATTGAGTCTGTTTTGCCCGTGACAGTAATTAGTGAATGATCTCTTCTGTCCTTATCTTGACCCGCAAGCTTTTTGTTATATTTTTCTCTCCCCTGTCCAGCTGAGGATGGCGGAGTCATAGAACGGCTTTGGTGGGCACCTGGTGTTCAGCCAGGGTCAACCCATCTCAGGACTTCAACCACCCTGATATCTTTTGGTGGGATAACACAGCAGGGCATAAGCAACCCAGGACATTCATGGAATGAGTTGATGATAACCTCCTTCTCCAAGTGATAGGGGAGCCAATGAGGAAAACTGCTGTGCTGGACCTTGGTCTCACAAACAAGGAGCAGCTGGTGAGAAATGTGAAGCTCAAGGGCAGCCTTGTCTGCAGTGACCATGAAATGGTGGAGTTCAAGAACCATAGGGCAGTGAGGCGAGAGCACAGCAAGCTCACTACCCTGGACTCCAGGAGAGCAGACTTTGGCCTCTTCAGGGATCTGCTTGGCAGACTACCATGGGATACAGCCCTGGAGGGAAGAAGGGCCCAACCAAGAAAGCTGGTTAATATTCAAGGATCACCTCCTCCAAGCTCAGGAGCGATGCATCCGAGCAAAGAGGAGGTCAAGCAAAAACGCCAGGAGGTCTGCGTGGATGAACAAGGAGCTCCTGGACAAACTCAAACACAAAAAGGAAGCCTACAGAGGGTGGAAGCAAGGCTAGGTAGCCTGGGAGGAACACAGAGCAATTGTCCGAGCAGCCAGGGATCAGGTTAGGAAAGCCAAAGCCCTGATAGAATTAAATCTGGCCAGGGGCATCAAGGGCAACAAGAAAAGCTTCTATGGGTACATCAGTGATAAAAGGAAGACTAGGGAAAATGTGGGCCCTCTCCAGAAGGAAACGGGAGACCTGGTTACCTGGGACATGGAGGAGGCTGAGGTACTCAACAACTTTTTTGCCTCGGTCTTCACCGGCAAGTGCTCCAGCTATACCGCCCAAGACACAGAAGGCAAAGGCAGGGACTGGGAGAATGAAGAACCACCCACTGTAGGAGAAGATCAGGTTCAAGACCATCTAAGGAAACTGAAGGTGCACAAGTCCATGGGACCTGACGAGATGCATCCGCAGGTCCTGAGGGAACTGGGGGGATGAAGTGACTAAAAGTCACTATGCATCGTATTGGAGAAGTCGTGGCAGTCCAGGGAAGTTCCCACTGACTGGAAAAGGGGAAACATAATCCCCATTTTTAAAAAGGGGAAAAAGGAAGACCTAGGGAACTACAGGCCAGTCAGTCTCACCTCTGTGCCAGCAAGATCATGGAGTGGATCCTCCTGGAAACTGTGCTAAGGCCCATGGTAAATAAGGAGGTGATTGGTGACAGCCACAACGGCTTCCCTAAGGGCACATCGTGCCTGACAAATTTGGTGGCCTTTTACGATGGGGTTACAACATTGGTGGATAAGGGAGGTGCAACGGACCTGGGCTTGTGCAAAGCGTTTGACACTGTTCCACACGACATCCTTGTCTCTAAATTGGAGAGACGTGGATTTGATGGATGGACCCCTCAGTGGATAAGGAATTGGCTGGATGGTCGCACTCAAAGAGTTGTGGTCAACAGCTCGATGTCCAAGTGGAGAGCAGTGCCGAGTGGCGTTCCTCAGGGGCCACTGTTGGGACCGGCACTGTTTAACATGGACAGTGTGATTGAGCGCACCCTCGGCAAGTTTGCCGACGACACCAAGCTGTGTGGTGCGGTGGACATGCTGGAGGGAAGGGATGCCATCCAGAGGGACCTTGACTGGCTAGAGAGGTGGGCCCGTGCAAACCTCATGAAGTTCAACAAGGCCAAGTGCAAGGTCATACATGTTGGTCGGGGCAATCCCAAACACAAATAGAGGCTGGGCAATGAGTGGATTGAGAGCAACCCTGTGGAGAAGGACTTGGGGGTACTGGTGGATGAAAAACTGAATATTAACCAGCAATGTGCCCTCGCAGCCCAGAAAGCCAGCCGTATCCTGGGCTGCATCCAAAGAAGCAAGGCCAGCAAGTCGAGGGAGGTGATTCTCCCCCTCTACTCTGCTCTCATGAGACCCCCACTGGAGTACTGCGTTCAGCTCTGGAGCCCCCAGAATAAGAAGGACTTGGACCTGTTGGAGTGAGTCCAGAGGAGGGCCATGAAGATGATCAGAGGGCTGCAGCACCTCTCCTATGAAGACAGGCCGAGAGAGTCACGGTAGTTCAGCCTGGAGAAGAGAAGGATCCAGGCACACCTCGCAGCAGCCTTCCAGTACCTAAAGGTGACCTACGAGAAAGCTGAAGAGGGACTTTTTACAAGGGCATGTAGTGATAGGACAAGGGTTAATGGCTTTAAACTGAAAGAGGGTAGATTTAGATTAGCTGTAAGGAAGAAGTTCTTTACTGTGAGGGTGGTGAGGCACTGGAACAGGTTTCCCAGAGAAGTTGTGGATGCCCCATTCCTGGAAGTGTTCAAGGCCAGGTTGGATGGGGCTTTGAGCAACCTGGTCTAGTGGAAGGTGTCCCTGCCCATGGCAGGGGGGTTGGAACTAGATGATCTTTAAGGTCCCTTCTAACCCAAAACAGTCTATGATTCTATGAATCTGTGATTTCCCCAAAAGTATATCTAGAAAGGATTGGTGTGAATGGGTGTGTGTATACATATATATGTAAATGCATTTTTATGTATATGACAATAACTGAATGTGCTGATCTACAATAAGCAAGATGTTAATGAAGATTTCCTTTTATTTAGCCTTATAAAGGCTTCAAATAGTTTTTTTTAAAATCTTAAATTAGAAAAAAAGCATACCAAAATGTGAACTTTAAAGCAGTTATACATAAAATTATTGTGATGGTCCAGCATGGTCAGGGAATTCCCTATAGAGATTTTTGAATGGACTTTCCCCAGAACACTGCCTCTGAGGAAGGGACTTGAAGTGCAAGAAACATGGCACAACAGAGAAACTAGCCCTTAGCTAGGAGAACTATATGCAGCAAAACAGTTTTATTCATATACGAACCAATTTCATTCCAAATGTTGCTCTTATGACAATAAATATCTTTTTTTTCACATTTTTTTAAATTTTGAAGATTCTGAAGAACAGAATGAACTGGAAAGTCAATTTCAATAAACATATAAGCATTTTTAAATTGAACTTTTAATTTTTTTATATCAAGCAACACAAAACTTGTATTTCTTAATTTGGAACTGCATACAAAAATCAGACGACAGTAGCCACCCAGCTATTTTCAGAAAGCTGCATTTTTCTTTGAGTAAATGCAATAAAGTCTCCCAGATCTATTGCATACTACAGTGCTTAAATATATTTATTTTCTGCTCTATTATTTATTACTTTTCTCTTTCCTTACACTCTCATGCCAACTTCATTTATCTTTATTCAAGATAACTGACATGGTGGCAAGGAATATTTTTTTCAGGACAAACACTTTTGCAAGATAATGAAACTAACTTCTGACCTTCAGTTGCGAAGAAGCACTGTGGAAATAATACCGTGAGCACAAACCCCAAAATAATTAACCACAAGATCCCCCTCCAAAAGCTAGCAGAAGCCTTGGGATGAGAATTCAGGTAGCTGGAAGACCTGCTAGTCATGGATATATTTCCTGCTCATCAGCAATTTCAGATCTTAGAAATGCTACAGCTAGTACAGTTTAGGAAAAGGCTGCATTAAAAAACCCAGATTCTTTACATCCAAACATACACTACAGTTTTAAAGTGTATGAATGTTGAAACATGTATCTTGGTAGACAGACCTGCATTTAGGTCTCAGCTCTGCCCTTGCCTGTTTATTGTCCCTTAATCACCTTCATAACGCTTTGCTGTCCTTGCTCCAGCATGGCCGTGTTTGTAGCACTGGGGTCTCAGACCTGGACACAGCACTCTGGATGTGGCCTTAACCAGTGCCAAGTAGAGGAGAATAACCACCTCTCTTGCCCTGCTGGCCACACCCTTCCTAATGCAGGAAAATGCAATTTCAAATTAAACTTTACATTTAAATTGGAAGATGAGTTGAATCAGTTGTGATGATTTGCCAAGTTCCAATTTTAAAAGTTGAGAATTTCTGACCAACTGTTCTATACCTCCCTGTCAGATAAGATGGCTATCTATGAAGCTTGAAGTCTTGAAGGTTTACTTAATGTTTGTTAAGCATTAAGCATTTTTTATCCTTGTATGAATACTCCTTATATAACTAAAAAAAAAACCCAAACAAACAAAAACAAAACCCCCACACCTCCCAGTGTGAGCATCAACCCAAATTTTGCTGGTTAGCAACTGCATCTGAGCTCCATGTACGCAGGGAGCCTCTGAATATCCACTTACTACATTGCCGTTCTCACAAAGTGTTTAAAAAGGATACAATAATAGGTCAGGACAGAGAGACTATCAGAAAATCCCAAATAGATTTTTCATGTAGCTTATTGGAATCAAATATATCCTACGGCAATGAGAAAGAAAGGAGTTTTCAGTCTGAAATAGAACTTTTAACATTTTTTTCATCCTTTTCATAAAGCATCTGAAAGTCTGAGGAAAAGTAGGGGAAAGGAGGATGAAGGAGGAAAATAGCTTGAGGGATTAATGTTCATGTCTCAAGTACACTTTCATATTTTGCAGCTTTCAAGCTTTCTGTTTTGTTTTATGTTTTTGTTCTGGGAATAACAGTTTTGTTTGCCATAATGCAGAGTGTTTGGTACGTTAGGTGGATGCTGCTCTAGCTGTGGTCTGACGAGTGCTGACTAAAGGAGAAAAATCATTTCTCTCAATCCACTGGTAACACCCCTGTTAATACAGGCTGGGGGTACTGGGGGCCTTCATTGCTGCAAGGGCACCCGCTGGCTCACGCTCAGCCTCCTGTCCACCAGCACTCCTGGGTCCTTTCCAGCAGAGCTTTGTAGGAGGCTTGTCTGAAGGCGCAAGACTTTACCTGTGTCCTTGCTGCATTTCGCGAGGTTCTTTTTGGTCCAGTCCTCCAGCCCAATCCTAAGTGTGTCTGAATGGCGGCCCTGCCCTCAAGCATCTGGACTTTACCTTATGTTAGTCAGTACCCCTCAAAGACTTCCCCTACACTACAGAGAAAACTTACGAGAATGTCTGGTAGGGGCCTTGTTAATATTATTTGGTTTTCTGTCTAGCAGCAAAGGCTTCACCTGCACCCGTGCTATTTTAAACAGTCTTTAACTTTGTTTTAGCTGATGAGGTGTTCTGGTTTTTTTGTGATTCTGTACTTAAAAGTCACCTGGATTTCTTGTTTCCTTATCCTCTTTCTTTTCCAAACTAGTAGCATATTTTTTCATGGATATTTTGGTATTTAGTTCTGTGCTGTTTATCACATTTTACGTTCGACTTCAGTCATTTATGAACCTTAATAGCAGCTGAAAATCGCAGCCTATACCCAGAAGTGTTCATGTGCCTTTTTCTATCTTCTACATACAAACCTCAACTGATACATGTAAATCAAGACTCTAGACACAAAGGCCTATTTTTACAAAGAAAATTGATGCATGTTTGGTTCTATGAGTGACTAAATACAGGTCAATGACTGAAGATGCGTAATTCTGGAAAATTAAGTTCAAAAAATATCACATGGTTTATTATTAACAACTTCTGACTTATTTTTTTTTTACTAATTGCACTTGCTCCGATCCATATCTCTGCAGAGCTGTATGTATGTTTGTAGCTCAGCTCAGACTTCACAAACTGAGCAGTCAGCAGTCAGCATTTAGTCAAAGTTTGAGAAGCTTGCTCATATTAGTATTTCAGTTACAAACAGTCACTTTGGGCTGCCCACAAGGCTATGACTAAACGTCGTTCTTGGAAATGCTTCTTAGAAGTGTAAGGCTGAAAACATTCTTCTGGTTCATAATAACCTGGGTTGTCTATTGGTGAAAAGGCAAGAACAATTTAGTAATAGCATAAATATCAAGCTGGTTTAAGCATAATAAGGATGCACTGACTGTGACCAACAAGTATAGGATGGCTTACTTTATAAATGTTTATAATGCCATCTTTGCTTTGATAATTATCACTCAATAAGACATTTTTGCTTCAGAAAAGGCTACAGGCAAAGATGTTAAAAGATTATTAAGGTTGCAAAACTAAGCATGCAGAAATTAAGAAGTGCCTTTTATCCAGTTAGTATGAATACATTATAAGATAATCTTTAATCACACAACCACATGTTGTGTTTTCTGTGTTTTCCTAGTGCTGCCGATTCATTCGGCTTTTCAGGTGAAGGCAGGGTAAAATATATCTACTAATTAAATAGCAGAGAATCTGGGAGTGGAGGAAGGAAACCGTTAACTTGTTCAGTGTTGTGTTGTCCCCATAGGCCTGAGTTAGGCCCATCTGACTGCTGAGAGGAAAGCAAATTCTCTTTTTTTCTTGTTTCGGCAGGATTCCATTGAATCCTTTACATACCTCTTGTGTTATACATAATACTTGAGAAATGTAGCAGACTGTTAAAGACTAGAAATTGAAATCACAGTGGAAAAGTCTGAGTGTGCCTTTAGGGAGGGTGAGTCCTGTGGAACGACTCATGCTTTAGCTGCCGGGAAGGGAGAGCTTGGCCACCGCCCCTGCGTGAGTGGCACAGCAGGTTTGTGGCTGAGGGGTTTTGCACAGATTGTACAGCTTAATAGTGCTGATGTCTGAGAAACTTTTGCTGAGTAATTCAAGTGGTGCTGGTATATTTGACATAAGCCAGTGTTTCTCCTAAATATAAAATCTCTGTTTAAGGTACTGAACCTTCTTAAGGAGACAAGGAGTCTGGTTTTCCTACGCCTCTTTCTTAGAAATGGATGAATATATTTCTTCAGTGGGATTTTCACATTGAACAAGAGTTTGTATGACTCTAACAGGAATTAGAGAACTGGCTTGATTTATATCAGATTTCTATATCAGTCTGAATAGTTAAAATTCCAAAAAGTAATAAGCAATTGAAACCAAAGTAAAACAGGAAAGAATTAGAGGCATGGGAACCATCCAGTGTGTAGTAAGTTTTTTGAGTATCCCTTTTCCCTCTTAAGGACTGTTTTTTTCTGTCCTGTCTCAGGCAAATGATATATTTTAGGTATGACAGTTGTGTAAAATACTCTCATGGCTTTTTTGATTTGTAGACAAGTAACACCTCCCTTACTACATTCAGGCAGTTGCCTTTGGGATGAAAGGTGACCTTAAGCATGTATAGCACTATAAGAAGTGGGAAAGATGTGTCCTAGGATACCAAGGTCACCACCTCTCTTCCTCGAAAAGTACATGGGATCTCAAATGCTCCTGTCTAAGATGTGGTAAAGATAAATGGTGGATTAATGCCTACAAATGTATCAATGATTTGGTTAGAGTTTAAACTTTTTAATTATAATCAGTAAAATTTTGGGGACAGTTTCTGATATAAAGCAGTATTACTGAGGAAACATAATCATTGCTTGTATATCATAAATTTGAAAATCTTTGTTTATGATAAATGGTGTTATTTTTCTTTTCTCACATCTGACAATATAATACAATAATGCCGAGTATGACTCATACATTGTAATGATTCAGCAAGCTTAGAAAGTCAAAAAGTAGATATAGCTGACTTGAAAATTTGAGAGCCTGAGTAGTCAGAGCTATATAATTTGGCTGTATAAAAAGTAAAGCAATTTCAGTGAAACTGTTAAGTACTGTGTACATTTACAAAACAGTACATACAGGTTGACCAAAAATAATATACCAGGGCCTGATATTGCATTTATTAAAGTCAATGACATAACTGCTAGTAACTTAAATGCAAGTAGTACTTGACTCTAACTTCTTACAATATTCCAAATGTGTAATAATATGAGTAGCTATACCTGATATTTCTTAAGAATCAAGACATCTGCAAGCAAAAACTTATAAGAGTCAACAGGATTAAAAGGGTGAATAGGCTAATTTTTCCACAGAAAATCTAGTCTGGTTAATCAGGTAACACCAGAAATGGCTACTTTTCAGGCAGTCAACTGATCACCAGTCCAACTGTGCATCTTCACCTTCTTCATAACAAATCCCGTCAAAATACTTCCATATTTCAGCTTTGGAAGATGCAGTCGGATTTGGAGAGTAGATGCTCCCAAACACAGGGGACCACTTACGGAGTAATAAAATAACAAGGCATGGCCTTATTAAAGGGGGCCAGCCAATGAGAGAAATATAAAGGTCCCTGAGGCTGAGGGTGGGAATGACAGGAGGAGGAGGAAGCAATAAAAAAGAACTTAAATGGAGAGAGGCAGATTGAAATTAGATGGCAATTACTGAAAACATATCATCCATGTCCCTCAAATGGTGTTCTCTGTGATCCAAGTGCCTGGAAAGATCTAAATACCCATTTGTTGCCACTGGGAAAATTCAAATGCTGAGCATTTCCACGTCTGACTCCTCCAAAAAGTTTGGAACAGTGCGGGTGAGATCTTCAGCAAGCATTAAGTCATCTTTGCTCCATTAGCATATAACGTATGAAGTCACCAGAGCTGAAACAGTTTATGCTAACTGAAATTCTGGCCCTATAACTCTTTAATTTATAAGTAAGCTACCTTACTACTTTCTACAAAAATATCTGTGAAACTATATTTTCCAAAGTTACATATGTATTCTTTACATATGTAAAAATGTTGAAACATCAAAAAATCCTCTGGTATTACCAAAATTATTTTTTTTTACATTCCAGTATCTTTACCTTATCTTTAGTTAGCTTTGTAAGACTCAGTGTCTAAGTGTGGGTGATGGTAAAAGCGCATGTGGTAGGCAGTTTCCTAAAAGCACATGTTGCATGTTGCACAACCTAGTAGGTTGATGCTTTAATGAGTTTTGGTTTTCATCTTTAACTAGCAGGAATGAAGATTGGCCTATGATGAGAGGACCCTCTGACATTTTAGTTCCTGACTTCAGATTTTTAGACCTTTGTATCTGAACTTTCCAAGATTTGGTTCTGTCATGAACTCAAATCTACATAGGCTAATCTTGAGCTATCAGTAAATTTGGTTTGAAAATGCTTGGGTCTTTTTTATTGTCTGAGCATTTAGTGCCTTCTGCTCTTCTCTGGACTAGAATACCATAAAAATACATCATTTGTTTTATTTTTGCCTTTCAGCTCTGCCAATTCTATTCTTAGCTGTAGCCTAAAGTATTATGACAGTCAACAGGCAAACCAAGTGTTATGTAGATATTGGCTACACTCTAAAAGATATTCCTATATGGACAAGAAATTAATCTGAAGGATCAGTATTCATTCTATCAGGGCCATTTTCCCTACTTCAGTGCTAGAACAAGTGATTCTTCATGTCTATGTTGTTTTCCTCCTTTTAGAACTGATGTTTGATACTTTTTTCTTTATTTATCAAGGGATCCCACCTGGGAAAACCTTAAAATGTTCCAATATGTATCGCATAATTTTTATGCCATATCTTTGTCTCACCTGTCAGCCCTAATGTTCTTAATACATCAGCTCCCAGCCTCTCCTGTACTAGTAACATCAGCTTGATAACTCATCTGCTACGTTTTCGAACACAGATCTTCACACTTAGCATAAGCTTCCTATCAGCATTCACAGAGTTAATTGTTGTCTGCCTTCATGTCCTTTTCTAAAGCCTTTTTTCCCACATGATGACAGAAAATTTTGAGTGATTATGCAGCTGGTATGCTTTGACCTCTCCTTTTCTTTTCACCGAATATTGCCTCACTGTTATATTGGACTCCCCATTTGTTTCCTGAATCCATCTGTTGCCTCTTTCTTATGCCTAGATGGTATTCTCTGTGACAGCTCCCGCTCATGATTATGTAGGTGCCACTGCAATACAATGTACAGATCAACAATAACAGCATTCTTATCTCTTTTTTTTTGATAGAAGCAGTTTCATCAGAAAGTGTGTCTTATTTAGTTACCCTGTCTTACTTTAGGCACAAAGAATTAGAAGCTGTAAAATCAGCAGACCAAAGCAGCCCAAACATGTAACTTCAGTACTTTGATCAAGCAGACAGAAATACCAGGTTGGGAAAGTTTCCCACTTCAGAATAACAGTATTCACCAGCTACTCATGTATTCATAGCTACCAATGACTTATAGACAGAAACTGTCAATGTAAATTGCTTTCTCTTTTAAAGGTTTCTTGTAGGAAGATTGTTCTGCCTCTTTCCCTGTAGTGCATTATTATGACTGAATAAGCAAGAAAAGAAAGGACTTTCATGATGTCTGCCCTCTGCAAGTGATGTTCTATTTACTGAAAGCTGCTTTATTAGGGCTTGAGCTTGAAACTGTTCAACATTTAGCTTAGCCTCTATCAGGCAGGGTGATGTCCCTCACATACCGAGAGCTAACAATGTGTTTGCTAACCAGGCATATGCAGATGGTACATCTTTGTGCACAGACTTCATCTTAGTAGTTGTCCCCATGTTTACTCTTTGAGAAGTTTACTCCTATTGTCTTTGTATCTATACCCTGGCAGTAGACTGTTTCCATCTCAGATGCTCTCCACACTCCTTCACCAAGTCCATTAGTTGAAACCTAAAGTATAAGGGGCCTTTAAGCCTTCTGATGCTTATTTACAAATGACAAAAATGATGTGTTTAATGAAATGCAAAAAATAATGCATCTCCCAGTACATCTCCTGCCTAAAGAAGGAGTTAACAAAAGTGAAATCAGTTCAGGCTTTCAGAGTTATCAGAGCATGACCATAGATACAGTTCACAGCTCAAAGTGTTTGTGGCAAATGCAGATGCTGCCCTGGTGTAAACAAATGCAGGTAAGGGAACTACACAGAACACTACAAAGCTGCAGCTCTGTCCCATGGGCAGGAGCACATACCAAATTGCGGGTAAGAACACAACTCATTGTCCTTATCTGATAGCTAGGTGCATCTCCAAAGGGAAGTGTTGTGTCCAGTCTGCGTATTCCTAATAGGGCTGCATGTTAGTTTGTAGCCCTTAGGCAACTTCAGAGGCTCTGTCAGGAGATATCCGAAGTCTTTGTTAACAGGATACCCTAATTTTCTTCTTTTGCTATGCAAAAACTGCTGTATTTTCCAATTGACAAAAGCACTTAATGAAGTTCAGTACTTTGTGCTAAACACTCTAATTTCTTTTTTGCATATTCAGCCACTTCAAAGGTCTTTTCTAAACTTCAAAGACTACCTTTTGAAGTCTCTTAAATTGTGAGCCAGCTAAAAGGATTTACATTCTCCATTCAAGGAGCATTTAAGTAAATACTTCCACTGGAATACATTTTTTGTATTTCGAAAGTGTCCCCCCACAAAGAATGAAAGATGGCCCTGCCCACAGCAGGGGGGCTGCAACTAGACGACACTTAAAAGTCCCTTTCAACCCAGGTCATTCTATGATTCTGTGATTCTATGGTAAGAAACTTGCTGTACTGAAAATTCCTGTACTGCTCCTTGACAGAGACATGTTTTAGTAAAATAGCTATTACCATATCACTATTAAATATTTACTAAAGTGCTACATAAAATAAAAATCAGAAATGAAGAGGGACTCAGCCCCCTTCTGATCCTGAGGATATTATTTTCTTAATTCCAGTGAAAATTATGATAGCGCAAACGGATGTTTTGGGTGAAGTGCTATTGCCAGCAAAGCCCATCAATGTTTTGCCAACCTGATGGTAATTATAACTTGAAGTTTCCGTCAGCAACATTTCAGAGGTAGGCTGTAATCTGTAGGCCACAGGGAAACTGTGGATATGCCTCTTCTTCTTCCGTTATGCTCTGCCGCATGCTCCTCCACCAGCCACAGGAAGAAAGAAGTAATAATGTCTCAGCAGAAACGATCTTCCTCCTTTTGGCCACATGGATTGGCTATTCTGGATTGGCAGAATAGGACAAAAGGTATCCAGAAGGACTCCTATATCTGGGGCTGTACTTACAAGTTAATTAATCTCAGAACCACAGTTATAGCTCACGAAGAGTCTCGCAGCAGGTGTTCTCAAGCACTTCAGGATAGTTTGTTTTCACTAGTTTATTTCTAGTCTTTGCCACTGTGTGAAATCATGAAAAGGTTAAATGTTAGTCTGGCATCTGATAGTTTACATTTTCTGAAAATGTACTGCTGTATACATAAATCTCAGTATTCTGTGAATTTCATATATCTTCCTGGTATCCTGATTAGACACTTGGTTGGAATTTTTTTGTGTAAAAGATTTTTGGGTCAAAAAATGAATTTTAAAATCAAAATCAAAAGACCTCCAAAACTGAGTTAGCTTTGACAAGAAAACAAAATAGGAAATGGAAAAAGTCCAGCAAATTATAAAAAATATAATTTGAAAAGCAAGAGTTCATGATTTCATTTCATAATTTCATATTTTGTATGAGTTGTTCAATGCTCCATCTTCTCTATTTAAAGACATGTCAATATAAGTGGTGTGTTAATGTGCCCAGCTATTGACATGCAACCATATAACAGTTAAATATCATGTTACGGTTTTTAAACCATTAAGCTCAGCAGATACTTAGTACTGACTGATAAAATATCTTAAGCTTTTTTCCTAACTTGTCTTCAGCATTGTTTCATCATCTAAAGTGATAAGAGGAAGACATCTATTGTCTCTGTCTCATTAAGAATTCATTGGCTTGGCTTTGCTGTTTTGTCTTGCTATTCCCCTTGTACTTTGGCTAGACTGGAGGAGGGCATCAATTCACCCATTCTGATTATCATTTAAGCTAATAAATATCTGAGACTTCATCTCTCTATGCTTTCTTTTCTGCTGGGAATAGATTTAGCAATAAGAGTAGAAGACTTTGCAGTCAAAAGAGGCTTGTGTTTTTGGGAGGCCAGAAATAGCGTCTTTCTAAAGTACTGCCCCAGCTTAGTTGCTATTTGATTGAACTAGCCACAGTCCCTCAAAATGCAAATTTTGAAGCTGCCTTCATAGTTTAGAAATACCATTTTAGGCATCCTAAATAAAAATCATACAACGTTCAAAGAGGCTGAGTGTAGCTCCCATTTTATTACCCTGGGATTCGTAAAATGCAATTAGGCCACTTACATAGTAGGATCCTTGAATGTGAACACATTTTATTTGTCTAGGTTAGACTATTTTGGCCTATTGTTTATTTCATACCCAAGGCTGATCTGCTTTTTACATGTATTACAAGGAAATAGGCTTCTTCCAAGTCCCCTTTAAACATGTTGTTTCATAAATATTATCAGTGTTCAATCTCAGCTGTAAATAATGACTCTTATTTTGAGGTAGACCATAGCTTAATTGGTAAAATTGCTTAATTGTCTTTCTTACACACTGTGTTCTCTGCGGAGTTATTTAGAGTGTTTTCTATACAACATGAATTATTTAAAATGCAATCTGTGCTCTTGACTTGCAGACTTCACATACTTTACAGAAGCTGGTCTGTTCATTGTTTTACTTTTTTGTCCTTCCATATTCCAGCACCTACCCCTCTTAATATTTACATTCTTCAAAAAAATGTTCTGTCCAGAATTTCTTCACTCTTACAAAAAATCTAGTCTAAAGCACATATCAGGAAGAAGGACAGAGACAGCATGAATACACTTTAAGATGATAAAACTCCCTCTGCTGTCCTTTCCAAGTCATTGAACAGTAAGGGCATCAGCAACAGTTTTGCTCATCTTTCTGCTTTTCTAGTGGTTTTCACCAGTTGAAAATATCCTCTTTAAGTAAAAGAGCAGTAGCAAAGGCTCATATGCCATGTAGAATCTTTCTTTACCTGGCACATTGCTAGGAAATTACTGTGTTACAATAAAACAAAGTTATAAAAATCCCATTGGAAGAAGTGAAAAGGCAGGTGGTATTGTTCCCTAGGAGTGTGCCAATATATTGCATCAAGCTGTTCTTGACATCTGTGATTGCTGTATGCTCATTAGGAGAATGGGCATTACTGTTGTAAGCTGCAAATGGGAAGAATGAAGATTCCGGGACTTTCTGCCATACCTGTTCTCACTCAAAAGCATAGATGAGATGCTATTATAAGGTAATAATAAGAGAAGTTCATTACTTATTTAAGACCTTAATTAATCAGGAAGCAACATGAAGTTCTATCAGCAGATGCTGAGAAACATGTGAAATCCCTTTGACTGTTTAACTTCCTAGATTAATGCCTTGCTCAGGCAGTGTCTGCATTGCACCACTCTTCTCCTGTTGCATAACAGTCCACAGCTGTCCCGCTGTGATCTGCTCCGGCTGTTTGAGATTTCTCTTTGTCACTTCACCTCGCTTACAACCCTATTCCTCGCTCCCTAGTGGTATGATTACCACTCTTGGGAAGTGCTGGTGCTTGGGATGATTCTTAGCTACACGTTGCCTTTTACATAGTGCGTTGTAGCTGCATTACAGTTTCATGAGTTTCTCTTTTTTTCAGTCTTTGATTAACAAGAAATGGTAACAGAACTGTCTTTAATCCTCGACGTATGTAGTAGGTAGCCCCAGGAATAATATTCACAGGTCTGAATCTTAGCACTCCCCAAATGCTGGCTTGCTCCAGTGACCAGGGATCTAGGATTCTTTTGAAATATTTTATCTAAAAAATATTTTTCCTAGAAACTTGGAAGAGAAGTTTTCCATGTTATATCAGATGAAGAAAAAGGAAGAACATTCATTGAATTGGTTTGAAGCTAAGGAAAAGTTTAGCTTTAGCTTCAGGAGAGACTTACATGACTGATCTGTTCCTAGCTGATTGGCAATCTCAACTATGCTTCTTTCCATCAGAACCTTAAAACTGTCATTTATATTTTTACAGGTACTTAAGATGTTATGTGGTTAAACTGTGCACAATAATTCACCCTCAGTTGCAGTCATTTTCTCTTCCATAACAAGACTTTCATAAATCATTCCTAACAAAGTAAATAAATCTCTCAGTTCCCACCATGCACCATTATTAAATTTCAATCCTTCCTTAAAAATAAAGATGAATGAATTTAGTAACTGCAAATAACTAGAACTGCCATCCTTTAAAATATTATCTCCTGCTGTAAAATTTGAACTAGAGAAATGCATTTACTTTCAAGAATTTGAACGTTAATCATCTGGCAGAACTGGCATACTATATACATGAAAGTTGGCAGTGGAGTGGAGCTGTATTTGACACCTCTGGGGAACATCAACAATAGCCTACAAAAGTAAGAGAGAAATACGATGAAGCTTCATACTGAAATATGAAAGGACTCATGATATATACCACAGTGCTGACAGCCATTCTGTGCCCTTGAGAATCGTTAGCAACAGGAGTGTTTTTAATCATTTGCATTAGTTCAGCAGTTAATTTTTGTACTGTAAACACACAATTTCATTTTCATGTGCTTAATGCCAGTAGAATCAATAAGACTCCTCAGTTAGCCTTGCGTGGGATCAGGTCCTTTGGGTATCTCGTTTGCATGACACATATGACTTTTTCATTTTTGTTCATGTTCTTGTCTATCTGCAATGAAATGGTCATCCTAAGAAGATGATGTTGAATTCTTCTTTTAAAAATGCTTCTGATATTTCATCTGTGGATTTTTCTGGAGGTAAAGTCTTTAGCATTTTTAGTTTTTTCTCTTTTTTTGTTTGTTTTTATTCTTTTCATTAAGGTTTATTAAATTAAGATTAATTTTTAAGAATATCCGCTTGACATCAAAATTTTGACCTAGGACAGAAAATCTGTAGCATTTTGTTTTCATTTTATGAAGCATGAAGCGTTGTGTGGTAGATGATCATAGAACAAAAAATCAAGTTACTTTAAGGTTAAAAAAATCCTCTTGATTTGAAGATTAATCCTACTAACCCTGTTTTTAGGATAAAAATTCTTCTTTTTAATGGCTTATTCAAACTAGTAATTTTTCATCAATTTAAAAAATTATGTTATGGTAGAAAAGATTTCAACCAAAATGAACTAGGAAAACCCAAGACAAGAGTACAGTTCTCTGATCCGATCCTTAGCATGTAAGAAAGTGGATGTAGAGGATTACCAGATCAGAGTAATAACATTATTGCACATATTTTGAGAGGTAAAAGGCTGCCAAAAGTGATGGCACCAGTAAATCAGCCTTACCATATTTAACAGTTACTTTAGTAGACTAAACAATGTTTACAATTTTCTGTCCATGAAGTAACTGTGCTTCTCAAAAGTGAATGACATGATCTTAAAATACAGTCTATCAAGATGTACGAGAGATGTGCTTCCTTTAAGCAAGTGGTATATTTACACAGTTGTATTTAAAATTTGGTCCAGATATCAGTGACAAGTATCTGCACCTTACCAGTAGTGATCACAATACCTACTAAAACCTGCACTCAGGACACCTTCAGCAAGCAGCATCTGAAATACCAGCAACAACTTTTATGTGCAGGGCTTTTTGATGAGCAGTGAAAGCCTCACCTTTATCGACATCTAAGCCCTCAATGGTGCAAACACTTGCAGACAAACGTAACTGTATGCTCATGAATAACATGTCTCATCTCACGGGAACTGTTTGTATACATACATGTACACAGCAGCAGAACTGGGTGAAACTTTTTGGTTGCTTTGTGTGATTTCCCACACACACACATAGTTCCCTAAACCAGCATTTCACTTTACAGTAAATCACATAGCATATAATGTCCTTTTAATGTGTTAGGTAATCAAACATGAAACTAACCGCAGAAGTTAAAAATACAACTGGCTTTATTTTAATCAAAACTGAGGTTTCTTTGTTGTCCTTTTCCCAGTTTAATTATAAGGATTATATGCTGTGTGTCTGAATTGCAACTGCAAGAGAAATTTCTTCATAATTTGACTTATGCTTCTTTAAGGATTAATACAACCAAGTTAAACTCAGCCTCTATGGACTGGCTGGCATAAATATTTATTTTCCTGTTACAATAAAAAAAAAAAAAAAAAAAAAAAAAAAAAGCTTTGATGATTCTATTTCAAATTTTCTAACATTTACAATGTATCAAATAGAGTTCAAGGGCTTGCTGCAGCAAGAATCAACGGGGCCTGAGAGGTATGTTACATATAGTGATCCACACTATAAATTAAGTTCCAGATCTCTACAAATATTGTAGTTATACCTCTGTGAAGTCAAAAATGCAAGGAGCTTCTTTGTTACGCCTAATTGGATAGAAAAAGCTTTCCACTGAAAATTTTCAGCATACAATTGCTATTGTATGTATTTTTGTTTGTATGATGCAGCTGTATATGGCACATGCTGTTATACCTACTATACAGATAACACTATGGAAAGACCTGGAAATGTGACAAGAAAAGCTTTTCTTGTACTTGGTTAAGCTTGCCAAAAATTGCCATGCTGTGAGTTTCTTTCTTTTTCTGATGAAAAGAAAATTCATGTCACTGCAGTTGTGGTAAGTGACAGAAACAGCCTAAGGTAAATAAACACACAGACCAATTTTACTCTTTCTCCTGAGTTTTCACAAAATAGCAATAGCATGGCTCCCTTGCAGTTAACACAAACCCACTCCAACAATTCCATTACTCAATAATTTAATACTTTCTATAGCAGGTTGATGTAGTCTTGTGCCTTTCCTTGATCTCGGATTTTACAGGTTTAAACACTTCCACTCAATAACCCGAAGAGACCATATATATAAATACTGTCCACCACTACCTGGTGACATTAGTGAAGCAAATTTTTGCCTGTTTAACCATTTCAAATGCTTGAGAACAGCATAGCATGCACACTCCTTATATCCACTTAAGTACTTAACAGAATGTTCATGTATTGATTTTCGAGTGTCTTTTAAACCACAGAAATGAATTACATGTGAGCATTGGAGCATTTGTGAGTTGTCTAAATGGGCATTGATCATACGTAATAACCTTGCTTCCACAAGGATCATTCTCTTTACTCCTTTCCTTCTATTTTTCTCTTTGGTTTGTCTAGCCAACATATAGCATATTACATTAAGATTTAGTCCCATATCACCAGATGTGTCTTAAACATTTTTGTCATAATAAAAGAAAGAAAATGATATTCCACACACTTGTCCCGAGTTCTGCATTAACCTCATTATAGCATTATTTCTCATTCAAATCAATGTAAATGAGAACATAGAGTTTTTCTTTATGAAGGATCTTTCACTATGAATATATAAGCTGCCCAGTGAACCTCACTAAGCATGGGATCAGACTGCTGGAAAGAGAAAAGCTTTCCTACTCAGCCCATACAAAAAGCTTAGAGGATGCTTCATCTTTTGAGGTTTAGCAAAGTGTAACACTTCATCGTTGCCTCTTAAGGCATCCTGCATGTACTCTGCACTGTGAAACAGTTTCTTGAAAACTGTGGAATAGCTCCAAAAAGTTTCTCTGTATTGTGCCAGCTTCACAAAAGTATGTCTGGGTGAGATTGGTCTTAAATGCCCCATTAGTACGGCAGCAGCCATTGCCTCCTGTGGGAGTCACTGTGGAGGGGCGGGCGCGGGTGGCCTTTCTGCTGCCTCCAAGTTCCTGCTTCTGCACTCTGTCTTCTCACTGCTTCGGCTTTCTGTGTTACCGCCTTACTTTATACCAAGACTCTTGTTTGAGGGTTATACTCTTGTCTTGGGGTTTCCTAGTTCATGTCAGAACATGGTTTAGTGGGCATGGTTGATGGTTGGACTCGATGATCTTGAAGGTCTTTTCCAACCTAAATGATCCTATGATTCTAAGACAAATAAATACTTATTGGCAAGAAAGCAGCACAGATTTGCCTTATAAAAAGGGTCAGAAAGCCTTGCGTGATCTAGCCCATACAATTTAAGCAGTAAAGAGTACAATGTGAAATCTTTAACATAGCTCTATCTCATGAAGTCGTGTTGATGGCTGGTGATTTCTATCCATTCTCACAAAAGAGCATGTTGTTTAGCAGAAGCGCTGCAGTTATTCTGACATACAGGGTAGACTCACAAGCTGCAGTTTTCAGTGACTCAGTTTTACTGTCTGAGGGCTGTGGTTTTGCCTTGTTAGTTAAATCCACATTTAATTGCAGAGACAAAATGTTGATTTATTTTAATACAATTGGCAACACAGAGTTTCACCTACAAAATTACAGGCCTCTGTTAAAAATCAGTCCTCCCCCAACCACAGTTCATATCAATAGTCATTGAACATGACTGTACTTCTATCTTTTCCTGCTGTTATTCAAAGGCCAAGAAATGCATAGAAAGATTTAAAAATACCTTTTCTTCTACATGTTTACTACAGGAGTGTAAGTTAAAAACATGTCTAGACAGGGACACATAAACAAAATTAAACTAAATTATTTTACTACAGTATTCATACATTTATTTTAAGTATCCCTTTCTGTGATATTCTGATCAGAAACAAATTAACTTTAAGTAAACTAATTTTAATTAGGTTAACTAAAGCTTTATTTCTGAATTACAATATCTACATGAAGTCAAGGCTGTATTGAAGATACTTTAAATTTACATCTCGAAATAATTCTGCTTTGCTTTCCTGCTTATCCTTTTCCATGTAGACATGGCATCACAGCTGATAGAACAGAACCCAAAGGGACTGACCCTGCCAGTGTGATGTAAAGACTCTCTGTGTAGTCGCCTGGTATTCCCTGTTCCTTTCACCTCCGCTGAATCACGATGTACTTTGTAACAGGAGCTGATATGGATCATTTATAACTGGAACTGTTTTTATACATGTAAGACCATTAGATAGGTACATTTATTAAAACTCAAAAAAAGAGGTTTGGGGTTTTTTCCAGGGTTTGGGGTTTGTTTGTTGGGTTTTTTTTCATTTGTTTGTCTGTTTTTTATTTAGGCTTTTATGGAGCTGTATTTCTTTCAATGGATGGATGGCTAGACAGATAGAAATCCTGGACAGTGATCCAGGAATTGTCTCTCTTCCTTTGTTCCTGTGATATAGTTTGTTTCTTAAAATGAAATCATCTTTAGGTTTTCAAAATGTTTGGAAAATGTCTTAAGGTTGCTACATTTACGAGATAAGAGGTCATAAAAATAGTTAGTAATTCAAATTGTGAGAACAGCACCAAAGAAACTGGGGGGCAGGGAAACAAATCATATTTATATGTGAAGGGAGCTTTTTGCTGACCTTGCTAAAGGCTAGGGAAGGCAATTGCCCTCCAACAGAATTCCAGTGGAGAGAGGACATGTCTCCTCCTCTCAGTGAGTAGGAGCGCCAAGGCAGGTGTCAGCCCAGGGAACTGGGCTTTTTTCTCTTGTAGGCTGTATGCAGGATTACACAGAGAATATGCAGAGCAACAAAGAAAAAGCCTTCACATTCTACAATGCGGTCCCCATGGCTTTCCAAATTCTTATTTCTACATGCAACACTTGCAGACTTGAATGCACCTGCACTGTGCTTTCTTCTAAGATGATAATGGCCAATTGTAATAAAAATCACTGTTCCACCACATAAGTCTGAATTAAGTAACAGGAGCACACAGTGGAGAAGGCCAGGGGATATGAAAACTAGCAAGTAAGTTGTGCCTGTCAGTTTGGTATCCTTGGTCTTTGCTTTATTTTGGTTTACAAAACATTATGTTTCACAAAATGTTTTGTACTTCATTCTTCTGTGCTGTCTTTTATCCAAGGGATCTCAGAGCACTTTACACACATTATTAATTACACTCCAAAACAACCCTGGAGGTGATTAAGTATTTATTATTGTATAGATGCATGAGCTGAAAGAGTGTCTGAGGCACAGGGCCTCATTTACATTAAAGGCCCCTTGGACCACTCTATTACCATAAAATGTCTTTAAAATAGTTGTAAAATAGATTCTTAGGAATGTTAGTACTTCTTTATCCCTCAGAACAATGTAAAGAGCTAGTTTGTTTGCAGGCCAGTTTATGTACCTGATCTTACACTGTGAACTGGCAGTGCAGAGCCTGTTGTGGTTTAACTTCAGCTGTGGACATCTGCAAAGAACCTATTGTATAAGAAATCCAGTGTTGCTCCCAATGCCATTTACATCAGCAGCTCCCTGCTGCAAAATTTATAACTTACACATTTAATCACTGTCATGATTACCCTCTGAAACTGTATTTCCTACTTACAGTGCACAGTTTCAAGAGGAGGCAGGAAGTGTCCCTGTCCTGATCTGGGTGCGGACTGAATTGCTGAAGGTGGCTCAGGTACAGTTGATTAACTTTGCATTGCAGTGAAGTAGTAACAAAGTGGCTGCTAAGTTGTCTCAGAATATGGGTGATAATTTCCATTTGGAAAATGCTCATTTCTTCTGGTTTTATTATCTGCTCTTACCTTTAGTTTTAATTGCTGAAATTCTGCCTAAGTTCCCTTCTAGGTACCTCTGTTCTTTGTTTAGTTTGTCCCTAAATTAATCTGTCGAGCATGGATTTCCCTTGTTAAAACCTTTATGGTTTTTTTTTTTTTCCTTATTCTCTCTCTTTCTTGCTGTTTTCTCAGCAAGTTTGAAGCAAGAAAGGAAATTATATTGCTTTTTCATACACAACTTAACAAATTCTCTGCTAGGAAATTCCTTTGCTTTCTGCCTCTGCCCTGACCTAGGACTCCTTGCTGTAGGGACAGCAGAACTTTGCTTCTCACTAGCACAGCTAAACTGAAGCCATACCTTCCCACATCTTCATTATCCCAAAGCTCCCAAAGGAGGTACAGTAAACTGATTTTCAGCATAAAGGAGGTTAGTAAAATGGAAGTCTGACAATAACAACTTTCCTAAGAAATCATTGCAGTATAAAAAAGGAACTGGTTTGCCTGGCCAGTCTGATTGGTGGCTCCACTTCCTCTCCTGTGGACAGTGATCTAGCAATTTTTCAAAAAAAGCATTTTTTCCTAATCAGACAAGTAGATCCTGTGCATGAAACACTGTGGATAATAACCCGGGCTACACATTTCAAATGAAGAACTGAAGGTGAATCCAAGCGCAAAGTTTCCTTTGTTTGAACTTATTAAGCATGTTTCCTTCAGAGTGGAGCTCAGTTTCAAAATTCCCCACATCTCTGGAGGTACCTCTGAGTATTAGCTCACACTCCAAAGCAGCATGACTATATATTAGTGTGGCACTGCATAAAGGTATATAAATTCCATTTCACATTGTGTCTAATTGGTTCACAATGTCAGTCTGCTACAACTCCTTCTAGTCCCAGGGTTTGTGTTGTCAGCACCGATTCAGGATCTTTGCTCTGTGGCACAGACATCCCTAGAGGTTTCTTCCTGTATAGAGAATTCTTGATGTCAGATGCTGTTTAGACATGCATGTAATTTCTCTCTGCTTTTCTGTTTACACTGATGATGTCAGGATAGTTTTTTAGTTAATTGAGGTACCTTCTGCAGTTACTGCAGTAGCAGAATGAAAAATACAAGCAGTGTTTATTACCAGTTGATTTTGTCCCTCAGCAAGAAGGCTGTGAATTTAAAATACATTTGGTTTAAATGTAGAGGACATTCTGTACAAACTTCAAGGTTGATTTGAATTTTGGGCATAAACCACCTGACAGCTTCCGTTTCATATTTTGCTATTTTAGCTTTTAGTAAGTATAGCATCAGTAAGAAACACATACACAGCTGATGCACAAACCTGTCGATCTTTGCCTTCACTTAATCTGTCCTGACAAGAAGTTGTTGCTGTTCAGTTTAGGAGTGAAATAACCATGAATTGATCCAAGGGTATACATAAGAGAGTTTCAGCTTCTAAATAGGAGGTGTTTCACGTTATCTGCCCTATGACCAAGATTTTAGACATTAACTTAGACATTTATATATCACAAATATTCTATGGCATTTAAATTAAACTATCTCTCTCATCACTGCATTACCATGGCAGGAACCTGAAAATAAGATTAGATAGAAAACAACTGGATTTGATAATGCAGAAAGTCCTTTCTCAGGCAACTGTGGTATAAATGACTCACATTTGCTTTGAGGCCAATTGTTTTCCTCACTCTGATAGAGATATTGCTTCAGGAATTCACTGCTTGCATGATTAGAAATCTATTATTTGCAACCTCTGTATATGCAAAGCCAGTCTACACCAGTTTCTACTTGTACCAACTTCGGTCGTTACCCCAAACAGCTCTTCTGTTTACTGCTTCCTTCCACCAATATACTTATGCCAAAGCCAGTTTTGCCTCTTGTTGAGCTGTCATTTTGCTTAATTTGCCACACCGGCTCCTTTTAATCTTATTCTGTAAAACAGATGGTTTGGTTTTTTTTCTCCTTGACTTCTGTCATAGTCCTTCTTTACACTTGTTGCACGTTAAATTAGTGTATCTTGCTTGCACAGGACCAGATGACTAGAGTTGTATCCAGTAGTAACCAGGAAGCCTTTTTGGTGCCTTGGGTCACAGCATGGATACATCATATGTCAAGTAGCCCTTAGATTTTAGCAGAACTTCATGTTAGTCCCTAGGTACTGACATTCTATTTTATACTGGCAGAATCTGCCTGATTTTTGTTATTTCAATCCTCAAGATCACTCTTCTTCATGTATGATACTGCTGTCTCCCATGTAGCATCTGCTTCTCACCTTTTGTCATCTGCAGATTCAATTATCACACTCCTAGTTTTTGTTATATTTTTTGTTGATGAAAAGATTAAATAACCTTTGCACTGGTCCTTGAGGAATTCTCCATGTAAAGTCCCTGCAGCCTGACAGTTGCTTTCAGGATGACCTGCAGTTCTAACCCACTCTACATTTCTAACAGGTGCCATCTTCTCCTTCTTACATAGTAGTTCTGTATGTGGCATCGGATCAGAAACTTTGCTTTGCCTTGCTGAAGTCCACTTTCTTTTCTCTCAAACACAAATTATTCTTTTTCAGAACGATACTAGTTAAATTTAGCATGGAAATCTTGAAAGTGTTTCATTAGTTTTAAGCACCTTTTTTATAGTCTTGTTCTTTGCCTTACCAAGAGAAACAGAGACAAACTTCTATAGTTTGCAAAAGAAACAGCTGTCCTGTGCTCCTCCATAATATAAATGATGACTTTGGTTTAAAATGCATCATGCCACTAATTAGTTTTTAGTGTACACTACTCTTGGGAGAGTGAGTAACTACTTTCATGTATGGAATAGGAACTCATGGCTTATATGCCCTAAATTAGTATGAGTCGTCGTCCTAGTGGATGTGTCACATCTCTGATTCTTTACGTGCTGTTTTAGTATTGTCCTTTTGGACTACTGCTGCTGAATTATGTCCCCATGTTCAGCACTAGTAATGACTGGGTTAAACTAACTCTTATCTATCCTGGAGAGCACTTGAAAACAGAGTCAGGACACTAGCCCATGATTGCTCCATTTCCTAGCAATCAGCTTGCTCCCTAATTCAAAGACCATTCCAGCTAGTTTTCTCTGACTCCTCCGCTCTGGAGCCAGGTAGCTCTATGCAGCGTAGCTGTGAGCTGCTGACTGCTGTTTGTTAGTGGCACTGCAGATCAGTCCTCAGACCTCCTTTATTTAGCAGAAGCAAACCAAGTGTTTCCTATGCAGTACCCTTGTGACCTGGGGACGTAGTTACTATTTAATACAGTCTTTTGCATTGAAAGTGTCTGAAATGCTCCTAAGACTGTGCTTTCATCATATGATGCCAGGTGTGTATTACATGTCCCTCAGTATGCTGTGAGGGCATACGAGGGCACAAGGACTATTACTGAGAAACTGTCCTTGGAGGAGTGAACGGAACATGGCAGGATCAGTATCCACATTGCCATTGTACTTCTGAAAAGACAACAGGACTGTGATAATTTATTTTAAATTTTAGGCAAAAGCATTGTTTTCTTTGTAAACGAATATTTTAAATCTATGCACACCAAAATTCTGTTGCTTTCAATTAGATATAATAAGGTAAAAGAAGCAACCTCAATTAAACTATACAGGTAAGGAAAGAAATTATTTTCAACTAAGCAAGAATGAAAAGTCTAAACGTTGCATTAGATGTTTAAAGTGTACAGTGAGAATCCCCAATACACATTTTAATTTGCATTTAATATCTGAGTTCCTCTGAGTGAAATCCTGGTTGCTTATGAAAAGCTGAGGTTTAAAAACTGTCTAGTGGCCATAGTCTTAAGGCAGAAGGTCAAAGAAGTCTATTACTGAGAGAATAATTAAGGGTCTGGTCCTCAGCTTGGCTAAATTGATGCAGTTCCTCTGAGGTTAATGGAGCTTGACTGATTTACAGGAGCTGATAACTTACCTTCAGCTCCATGTTTTCAGTGAATAAAATAATTCCTTTCCCCTTTAAAAGTAGAGCTGCAACTATTTGCTAAGAACTATCTTATATCCATTTAGGAAATATTCCACAATGAAGAAAAAAATGCACAAAGAAACTTACTGATATAGATCACCTACAGGGCACCAAGCAAGAGGGATTCATGACAGAGACAAAGGTGAAGGTCTGCTCAAGTTTCAGGGAATCCATAGGGTGCACTTTTTGTGCACTTGCTTATGATGAGTTGAGTAACATAGTGCAAAATATACAGGACTGCTGCTAATCCCGTAAGTGTACCTTATGTGAGCAGATTGATTGTCATTGTGCTATTGTAATATACACTGTTCATATAAACTAGATGCAGATAATGCCTGTGTACAATTTCTCCAACACCAATGGAAGAAACATTGTCTCATGGAAAGATCAACAGCTCCTAAAACATGGGTGTTCAAACATACTGCAATACGTTATTCCAAATATCATGATACTTAACATTTCATTTGCTGAAAAATACTTGAGTTGTTAATAATGTATGGGATTACCATAAATCCACCAACAGGTAGTATCTGTGAGAGCTGCTGAATGAAATGAAAAGTAGGATAATTCAGATATAAGCATGCATTAGGAAAGGATTTAAAGGAACAAACTGTCTCAGTGTTTTCCACTGCTCTTTGATGGGGGTTAGCTTTGAGTTCAGTGAGAAGCATTCAAAGTTCAGGAGTGAGTTACTCTTTCTTAACAATGATAGCCAAATCTACATGAATAAATAATGGTCTTCTATGACAACAGATGGATGGTTTTGTAATCAAAACATCAGATAATTTTCTCTGCTGTCTTTGCTATACACTTAATAAATGAACAGGCTGTTCACTTACTTAACTTTCTTCCCTGGTTTCAGCTGGGATAGAGTTAATTGTCTTCCCAGTAGCTGGTACAGTGCTCTTTTGAGTTCACTATGCGAAGAATGTTGATAACACTGATGTTTTCAGTTGTTGCTCAGTAGTGTTTAGACTAAAGTCAAGGATTTTTCAGCTTCTCATGCCCAGCCAGCGAGAAAGCTGGAGGGGCACAAGAAGTTGGCACAGGACACAGCCAGGGCAGCTGACCCAAACTGGCCAACGGGGTATTCCATACCATAGGACGTCCCATACAGTATGGGAACTGGGAAGTGGGGGCGGGGAATCGCCGCTCGGGGACTAACTGGGTGTCAGTCGGCCGGTGGTGAGCTATTGCACTGTACATCATTTGTATATTCCAATCCTTTTATTATTACTGTTGTCATTTTATTAGTGTTATTATTATCATTATTAGTTTCTTCTTTTCTGTTCTATTAAACCGTTCTTATCTCAAAGCACAAGTTTTACTTCTTTTCCCAATTTTCTCCCCTATCCCACTGGATGAAGGGAAGTGAGTGAGTGGAGCTTAGTTGCTGGCTGGGGTTAAACCATGACACTTTCCTATATCCAAATTTCCCAACAGTAATTTGCAAATAACATCTGCTTGAAAACACTTGTTTCTTTTGAAAGTAGAAACAATTACAGGCTTGTTTAATTTTAATATATTTAACATGCTCAAACATGATAGGAGTATCTGCTGTAGATGGGCACGACAAATGTCAGTCTGGTTGTCAGGGTACTTAGCTGGTGTCCAGGTTAGAGAGCAACCCAAGCCACTTAAAGTGCAACATGGAGCAACTAGAACTGCTGCTTCAATTCTGACAAGGAAGGATTAACCCTTGGCAGGAGCAGTATTGCATCTACCACAGAGGTCCTTTTCCTCTCCTGCACACTGCAAACACATCACTCCAGGAAAAGCATTGTCATGGTCATTGTTTTCCCTGATGGGTGCTGACCAGGACAGGACTGAGATCTATTCCAGTGTACTCTGGAGAAAGCATGAACTCTGTTGCCCTGACTTTCCCAAGTTTACCTGAATCCAAATTTTCTGCAGATCAGTTTGTATATAAAATAAAACTATGGGAATTTAGAGTACAATCAAGAATAACTGAATAACCAAGCAAAGCTGGAAACTTTTTACACAGATTTGCTTCCACTTTTTTTTTTTCATTTTAGTCCTAGCAGAATAACATGTCTACATAAGAAATAACTGAATGCTATTTTGGCTAATGCATTTTCAGTAGAAACATTATGTTACGTTTAAAACATCTCTTTGCTTTTAAAGTCTGGATCAAGAAAAAAAAGCCTAACAGCCATATTGTAGTCTGCATTTAAAGCACAGAAAGATAGAAAACCAGCTCGTAACTGAAACTGATAGAAGAATCATAGACACAGAGCTCCACAATACTGTTTTTCAAGAAACACTGATAATTGATATTAACATGGATGGAGTAATTCTTTGGATTATACAAGGGGTAAAAATAATGCTTTTCTCCAAATGCAAACGTGTAATTTATGAAAACTGCAATATTGTCATGCAGAGTCTCAAAGTGGAAAAAACACAAATGTGCACTATTGTTTTGGGAAATTACAGACTGGGAATAGGATAATCTGATCTAACTGGAACACAGGAGAGTTTCTATAAGCATTATTCCAAGTGAGACTGTTTGTGGACTGAGAAGTTCCACAATTGTCAAAGAATGTGTTTAATGGGTTTCTTCATATATTTTTCTTAAAAGTAGTATTTTTTATTTATTAGCTATATCTGTATTTATTTACTAGATATAGCAAGATAAAGGCAAGACTATGGTCTGTGGGCTACACTCCTATTCGCTTCAGTCACTGAGGCACAGACTTGCCCACATGTAGATGAAATAGTATAGCTGTGCAAATCATGATTGCCAATATCCGTACACTCCCACACGTGTTGGCAAACTCTTCTGCTTTTTTTTTTTTGTGTGTGTGTCTGTGTGTTAGGATTTCCAAAGCCTTATGGGAACTGGGTTCTAATCTGTGGGCTTCTAACTAACAGCACATGGAAATCAGGCAGGTCTAAAGGACTTTATCTGGGGGAGAAAATACCAAATTCTTGTCCACTACACATGGACAAAATAACCTCAGAGACCACTGGCCCAATGCACAGACTCAGCAATCATTAAGAAATTCAGTCAGTATTATGCACATTCTGAAATTAGAGATAATGGCTATTAATAACACTAAATCTTTTCAACTTTGTCTCTATAAGAAGGTCAAACAAGCCAATATAATCCACCAATAGAAGAAAAATATTACTGCAAAAATCTTATAGCTTATCATTAAAATTAATCAGGACATCTTAGTTACTCAGGTCCACTCTACAACAAATCAGTGATTAAATGTCAGGATCCTGTGTTTCTGGTGATGGCGAGGAGAAGGAAAATACCTGAGTAATGGTTAAAAAAATGCTCCTTTAAAAGATAATACTCTGATTTTCTACTATGACAGCTTAATAGCCTCTGACTGATGCAATAGAAAGCACTCACACAGACTTACACCAAAACCACACATATATGCAGACACCATACTGCCTGCTGCAGAAAGCAGTGTCTTCCTAGAAAAAAAAAGGAATAAAAATATTATAAAATATCAACACTCTTGTTACTGTTTCAAATTCTTATTAGTTCCTTGAATGTCACAGTCTTTGCTTGGAGCAATGTTCTTAGCACCGAGTAATATGTTGATGTATTTGGGTATATGTGATTGCAGACCAATAGTGAATGTTCCTTCTCCCAGATGCAAAGCAGACTTAGTTTCTCAGGACAAGTTTCATTTTCAAAATAATGGTCTTCTCTCCTTAGCTTGTGTGAGTGGCAAGAGCTCTGGTGGAATAAATTGTTTGGTCCCATTAATTCTGTTTTTTTACATACGATAATCAAGAAATACGGTTTTCTGGACAGCTTTGATTGCTCAGGCTTGTGATAATGGTCCCTCCCACCTATTGAGTCCTTGTGGAGTTTTATTCACAGACATAACAATTTTTTTCAAGAGAACAACCTTTTACAGAAAGTTTCAGAACTTCTGTTACACTATTCTTTATTTCTGAAAGGTCTGACTTCCTCTAAACAGATATTTATCATGGCCAGATGTTTTAAATACTAGGATATTGTTTAGCTTCCAGAGCCCAATTTTTCAGCTTAATAACACCACTAGGAGCAGGTCTAACAGACAGTGCTATCAGGTCAATACAGGTATTTTTAGTATCATGTTAACTAAATCCAGCTCTTAGCCTTGTCTATGCCATGTGAGTTAGCCTGGTTAGGTATAGTGGTTTCAGCTGGGTCAGTTAAAGTAAGTATCCTGTCAAATACTTAACTGGAAAGGCTCCAGCATGCTTGAACTCTCTCTTTTGCTACGTATTCCTTTAAAACATCATCAGCTTTTAGAGTTTTTATCAACGAATCTCTGTATGCACTTTCTTAACTATAGACCATTTCTCTTCTTTTTTTGGTTCATTTGAATGCAAATCCTGTTCCTCACCGCTGAACAATGGAAATGTCCACAGCCCTCACTTCCTCAGATCAGGGTTCAAATTTCAGGAATCAAAAGAAAAGAGCTCTGCCAAGCCTGAAGAAAATTAGACTGCTTAAAATGCTTTGAATTGTAATACTGCACATGCAATGTGATTTTAATAGTACTGTGCAGTAATTAGGGAACATACTGTGTGTGTATACTGTGCCCTACTACATACAATAATATGTCAGCTATTAATTGGATAGTTTTCATTTATGAAAAAAACCCTTCTCCAAATACATTGAAAGAAACAAACTGTATTCGTAACTATTTTTATTAAACCCTCAAAACGAGTACTTCTGATAGACAGTGCTGGCAACAGATCTGCTTCAGGTGGAACTAGGTCAGTAAGAAATTGTAAGTCAATAGTTGAATTAATTGAATACTTTAATTCAGAAGACAATAATTGAAAGATTCAGCCTTCTGAATCTATGTACTGTAAGAGTGTCTACCTGACTGTGAAATGACAAAGGCTATTACAGTGGAGGTCCTCCTTTCTGAAAGATACGACACCAGAAATTATACCTTCCAAAAGAGAGAAAGAGAGATTTTAAGGCATCTTCTTTGTGAATGTTCGTATAAACAGAAGACTAAGTTTCCTATCTTTAGGCATACCTCACACACCATGAGATTTATACTGGTATTTACTTGAGAGGTAGTGCTTGTTAATTTTGGCTGGACAAGCCTGTTTTCTACCCATGTGGGGGGGCTTGTGTATCCTTTGGGTTCCTAGGTAAATTGTTAATTCATCTGTCAGGAAGGAAGTTGAATAGAATCCTAATGGATTATGAATGTACATAGAGTAAAATTTTTCTTTTTGTCTCTGTATTATGTCATGTACAGTATGTTTCAGCTTAACTGAGTTCCAGAAGGAAAACAGTAATGAGCCCAAGTGGAAAATAGCCCTTGTATTTTATAATTGACATTTAACTTGGTGCTGTATTCCTCTAAGGATTGAAGGGTGGTCTTTGTTCCAGCCATGCCAATGAGAATCCTTCTCTAGAATGCCGTGAGCTCTAGATCAGACCCTAAAACGGAAGAAAATCTCACCCAAAGGTTCAGAATCCGTTACAAAGACCATGAAGAAGCAGCCTTCTCTCTTGCATGCTTATTTACTGAAGGTGTAGAAATTAATCGTTTTCTTAGTAGCATGTTGACAATTAGGAATATGGACAATATAAAAATGGTGAATTAGGGAACTTATTGATTTCTGAGTGTCATTAACAACTCATGATCATGTGTCGTGTTTCTTCTACACTTCAGTGGCATCTTTGCCTTTCTGCTAAATTGGTTCCAGAGAGCCAAGATCAAAATGTTTAACTGGTTTGTGTGGCCCGGGGGGCTGCCAATGTTTTGTAATCATACTGGGCCAAATTCTTCTGTATTTTGATCACTAACTGTTACCAAATTATTACAACAGATGAACTCGTGCAGTAACTATCTCGGACACTGATACTGTAAGACAGATAACTGTTATAAACACAAATCTTTTAAGCTAAAATAAAATATGTTGTGAAGCTTATATTCAACATTTGTTTTCCGTAATAAATGGAACAAGAGTCCTTTCCCATAAAAGGAATTCCTTCTTCAAAAATATCAAGTTATAATAGTGGGAAAATAACATGTGCTGCTAGCATATTGTGATTATATTCAATTAAAGCTTTTTTCCTCCACTTTCCAGACCATAGTAAAAAGAAATTTGTTCTATTTTTGTCAGCACTGCAGACAGAACAGTCAAAGTAAATTAGTTTTCACTGATTTTCACAGTCATCTGTAAACAAGATTTATTAAAGTAATTAAATGAGGATTTTATAATTTGTAAAGTATTTAACTCAGAATTTGGAAGTGTTAAAAGTACTAATGTACTTAGAATTGATTTGTCTTTAGATTATGTAAGACTTGCAGATATTGCTGTTTCCTAATGGAATCATAATCAATTATGAACTATTGGATTCATGCTCATTTTTGTAAAGCATACATTTGAGAGAAGACCTGTGACATTGCCATTGGGAGAAAGGCAATCTTAAAAAGTTGGCATGCATGGGAATGCCGCATGCAAAGCTTGTTGAAGAACTGGCCTACATCTTAATGCAAGCAAATCCTCTACTGCTGTTTCGACTAAGATGGCATCTGAGGAATCTGACCATTGAATTTCTTACTTTACATTCTTTTTCATTCCATTCCACCACACAAATTGTCCTTTCGCACTAACCAGACTATACTATGCTAATTGCCCCAAAGATTTAGCTCCCAGTCTTCTCATCTTCACATTCACTCATTTGCTTGGTATTCCCCAAGGAGCCCACCGCAGAGCAGCGACACGAGAGCCCGCGGCTGCTGCTCTTCGGCCTCCACCAAACCGCCCTGCCGGCTGCTGCTTCCTCCACCCTCGTGAAGCTGCTGGGGCTGGGCCAACTCTTGCATCTGCTGCTCAGGTTCTCCCTGAGTTACAGCCTGCTGCTGATGTGGTTGCAGCTCAAGAGATGCAGCTCAGGAAGCCACCTCCTTTCTTTTTGTCAACGCTTTGTCTGTTTATTGTTCATAGGAACTCCGGCCGGCTCCTTTTAGCAGTCTCTTCTAACCTGGTGTGTCAGCACCAGATGTGTGGCTAATTCTAAGAGATTTTTGATGCTTTCAGAAAAAAAAGAGTGTTTCTCTTGTAAAAACATGTTTGGGGTTTTTTTTTTCCCCATTTCCATGGCTAAGTGGGGTTTTTGTTTGTAAAACACAATGTAATTCTTTACAAGGGAGGTAAGATTTTGTGATCTTAGTTACTCGTCTGCTCTGTCTTCAGCATGGAAGACCGAGATAGAAGGGTTATGGAAGCCACATGCGCTGGTTTTTAATACATGAAAAACAAATAACTTTTTTCATTTTTCTGTCCCAACTGATGATTTCGGTTTTCAAGTGCAAAAGTTACAAAGGGTGCTGCCCAGGAATGCTGAGCTGCCACATCTGCCTGATGGCATTGAGAAGTTTGGGGAACTGCTCAGTTAAATGTCTGATAACATCAGAACCTCTGAACACTTTCTTGTAATGAATCACTCATTCTTATATGTTTCTTATTATTGTTTCAAAACCTTCTGTATGAAGTGGAAAATTAATCCTATTATGTTCACTTTATGTCTTCTCTTTTAAACATTAAAAAAACTAAGATCTATCTATTGCTAGGCTGCTGCGGAAGAATTCTCTAGAGGGGTTACTCCTCTCCAATGGGCAAGTGAGAAACCACAACACTCACCGCCTCTTTCAATCCAGGAGGCTGCTGAGTGAGATGAAAAAACAGTATGCTCTGTTGCAACCTGATCTGCATCTGTTGGAGATGACTGCCAGTCATGCAGGTGATACAAATTAGTGCTCAGCTGTTTCCCCAGGCTATGGCAGCCTCCTGCATCTGTGCTACGGGCTGCAAACCTCAGCTGCATTTTGAAGTCCACCCTCTGATATGCTCTTGCAGTAGGACTGCTTGGCTGCATCCATTTCTACCAGCCTCGTGCAAGAGACATTCCATTGCCAGAACTGTTCTTTGGGCAGTGGGAGGTTGATTTAGTTTGGATTTCTTGGGGGTTGTGGTTTTATTTTTTCCTTCGATCTATTATGTCATCCACTGTAAGTAGATCAGCCTAACATCAACTGGAATAAATATTGACTGGAGACTCTGGGTCCTCTGAAAAACCCCTGTTGCTTATAGAGTGATGTAATTGGCATAAAAAATATTATCTGAAGTAATTTAGTAACAAGTTAAGGGGACTGTTGCTAATTGTTCCCTTTACATCATTCAAATCTGGAAGTATCTTGCTTAATAATTTTGTTTGATCTCTTTTTTCCCCTTTCAGTAATATTTGCATAAAGTTATCTTTATTTCTGCCATTCTCTGACCATCTCACCCTTCCGTATCTTTCCTTGAATCCCCGTGTCATGGTGTTTCAAATTCAAGATTGTCAGTAATTAAAATGTCTGCCACATTTATACTGAATTTAGGCAAACTGAAAATAAAATTTTAGAAAGAGAAAGTCAGAAAACTTTCTTCTTTGCCTTCATGTAATGGGCATGCAAGTAGAGAATAATATTGGCAAATTTCTATTTATGAAGTAATAGCTGAGATTGTTCTACCAGCAATTATTTTACTCATCATGTAGTCTCCTTTGCTGAACAACAGAGGAAGCTGCACAGTCTTTAAAAAAAATATATTTTAAATATATGGAGTAGAAGTGCTGAAAGGCATTCGGAGCCACATGGAGCAATTGCTTCCCTGCTGAAAAAAATATTGGCTACTTTACTACTCATTATTTCACAGATTGCCTTATAACCGTGGTTAAGAGAATGGGACCTGTGAATAATGTATATTTTTTTAATGCTGTAATTGTTTCATGTTGATTTTCATTTTACCATCTATGCAGCCTCTTTAGAAATGGAATATTTGCACAAGCAACTGGATCTGGGTGGTAGCTTTGCCTAAAGATCTGGGTGCGATAGTCCTGACTAATGTAGCTTAGCTGCTCTTCCTGTAGCATCTGGACTTCTGAGCTATACATCGTAGTGCTCTTGGTGTATGCATCTATCAGAATTGTTAAATATTTTTAAAATCTGTGTATTCTCCATTACTGACCACAGCAATGTAAAATTTAGCATTATATTTTACACTATTTTGTAAACACAAGGTATTTTCATTCCATTCTCACGATCAGTGGGTTTGGAATTGTTCTACATATTATTTGATATAATGGTGAAATTTGTTTATTTTATTTCCCTGATAAGAAGATATTAAGCATTCAAACCTTTATAAAAATAAGTATGTTTGATGTATTTAAATGTCAGTATGAGTGACATTTAAATTTAGTACCATGAATATTTTCTGTTATCCCTTTCAGTTTCCTCTGTTCTGCCAGCTGGTAACACTCACTCTAGGGTGGGTCCTGACAGGAAACCTGACCTGCAGGGCTTCATAGGACTTCCTGAGGACTTATCTCATTTGCTTTTGACTGGCAACATTTTTCTATTTTGGTTATTCTTTCTCATTTAAATTTTTTTCAGCAGTATTGGAAAATATTTTGTTAATTTCTAGGGGTTTTGTTGTATATAATTGGAAAAAAAGAAGGTAACGTAGGAAGGTAAAAAAATTACAAAGGTGAAAAGAGGAGGTAAATTATGTCTTCTCTAATTCTCTTCCTCCTCCTGGGACCTACAGAAAAGCCCACTAGCACCAGCACAAGTAACCCCATCAGCCTCTCTGGGCTTTGATCTTACACCAAACTTAGAAGAGAGCAATCTGTAAACTGATGAACTGAGGCTATGGATAGATAAGGCTACAGGTAGCTTTTCCTGAGGCTATGGATAGATAAGGCTACAGGTAGCTTTTCCTGGAGATGTGTAAAGAAGGCAGGACTTGTTTCAGCCTAGTTCACTGTATAGGCATGAAGTAGTACATAGGTACTTTATCAGTGCAATAGCAATACAATACTGTGTGGATTTCATGCAAAGATTGCATTCCTGATTACCCAGGAAAGCCAATTTCTATCAAAATTCAGATCATTATCAGGCAATATATTGTGATGTATATAGAAAAGCTCCTTTTTTCCTCTTATATGCACATCTGCCTGTTTATTAGCCCTGACCTCAAAAATTGGGTTTTCTTTCCATAAGCTATACTTGCATGCATTATTAACTAAAAATTTCCCTACTCTGAAAAATTTTATCAGAACATAACAACTATGTTTTTTTAAATCATTTTTTGGATGCCATTTCATTGTAACAATATTGGCTGAACTTTATGAGGGTTAAAAAACAACAGGAGAAGCATGGAACACTGGTTAGAATTTGAAGCAGTTTCAAAGCAATCATATTACACATCTAGCATGTACCTTCCAAAAAAGGCTCCAGTTCCCAATCAAAGTTTTAAGGACTCCATCTCTCTCTGTTGTCTAGGGAAAGAGCCCATACCTACAGCCAAGCTGGGTATTTAACGTTGCTCACTGGTTTTAAATTGTAAACAAAATTACTAGCTTTCCTTCAATATTACTTAGAATGTGTGTTTTTATTTTTAAAATCATCACGCTGTATATATAGCTGTGACATTAATTACCACATTGGGTATATAAAATGCCAATTTATTTGCACAAAATATCCTCCTTAATGATTGCTAGATGTGCAAATTAGGACAGCACTTATGCATAAACTGGAAAAGGTGTGCCTTTTCTACAGAATAATTAAACATCAAACCCACCATGAAAATGACCAAAGCACATGTTGTTTCTACTGTAAAACAAATAGGAGATGCTGTGTTAACCTCCCCTGCTACAAGTCCCCCTTCTCCAGTAATGTTATAACATGTACAATCTTTAATATGTCAACCCTGCAATAAAAAAAAATCATTTTCTGAGGGAAGACAAGGTCTGTGAAGCCAAGTCAGTTTCCTCTGTAATGACACACACATAACAGTTTTTAGAGGATACTAAAATTATAAGAGCACAAGCCTCTGCCCATTTTCCATTCATGTTTCTATTATGATCAAAATATGTACATATCTGAACTTGGGGGAACATGCTATATAAAGTACCAATTATTTTTATTGCCAAACATGCTATTTGTTTTTTTTTTTCCCATGTTTGCTATTCTCAAAGATAAAACAAGTTAGGATTCTGAGCATATTCCCAAATTTAAATTTGCTAAGAAATACTAATATGAGGATCTAAAAATGCCCAGAGAAGTACATACTTACATAGAGTGTTATATGAAACTTAGAGGATAAGGGTTGCAGCCCACTACTCCTCAGATTTTCAGTATTTCTTGGTTTCAGACCTACCAGAAATATGTATTTAATGGTATTTTAGGTCCCCTCCCTGATCCTAAAATGGAAAAATGAGCTAGGCAGGGGCGGGGGGGGGGGGGGGGGAGGAGAAATGAAAAACTTGAATCAACTACCAGAATTTGAAGACTGCAACCAAGTTTTGGATTAAGCCCACTTCAAGTGTGGGGCTACCATGCTGGTCAATTATTTTATTTAGAGAGATTCATTCTTCCCTAATTAGAACTGGTATTCTGGTGCCAGAAATTGCACTGCTTCTTCCGAAACTGAGCATGTGTGGGTTCGGCTCCTGTCAAGGGCAATTTTTAGCATTCAAATAGTGTGGTGCCCTAGAAATAACTGCAATAGACAGACAGAAAGAATGAGTGAGGTTAGCATACTAGTCACAGTTACGATACTGAGTCATATGTATATATTTATTTCGCTGTTGATTACCAAAGGCAATGCAAAAATTTGAGACTGGGTCATGTTGCATGGACATCTGCAATATTGCTCTAAGTACTACGCTGGCTTGTCAAAGCCAAAATATGAGATATAAAAAGAACAAAGCTCCAGCTTTAGAAACATAGATACTATGGTAGTGCTGGGCTTTCTAATGATAAGGAATTAATTTGACTCTTACTTCATATTGGATTACATTAAACTCAAACTGTGTATAAACTGCCCAGTGTTGATTCCTCTAAAATAGATTAAATGCTCTGTTTTTCAGTTGCAAGCTCTTCAAGTAGGGACAGTCTTTTTGTGTGCTTTGGAAACCGTCTAGTGAACGGTTTGCATTCAAAGTGGAAATGACAAAATTAGTGAGAAGATCGCAGAAATTCCACTGGGGAGGTGCTGGCAAGGATTTAAAAATAAATAAGTATTCTAATGCTTCTCCAACAGCATGCAGCTACACCAGTACTCAGGATGGGTTTAGTGGAGGTTGCTGGAAGGCTGGCAAAATCCTGATTTGATAATGACTTGCAATGATTTCATGGCATTTCTTTGTAGCTCTTAGTAAGAATTAAATTATCTGTCCACTTTACTCTGGGGCATCTGTAAAGGAGGCTGGAGACATAAATATTGATTATTGTCAGCCAATGCAAATTCTTATTTGAATCAGTCTGTTTGGGTAAAAAGGAGAAATTGTATAATAACAATTTTTTTCACAAGAAGAGGCAGCTGAGACACCCTCTATTAGTGCAGCATTCATTATCCGTTTCCTTTGCAGCAGCTATTTTCCCTTGCTCTGCTCAAAAGCATTTCCAATCTGTTGTTCTTACTTATCCTAATACCAGAAGAAGTATTGTCAGAGCAATTAGGAGTCCCAAGTCATTTTGAAGGCTCATTGCATTTGAGTTTGTAGTGTCTTCCCCAGGAGTTTGCCATCCAGCTACAGTTTACTATCCACTAAAACTTAGTGGAAGAAATGGAACTGCTCACAGAGAAAAGAAACCTTAGGGCAAAGAAAGAATCACATGATTCTTTATGCAGCTGTTTGGTAAGACAAAGTTTCTTGAAGATACCAAATACTTAGCGCATTGTACAAAATCACATGCTAACTTGCCTGGTGTACTTCTTGGAGGTAATCTCAGAGAGCGCGTTGCTGCCTTACAGGTTCATTTCGAGACGAGTTCCTGCATAAGAAGTGGCAGGCTATGTGCCACAGCCTCTTTGTCTCAAAGGGCTGCTGCAGTGCAACCTACACTCTAGTACTGTTGCTTTTTGATACGCTTTTCAGGATGTTTTTGCTCACTTGCCCAATTCTGGTAATTCTGGCAGCATCCCATTGTAATCCTTATTTCAATCAATCCTACAGAAACGGGCAAGGCTTTCAATGCAGAAATCTGCACCGATACCGAATCTTCGCAACGCATCTATTCGATTCACCTCTTCTGCCCGCAATCGAAACTCTTTTGCTCCTGCGGAATTAACCCGCTAGCACCCAACTCGCTTCAGAAGAAGAACCCACTTAATTTTCAACTAAACTTCTCGCCTGTTACAAACAAAACAGCTTCCAGCGTGCCTCCCCTGCCCATCGCTCCCGCTCCGGCTCTGCCCTGGCTGGCAGGCGCCGGGCGGAGCGGGAGCCGGTGCCAGCGCCGGCGGCCGCCGTCCCCACGGCAACCACCCGGCCCGTCACCATGGAAACGCACTGCTACACGCTGCCCGAAACACGGGAGGAAAAACGTGCCGGTCTTCCACTTGTGAAAACACTTTAAAATTGCTAAAACACGGGGGGGACGGGGGGGGACGGGGGGGGACGATATTGAAAAACATTGCCGTTTCTGCCAAATAGCACAGGAGATGGATGGCCGCAGAGATAATGTTTTTGTCTTCCCTGTTTCGTTTGTCAAGGAAATGTCTCCGAGATTATCTTTGCCTTTACTTGTAGGAGAGGATAAAAATAGGGCACGTATCTAATGCATACGTGTAGAAATTACGAGTACAAAAAATGCGCGTGTACGTCACAGTGAGAATAGATAGGTTATCCAGAAATACTTGTATACAACATGCGAAGTCTCATGGTTTCCATTTAGTGTAAGCAATTGAAAAAAGAGAATGCATGACATCAAGTGGTTAACTTCTTTTATATATAACGTGTTTCTCTTTTCTGTCTATTTCTGCATGTGTTTGAACGCATGTACGTGTGTGGTTACTTCAGCAGTCTACTTTAGAGGGGTTATTGGTTTAAAACAACAGTAGAATAATCTTAAAATATGATTTGCATTTTGCAATGCGGAACTTATTTATATTCCGGTTTGCTATTAGAATTTCCACAAGGCTATTTCTTGTCTTTGTGTTCTTGTATAGGTGCTGTTCTTCCACAACAGAGGAAAAAGAGACATTAAAGAGTCTGGCATGCAGAGCAGAAGGGAAGGGTTTCATAGGAGGCATATCAGTAAGGGTCTCGAACGAACTTAGGAGTGTCACATTCATCTCTCCTCCAGAGGGACAGAGGCCATGAGAGATAAACAGGGCCTATCGAGCATAACAGAGGGAGATGTCCTTTCACCCTTTGTCGGTTGTGTCAGGCTTTCTCTTCCTGAGGAGCTGGACTCAGCCAGCGTGACAAAGGTGCATTGTCAAGTATGTGTTAGACGGATTATGTAGGAAGTTGGAAATGCAAGACTAAAATTACAGACTATTTAAAACCTAACCTGTAATTGAATTTCACTATACCTCAGGGGTTTCAGCAGTCAGAACGCAGAGGGCATAATTTGAAGGTAGTTTGTAAATGAGAGCAAGAGCCTGTTTTACACTAACACACCGTCCAACTCTCCAGGCTGACTGTGAGACCTGGCGTGTGGCGTGTGTAGCAGCACTAGGCATTGCTGCAATGGTTTGAACCACCACAGTGCAGCTTGGGGTGCAACAGCAATCCGACTGACCCTCTTTCAGCCTACTAAAACTGCTGAACTCTGTTGCTGTACGGAAGGTTCCCTTTCAAAAGTGACTTATTTTAAAATTTTGGAAAAAAACCCATCAGCGCAGCCGTTTCTGAGACTCATGGCCATAAATAAAATATATCAACTCACACTTTTGAAGATCTGTTCTAACTGTTTCTATTGTCTCATAACTCCAATGTGTCCTTGGTTTAATACTTCAAATACAGCTGCATGTAGCGAGGAATGGGCTGTTATAGCTTATACATATTTCATAAAGAAATACAAAGTTCTGAACTTTTGAAAACTTCCTACCCTGCTGAGCATAGTTTTTTTCTACGTAACCATTGTTGTCACTTTATCTTTCCTCTTTCTTCTTTTTTAATTTATTCATTTGTATTTTCTTCTTCTTGCTAGTTAGTATTTGTGTGTTCAGATGGAATTTAAAAAATATTTTCCCATTGCTTTCAAAATACATCATCCAGTTTCCTATAGTTTTAGCTATAGCACTATATAAATGGATTTATTCAGACCAAACATAGGCTGCAAATAATCAGGAAGGGTTAAAGGGTGTTTGGACCTGAAAATATTACTCAACAATGCACAGCTATAAGCCACATTTCCTTAACGTTGGTTTTTGGGGTTTTTTTTGGTGGATCAAAATTAGACTGGATTCGGGTGAATTAGAACAATTTAGGGAAGAGCTATTGCTATTCTTATTGTGGTCTCTCTGCATGTTATCAGATAGTACTCTTGACCTCAGTTTGACAGGAACCTCCTTTGTTTCTCAAAGTTCACAATACTACATTTTTAGACTAAATGTTCAAAACGGTTTATTAGGATATGTGGAAGTTTTTAACAAATAATTAGTATATGCATCTGCTATAGATAATGTCTTTCCGATGGCAAAAATTCTTGCCACTCCATTATTGTCAGTAAAATGACAAAAGATAAAAGTTGTGTCTCAAACTGTGGATGTCCTGACAATATTTCAAAAAGTATTTAGGGTTTCTTAACGGTTTATGTATATATTCTGAAAACTAAAAGGATTTGTGACTCTCATTTTTTCTAGGCACATTTGGCTCTCTCATTTATGTTAGATGAAAATTGTTATTAAATGCAACGATTCATATTTGTCTGGTAGTAGAATCTGAACTGATCTCTTAGGACTTTATCTTATGCCTTGACCTCTTAGGACTGGTCCACACAAGTTTTCTCACTGATTCCAGCAGAAGAAAGGTAAAAGGGCATAGTTCATGATTATAGAAATATGTTGTAATTATCCAGATTCCAAATGCTAAATATTAAGTAGAAGCTGAAGCTCTACCAAAACAAAGATGCATTCTTCTTGTATGGGAGTACCAGTGAACTGTACTAGCAAAGCCACACCCCCGTATGGATGTAGCTATAGTAGTAGCTGTCTTTGTATAGATGGTTACACTCTTGTATGATGAATTTACTGTATCTGTACAGAGTCACTATATACAAGTAAAACAATCCCTTCTCCTAAAATTATAGTTTTGTTCTTTTTGGCTATTAACTTTTGAGCACATTTTTATCTCGTGTCACTGGACTGCAATAACATTACAATCCTTGTCACTTTCAGACTGGAACCACATTTGATCACAGGCATTCAGGAATATTTACACCTGCTTGTAATCCTTTGGAGGATATTTAACTTTACTATATGACACCACTTATTATCAATAATTAGTGTTTATGTTTTATCTTCACAGGAGGTATATCCCATACAGTCATTAACTGAGTACCTTCTTTTGAACTAAATGATTCAAAAGTATTGAAAGCAATTGTAACTGGTGACTCGATTTTATTTTTTTTTAATTCAACTATTTCAGAACTCTAAAATACAGCATACAGACCAGGCAACCTTAGAAATGTTATCAGGAAAGTTCTACAGTTTCAGGCTGGTACTGAAAGTCTGTTTAGCACCTTTTTTACTTTTTCAAAGCAGTAGCACAGTGTTTACATTTGAAATGTTGGTTTCAAACATCTATGTAACCTTTTGAAATCTGAGTAAATTCCAGAAATATATCTACAGTATGATATATTATAAAGTAGATAATACATTACATGTGTGTGTATATATATGTCTCTGTGTGTGTGTCTATACACATGATTTTAGTTTGATACAGGGGGCCACCATACATAGTTCTGCTGGAGCTTTTGAAGTCCCTCATTCTGGCAGTGAAAGGCTGTGGGTTACTGCAGGGTTTTTCCTTCAGTACTTTGGCATTTTGAGCTGGCTGCCTCACTGTGATGATGTGGAGCCAAGAGGTAGTGCTAGTGAAAGGAAGGAAATCAATGTGCCTCCTTTCTATCTAGCCTATGCAAAATACTATCCAAGGTGAAGGTAGCCTGTGTAAGAAGTGCTGCCTTCTGCTGTTGCCCCAGCTCACATGGATGCACAACTGAGTCCATAAACTCAGAAGAGGCACTTGTTTGGAAATTCAGGGAGTTAATTCTTTCCAGTAGCACTGCTTAGCACACACTAGAACTCACGTGAAAAGAAAGAAGTTGCACAGCCCTCTTCAGACTATAACTGTATCCAGCTCCGAAAATACTATTTTGAGCTTCATTTCCCCTTTCCCAACTGGACTCAGAATGGTATGACATTTTATTTCAGCTAGTGATAAGCTCAGGATGGGTTACATTTCCTTCTGGGGCTAGTGAGAAAGCCTTACTGTGGTCTGCTTAAAACATTTGTTTAAAAAAGATGTTAATTAAAGTTTATCCTCTCTAGTGGGAGCTGTTCAGCTCTATCCCTGACAAACCAGAGTGTGGACATGCTACAGGTGTGCCGGAGATTTAAGCGCTCTAAAGTTCTTGAAGAAATTCCAGGGCATAAGCCCATGTTATCTGTTTAAGACGACCCCCAGAATTTTCTCAGACTTAAAAGCTGTGCAGACAGTGAGCCTTCAAGTTCAGACTCAAGGAAAATTAGAACTTTCTGGATACTCAAGTGCTTGAGCATGCCAAGGGAACTAGGAAGCCACCAGCAGTGCCTGGGCACACTGCCCACGGGTACGCTTCCAGATGTCCATAAGAAAGTCAAATGGACAGGAGGCAGAGCATGGTAACACCATAACTGCTCCAGAGCCTCCTATTTTCAGAGCAGACTTAGCTAAAGTGCAGCACTGGCCCCCAGGCTATTGCTTTCCTGAGAGAAGGATCTATGATGCTATACCTCAGTAATTTGTGAAAACTCTGCCTTTTGCAGTGGCAAAATAGTGCTCAAAGCACAACCATTGCATTTCACATGGGTCTACACAAAAATGTCCTCAAGCACATAGTGTAGCAATGGATAACTTGGATTGCAAGAGCTCTGTGCTATTTTTCATTTGTACAAATGAAAAATTACTACAAAGCTGGACTTCACATAATGATGACACTTCAGGTGTACTGATTCTGTTCAACCATTTTCCCCCTTTCTGGCTGTAAATGTATAGATCTCCAAATAATATAGTGGCTGCTAAAATATTGGTGACATCCATACATTAAATAAGTATTGAAAACACCTGAGACAGTAGACTACCTACTTCTTTGGGGTGTTTTTTCATGTCTTTACAATTCACACATAAGTGAAGGTGGCTCTGTGGTATGTAACTGTAACAAGTGCTTTTAAGTACATTATAAAATCTCACCATGGCAACATCTTTCTTATCATTGTATTTATAGTGAGAAAAAGAAAACAAGCAAAAATAATGTTAACCCTGAAAACTTTCTGAAATTTAGAGGTCGAAAGAGTATCCTAAGTCAGGGTTCTTTTTTTCATAGCTGTCTGTAAAGATCCTTGAACATGTTACCAGAGAAATAGTAATTAAAGGTAGAAACAGAAGGTTTTCTTCTTTTGATTCCAGCTTTATATGAAACTACCAAATACCTAGTTTTCGTTTGGGTCACTATGACCAAATACAACTTGATTCCAATAGAAGAAAGTTAGAAAAAAGATAGCACATTTGCTTAGCTCCTCTGAGACAACCACACTGGGCATGATGCAGAAGCCCAGGTATAGTCATAGAAAGAGATATCGGTTTGGAAATTACCCCTCAAAAATCTTCCTGTCACCCTATACTCTGGCATCATGTAAATCTGGCTCAAAATGGATTGGCAGTCTTCTTGTAGGGGCTTTACATGCCTTAAAGGAGTGGCAATGTTTTCTCTATTCTCTTGCTACCTCATTTCTGGAGTCTTTTGAAGGCTTGGAAATGCCTGGGTAAATTGGGAGGAATAATTGTAAAAGAGTGCATTAGGGTGCCTGCACTAGAGAACTGCACTTTAAGTGCTCCTCTTGGTATCATCTGGCGGGCTACAGCTGAAGAGATCTTCCAGATAACATGATTCAGAATAACATCAATTATGTCTGTACTTGCATTTTCTCTATCCCTTTCCCTATAGTCTCCACAGCCCTGTGTTATAGAAACACTTTATTCAAGCAGTGTGAAAGAGGAGTGCAGGCTCAGCCAAAGGCTCAGATAAACCTAAATGCAACTACAATATCTCAGGCCATCGTTTCTCAGGTAAAAAATGAAAATGGACAGATTCTCAGGGAATTCATCACCTACAAGTTCCTTGCAACTGTAGGTAAATCTGTGGATGGTCTGAATATCTAAACAAACCATACCACTTTGACACTTTGCGACAGATATAGGATCTAGAGTTTAAACACCTACTTTAGAAATTATTGGATTTATTTCTTACTTCACTCTAGTGCATTCCCATTCATCTAACTTTTTTAGAACAAGTTCTTTGTTTATATTCAATATAAATAGGGAAGGAAACTAAGGGAACTATAAAGAGATTCTGAATTAAACCCAAAAAATCCAACTATTTTTAATCCTTCATGAATTTTTCATTACTACTTCCCACAAAACACCTCCTGCCTTCTCCAAATGTTCTAAAAAGTGCTGCCATTCTTGGTGGATAAAAGCAGTATAAAATAATTGTCTTAAGCAAAATTCCTTCTTTGTTTTTCTCAAACAACTGCTATGTAGAGACTTTCCATCCAGTGTCTTCTGCAGTGGGAATAGGTTCTTTAACTGTCAGGACAGTAAAAGCAGTTAGCTATGCTTACATATCTGTATGGGACCTTGAGCACAGAGACAAACTCGAAGGGCCCTTTTGCTCATTTACACAGAGAATTACAGCATAGAAAGTTCACTCTCAGTCACTTCTTTCTGTTACTGTTTTTAGGGGGAAAAAAGTGGTGCTGGTATCAAAGCAAGTAGGAGATGCTTGTTCTTTACACTGTGCCAGTCAACTTTCTAGCCGTGGCAACCTGAGTAAATTGGAGTAGAGAGGAGTGTGGGGGAGAGGTCATAAGCCCTCGCTGGAATTATACTATTCTAGATAGCTCAGGCTGAAAGACAGACAGTCTAAAATCTAGCAGAGATGGTATTTATTAAATACTGAGTCTAGAACTGGTTGAAAAACTTGTCAAAGTTTGGCTTCCTTTCTTTCAAAGATGTTTTCCCCTATAAAATCAGGTGCCCTCATAGAGGTTATCTTTCAATCGTTTTGGTTTTACAGAGGCAAAGATTTCACCAGTTCCACAGAAAACTTTTCAGAACAGAACAAACAGTAAACTTTCCAGACAATTTTTTAATTCTGTATTGTTATGTTGAACCTAGCACAACAGATTCCTGATCTATGAACTATTTCAATCTAGTAAGTTGTGATAATACACACTATGGCATACACGTTGGAGCAAGATTTTTTCTGCTTGTACAGACATCCCAAATCTTATTCTGGGATGCCTTAGGTAGGAACGGGATGGCACACGCACATGCTTGTAGGTTGAATCACATGCTGGAGGTGCCCAATCTAACAGCTGACATGATAAGCAGGCATCCCACCACACAGGTCACCTAAATTGCAAGGACCACTTTATCAGATAAATATTCTCTGGCTGCTATGATGAATTTAAACCTTTCTCCTGCTTCAGGATTAAATGCACAAGAAGCAGCCAGTGGTGAGCCAGTCATTTGTGCCCATCATTTAGGTCCTGGCAAAAGAAAGAGGCAGCCAATGCAGTGAGCATAAGGCAGGGACCACATAAGTTTATTTTGGAAATAATAAGTAATAAATACTTATCAAATCAGTTGGTGTGGGGCTAACACGTAATGACCTTGATAAGTGACCAAAACTGACGGTGTTAGGCATTCAACAGAGAAGGCCTTACTGAAGGAACATTAAGTGTAAAATGACACCTGACTTCAGTACGCGCTTTGCTTAGTCCAGGGCACTGATACATCAGAAATTAAGTCCTTGCTAAGCATAGGTTGCCCTTGACTACTAAAACCGGAAACCTTGAGCTGCCTAATACCATGGCATGGGGAACAGTGAGTGAAAAAATGTTTTTGTTCTGGGTGTCTTCTAGACTATAGAGAAAGTGCATATTTTGCTACTCTGGTGCTCAGAGTGATCAGCAAAGCTTAATTGTTTGCTTAAGCAGCCTTTGGAGCAGTGAGAGCGAACAGCTATAAATTGGCAGGGGTGGCCAACGCTGTTGAACAGCAAAAAGACTTTCAAAGAGAGAGTTTTGCTCCCAAGTGCTTATTGTCAGCTCTTTGAGTTAAACAGATTTTAACAACCCAAACAAAAACTCCACAGGGGAGCTTTTTACAAACAGAAAACAAAGGAGCCCTGCTCCAGCTACATCAAAGCTTCCAGTCCTTCATAACCTCTGGTGGCAGCTTGTTTCATCCAAGGCCTGTAACTCAATGCTAATGTCAGTTTTCCCGCCTACCAATGAACCATTTTTCTGGAGTTTCCTGATTTAGCTTTTAGCTGACTTCAGAGAAGAAACAGGATTGCTTTAGGCAAAGCTACAACCATCCCCATTACCATACCGTGGTTGCCCCCATGAAAGGTGCCTGAGAACATGGTGCTGTCATGAAGGTTTAAAGCCTTAGGTGCCTCTGGATTTGCTTACGTTGAAGACATCCTATTCAGGAGATTTCCCTTACTATACCAGCCGCTTTCTCTTGTGCAGGCTGGGAGAACCGAGAGGCAGATTTGGGCTGGTGAATCGGAAGATAATATGATAAAATTTATTTTATTCTTTTTTTTAATTCCATTTTTATCCCTCAGCCCAATGTAAATAAGGGATAGTAATAAGAGATTTGAATTTATAAAAACTTCATGGTAGTGAAATTTCAGGCACATTTAAGAGAGAACAGCATTGTGGAGTTTTTAATGCAGTTTTGCTCAGAATATGACAAAATTTAACACTGCAGTTAAAAAGGGGATGTTCTTGTAGCTCTGGATAATTAATGACAGAGTAGGATGCAGCTTCATCTGAATAAAAGGCAGAAGCGTCTCATGGCTGCTCCACTTTGATGTGACACAAAGGAGTACATACTGCACTGGTAAATCCATACCTAATGAAAAAAAATATGCACTGGTTGTTAAAAAAACAAGAAAAGAATATTTAGGCAAGGTGGAGAAATGAAATATATGGTTGTATATGAGACGTTGTAGGTACAGTTGAGATTTCAGTTTTATGAAACCAACTGTAAGTTCTGAATCATCAAAACCCACAACATTACAGACCATCCAAAAGTTATAATATTTTTTCTTTCAAAACATGTGCTTATAGGCAAAAGACATTAATGAAATCTGAATAATTAATTTCTCAAATCTTTGTTATACTGTATAAATTTGAGGGGGAGCATTGAAAAGGGGAAAATGATGATCCTTATCCCAACACAACATAACGATCTCAAATTCACTGGAGTCATCCTGATGCCTATATTACCACTTCAATTTCCCTGCTTGTTTTAATTACCCAAGTAGTCCCATCAGTACAACATCTACTTCCAAACACACTGTGTTGCTTCCTCCTACTCTGCAGATCCTCTCCTTGCTGCTGGAGTGCTATGTTCAACTCAGCACAGCAGAGACTTACAGCGCTGGATGGATCTAGCTTTGAGTAGACAGTAATTATAAAGTGACAAAATGCTGTAATGCAGAGTGCTGTATCTGTCTCAGTACCACACTGTGATGGGAGTACATAAGAATATGTCTGTAATATTTCACTGTTATTAACAAAATCTTCGGAGTTTCTACTTATTTTGGATATGTCAGGTTTTGGGTTCCTAACTTGAAATACTTCGAAGAGCCATAAATTTTAGAAATTCATAGAAAAAAATGAGAGGCTCAAAGTGCTTCAGGTTAAGGACACCTCATTTTTTTAATCTTAAGCGAATACTATCTCTTCCCTGTAATATGCATGTAAAAGCATACAGTTATCCTCCTGCATCAGAGTCTGTACTTCTGTACTCGAGAATAGACGGTGGGAGTTGGTTAAGAATGTGTACTAGGAAGAACTAGTGCTACAGCACTGTTTGGAAGATAAGCATTTCCATTTGTTTCTGACAGTAAGACTCCTCTCTTCACTGAAGTCTTTCTGCAGTTAACTAAACTTCTTTCAGGCCAGCAACTGCCTTCAGATTTTAACAGGCTGATAGGAGGAGGTGAAGAGAAAGAAGAATTCATCCTGTAACATCCCTCATCCAGGGAACAAGTGGATCAGCTGAGTCGGGGGAAGATAACTAAGGAAGAAGCTTATAGGTAAATGATGCAGTGGGATTTGAAAATTAAGGAAACTGAAGAGGATCCATCTGGATTGAGTGAAGGACGGGCAAAAGAAATACAAAAAAACTATTTTAGGGAATCAACATTAGAGCAAATAACGAGGCCACTGACTAAGCCCTGCCCTGAGGTTAAGTAAGGGAGCAGGATGTGGAAAATTACTGGACATTACATGAAAAAGTGCTGAACATGATTGATGGGAGTGTGAGAAAATGACTAAAGTTACAGATAGCACCACGCAGCATGGCTGGGTTTCACAGGTGGTTGGGGGGGAGTTTTGTGAGAAATGAAACAGAAGGCCCAGCTTCACAGATAACTGGGGAGGTGTTCTGGAGACCTTTGGGGGAGAAACATCTTGCAAGGCACCAAGGTAACTGCATCACTAAGACCACAAAAGACTAAGATTACCTAGGTAGTGGTATCAGAATTGGCAAATTTGGGATGGATGTAGCAAAACTGGGGGCAGTGGAGAAAAAAGTAATTAGGTGGGTGTTGTGGAGGAGACAGGAGCAGAGGAAGTGGGTGGTAAAAAGGCGGGAAATGAAAAAGGGATATTAAGGTACACAAACCACAGGATTGGGGAGGTCTGGGGTATCTGTTGGGCAGCCCTGCACTTGACTGCCATAGCTGGAGGAAGACAATAAACCAAACCCACCCCTCTGACCATGTTGCACAAGCAAAACCTGCTTCTGCACCAGTGGAAGCGAGGCAAGCAGCATGTTTTCCTGGGGTGCCATGGGACACCACCCCCAGATCAAATGGCCATTCTGGTATCACCATGTCAGTGCCCAGTCCAGGTCCGCCAACATCCACAGCTGCTCATCACTCCCTCTCAACATGACTGACCAAACTAAAAAGTACTTCTGCATTTAACCTGCAAAATCATCACTGACTTAAAAAAAATGCACTAAAACCTGTTGACAGAAGCAAAATATTTTTGTAAATATGATTTTTTTTTTTTTTTGGCATAGAAGAAATGTGTGAGCATTTAGAATTCTTTCCCAAAGACAGAATTGTGCCCTTACTGCCCACGTGATATGTAGTTTTTATCAGGAATAAAAATAATTGTAACTATCCATTAAAAAATGTAAAAAGCCCCCAAAAAGGAAAATTGTTTCACACAACTGTTAAAAGAGACCTATGGGGCTTGAAAGAAACAGTCATATTTTTCATTGTTCACTAAACTCACTGTTCTCTAGTTCTCTTACTTGTACAGATTTTTCAGACAATATTTTGGTGCCTTTAATAAACTGGGCAGCTGTGAAGACCTCATCCCTACCTTTGGTCTTCTCATCTCTGTACCTCTCATTTTCTTAAGTCAAATGAATGATTGCATAATCCTGAATAGTGGTACAGACTTAAAAATATCACCTAGGATCATCCTGCTTTTCATTGTGTCTGTGTAGGCTGAAGAATTCTGTCTTTGACATTGTATGTAAAAGATTTATTTCTGTCATCAACTGGAGCATGGCATACATATAGATTCCTCTTGAAACCTCAACAGCTGGTTACATTTTTAACAATATCTCAGACTGTGAAGTACCTGACACATCAACCAGATACTTATTGTCTTAAATGAAAAATTATTTTTTATACTGTCATGTTAAAACTTGAAGGTTCAGATTCCAACTGCTTCTGAGTACCTTTTCCCTCATAAAGAATTTTGTCAAATTAAATATTTGTTTCTCAGGAGGGGGTGGAGGGGAGTGAGCACAAGTGCAAACATTCATTTTTTCTGCTACATCGAGCCCTCTTTAATTATGTAAAAATTGACAGTTGTCACAATTCAGAGTAATAGTTTTCAGTGTATAAATTACATAAAAGGAAAGTGTAAACTTCCTATGGTTGTGGCTGCAAGGTTGCACAGAAAGGATGCAGTTAGTCGTGCAGCCTCTTCCAGGCACAAGAAGTAATTCACACAGGTTTCTACCCAGGGTTGCTGGCAAAGGGGCAGGTGACAATGTTCATGGGGGAGTGACGTAGCAGGGAGCTGGAGTATTGCCAGGCTGCCTGAGAAGCTGTGCTACATGTGTTCCTCATACCCCAAAATTAAATAGAAGCAATGGAACTTGAAACCTGCTCCCATCCCCACCATTCCCTACCCCTCCAATGCATTTGGCAGAAATGTTACTGGCTTTCTGTAAGTTCACTTCGTCAATTTTGCTCTTAATGTTACTAGGCAGTAATCATACATTTTCAGAGGAATTTTAAATATTACAGAATATTCCTATAGGTTACATGTTTATGTGCTCTTTTCTGCTCTTTTTGCAATAAAGAATGAGTTGCTTTGACTCTGGTGAGAAGAATTTAGGTCTGGTTTAGGGTTTCAGAGCATATCCTTTGTGTTTCCAACAGTTTTGCTTCAAGGTACTGTACCAGTCTTCTGTGCTGGAATAGCAGATAAGGAAAAAGATGTGGACATGCTAGATTTAGGATACCTGTAAACCTTCATGTGCCACAGCTGTGGAAAACATGCCTTTTACTAGGTAGCAGAGTGTTTGTAAGTACAGATGAAGTGTTTTGCAGCTGGAAAAGGGGAAATACCAGTGTTGCTATGGAAAGTATTTCAAAGACTTTCTCTACACTATTGCTCTGGACAGCCATATCGAAATGTTGAATTCAAAACATGGGAAATGCAGAGAGGGCATTCCCAAAAGAACAGGCACAAGAAATCTATTCTATGAGAGGCAGTTTAACAGTTTAGCTTGTTTAGCTCAACAAAAGAAGGCTGAGAGGAGATACAATTACTCTTGGAAAATGTAACTGCAAAGTAAATACCACAGAGGAAGAAGGGACAGCACAAAACCAGTTGTTTGTAAACTGACATCAGATAAATTAGAAGCAGATTTCTAGCTAGGAGAGAAGTTAGGATGTAGAACAACCTCACAGTAGCGTCAGAGACAGACACATGTTTAGATGGACTTAAGAAGTACTGAAGGTCCAGCAGCACGTGGACACTGACTTATCCCGTTTGTTTCAGTCTCCGCTTGCTGTACAACTATGCTGACTCCATGGTTTCAACTGGGTTTTAACCACAGCAAAATTTTTATTGAATGGCTTGTATTCTCAGTTTTTAAGTTCATTAATTCTAAATCTCTTTGAAATGAATAGGAGAAAAGTTTCTCACTTTGCTGTCTGAATGGCAAGTATTGGATCAGAAGTGCATGTCCCACCTTTTAGAAAGAAGAAAACTGTGCAGTTGGAACTTAAAAATTTGGCACTAGAGGATCTGATTTTTTTGAAAGATAACAGGAGAGAGTATTCATGTTTTAATTTTCTATAAAAGCTTAGGCTTAAAGACAAGCTTTAAACCTGTGAAAATAAAGGAATGTAACAAAATAAGTGACAAAGCTGCAGTGGTTACAGTACCAGAATTCTACAGAAAATGTGTTCCATTATATTAATGAAAATTAAATATGTATTTTTCCTTGCAATATAGATGTTTTCCATTACCTTATTTTCTCAGTAATCAAGATATTGATTAGAGACCATTTAAGATATACATTTCATTTCAGAGAAAACCACAGGTAGATAATTAACTATACGCCAAGTTCAGTATTGTGTCTAAGAAATGTGTTATTTCTAATGAGACTATTTCTTATACTACCAGAGATACTCTCGTAGTTTCATTAGTGAAAAAACTTCTGAGTGTTAATAATGAAAGCATATTGATAAAAATATGAGGCACAAAGTAAAGAAAAATTGAAGGGCTGTGACAAACAACAAAACCTTCTGATGTCACCACCTATTCTGTTGAAGTATCAAATACACTGTCATAACTACATGTAGAAAGACTACAAAGTTTGCAAAACAAAAATTTAAAGATTGGAAAATGCCAAAATTTAAGACTGTCTATGTAGCTGTACTTGTATTCTTCATGCATTTGCATTTCATAATCTCTCAGCACTTTTTCCATAGGACCCTTACCTTTTCGAGTGCCAAGGGTGAACAGTTCTCACAAAAAGCTGTTCAGCACCTTCTGATACACTTTTTATGCTGTGTGTTGCACCGGTCTTATTTGTTTCTCACTGTTCAAACCGTCTCAGAAGAGAAATAGTTCCCATATAGACTTTTCTGTCTCATTTATCACTACTGTCTCTGAGGGCTTCACAATGACTAATTAATTTAACTTCACAAACTCTTGCGAGATAAGGGCTGGCATTTAATTGAGGCACAGAGAGATGAAGGACAAAAGTATCCTCTAACTTGGAGCTGCACTGTTAAGATGCTCTGAACATGATGTTTAGAACAATAAAGTTCTCTATGTTCAAATTACAAGTCATTATTCATCTCAGTTGCAATAAATAGTGCTCAGCATTTCTGTCAATCAGAACCTAAGCTCAGGACAGACACCTAGAAAATAAGAAATGAATGGCTATGAAAAATTTGGTTTAAGTGCCTCGCTTAATGAGAGAAGGATAGGAAATCTTTGACAGATGCAGAGCTATAATGTGATTTTCTGAGGCAGCATTTAACATTTGGGGAGTGTTTCTTTTCTAAAAACTCCCCTGCCTCGTAGCTCCTGACTAAATTCAACCACAAGGGAAATGCATGCAAGATATGGTAGCAGAGACAGGTGACCCAGGAGGAAAATAGAGACACTGTCCAAGCTTGCAGGGATGGGGTTTGGAAAGCCAAAGCCCACCTAGAGTTGAATCTGATGAGCGACATGAAGGGCAACCAGAAAGGCTTCTACGAGTGTGTCAGCATGGAAAGAAAACAAGAGAAAACACAGGCCCACTGCTGAATAGCGATGGGGCCCTGGTGACAATGGACATGGAAAAGCCTGCTGTACTCAATAACCTTCCTTGCCTCAGTCTTTACTAGTAAGACCACCCCTCGGGAATCCCAGGTCCAAGACCACTGGAAAAGTCTGCAGCAAGGAAGACTCATCCTTGGTGGAAGAGGATCAGGTTAGGGAGCATTTAAACAAATTGGACATGCACAAGTCCATGGGACCTGACAGGCTGTACCCATGAGTGCCGAGGGAGCAGCTGATGTCATTGAAAGGCATCTATTATCTTTGAAAGACCGTGGTGATCAGGAGAGGTTCCCAAGGACTGGAAGAAAGTAAATGTCAGCTCTCTCTTCAAGAAGGAGGATTCAGGGAACTACAGGCTAGTTAGCCTCACCGCAATGCATGGGAAGGTAATGGAGCAAGTCCTCCTGGAAACCACTTCCAAGTCTTGCCCTGTCCCCCCCCGAAACTTTCTTCCTTGGTTTCTGCTTCCTTACCCAGTTCTATTCTACCTCTGCCAGCTTACTTTTCAAGACTCCAGTTGAAACTCATCTCTGTCATTCACTTTAATGCAGACCTCACTGGTAGGTGTAAAACCTTCCTCCACCCTCCTTCTCTGAGCTGTCTTTCCCCTTCACAGTAACTGTGTCCCAAATTAGTTTCCTTCACTTGGGTTCCCACTTTTCTCAATCCCCACTTCCACTTCCTATGCCCTTCTCCCACCTATTTGCTGAGCTAGGCTAAATGTTTTTTAAAGGCTGAACTGCTCTGTCTGAAACTTTCTCTAGCTAAAAATAAATAGCCTGAAGCAGACAGCACAGAAAATACAACTCATGTGGTTGAAGTTTCTCAGTGCTTGCAACTGAAAACATACTCTTACAAAGCAGTGTTAAGCAACCTTAATAAGAGACAGACCTACCAATGTGCCAATAGCATATCTCTTTAAAAAAGTCCAGGATTCCTAAATGCTGTCCCAAGCAGCTAATGTCCATTATAGCACAAAATAGCATGTATACTAACCATCCGTTAAAGCATCTGATAAAAAAGCAGGAATTTTTCCAGGAAATAGATGAAAATACTTAAAGAATGTATTAAGTATTCAAAGACTTAAACTATAATATGCATCATTAAGCTTCTTTAATTCTAATGACCAAGATATTGAAAACCAAAATGTGCAAACAAATACTGCCTAAAAATTAATAACACAGAGTGATGTTTTGCCTGCAGAAACACACACAAATCCTACTGATGTCAGTGCATAGTTCCTAGAGGTCGTTATTTGGAGCTCATGTCTGCAACCATGAAGTTGCATTAACAGTTTATTTGTGTGAAGAAAATTAACTACCAACCTAAAGACTATAAATTACTCTATTAAAATTTTTAGAGAATGCTTGTGAAAGCAATAAATCAATTAAAGAAAAATCACAAAGCCACAATAATTTTTTTGAAATGAAGACAGTAAATTCACAGTTGAAATTATTTCTGCTGTACTGTTCACAGGTATACATGTGTTCTATAAATAATAACTGCTGTGTTAGTGGCAAAAGAAGATTTTTAGGATGCTGTTCAATGGCTAACAAGGATGAAGTCAACTGAAACGTATTTTTAAGCAGAGGATAAATCTTTGTTTGAAGGCTTTATAAAGGAACTTTATAAATTTAAATAAAAATCTTGGATTTATTTTGTGTACTTTAGACCTCACTTTGGCCTCTGATCACAAGAAAACTGGTGTAAATCTGGAATACCTCCTTTGCAACCAACTAAGGCTTTCAGAATTTATGGTCCCAAATCCAAGAGAAGAATTTAACCCAAGGGCCCAAAGCCAGGTTTATTGAGCAAGAGACATTTGGTCTGGCTGCAAGACGGAGAGGCTGTGGAAGCTGGCCAGCTTTTCTTCCCAAGAAGTGATGTCAGACTAGTCAGTAGATCCCTTTGGGCATTAGACATCATGGGAAATAGCCAGACTCTCTTCTGAATGGGAGCTGTTAGAAAGCACCAGCTGGCATCTCTTTCAGAAGGCTCAGGGGAGACGGCCACCACCTAAAAGTGCCTTACTGGTTGTTGGCCTCTTGTTTCAGGGCTGCTGTGACTTGCTCTCAATCCTCATTCTTTTTGTAACATAATGTAATTTAATTTATGACCACAAAAAGTGCAACAAGAAAGGGAAAAGATGAAAAATATTATGCTAAATACAACCAGCCATATACTTGAAAATGTAAACATCAAACTATTCCCTAGATAAGTAATTACAGGGAGCTTCAAAGAGGGAAAGGCACATTTTTAGCAAATACATCATATTTTGTATATGCTGCTTTTGCCTGAAGGACAGTCTGGTTTTCTACAGGAGCACAGCAAACTGCTTTTAAAGGGATCATCAACCAGAGTTTGTGGCTAATCACTTGGAGCTCCCATGAGACATGCAGAGGCATGACATGGGAAAGAAAATAAAAATACAAAAGCAAATCTTGCCCATCTCCAGCATGCTCCTCTTTCCATCCCGAGACCCTGAAGGATGGCATACCAAGCCACACTCCAGGGTAGTGGGTAACAGGAGGAGCCATCCTCTGACATATTCCCCCTTCCCAGCTCTATGAAATTAGTGCTGGATAAAACATCAGGAAGAAATACTTCTGCTCCTACTCCCTGGTGTCAGTACCATACAGGGAGCTAGAAGGGCTGTGCTGGAAGGCTGATTTAATAGCACCAACTGTGAATAAATGCCCTTAACAGGCTCCCATCCCACCCACTGCTGCAGTTGCCTCTTCTGGGAACTGCACTGGGCTGCTGTAAATGTCTCCTCCTTCAGCCTCTGCTCTCAATTAGATCCCAAAGTCCTGTCTCTGGGGAGAGACATAGGCGTAAGCTCTGGCCCCCATGAACCCCCATGTCTCCTTCCACACATTTGGACTACGCTGCCAGAACCAGCTCATAGTCTTTCACTGGTGCATTCCCCTTCGCAGGGTGCAGAGTTAACTGAGGTATCCACTGCTCCTACTAAGTCCAGCGAGTGCTGCAGAGAGGCCTCTCTCCATGGAAGCTCCAGTATTTGCAGCATGAAATTTCCTTTCAAACTCTGAGTCATTGCCTCCTTCTAATGGCCTTAATCCTCTCTTGTTGGAAGGGAAGGGCATTCTGTAAGGTGGGCTGTTATGACTTCCTTCATCAGTTTGTAAAATCTTTAGCATTTGTTACGAGTAGATCTGGTCTGTTTTTCAGAGCTCTAGTAGAGGAAAAGTAAACAGGAGGGCAGTGGCTGGTTTATGTCCTAGTTTGCTGCCTTGGGAAACTGCCTGCTTTGGCCATTCCATGTGAGAACCACCTAAAAGCAAGCACTGATGAAAAGTTTCCTGAATAAATATCCAGGCAATTTTTTTTAATCATTGTTTTATTTTCTAAAACCTCTTTTTCACCTCAAATAAAAAAGCCCAAGAAGATCAGTAGTGACTAAGATCTGAAATGTTTGACTTGTGTGGTCTTTCTTAACAGCTTTCACTTTCTGAAACATGTTTGTTTGTGGGGAAAAGCAGCTCCTCCTGCTGCTGGTATTCTTTGTACTAGCTAAAAAGATACCTTGGCCAAAAGATGCTGAGGAGTAGATCTAGTAGACTCTTTGCAGGTGTAAAGAATTTTTTCGTAGTTCCAATTTACAAATTAAGAGATTTCTTATTTAACTTTTTCTAAACTTTTTGATTAGATAAATGGGAAAAAAAGCCAGAACGCCAGTAAGTATACAATAAAAAAAATCTGGTAGCATAAGGATGAGTTGAGACCAACTCTCATTTGCGCTCCAGTGTTCATCTTTAGACAACGCAAAGGAGAATCAGAAACAGAGCCCGAGGATGCCTCTGTGAGTAATTTAAACTCATGTTTAAATCTCCCTTGTCTGTGGCAGACCATTTTACCTCTGGCAAGTATTTTCTGGTGTCCTAATTCCTAAATACTCACATTTTGCATTTATTATCTCCAGCCCTCTGTAACAATGTTTGTTTTGAATGAGTGTGGAGTTTTATGAGGCTGCATTATTTGATTTGTCCGATGCTTGAAAGCAAAGGGACTGACTTAAAATCAGTGAAACTATTTTCTTGCATTGTGAAAGGGAAAAGATAAACTTCACATCTTACATGTTAGGAAGACTTCCTCACTCATTTACTTTAAAAGGTTTTAATTTAGCAAACGGAGTTTGACAAGAATCAAATCCTTGGCATAATGTAGCACTTCTCTCTTTTGAATATTTGTTTCCATTAAATGACTGACCTTCATTTTTTTCCATTTTTTGTGGGCAACAGTAGAGCAACATCAACATTCTACATTTCTGACAAGGGAATCAGATTATTTTTTATTATTACCCCAACACATCAGTTGTACAAAGGACATAAGGGTAAGTTTTACTCGCAGATAAAATTAGCGACTACAAATAAACTGCAAGCCTGAAAGGCAGAAAACTGTAGAGGTGATGAATAAAAACCCCTAATATTATAAGAGAGAATTCAGTGCTAGCCATATTAATAATTTGTCTTGCTGAAATATAGATCTTTAAAAAATTATTCAGCATGAATTAATGTGAATCTATATGTAACAGTTGGCTAAAATCTCTGCTCCGTGTTACAAGTGCATTGTCACATAAACAAAAAAACATATGGTAAAGAAATATAAAAACATAGGAAAACAAAAGGCTCTTACTGTAACATACAAACATAGATTTCTTCATTCAACATGCCTAAATGTGATGCAATTTTTATGTAATAATTGCTATCTATCAACTTTTTTTGTTGATTGGGGGATCAGTTGATTATTTCTCAGTAGTTGAAAGGCTAACACTCATCAGACAATTCGTGAGTTGGAAAACAGTCTTGTTCTTTCCTTACGCCACATGGAGTTTGATAGCCAGAGTCCCTTCTATGAGATTTAATGAAGAAATATTTCAAAGCAATTGTTTTGCTCATCAGGTTTTTACACCTTTCTTTATGCTGACGAGTGAAGCCTTAACTCCTCTCCAGGGCTGGATTCAAAGCCCACTGTAGTCACTGCAATGACTCCCATCAGCTATAACAGGCTGCAGACAAGGGTCCACGTGCGTAGTGTTGAGGTGTGGGTGCAGAAACCCTGTTGCTTCAACTATAGCTTAGGGAACACAACTCATATAGGGACACTTTCTTACGTCCACTTAGAAAGGGTACAGCATGTACTTCCTTAGTGCCTAGGAAACCCCTATCTGCTTTATCTTACAGAATAGTGGAGGAAGAATAATATTCTGAGCGTGGGGGTGAGAAGCAGCAGAGCTGTGCCAGGGCTGTAAGTGCTCCTGGTTCTTTGAGAAAGACCCATGCTAGGCAAGGAATGGGTTACCTGACCCCATCTCTTCTTACGTCCTGCAGGTGAAACAAATACATTTCTTTACCAAACTATAGATCAACACCAAACTGTAGATTAACAATTCAGTAATAAGTAAACAGTGATTCATATGACTAAAACATGAGTTGTTCTTGTCCACATTCCTTACACTCCTGCTTTACATTGTTTTACTGCACTTGCTTAATAGCACTCCCTAGTACTTAAAAAATCTACAAGGGATAAGATATATACACCTATTATTATGCTAAAGAGGCAAAACAGCATAGTAGCAAAAAGTGTAAGAGATTCTGTTACTTGTCTTTTTGAAAACAAGTCTAATGTAATGCAATGCATGAACTGCCTTTTAGAACAGCTGGAGTCTCCTGCTCTACTAATTCTCCTTTGTGACAAACTGGATTTAATACAGAGGTTTTAAGAAAGAGGTGCTGTCAGAAACAGTTGTTCTTCAGTTAGAATAAACTGTCCAGTTATTCCTACCATAAAACTTATCTGGCACATCCATCCATTGAACAAGTTAAACTTCAAAACCAACAACACAGGAACTAAAATTAAATACATTTTTCCATTTTTGTTCTTAAAAGGGAAAAATACAGAAAATATTTCAAATACTATATATTCCTACAGATATAAATCTACAGATTCTTTAAAATTTTAAGAAAATTATAAAAAATTTACACCTATATATGCTCTGATTTTATTAAGTATGTATGTTTTAAACATAAGTTCTCAGTTTCCAAATCTTCCCATTACTCAGAATGGGGGTATGGAGTCTATGCTGGCGGCAGAATGTTCCTTGAATAAAGACTCTATAGGTCAGATAGAACAGCCCAAACACCTAGGATATTACCTTACTTCTACACTGCAGATTTGTCTTCATATAACTCTTATAAATATATTTTAACTCATACTGATTTTTTTCTCCTGTTGCATCTCGGTTTTGTCAATTTGTTCACTCCCAAATCTCAATAAAATGAGAGGAAGCCTAATGCTATTTTGATTTAATTAATGCCAATAGATTTCATAATCCTCCCATTCAAGGGGGATTGGCTGAGTCTAATTTAAAGCCATGGCCCCACCTGTCTGTCAGGTGGAACATGATGTGAGGGTGGGGATAGGATTTCCTGTAGGGTCTGGGCAGATGGCTGTAATGGTTTCCTCAGTCCATAGTATTTAATGGAAACTCAGAGTTAGGGAAGCAGCTATCATCAAAACTCATCTCTGGTAGGGTATTTTCTTATCTTATATTTGTTTTTACTTTAGTAGTTCAGTACTGCAACACCTGTGACAAAGCACAATCCTTATATCCAAGTGGATTCTGAATTTTATACCTGTATTTAATTCTGAAAAGTCTAGAAAATGATAAGGTTTCTTGTATTGTTTGTTTGGGTTTTTTAAAGATATTGAAAATGTCTTATTAACATAAGCACATGAACTGTGCTATTAAAATACAGAAAATCACAGTTTGAGGAATGCCAGTTATCTCCTAGGAAGAGGCATACTTCAGCAAAGAAGTGAATATATGATCCAAATAGGGAGGAGAGAAGGCAAGAAAGGGAGAGGTTTTAGATCAAATAAATACAGTAAATTAGACACAGTCTGGAGTATACTATTGCAAGAATTAAAGGTACATATATGGTTTCTTTATAGTCTAGTTCTAAGTTATTGTTACGATGATGTTACTTAATGCCTTTAACATTTAAAATGTATTTGTTCTAAGCAAGTGTTTCAAAGCTTCATATGTTGCTGCTTCATGGACACATTCTAGATTTGCTGTAGGGACTTTGGTTTGCAAGGAGAAATACATGTATCAAAGAACTATTATGAATTAAAACTGCATTAAAAATTCAAAACCTCAAAGGTTAATATCTGTTGCTTGAAAAACACAAAACAGAAAAACAATGATTAAACTAATGATTGATTGCATGTAACTTCAAAAATCTAATTCCCAAAGATAGAAAAAGCAATGAACACAGAGTCAATGGTGTTACTTTCTATGGTAGCTGTGGTATTGATTTCTAGCCATCGAAGTGGCAAAAGCCGAGCCAAAGATTCTCCTATTATTCTTCCCAAACTTGTATATCATAGTCTGCCAACTCCAGGGTACACTCCCAAGTTGCATATTTTAATACACATTCTCCAATTGTCAAACTGTACAAATAGCTCTATTTTCTAACACTCATTTTCATTGTCTTTAATTGTGAAGACAGTTAATCAGCAGATGTCTCCATCTCATCTCTTTTTCCCAATCTCATTGAAGTTACAAATTAATTCCTGGGTAAAATTTAAAGAAGTGTAATAGAGAATTTTCCCAATTTTTTTTTTTAATTTTTTCCTCAACAATGAAGTTACTTTAAGTAAAACAAAGGCATTCTTGACAAAAGATCCTTTGTATTTTTATTTAGGCAAATGCTGGGGATGCCTGTGTTTGGAATTAAATCCTAAGGAAACTCTGCTGGATAAACATGTTTCTCCAAAGAAATGCAGTGAGACATCTTGTGTATATTAGTCAGCTGTGGACAGTATTCCTTTCACTAGTTCTGATTAATATGCCGTTGTGTCCTGGTAAAATTAATGAACTGTGAAGGATACGTGGACACTGTCTCTTCATTTCAAAGGAAGAGTGTGAAGAATTTAAATAAATGTAACATTTAGATGGTGTGTATTGTCAGGATCTGATGGACTGTTTCTGCCTTTATGAAGCCTGTGGGTTTTTTGTTTGTTTGCTTGTTTTATAGGTGGTTTTGGAGCTTGCAATTTTTAAGCAGTAGTTATGTTGGCCGAGAGCAACTATAAGCTATTATTTCAACAAACAGTGAAAAGTTATGCTAGATGAGCTGATTAGATTTGTACTAGCTACCAGGTAATGGTATGAGGTTTTAGAAGTTCTTTGAAAAGACAAATTTATTGTAACATGATTTCTCTGAGAGTTGCTATAAAACATGGGTGACACAGAAGAGTAAACAGAAAAAAAAATACCTGAAGTTGAAAAGATATAAAAAAAAAAGATCTGGATGCAGCTGTAGCTTTTCTATTACATTAAAATCATAAATAAAATTTCAATGGCTATCAATGAATTGTAGGTCTGATACCATGTCTAAGTTTGTTTTCTATCTGTAAATTTTGGATTAAGTATTTTTTTGCCCTTGAAATCATCCACAACGCCGTCTCCAGTAATTATAGTCAAAACTACCACTGTCAACCACAGAGAATTAAATTCACTCAATGGCTAGGGAATGCTTCTAACAATTGTTTCTAATGCTTGTAAGTGACAGAATGTTATATCCCTACTGATTTTAAAGTAGCGCAAATACTACTGTGCTGTTGGTTACAAACAACTAATAAAAATTAAATTTTAAGTGATAAATATTTATTTGTTAAAAAATCTCTTTCCTGTTGCTTTCTCTTTCACTATATTACCTTAATCACTCTGTGTAGACCTACTTTACATTCTGAAGTATGTAAACTATGCAAGACTGCAGTATGACTAGGCGCCTTTAGACTGGGATGATGCTTCTCTCTACAATCAATTGTATAAAATTGACCAATAAGCAAAAAATGCTCATTTCTGTAATAATTATTCATTGTTCTACATAAGCTGACCATGCACGGTAAGTTTAGTTGTCACTAGACAAACTTCGGTATTTGAAAAAGTAACACATCCATATACGGTAGAAAGATTACCAACCTGGTGATTTAGGATTCTGAGATACTTGTCTGCTCTGAGCTGGTGGCTGTGGGTCTCACACAGGTGTATGTTTACTGTTACAGTATAGGAAGACCAGTCCAAATGCTTTCTTCCCCAAAAGCTGCATCACAAAATTTTGGTCCACAGATCTATTTAATCCAGCTCTTTCCCAAAGCTGTAGAATAAACTTCCAGACAAATCTAATCTCTACCAGTTCTGGCAGATTCAATCACACCTGAGTGAGGCAATCGATCAAATATCACGAATAGCAGAAGGGGAGAGAGCCCCCTGTAACCAGGAAGAAAGGTTTTCCTTGACTCTCAGAGCTTAAATCTCCAGCAATCAATACAATATAGCTAAAATAATTTTATATTTATCAGTGTTTGTTAAATTCTTACATTTTAGCTGCATATGATGATCATTAACCAGAAATCACAAAGCACAGATCACAGCCAGGAGAGAGGTTTAAGGTCACCAGGCACAAGAACAATGGCCAACACCATAACTGAAGGCCTTCAAATTGAAAATTAAATACAGTTGTAGATCCCCTTCCCTAACAATCAGTAACACAGAACCATGGAGTCAGTGGCATACAAATTTTGAAAGTCTGAGGAAACACCTGTGATTTGTCCTGAACTATCTTACACATTAAACAGTGAACTCCAAGGTTAGTTCTCTATGGTGTCAAGGTCTTCAGAGCAAGTACTTTCTCTGGTCAAAAAGCTGAAAGGAGGAGCCAATCTGTTTGAAAGCTGGGTTTTATCAAGCTTTAGATAGCATAGGACTTCCTTTCCTAGGATATTCTGACAGACTTAAAATTTGTATTTAAAGTTTTGCTAACAGTGAAAATCCTGATGTTAAAGAGATCACAGTTGTCAAATTAGAAATATGTTTGCTTTGCACAGTTTTAGGTGAGTTTGCCAGAACAGGTTTAAAGATGCCTTTTTTCCCTCAGGCTGGTAGCACCCCGGGACAGTTTTTTGCTGTCATCTACAACATATTTAGCAAAATAACATATATGTCACTTAGTCATATGTATGAGTGGTACCTGATGGTTCAGAGGTAGATAGAACCTGGGGAATTACTGCACTTGACACAAACCTGCCACAGTCAAATTTTCACTTGGTTGTTCTATGCTACCGTAGTATTAATTGTCACATAAAGCCATCAGTGAAAGTTTGACTCTTAGAAAAACTAGCTTCAGCAGAGCTGGGTTTTCATGCAAAGTGAGTAGAAGTCCAATCCAGTGGTGAGGCTGATGCCCTTGGGACTGCTCGGGGATAGTGTGAAGAATTCTAAATGGCTCTGTCTAAAAAACCATGCTGCTTTCTCTCCTATGTCTGTCCCAGAGTATGTTCTTTGTTATCATCTGTGAATCACCAAACATCCTTTGTGACGTTTATATGGTATAGTTATAAATAACTCTAACACTTGCATGTTAGACAAAAGGTGATTTACAAAGTGCTGCTCAATCTGACAGCTGTTACTACAGCATAGCCAGATTACTTGCAAGTTTATTTTAATTATAGATAGGCCTACACTGAAATACTACAGTCACCTGTTTTGTACCAGGACTGCCAAATAGTGAGTGATAAATAATAGCATGAGCTATGTTTGCCTTTGTATCAGAAAGAGTCCTGGCCCTCACATAGGTAACTTGTTTTCAAGTATCAAATTTTCACCTGGCTCTTTTTAGCAGGTTTGTGATCAAGTGAATTCACTTACAGAATTGGTTAAACTTCTATTCAAAAGGTACAGAATACTCAGAAAGACCCATTTAAAATATGATGAACCAAAGTCCAACCTTCATGAAGAGAAATTCACCCATCAATCTAGGACCAGTGACTGTACTCAAGTACTAATACCAGTACATTTTTCTTTGAGGAAAAACTGCCATCACTAACAAGTTCTGCATTTGTCCTTCAAGTGCTTCCTTTGTGATACAGTGAGTCACATCTATGGAAACAAACAATGAAATGCATCAAAACTATGTAATCCAATACTGTAGAAATTGCCTTATGGAAACAAGGGACTGTCGACAGAACTTGTTTTATGGATTAGGCAGGTGAATTGGAAGAACTTGGCTCTCTGGTGGGCTTCCCAATGTTAAGAAGACAACTTCCAAAAATATTAATTCAAGGGACCTTATGCAAATCCTATAAAGTCCTTTACATCACCCGACTGATTCAGGATAAGAATGTTACACAATATGGATCATAACTCTGACCATGTATAGTGACAGTTATGAGACTAAGTTTTGAACAGTATTTGAATTTTGATCTCTACAAGATCCTTACTTACAGTAAATATTGGAACCTTTGTAGCAGCCAGAAAAAGTTACATTGTTCTTTCATGGACATGTAATTGTAATAACCTATCAGAATAATAGATGCTCCAAAAATAGTAATGAAAGACAACTTCAGTATATGCACTATAATATCTTGCACTCTGTGTTTCCTAAAATAGGTCACTGACAGACAATCTCTGGTTTGATTTTAAATGGTAAACCTTAATAGAAAGTGCTTCACTTACCAGAAGTGATGTGACCTTCTAACCAAAAATTACACAATAGTAGTTTCAGATACTATTTTCAGTGTCTTTGCATTTAGACAAATTTTGTCATGAAGTAATTCTTACAGTTGAATAGCATAACAAGGTTACATACATGTTCTGTATTCAAACTTCAAGCTATAGTAGGTTCATTGCAGTAGCTTAACTTGTATATTTAATATTCTTATGGAAAGCCTTGTCAGTTCTGTCAGTCTCTCAACACCACTATAGCCCATCAGGGCTGACTTGTTAATCGTATGCCCTCTGGTGCTTTGTAGGAATGGTCATTATAAATCACTCTCTGACCAAATGTAGATACAGATGGAATCAATTAATTACTGCTCGCCTGCTCTGAGAATGATCATCAATGCAATATAGCTAAGCAATACTAATCTCTAGTAACCATCTGGAACCATTAAGACAAACTGTATCTCCTTGCCCAGGGGAGGCAAAAGTTTTGGAAGCCCTTGAGGTACATGGCCTCTCTGAGTTGTCTATAGTTACAACCAGCTGACAAAAAAGCCAAGAACAAGAATCAGGTCTTCAGCAGAGCTTGTATGACTTATCCTTTTTGTGAAGAGCTGAATGGGATTTTGTAGTAGAATGTAACTGCCAAACTTAGGTTTTGGTGAAAACAAACAATGCCATTGAAGGTAATAGCAACTCCAGGATCAGCAGAAGAAACAAAGACCTCACTAAAAGCCTAGGCATGATCTTGGGTGGACATAAGAGGAACAAAGAAATGTTGAAGGTAATAGCAACTCCAGGATCAGCAGAAGAAACAAAGACCTCACTAAAAGCCTAGGCATGATCTTGGGTGGACATAAGAGGAACAAAGAAATGTTGAAGACCACCAGATGGGTGCAAAAGCTGAGGTTTTTAATTCCAGATTTGCTTATTAAAAGTTATATACTCCGATATATATTAAAAGACATACTCCAATAAACCTCTGGGTTTCTTGGGATCCAAACTGGATTTTATATCGCAGGGAGGGTAGCAATGAGCCCACCCAAATCCTGATGGATCCAAGTCTCTCAAAATGAGATGAATGCATGCCAACGCAAATCTGCTCAGAATCACAGTTTTACTGCACTATTTTGAGGGTTCTCTGCTCACTGCAGAGAGTTGTAATTTTTTCTTTTTAAAGTGTAGCTGTTCGCAGTAAGGTAGCATTAGAGTGCTCTCAGTAAAAACGCTGCCTCCGCTGTCAAACTGGCAATCAAGCCTGATTCAGAGCCTGAAGAAAAGACATATCTCCATTGAGTTTGATGGACTTGCTTTTGAATCCATAGATAAAAGTATTGTTATGTCTTTTAAATCAATTTAAGCCTTCTCCTTAAATAAAGCAAAATCCTTATTATTTCTAATATTGAGCAAATTTAAAACAAGTAATTGCTCCTTAAAAGTATGGGGATTTTTAAACCTTATTATTATCTTGCAAGTGCTTGCTAAGTCTAGCAACTTTAGAGAATTTAATACTGACATGTGAAACCATCCTTATTTTCATATTTGTTTCCAGCACCAGTGTCTGAATCTTATTTTTGGTACTAGAAGATTTGTTTTCACCTGAAAAGCTTAATACAGGAGACCTGGTAACTATTGTTCTCTTTACTATGAACTTCACCTAACAAGGAACATATTTATTACAGCTTGTCATTTCCTTGGAAACTTCCCTGATACCAATCTCTTTACAAGCAGAAATGGAAATTTTCTGTCTCAGAAGAGAAAGGGCTGAGGTAAGATCTGTTTTATTTCATAAGTGGAAGATTGGATGAGTCTTTCTTAGCCAAAGAATTCTTGTTTAGGTCTGCATTTAACAAAGTACTTCAAATACATGGCTAACATAAAGTGTTTGAGTCAGGCTGTTGGAATCAAAGGAACTATGAAAGCCTTAAAATGCTGCAAATGTGCACCTGCCTCACAAAATCTGTGTCTAAAAAAATATTGTATTCTAATATTTCACTGGTTTTGGTAAAAGCATTCAAATGTATGATTCAAATAATCAGAAAATTTCATGTACATATATTTCAGTGTTTCAAATATGCAGCCCTGAAGAAGGTGGAAGGCCTCTCCATATATGTCTTTGAGAATTATGAACTGAAAGAGGTGTGTAGCAAAAGCAAATGAACCTTTATAAACCCATTTAGCTGATTTACCTCTTTTCCCTGGAAGCAGATACATCTAGCTTTATGAGGTACAATTCTAGCTGCTTGGTATGCAGGTTAAGACTTTTGCTAAGCAGGGTTACTGTTGGTTTATACTATGTCAATAACTAAGTGAAAAGAGCAAGATTCATTCATAAAGGGAGGGGAAACTACAGGAAATCACACAAAGGGTGGTAGAATCTCCCACCCCGTGCTTTATTTTCATTTGTTTCATTTTAAGGGTGTTGTCTTACAAAAAAAATGACTAAAAAAGCTTAACATTTTATTTTAAAAATATTAAAAAGGGAAGAAGCATGTGTGTGCAGTGGGGGGAGCTTGTTGTAGTAGACAATGGCTCATGGAGTACACGGCTTCTTGACAGGAGTTGATTCATATCTGGCCAGTTCATGTTGCCAGTAGGGAAGGAGCCCAGCTCCAAATAAGCCTGCCTTTAGAAATTACTGATGCACAGACCTTATGCTGGCCATCAGCACAAGCCAGTGGTGAAAGCCATCTCCGTGCTTGCTTTTCTTTTTCACACAGAATTTAATAGGAGTTTTGTCCAAGTGAGGTATGGCTACTCTAATAGATTAAGAGCAGGCACTGACCACCACATCTGTTTGTGCTGCCTTTAAACTGATCTCTTCTATGTTCAGAAGTTCAAAGAAAATTTTGCAGATGTTAGCAGGTAGGAGAGAAAGTATTTAATTTCAGGATCTGATTGTTTTTTAGGCTACTTTTTGCACTCTACACAATGCAATTCTCTTCAGGCTTCTCTTCATGCTAAAGCATGACATCTATTAACTGGAGTGAAATAATACAGGCATTTAAATGCAAATGATTAATTTGGCCCTGGTCAAACCTTGTGAATTGCTAAGCACTAAAACCAATAGGAAGAAAGGATGGTTGGCAGTTTCAGGCCTAGTCCCTGTATCTTTTCCTAAGCAACTCCTTCCTCCTTTGCATGTTAAGTCAGTGATGTATTCCACTCTTAATTGAGGGAAATTGGTTTTTATGCAGAAAAAAATATTAAATTGCATCTGTTGGTACATAGGTGAAGGCACTATGTCTTTCTTTTTTCTTTTTTTTTTTTTTTTAAGTGCTATCGTAAGACCTCTCTTGGTCCAAAGGCTGGTAGATCGAAAATTTACTGGCATCTTTTCTTTCAGCAAATTGAACTCAGAATTTGGAACTAACCTTGTTATTAGGTTTTTCCAAGTAATTGATAAATGAGTATCAAAATCCTTTTTCTTGGCAATCAAGAAATGTAGAGGCAATTATTGTCTTTTTAAAGACTTAACAATAGTGGACTGTTTGCTCATAATTACAGTGTCAAGGTCATCAGAATGTGAAAGAAAATCTTATACAGCCTCTGCTCTGCTGCCTCCACTGTTATAACTAATACTTTAAGTTTATAATGTTCTATATATTTCTTTGAGAAACATCTATATCTCTTTGAAAAAAGATCTTTAAGCCTGATAAGACCTTGAATGGCTTGCAAATCTAATGCAGTATTAGATTATCTCTTTTGTCTCATTTTTGCTGATTGGAAAGAATTATTCATCCCTGAATGCCAAGGACAGTTCTGCAAAATTGGCTGAACAAATGAACCAATAACCCCAACCTGTATGCTTATCCTCAGTATAAGAAAAGAATACAGAGAAAAATGGCTCTCTGTGTGTGTATACAGAGACAAGGAGAAAAGAAAAAAGATATTTTTTTTCCTGGAAATTGTCTTTGACATTTTTTAATAACTAATACTCAAATAGAAAAAGCAAAAATGTTGCCTTGAAAATAAAATAAAAGCAATTTAAATGCCAAATCCTAGTCACAAAATCATAGTGCTTTGGAGGCTGGATGGCTGACCTTCAGAGAAGCCATGATGCAGTAAATATATGTGAGGAGAGAAGGGACTGGAGCAGGTTGGAGGAGGCATGGTCAACACTGTGGTCACATCGCCGTGATTCATCATGATTGCCAGCCCCAGAGGGCAGTGGAAGCCACACAATACTCTAGTGTTGGTAGAGTGATCTAGCAGCGCCAGCTGCTCCAGAATGGGAGATGTGCTGTCCAAATCTGATTAATTTGGCCCAATGCACATGCATGCCTTGAGAGGCTGTGTACCAGAAAGCCACAAAACTTGCACAAAAAAAATTCTTAAAAGATTAAAATTAACTTGGGGTAATTTTTAGGCTATTGTAGTTACACTTTGTTGGTTGAAATCTGCTTGGACCTCCATTCTGCTTAAGTGTGAATCCCTCAGGTAATCAAACCGTAGTAGTAAATTAAACAGGGCCTCTGTCTCAGCCACGGCATTAGCACACAGCTGTCCATACTCTTCACTGGTTTGCACAGCCGCCACAGATTTGGCGTGGGCCAGCAGCACGAACCCGCATGTCTGGGCATGGCTTGGGTGACAGCACAGGCCACAGACCGTTCCCAACAAGCAGTTTGGATGGTGCCACTGTCTGAGATGTGAGAATAGTTAGCTTTGTGGACATGTGCTCTGCCATACCATTTGACCTCAAGCCAGAAACTTATTCCCAGTTCATTCTGTTTACTAGTATAGTTGTAGGCTTAAGGGTCTTGTCTCTGCTGAAAAATCTGGCTTTCCTTTTTGAGAGCTTGCCTGCATTATCCTGCCTCACTTTCTCTACCACTTGAAAACACAGTGAAATACTGTTTATTGGTTACTGATTTATACAATATTTTTTAGAAACTCAAACCCGAACATTTTAGCTTGCTCTGTGTGAAATTCTGCTGCATGTTGAGACCAATCATTCTGTACCACAGGTAGGGAGGTGCTCGCTGTTCCACTGGTGTGCCAGGGGAGGAGATCATGAAGAGCACCACAACATTTGGGATGTTACTTCAAGTCTTGAAATCCTAGAGACCAAGGACTGCAATTTCTATGCAGTGCCCAGGAGCAACACAAGTGAAAAGAGTTTCAATCCTAAACTCGGAGGAAAAATAGCCTGCAAGTCTAAGGGCTAAAGCATGGAGAATATCTTCCCTGTGCATCAAGAAGTTCCACATTTGAATTAGAATCTTCTGCAGGGCATGACACAGGGCTGAGCTTTACAGATACGGTTTCAGGCTGTCAATAAGAAGAGGGAATCCCAGAAACAGAGAAATAAAATAAAATAAGTAATATTTCTGGAATCATTCATTATGATCATGTAGGAAATCCGTATTTTATATAAGAAGTACAGCTGCCCTATATTGTGTAAGAGCCATTATTTGCTTTCATAGATCTGTCACAAATTGATTCTCCTTAATTTAATTATTCAATTAAATTATTTATGCTTTTATTTAGCATTGCAAGAAGCAAGTGAAAAATAGATTATATTTAAAAATTCAATTAAAAAAAAGCAGTCAAGTGCTTAGTTCTGAAGATTCATGCTTTTGTTTTGGAGGAATGGTATTTTGGTTGTTTTAATTTAATTGTTAAATTCCAGAACTTTCCTAAAGCTACATAAAGCTGTCTTCATTTCTTGACTTAAGTGCATGGAAAAAATTAACTTCCATTCTCTGTATTGATTCTTTGGTCTGAAAACAGCAGATTAATATTTCTTATTATTTAGTTTATATATACTGTAATTAAGACTGATACACTGTAATCAGTCTGCTTCAAATCATATTGTAAAGTGTCTCATAAATTAGATTGAATCCTTTTTACTTTTCTTTCCTAATACTGATATGAAAAAATAATTACATCTACAAAACAATGTATCTGAATCTACCTGTCATGACACATTTAATAAAAGACAGAAAATCTATGGGCAGGAACATTATTTTCCTTATAATCTATTATGTTCTTGTTTCCTCCCAAAGATATGCACAAAGTAAGTACAATGCCCAAAGGTTAGATGAAATTTAGCTTTTACCATTAGATCCAGCTTGTGATCCAAACTAAATTATCCTCAATTTAGCTTTGTTTGAAAAGCTATAGTTTTCCCTCTCTAAGACGGCATGCTGTTGGGTGATAACATAATGCTGTACCTATTAGATTGAGGATAAGATTCTAACAGACCTTTTAAGGCCATGTAGCAATGCATATACAGAAGTCATTATAGTTCCTAAATACAGATGGTATAAGAGTATTGCGAACACTAGAGTGGAAAAGGACAAACCCTGTACTGATGATGTTAGTCAAATTTCAACTGTTAGGCAAGAGCTGAGGCTCCCACAAGTTATGTAGTCATCTGCCTTTGCAAACAAGCGAAGTCATGTGGGGGTAACTACAGCATGAGCAAAGCCCTAAGGGGTAAACATTGCAAAGGCATATAGTGCTTCTTTAGCCAGCGAAGTCACTGATAATCAGATAGGTGTGGCTGATTATAGATAATCATTTAGCAAAGGCTGCTTGTGACTTTTGAAACGTTTAGCTCAAAACAGTGTAATCAGACATGACACTGGCTGAAAGCTGCAGAGAGCTCACTGCATATATTTTACAAATACAACAATTAAATATTTGTGAATTTTACAGTATGTCAAATATATGCACCCTACACTGGAAACATGCCTCCTTCAATTTTTCCTTTGTAGGAGATTTCTGTCACAAAACATTTTATTCAGCACTTAAACTATTGTACAAAGTTATTTTTCCACCATAAGACAATCTGTTGAATTCGAATATATTTGTCACCTTTAATCTTTGTAAAACATTGTACAGACCATTTATGTTTCCCATTTTGCTATTTAAACCACCATTCAAAATAGTAGGTTTTTATTTGTTATGACGAATTCTGTTCATCTAACTAACAGACACCTATATTTTTCTGCATGTTTTCATAGGGGATGTAGAAGTGTAGAATGTAGATTGTAGAATGGGATGGCTGACATGACACCAAAGCAGCACTCTACCTCCTGTACCATGTCTTCTCCAGAGATGTCCCTTTTACAGCACATTTTTCACACTATATACCTTCATTCTGTTGGTCCCTTTGTAATTTTTAAGAATCCCTTGCCCTAATGCGGCCAGTTTGCAAATGGCAGTAACTAGTTTTGTCTCTGTTATTAGATGCTACATATATGTAGTATTTTATCCTTGTTCCTGATGAAAAAAATGATAAATTATTACATCTATGGTGTATGAGCTATGTTTGTCACAGTTTTTTCCTACACTGCTTGAATCACAGCTTAAATTCAGTTAAGTCAACAGAGTTATCTAGTGAAAACTCAGTACTGTAGGGAGGCAGGCTTGATGTTTCTTGTCAGGCTGCAGTAAGATTACATATTTATCCTGAATTAGTATGTGTAACTATTTCTTTAAAAACAAGGATTATGCTATTTGCATATTTGAAGAACACATGAAGGATCACTTAAACAGACATCCATACAGCACTGTAATGAACTAAGTAAACCACACTTTGTATTTCTGATGAACAAGATATTCATTTGGAAAAGAACTTCTCGGCACTGGCTTAGACCTATAGCACTTCAGAAAAAATTGCCAGATATTGAAAGTAGAAAAAGTAAAAATAAGTCATTAGACTTAAATTACAGTATTATATTTGGTTATGTTGCTTTATATTTGTTTAAAATAGCCAATAATATACATTTATGCAAAGCTTTCTAGTGGAATGTATAGCATAATTCTAGAAAAGAAAGTCTTGCTATGAAGACAACCTGACTTTTCAGTAGGTAGGAAAGGTATGTTTATACCACTGGACACATCTGAATTGTCATTCTTAAAATGCTAGGAGACCTGGTGGTTCCACCACTTTAATTCCATCTATGTATTAATATCCATATAAAGATTCACAACTTCTTTACCAGCGAGTTTCCCTGGAGATGCTGACAAATGTTCACTAAGAAGAAAAAGAGTGATTTATCATTTCATCCTAGATGTTCAGATCTCTGGAAGTCAACTAGGAAGTCAAGTCTATAGTAAGTCTAACTCATGTTAAAAGGAATACAGGTGCATGCACAGAGCAGTAAATTGCACTGTGAGTTCAGCATATCTTAAAGGCATCAGACTTGCTAAGCAGTATGTCCACCTCTACTTTTCTCCTGAGATTTCCAGGACAGCTACCTGCATGCCTAAAGTGCAATGCATCATTCATTACGGGGAGCCAGGGGTATAGGTGCCCCCCATTTGTACACCACTTTATGCAGTGGCTTGGATGAGTTAGACTTCAGTATAAAACTGTCAGAAACTCAAAAGTCCAAAATATTGAGAGGGCTAATCAAACTATGCAAGTAAAATATGTATAGCAAATAAGTAAAAGGCATTAATTGTTTGAGTTTTTTTTCAATTTTAAAGTTCAAAAGGTAAGGCACTGCTTTGTCAAGAAATTCCCTTGTTTACCTTTGGCTTTATCATTTGTGACAGTAATAACCACCCTTATCTCATTTCACATGGCTGAGAATACCAGCTGAGTATAAATCAAAACCTCCCTGCAAGCACCCAGCTTCAGAGGAGTTCACATTCAGCTTTGACCCAAACCATGAAGATAAAGCTCACCTCCACAGAGGATTATTTTTGGTCTGGGTTTACACAGCAACTACTCACATTGTGTAAAATACTTGCAGTAAATGCCTAGGCAAAAAGACAACAGACTCCAAATTTCTGAAAGTCCAAATATCAGGCCTAGTGTGGTATCAGTTAGTGAGTTAAACTAGAGTTATCTTGAAAGGCTTAACAGAAATACTGAACACCAGCAAATGTTCAGGACAGAAACAGTGAGATTTGCCCTGTAGCATGCAAGGTATTGTAAGCTCTTGGAAATGTGCTAGGGTGTCTGACAAATGGAGGTTCAGACTTCCAGCTGTTTAGAATTATTTAGACAAAAAGTGACCTTCATATCCTTGCCTTCCATTCCAGAATTATGGAATGTCACAGAATATTCAACATATTTGAATCAGAAAATTGGATGATTTGGTATATGAAATAAAATTAATGGTTAGCTGGCATATAATTAATCAATTATTTTATTTTAGTCTACTTGAATTTGGAAATGCAAAGTCCTGAAAATAAGCTTTAGGCAATAATTTTTAATAGAAAACAGCAGATTTTAAACACAGAATTTTCCCCTAATACTTTTATTACTGTATGCTCTTTGATCTTTGTCTAATTTTCATAACTTCCACCATTTTCCTCATGGAAGCAATAACTAGACAATAATGCACACCTGTTCATATGAATATTCATGTGAATATTTAAAGAAGTTTGCATCCATGTTGTTTTCTCCCAGTTTTTGCTGTCTGCAAATATTCCAGTGAATAAGGTCAACTTTAGGAATGTTTATGAAAACAATTGGTTTTAAGAGGATTTGACCTTTGTTTTTTGCATTTTGTACTGTACTGTAAATTGATAGTAGAAATCGTAACAATTTAGTCAAAGAGCAGTGGCAAGTTACATGCCACAGGTACAGGAACAGCAACGCATGCTTCATGTTTCTGCGTCCAACTAGACAAATAATTCTTGATTATTTGTTGACTATTGTCTGTTGATAGCAACTGAAATGAAGTGGGGCAAGACCAGCTATACAAAAGAAGGCTTTATGGGTAAAGGTGAATTCCTAGAGCAAATACTTAGTTATTGGTAGCCATTTCAAATGCACAACTATGCATGGCCTCAGGTTCCCCTTCAGGTTAAAATTACACAAAGCTGGTTTTGGAGTTTGGTGTGTTGTTTTTTGGTTTGGTTTTTTTTTCTAGACAAGGCCAATAAGGCTTGGCAATGGGACCTGGCATCACTAAGGAACAGAGTTTTCCTGACTTGCCCAACAGGAGAGCTCTGTGTTACCACTGACCTCATGGTATTCATTCTCAATGCCACAAAAAGAAATGCATTACGTAGCTCAGTTATGATATATTCGGTAACACTTTACAGCTCTTGCCTCCTTATTTTGGATTGGGTTTGGTTGGCAGGCAGTTCTGGTTTTTAAGTGGAAAATGGCTGTACGATTTTTCTAACTTTCACCATATCTAAAACTATTGGGTCCCACTGTACACTTTACTATTGGAATAAGAAGTATGGTTAGAGTAAACAGTTTAGTGAGGCTGCATCAGAGGCTCTGCAGGGTTGGTGACGGCTGGCCCAAATTAAAGAAACCCCATACCGTACCCTGACTTACACTGCAGAGACCAATACACAGCTCCCCTTGTCTGGAATGGAGTAAGTCCAAAAAGCTGACAGTCACCTTCCTCTGCTCTTCTTAATCATAAACAGTGAAGATCTGGACCATATTCCTTTACAGATTCTTTTCCATTAGTGCCATGACAGGTTTCTCTTCAAAGGGCATTTCACTTCAAATTAAGTAGTACAGACTTTAATATTTTACTTCAAAAGAGTTTGCAGAGTATAAACATCAATGCATTCTTTAATAGAAATCATAATACAATGCAAACACAATTAGTTTAAAGCAGTTATGTTTAATGACATAGCAGTTATCAAAGCTCAATTACCCTAATTAGAATTTTATTCTGTAAGGCACATTTTATTCACTAAGTGTTTGCTCAGCGCTTTGCAGGATGAGTCCCAAAGACTAACAGTGATTTAGGTTGGGTTTTATAGCTGAGTTTCTTATTCACACATCCTCAGAAAAGAAATGGGATGTTATTTATCTGTCTTTTAAAGTACCTCAATAATTTTTGCACAATAGTAGCAAAATACCTCCATTATAGCAGTCTGTGAAATTAACTGTTGTCTCGTATATTGGGTAATACGCTGCTTCCATCCCTCTTCAGTCAGTGAGATATTTCTTGCTACAAGCAGGTTTGTAGATTTTTCCCATGTTTGAAGCCACTGACTTGTGGTATTAAAGTACATAAAACTTAATAAGTAATTTATTCTGTGTAAGATTTATTTATTTTTCTTACTGAATGCAAGTGAAACAGTAACAACTCAATTTATTGTAATAAAATCCGTGATCAGTCTCACCTTGGTCCTTGGTAAAGTTATGGCTTTTAAGGGGATTAGCTGTTTCTAAACACATGAAGGACAAGAGGGTGATTGGGAGCAGCCAGCTGAGATTTAGAAAGGGCAAATCATGCCTGATCAATCTCATTGCTCTCTCTCTCTCAGATGAGGTTACCAGCCATGTAGGGGAGGGGAGGACAGCGGATGTTGTACACCTTAATAATTAGCTAGGCCTTTGTATCAATCTACCATAGTCTCCCTATCACCAAATTAATGAGATACAGATGGGATAAATAGTCAGGATGGGTGAAAAACTGCCTGGAGTGCTAGGATCAAAGTATTGTGACCAATGGTGCTAAGTCCAGCTGCCAGCCAGTAGCTAGTGGGGTCCCTCAGGGATTAGCAGTGGGACAAATGTTATTTATTGTCTTCAATAATGATCTGGAGGACAGAATGAAGTACACTCTCAGCAAGTATGTGCATGACACCAAACTGGGGGGAGCCGTGAATACACTGGAGGAAAGGGCTGCTCTTGAGACAGGGACATGTTGGAGAAATGGGTTGAGCAGAACTTCATGAGATTCAAAAAGAGAAAGTATGAGGTCTTGCCTCTGTGAAGGAATCTCATGCAATAGTGCAAGCTGCAAGGATGCCGTTCTGCAGAAAAATGGTTAAATATTGCAACAAGTTTTCCAGCAAAGTTACAGAATCTCTGTCCTCTGAGGTGTTCAAGACTCAGCTGGACATGGCCCTGAGCAACCTGATCTATTTAGACCTGTTTTGAGCATGCAGTTGAACTAGGTATCCTCTGAAGGTCCTTTCCACCCCCAATTTTGATTCTATGACTATATATTACTTATTGTGTAGTGCACCTTGTATGCATGAAGACTTTGAGGAATGTAGCATTTCTAAAATTTATATTAATTTAGGTAATTACTATGTGCAGATCTATAGGATGGCTACTGTAATGTCTTTTTTTTTTCTTTTCTGTGAGTTAGAAAACTCGGTTCCCACTATGAAAAAGGACTGTTTCATTGACTTCAGCTCCAGGCTAGTGACACAAACATATTTTATAACTTCTCTATTTTCTCACTAAAACACTGATCAGTGTGTTTGTGCAACTTCTATGAGATAAAAAGACAGCATAACCTTAACTGTATGAGAAGTATGTGAAAGAGATAAGAAAAGGCTCTAAAAGCCACAGTCCTTAAAAATGGGCTCATCATTTTAAAGAATATGAGCTATAGTAAGGTAGACATCCTCCTTTAAAATAATAAGTAATGAAATCCTGAAAAAACTGACTCCATGGCAAGGGTTGCTACTATGACCCTCCATGTGTTATTATGCACCACACTGTAGGAATAAAGGTCGTCTTGAAACAAGTGACCTGTAGCAAATTGTTCACTACTTTTCTTTCTTCTCTGGTAGTATCAGATCCCCATTTGCAGTGATTTTTAAAACTCACTTGTGAATATCCTAAATCAATACTGAGCAACCTTTCTAATACAACCAACATGTACTTCCTTTCCATGTGGTATCTAAACATGGTCTGTTTATATAGGTGTATCTTCAGTCCAGCCTGGGGAGGTTGGGGATTTTTTCCTCGCAAAAGAATAATGGATTTAAAGTTAATGATAACTGGCAGCCAAAAGTCCCATGGGATAGTTCTGGCAGCCAGGGATTACTGAGTCATGGGAATGTTCTGGCCACACACCCGCTTTCTCAGAAATGCCATCTCCAGCTGCAGGAGCACAGTGACACAAAACAATGGGAGAGGACCTGAAAGTGTGCCCACAGAATCCACATATTCCAGGAAAAATAATAAAAGTGTTCAAATTAGAGTACCATGACAAAGTGTCATGGTTTAACCGCAGCCGGCGACTAAGTACCACATGGCCACTTGCTCACATGTCCCCTCCACCCTACTCCAGCGGGATGGGGAGGAGAATTGGAAAAAAAGGAAAACTCATGGGTTGAGATAAGAATGGTTTAATAATTGAAATAAAATAATATCATAATAATCGTAATGAAAAGGAAGATAACTAAAAGAGAGAGAAATAAAACCCAAGAAAAGACAAGTGATGCACAATGCAATTGCTTACTACCCACTGTCCAATGCCTGAGCAGCAATCCACCCCTCCTGGTCAACTCCCCCCAGTTTATATACTGCACATGACATTCTATGGTATGGAATATCCCTTTGGCCAGTTTGGGTCAGCTGCCCTGGCTATGCTACCTCCCAGCTTCTTGTCTACCTGCTTGCTGGCAGAGCATGGGAAACAAAAAGCCTAAACTTAGGATAAGCACTACTTAGCAACAACTAAAAATGTCAGTGTCTTATCAACATTATTCTCATACTAAATCCGAATTACAGCACTGTACCACCTACTAGAAAGAAAATTAACTCTGTCTCAGCCAAAAGCAGGACAAAAAGGGAGCTGACTAATAGGATTACAAGCTCAGCATTACTAGAAAGCATAAAGTCAGTTATAAAAATTTTAGGAACTGAAGTCAAGCCTTCTAACTTTTTCCTATAAGCTATTAAATAATTTATTTATTTTACTTAGCAACTGTACAAAGTTGTTAAATAACAACCACTGGTCTCAGTCTGCTCAGCTAGCTAATGTGCCTGGATTGCCTATTTTACTGGTATTATAGGCACTTTTGGTAACAAGGAAAGTCTATGGAAAAGGGAGAACTGGAAAACGGTCTTAAAATGGATTAGTTTTACTAACAAGAACCTTAGGAACACCACAAAAGATAGAGACTGGTATTCACAGGACAGGCAAGTGGTGTTAAGAAGACTTCCAGCTTGTCAAAAAGTTAATGCAGAAGTGTAGTGGCAGTGCCTCGCTGGCTATAACGCCTGTTTTTCTTCCACAAAGTCTGCAGTACTTAGCATGGTGAGGCTGTGACACCATACCCTGTAAAGTGTGCTTTCTGCAGTCCTACACCAGGACAGTTTTCTCATGATAAGTCTGAGTCTTTAAGAGCTTTTCTATGTCAGACTGGTTCCTTCTGTTCTATCTATAAAGACTGTAGCAAAAGAATCTTCTGCTGGCCAAAGCAAAAAACAGCATTTCTACAATCAGGGTTGAAAAATGCAGGAAATGGTTTTATATAGCAACACTAAAAGATAATAGAGAGCCTATTTGCAGCAAGAAGTGTCTTATTTTTAAATATATATGTAGTTTCAAAGTGCCCATCCTCTGCTTCACTCTACAGTTTGAAAAATCTTTTCTAAAATGGCATGTTTTGACCATGGATTGGTAGCTTCTCTGAAATCTAGTTAAGTTCATCTTTTGAAGTCTAAGTAGGATTATTGTTATATAAATATATATGTGTACATACATAATTATACTACAATATCTAGTGATTTACTGTATTTTATACAGCTAATACAAACAGTAGCCAGTAACTACATATATACAGAAAAATAGTATAATATTCAAGAGCTTTTCTATTTGAGACAAGCAGGTTTAATTCTTTCATACCAATAAATAAAATGTAAGGGAAAATGATATCTGACTACATTTCAAGGTCATTGAATGTATTCCTGTTTCTACTCTTATTGTCACTGTTAGTGGCAAAAAATCTTAATTGCAGGCAGCTTTTCTGACAGCAAGCGCAGCAGGTTTGTAATGTTGGTTTTGTCAAGGGGCTGCATCTTGTAGCCTGACTATGTGCAGAAAAAAGGAGGCTTTCAGCTCTCCGGGTCTTGAATTAGTGTGAATGGCTTAACGGGCTTCCTCTAATCCATCAGATGATTGCATTTAATGTTCTGCTATTAATCTACTAAATTAATTAAAATCAATATCTTTATGAAATTTGCTATTAGAAAAGCCTTATGGAAAGAAGATCCTCTCTCACCAGTATGTTCCATGGTGATAATGGCAATGCTATGAATGATAGTATAAACATAAGTTTCAAAGTTACCCACGTTTATAAAAATGTCATTAGAAAGGCTTGTCTGACAGGAGAAAAAAAAAAAGAGGGGAAAGGAACCTATTGTTTTTATTTAGAAAACATCATTGTGTAAAACATTATAATGGAAAGGCCGAGTATCTACTTTCCACAGTGTGGTCATTGAGATGCTGAGTTTCTCCCAGAGTTGCCTGATTGCCTTCATAGGCTGAAAGAAAAGACAAAAATAATCAAAAAGACCATGTTTGCATCTTCCAAGATAAAAGGAAGCAGGGCAAACAGTTCTTTTCATCCATGGGCTCCACATCAAGGGGATAATTTACTTATTTTCAATGTGTTCTGTGAAAGCTTCTGATAGGCAAAGAGTTGTCACACTGGAGCGTATAGCCCTCCTAGTCATTTCTCTGGCTTGCATTACTGGTGCTCTGTTGGCCATAAATGAAAGGTTATTGGCCATGAAAGAAAAATCACTTTGTTTCCCATTCATTCTTTTATACCTTTTGGATTGAAATCTCATTTCTCTTGACCACTAGTTTGATGATTGTTAACGGTTTCAATTAGAAAACTAAGGTTATTTGGGGATTTTATAGTACTACCTTTTCCATACCTGCCTCACAGAGCTCCTAGGACACTCAAGAAAACTACTGCATAGTAGACAATTTATGCATATACTGGGAATTATTTATACTGAAAGATTTCTAAGTCAGTATCAGAAAATTGAGGGGGGGGGAAATCAACACAAGCCTCACATTTCTCTTGTTTGTCCCTCATGTTGTTGAGGAAAGAAATTATTTTATTCAAGGCATAGCATTAAAACAGTTATTTAAAATCCCTGTGAGGGCAAGCAAATATATTGTTTCATTTGGCTATGACCGTCAGTCAAGTACTCATTGTAAAATAGTGGTTCACATTACTAAAACAATGAAGAGATTAAATTTTTATTACATGTATTAGGCTGACAAAACAGAAAAGATTAATATAAAATGAACTGATTAAATTAAAACCTTTGATTAGCTCTTCTAGGAAGAATTACTTGCCTAGTCTATTATGTCTGTATACATACGTGAAGAACACGTGATTAATGTACAATTACTTTATCACTATACAACTTCTGTTGGTATATTGAAATATGTGAATGGATTTGCTTTGTTTAAGTCTGAGCTACTGGAAAATCAGCAAGAAAGGAAATCAGAGGTCCTTAAAGGAATTAAGAGTCCTTAAGAAAATCGCCATTAATTTAGGGGTGCCCACTTCCTGGCTCTAATCTGATTAGCAAGCTTATTTCTCTCATGTTTCAAACTCAGAAGGACACTAAATTGTTGAAAACAAACCCTGTGTCTACAAAAGAAATATGAGCTGCCTGCAGCTAAAAGTGGAGGGATGCCAATAAAAGAGCTTGTTCATACCCCCAAGCTGTAGCCAATTGCCCTGGTGTTGTTCCAGCCCCATTTTGTGAAGCCACACTGAAAACTATGTGAGGGGAACCAATCTAGGTTTAACTACATATACAGTGGTTCTTTGCTAAGTTATTTTAAAGTCGTAACAGCCTTTCAGCCTGACTCAGAAAACAGCCATGAAGCAGCGATGCTATTCTAAGTGGTGGGAAGGAGGAGGGTGATACTCTTCAATAAAGAGGCAGGAAGAGGAAAATGGCTAAGAGTTGAAATGAGCACACTCTGAGCAGTGTAAGTGCTGAGAATGTTGTCTGGTGACATCACAGCCACTAAGAGTAGAAGGATACAACTTGCCTGACCCACAGGCTTCCTGGAATATGGCTGAGGCAAATGGGTCAGCGAGTTCTTATGAAAAATGAGCCAGACACGCAAACTATGCATAGTTTTAATATTTTTGCCAGGTCTCTCTCTTTATTTTGTGTTAAGGGATGGTGCATTGTTTCAAGGAGCTACTGTGGATTATTGTAATCATAGGGTTGCAGAGGAGAGTATGATGTATGGGAAATACGGCAGTCGTGAGACAGCTGGAGCTGGGTGGGGAAACCTTGAGTTTTGCCTGTCCAAAAAGCAATAGGACTGCAGGATGTACAAAAGGACAGTTTGAGGGACTCACCGGAGACCCATGGCACTACTCACTACATTCTCATGGCAGTACGATGAGAACAGGGTGATTGCAAAGCCTTGTGATCCAGAGTAAAGATGGAATGACCCAGCAGCAGAAGCAGGGCCTGGCAGCGGGAGGGAGTACCCACACAGAAGCAGGGCGGTACCAGGGCTGCTAGTCACCCCTGAACCATCACAACATGACACTTTCTTCTTCTTACGTAAGAAAATAATTTGCACAGCTAATGATTCTGTCTATCATTACTTTAATAAAAGAGCAATAACAAAACCTGTGGGTATACTATAAATGGAAGGCATACTACCCCCTCATAGTCCTCAACAAAATCTATACAAAAAGCCAAGTTCTGCTTAGCTTTGCAGGAGGAACTGGAGGAGAAGCACTAGTGTTTCACAATGTGAGCAGGAGAAGCACAAGTGTTTCACGATGTGAGCAGGATGGCATTCTTAAACCCAATGTAAACATGTTCTTTTTGCTCCAAAAGTCTTGTTTTCCACTTCCAGCTCAACTTGTCTCCTAATTTGACCTACTTCATACTGAATAGCTTTTTGGTATGGGCATCACTGGCACCTACTGGGTACCTGCATACTCCCATGTGAACCAGCAGCAGTTCCCATATGAACTGTTGGCCAAACTAAGTGCTTATTTATTGAAAAGCACTGGACAGAAATGTAAGAGTTTTGGGTGGAGACGTTCTGCTTGTGGATTATGTTCACTGTTGCCACAGAATATGGAATTAGACATGCTCAAATATTTTCAGTTACATTGCTTCATAAAATTAACTCACAACAATGTTCTGCTGAAATGTTAGTAATCCATGGTGGGGGGGGTTAAGATGTGAATTATTAGTTACTGTGAAGTAGAGGATCTGTTAGCTGTCGTGGTTTAACCCCAGCCAGCAACTAAGCACCACGCAGCCGCTCACTCACTCCCCTCCATCCAGTGGGATGGGGGAGAAAATCGGGAAAAAAAGAAGTAAAACTCCTGGGTTGAGATAAGAACGGTTTAATAGAACAGGAATGAAGAAACTATTAATGATAATGATAACACTAATACAATGACAACAGTAGTAATAAAAGGATTGGAATGTACAAATGATGCGCAGGGCAATAGCTCACCACCCACCAACCGACACCCAGTTAGTCCCCAAGCGGCGATTCCCCGCCCCCACTTCCCAGTTCCTAAAACTAGATGGGACGTCCCATGGTATGGAATACACCGTTGGCCAGTTTGGGTCAGCTGCCCTGGCTGTGTACTGTGCCAACTTCTTGTGCCCTGGCTGGGCATGAGAAGCTGAAAAATCCTTGACTTTAGTCTAAACACTACTGAGCAACAACTGAAAACATCAGTGTTATCAACATTCTTCGCATGCTGAACTCAAAACATAGCACTGTACCAGCTACTAGGAAGACAGTTAGCTCTATCCCAGCAGAAACCAGGACATAGCCAATCTTAAGAGTTGTATGTCTGAGGTTCATTTGACTATTGATTTTTTAGATATGGACTTGTTATAGACTTTGTGAAAAGCCTCTTAATCATTTGAGAAATATTTGTGCCTCTTCACTTTTATAATTCATCTGATATTTCATATTGAAAACACTCCCATGACCACTACAGATAGAAACAATTAATTGGTAATAATGTCACTGATGTAGTAAACTGTAGCCATAAATTTGTTCAGAAGTACATGGTATATGACCTTACACTGCTTATTTGATGTTCCCACTTATGTAATTATCTTGCTATATAAAGTTGGTATAAGAAAATAGTGTTTGGGAAATATTTTGAAATCCACTGATCATTCATGAAACACAATTATTCACTTACTTTAACTCAAACAATTCATTACACAATATATTATATTTTAAGTATATGTTGGAATAACAGGTTATTTGTTGTATTTATTTGTGTTTACAAAATCAGGATTGTTCTAGTGCAAATGGTAAGATTTTGAGACTCAAGACACACACTTTCTAAATGTGTCTGAACCAGCCACCATAGCTGTTGCTGTATATGTTTCTGACTTGTTTAGTTCCCTAATGAAGTTGTGTTTAAAGATGTCAGAATTGTGGGCAGTAGGCGTTAGTATCTCTCCAAAACTAGGACAGAAATTTCAAATACATTAAGAAATAGAAAATAATGAATACCGTTTTCCTCAAGTTCACCTTCAAAACAAAGAGCTAAAAGGATCATGCACCCTATGCTACCTTGAACAGTGCTTATGCTTTACATTTCCAAACAGTACATCATGTACAATGAAACTATTGTTCAGGCACTCAACTGCCATAGGATTAAACACAATTCATGTTAGGAAGTAATAACAATTAGCACATTTCCTACACAGGAGCAACCCAGACAAGGGGGTGATTCCTCAAGGGAATGGGGAGAAGAAAAAGAAAATTGTGCTATGTGATACAAAAATAACAAAAGTTACTTTGCACTATGTAGCTGGTGTGTAATTTTGGATAGTTGCCCAAAATTGGCATTGGCTGTAGTCCATTTTTTTAAAGCTTGAAGCAGCATTGTGGGATTGCAAAGTTATTTGATATTGAACTCAGACAGCAGGAGAGAAAAGTGAAGTAAGGGCCAGAGAAACTATAAATAAAAAATAAATTACAGCTATCAATATCATCTCAGAAATTCCACATACAACTTTTTCTGTGAATTCACTGCACATTCATCCTATGCCCTGAAAAAATCAAAAAGCCATTTCACCAGATATTTAGAAAGTACATGGAGTGTACACAGTGGTTTTACATGATATATTATACTGACTAGAGCATATGCTTTGGAAGAAAGAAAAATACAAGAGTCTGAGATCAGAAAATGTATTTTTAGTTTTGTCTAATATTGAGGACTTGGGTAATTTTGTATTTTTTCATCATAGCTGTGTGGAATGGAAGAGGGAAGGATTAACATTGTCCTTTGAGGAGGCTCTTTGATTATTTTTGCATAGAAAGGACTACTGCTTGTGCTACTCATTTTCCCAGAGTGTTAGCAAAAAATGGAAAACAGAAAATTGAAACAGCCTTCTTCTATGTCTTTTTCTTACTATGAGAGCAGGCTTTTAGGAAACTGTAAAATATAGTTGAATTTCAGAAACAATTGACCATGCCAGTACCACAAACTAATGTACTTCAAAACCAGTTTCAACATAAAAATAAAATCTATTATTTAAATGTTCAGTGGACCTCCAAAGCAGTCCACTGAGTGTCTAAACCAAACAACAAAAATCTTATTCATTGGTAACATGAAGGGAAGTTTTTGATACTTGCATAAGACTTCGTATATGTGGTAACATTTAGTCATGTTAGATAATAACCTTTTCCACAAGTGACATTCAGCAGTACGGTACCAAAACCCTTACAAAAATTTATTTCATTAACAGAGAATATTTTATTTGGCAGAGGTGACAGGTGCTTATAGTAACTTGTGTCTAGTTATTAGTCCCTAAGTTGTGTAAAAGTAAACTTAATGACTTGGAAAAAAAGACAAGAAAAAAAGCCAAAACCAGTCCTATTTATTCATTCCTTTCTAACGATTTATTTTGTTCCTGTAAGAGTCCACTTTACTTTGTTCATCTTCCATTAATCTCTATTTATCTTGGTAAATAAATGAATGGTATAGTCCCCCATATTTAAATGTCAGAGGCAAGGTAGATTTTTAATCATTTCCTATACCAAAAAAGGTCACATGGATTTTAAATTTTGACACAACTGAGAGTATCCGACTGAACTATTGAATAAAACTTTTTTTCACACATGTATACTAATAACTTAAAGCAACAGTGAACAATTGCCTTTACAGGTTTAGTGATTTTGTTATTGGCCTTCTGATAGAAGACTAATGTAAAGGGCTTTGGTGTTTAAGACACATTTTTCAGTGACAAGGATAGTTGATATGTTAACACTAGATATTTTCAGTATTTAGTCTGTATTTCATGGAAATTCTCATCTGAAAAATGTTAGTTTGTCATCTGTATTTTTAAGTTAACTTGTTGTAGAAGATTGTTCAACAAAGCAGGTGTAAATAGTTTTGTTTCTCTCTAAAAGTAGTGCTAGGTCTGGTTAATAGCACTTCAAATGCTATATATTAATGCCATCATTTACCATAACAAAAAAACTTCACCCCCCTGAAATAAAAAAAAACTTTCTAAACAAAGGACACCTTTCTATCTGTAAATACATTAAAATGCCCAGAGATGTCAGACTACAGTTCTCCGTTCATACCGGTATCAGCAGAGACACTAAACAGCAATGCAACCTTCTCTGCTGTACACAGTCTGCACTATACCCCTGCAGGTATGAAAGGATACATTTAAGAGCTATAGCAAGTACTTTGTAAAGTGAACTGTGCCCAAGAAGGTTGGTGAAAATATCCATAAAAGCAGGAGAGGGAGCCTATTGCAAAAGCAGAGAACTGACCAGGGACAGGCCTTTAGAAACCACTGCTGCTTGCATTCTGCCCTCCTCCTCTCTGAAAATCCTCCACAATACCACGTGAGTTATGACAGTGATGTGGGCATAAAGTAGATATTATATTAGTTCCCTTTATTTAGGAAGCTGGAAATTATCTGGCTCAAGACAGCTGCCTTGACTGCTTGGACTTTAATAGATTCCCTGATCAGGCAGAAAGCTGCAAAGAAAATGAGATTCAGTAACTCGCAGTGGTGCAAGAAGATGTCAGTTCCATATAAAGGATGTGCACAGATAATGTTTTCACAGCACTGACTGTCTCAGGCTTGATCAGAAGCTGCTAATCTTAATACACCTCTTTTCCTTGACTTCAGTGAGCTTTGGATTGGGCCCTTTGAGAGCAGATATAAGCTAAAAATATTGCAGTGCCGAGACTGTGTAAAGTCAGTAGAGAAATATGATCAAATTTATCATTATAATACTCAGCAGTTTGTAAACTCATTAACATTTGCAGAGAACATGCTGTTTTACCTGTGACCTATAAATTTTGGAAAGCTCAGAATTGCCACTGTGAGAAATGTTGATGGCAAAGACATTTTGGGGGAAGTATGATGAAGCCAAGTGGCATAGTTTAATTGAAGTTGCTATTGTTTAAAAGCTTCATGGGATGCAAATGACAAGTCACTATGCATTTAAACAATTACAGAGATTGCACAGAGTGGGGTTAAGGTTTATGAAATTATATAGGAAAGTGGGAATTGGTTGGGTTAGCAAGATATTGCCCACAAATTAAAACACATTTCATACAGTAGGGACTATTTATAGCAATAAGAGGATGGATGATACTAATGTCCCCCATCCCAACTATGCTAAATGTTGTTTCAAATCTGCAAGTATTGAGGACAAAAAGTGTAAATTCTGGGTTAGATCAGTAATATCAGCTGCACGCAGGGATCACATGTGGACACTAGAAAGAATATTGGAGGACAAAAAAAAAGATACAACACGCATTAAAAGATTTACAGACTGAACAGAGAATTGTGAATCTTTAGCTGGGGCAGAATGTATTGGAGTCAGCAGCCATTGTCTCATGAGAAAGGACAACATATATAGTGCTTGAAATCTTTTTATATTAAAAGAGCCTTTCCATTAAGGAATTTTTTTAAAATTGTTTGGTTTTGCCAATATGTCAAGATTTAAATAAATAAATAAATAAATAAAGATTGCTGCTAGCTTTTGTTGAGTCATAAATCCATAGCACTGTATATGTAGTATTGAGAGCTCATTGTCATTAGGGACTGTCCATAACTAAAGGAAAAGCTGAAAAGAGTCTTTTGTATTTCCATTATTTACACCCTAATTCTGTATTCTCTTCAGTCACAATGTGCTTTACAGCAGCCTCAAAGCTATGTCAGCCATCCTGGCTCCTAGTGAGTTAAAGCACTACCTGGGGTTGCTGTCACGAGGACAACTTCAGTGATGCCCTGTTCTTCTTCTTCCTTGTAAAAGGGCTGCAATCCATGGTGCTTGCTACAGTTCCTAAAAAGGATGGTGCAGCTCTAGCTATTTAAGGGAACTTCTGGCCAACTGCACCAAGTTCCTGGCCCTTCTCACCCCAAGCCATGCAGTGGGGCAGGAATGGGCCTAACAGTTACAAAAAAACAGTCCACATCCTAGCCAAGATCAAGCTAAAATATTATGGATCAAAGTAAGACTGACAGTTCCCTGCTGGTTGTATATAGAGCTGTGGGAGCTACATGTAGCTGTGAATTGCTGCAAAAGTTATATCAACATGGTTTTTAAAGTGCATTTGTGCACGCAAAATCCAAAAATGAGACACTCCAAATTAATGCCAACAATAATTGTCCCATACCAAACTACCACGTATTCACTGCTTGTTTGTGTTATGTTATGTACATGCTACATTTTCTGTAGAAGAACTACCAATATTGAGGAATCATTTCAACATCTTTTAAAAAATTAATTAGAGCTATGATCCATCCTGTACATCATTTATTACAAGTCTGTCAACCAGGAATCAGAGTAACTACTGAAACTCTAAAACATTATTTTACTTTCAAGAGACAGAGTATTAATCTGTTTATATCGGGTTGGCAAATGCCGTTAGGAGAAGATCAAAGTTTAGGAATATCTGAATAGATCTCATTTGGCAAAAGGCATGTGAGTTGATCAGTCACGCACAGATATTCAGGAAATTAACTGATGTCTTGAATAACACTGCCACATATGTGATAGGAATTTATTTCTGTGCGTATCTTTGTCTACAGCATGAAAAATAAAATAGCTTTGAACATGTAGCCCTGTCTCTCTCAATTCAGGCTTTGGCTTCACTGCTGAATCTTCCAAATGTGCAGCTGGAGGAGGGAAGAAACAGGAATTTCTGATGTAGACATTTGTCCAGTAGGAACTAGATGGAACTTCCAGCTTATTACACATGGACCATTGAACACCAAGCAAATACTACTCTCTCCCTCCTGCATATTTGCAGTGTCTGTGGATTTCCTCATATAGTTACTTACCCTATTAGCTTAAGGGGAAAGCTCTAATTGTATTCATATAAAAGCAAAATCTTCAGCATATGCTGTTTCCATTAGTAGTATTCTCCTTTTTCCTACTATCAGTTAGGGTTTAACGGAACTCTCAGGATTATAAGCATATTTTACACTTCTGCTTTGTATTAATATATGATACCAAAGCAAGTAAAGAAAAAATTAAACAAGCATTTATCATTAAAAAAGAATTTGTCACTCAAATACGACCCTCAGTACAGAAGGATAGCAGCAGTTTGGCTTCACAGCCCACATGCTGATTATAGGAGCTGCTAGGTAAAATTATAGGACTTGTATTATACAGAGGGTGTCTGTATAGATCATAGATCTAATAGAACTCATTTCTTCTTTAAAAGCAATGAATCCACACAGTCCATGCAGCTAGGAGACGGTCAGAGATGGAGGTTGGCCAATGTGAGCATATTGCTGTGGATCACAGTTTTGCCCATTCACTTTTCCCTTTTTTCTCCCACAGCGAGGGAACTTAGATACCACTGAGATTGCTTTAGCCCGAAGCGTGTTGTAACAACAGTGAGAGAGAAGAGAAAGCAGAGGCACTCCACCTTACCAGACAGCCCAGTTAGTCTGTCAGTCTGTCACAGAATTAGGTCCCCCAAGTAACAATTCTAGCCGAAATTCAATCAATAAAGCTAACATGCTTCTGTTTAAAAGACCTCTATTTTTCTTCTGTAAGACCAAATGTGTTCATAAATTAAACATTTGCTAATAAACACTCTCATCTCTGTTTTTAGCAAGTCTGTCTGCTTAAGAGAACAGGTTACTGACACTATTAAGAAACTGGCAAACTCGTTGCTTTCCAGATTATTTAATGCTCAAAAGATTAGAAATCTAGTGACAGATAGTTGAGGGTGCAAACTTACAAACTGGCCACTGTTACGCTCACTATGACAGTATTTAAACTGGGGATCCAGATGTGACAAGCTCCACGTTCTATTTAATGACCATCCAGTCCCTGAAACCTTTTTTTTTTTTTTTTTAACAGTATATATTTGTCAATGCCTACATCCACTTCAGTAGAAGGAGTTTTTTCATACACTCAGATTTTATATCTGATTTTTGAACCATTGCTAACTAAGCTAATTTCTTTAGTGAATTGCATAAAAATTAATACATTATCCTGGGTGGTCATTTTACATTTTTACATATTTTACATATTTTAATACTCTTATTTGAGGCATTATAGATATTAGAAAACTTAGGGTTCTCCCATCGTCCCCCCAAAATGAGCTCCTGATTAGTACCAATTCTTAATTTTTTCAAAGTGTTTATTTTAATAACTGTTAACCTGGAGTTGCAGGGAAAATGGAAAGTGTTCTCTAGTCAGCAACTGTGATCCTGGCAGACTGCCAGGATGTTTGTGACCTCTAGAAATCCTTAAGGTTTTGATCAGCATTTCCTTATCCCCAATACTCTGTTGTTTCTGTTTTAAATTACATCTCAGTGTACCCAGGGTAGGTAATAATGTTAATGTAAGTGATACAACAGATTGTTACAAGCATCCTTGGATTATGAGATGGGAATATCTTGATTATGTAAACAATAACAGTGTTTATTGTATTATATTTCTGAAATTATTATAGTATTATGCTGATACAAATTATACTGTTGCACCTCAAGCATATTTATTTAAAACAGAGTGGATGGAATTCAAAGACTGTCAAAGACAATGAAAGACAATACCTGACTTTCCCCAGTTTTGTATCAGGATCAGTATGCTATTGTAACTTTCACATTATTTTGCACTAATTCCTAAGATCTGAAGACAAAAATTTCTTGACTTTTCTGTGCCTGTAGAGTTAATAGTTACCATAATTATAAAGCATTGTAAATAATGGGTGAAAAGATCACACTGCTGCTGCTAAAACACATTTGTTTGCATCAGAATGTGCAATGGGAATCTTGTAATAGTAACTATGCATAATATTAGAAAATGCATCTCTCAGAAGGCACTTTTTGTATATATATTCATATAAAGGTGTATTAATAACAAACAGGTTCTTCCCCCGCTAACACTTAAAGGCGAGGCAATAGCAAAATGAGGATTGCTTACACAGCTGAGGAAAAAAAAGCATTATGTTACTCTCCATTTACTGTTTTGATCCAATGTCAATGGTGCACTGAGAATATAATGTGCTATACATATTATATATTACATAGCACTTGTGGGGGGTATATGTATTAATGTATGTTGCTATGTATACTGTGGCAGCTTACACATACTCTGTACCTAAGTGGCCGTAATTCAGAAATTTGATGGGGAGAAAAGAGGAGTGTCATATTTCATTGTAGAACATACATAGAGTTGCAGTATCCTGAAGCGATAAGAATGCTAAAGCATGTAAGAAAACACAGTTATTTGTTTAAAAACTGCACATTGGTTTATTCTAAGCTGAGTAGCACAACTTCAAGCTTTTAAAAATTCATAACACTTTTTCAGCTAGGATTGGTGTTGAATCTGAGATAAATGTATGCTGTCTTTTCCCATATCACCTTTATGGATCCTTATGCTGCAATGACACTTTAACAGTGAGTTATTTTCTTCCATGCATTTATAAGAGTTTTCATTTATTTTTTTAATTAATAATGACCTTTAAACAAATATGGGTTTTTTCTATAAGTTACAGAGCATGACATAAATTTACATATTGGCAATCACTTCCAGAAACCAATGTCAGGTATTAGCTATTTCATTTCATCTATTCTGGCAGTATTTTTCTAGAATACTCGCCTTGTCACTAACTGTGACATATCTTCATTACAACTGTCAGGCATAGAAAAGCAGAATCACAAACATGAAGCCAAGCAAAGCTTTGATGGCCGAGAAAAAGATCAAGTGAGAGAGAGATTGAGCTGAAATAGTGGTATCATCCACTAGATACTCCTCAGGGTGCAGAGAATGAGACTTTGCCTGGCCCTCTTTTGAGTCACAGCTGGGTAACTCATTAAGTTATTATTACTATTGTTGTAAAATGAGTTTGGTTTTCAGGCTCATTTTTGCTTATTCACTTTCTGATATTATTTATCTGTGGCTTAAAAAGAAAAATTTAATAAGGTTATCATCCAAACATCTACCAAATAAGTGAAGTTGATACAGTGCCAAACGGTCAGTCCAGGTAAATTTAGCCATGGGGGTAATGACTGTTTTGCAGACACAGCTCTCTGTTCTGAAAGCTCAGTGAGCTATGTAGGCAGCTCCAGGTGTTACACACTACCTAGTTCTGAGATTTTGAATCCTTTTTGAAAAAAGAATCTCTGGAGCATTTTCAATCGAACCCACTCTCTCTGTGTGCTTTCTGACATCTTCCTTGTGAAGTGAGGCTCTTCATTGTCATCTTCCTTTGACAGCTTCTCTCATCCCATACGTTCAATACATCCGCTCTGAGCAAGTTACCTTTTCATCTGGCATTTCTTTATTTTAAGGCTATGCTGATCCTCATTCGTGAATTGGATCTGCCAGGCTTGCTGATCTTTTATACTGTAGTTTGCCAAACCTAGTTTGCTCTGACTGGTAGTGATAGCAGTGGATACAACTTCAGACAGCAGTGGCAGCAGCAATCTATGCTATCCAGCTGTATGTATCTAACCATAAATATGATAATGTTGTATTGCTGGACCACAGCTAGCTCTGCACTGGCTTCTGCAACACCTTTCTACAATGTGAAGCACAAAGATAATCTGATGCTCATAAGCACTCAGCTTGCATGCAGTCAGACTGAAAAAAAGCTGAGGTTTGCTTTATATGGACATAGCTCCAGCTGTAAGGCCTCACCATTTTTTTATGGAGGGTGCGTCAGGAACTGTTTCAATGCAAGAGGAAGCGTGTACCTGTTTTAGTCCTGTGTATGATGTAAAAAAGCACTCCATGTCTTAATCAGAGGAAAGCTGGCAAGAATGACAGAGATAGGAGCTGTCACTGGTATCAAGTCCACAAGACAGAACAAGCAGTCTGCATACCACTTGCAATTATCTCACACAGGTCAAATCTAGTGAAATCTGTGACTGCAAGTTACTATGAGAATATTTCAACAGGATTCTTCAGATGTTAGAGTATTGATCTTGACATACTGACTGCCAGGATTCAGTCACACCTGTGATGTTGGACTATGCAAATGTCCTAGTTTTAATCTACTGGGATGGTAATTAAGATAAAATTATTTTTCTGTCAATTCCTTCGAGACTTGTCAGTAACTATATGAGAAGAGTATTCTTAAAGTTACTCACTCATGCTCACCAACTTCCAGGGTGCACTGATCTCAAACTCTATATAGGCTACAGGTATATGGGGAAAGTAAATCCACTTCTACATACACAGACTTCACACAGGGAAATATGCACTTAGGACTTCTCCCTTTGTAATCTGCTACTTAGCCTCAGACTGCTTAACACCATTGACTTTCCATCCTTGAAGCTGTGCAGTATCTTCTTTCCCAAGAGTGTTGCAAGCCATAAAGGACAACTAATGATGCTTTTGAACTGCGTTAACTACTGTGTGGATTTTCCACTTGGAAGCTTCTAGCATACACTTAATACCATGTAAAGTAGAAATAAGAATAATTAGCAATTAATAAATCATCTGCCAGGTTTTGAGCTTATATTTTCCTCTATGATCTGATCTTCTGACATATCCTGACTCCCTTCAGACTTTCCTATACAATTAATTTAGAAACTACAAACCAGGCATCATCCTGATAGACAACTTCTTTGATCCACAGGGAAGGGTATGTGCCATAGATTATTCTATCCTTCTTTTCTCATTTTCCTGGCATTCCCAACCTTTGATAACTAGATCTCCCTATTTGATGATTACAGACTCTCAGAGCAGCATCCCAATACTTATTTGATTTATAGATCCAAATTTTGTGCTAACAATGCCCTGTAGCATTTTATTGCACTCAGTAAATAACTCTAGATTTATTGTTCTTAAAAGAGAACAAGGCTAATGTAATTTTTTTTGTCTAGCTATCTGTTACTCCCTCTAGTAACTTTTAATCCATTTGCCCCTTTTGGTGTTATTGAGATCTCAAGGATGAGATGGTTCTACAGCTGTTAGGAAAACAAATGACTGAATGGAGACAAAAGGCTGAAGTACAAACTCTGTAGTCATTTGTTTGGTTTGTTCTGTTTGCTGATCAGTCAGTATATGTATACCAGAATGGATAACTCTGAAAAAGCCAGAGAATATTATTCTTTGTCCAGACAAAATCAAGAAATGCAAAAGGAACCTGAGGTGCTGCATATGGGTTATTGAGATGCAGAGGGGTTGGAGTGGAGAAGCACTTCTTTCCTCTTCCTGATGAATAGCCATGGGAGGTGGTAAAGAGAAAAAGGGAACACTAGTGTTATTCCAGTGGACAATTCAACAGAGTAAAGCACTAAGTTACAGAGCCAGATTTTCATGGACCACTTTCTAAAAATGTTTGGGTGATTTTGACGCTTACAAAATCTGAAAATCTTTTCCTATGCATAGAGCAGATAGGTGATTCACACTTTGCAGCATAACTCTAGCTCTGTGTCTCTGGTTCCAGAGACATCTTCATCTATGTCTCTGTATTTGTAGAAATGGTGGAAACAGTGTCACCTAGGAAATAAGGTGTAGCTTGCAAATAAATATTTCAAACCAGATTTTCCCAAGTAAATGTTAATGGGTCTAAAATGCTAGATTATGACAATGCAAGATCATCATACTATAAAGTATGTAATTTGTATGCACTTGAAAAGAAACCTGCAGCACTGGTGGTTTTTTTCTCTATTGTAATTGTCTTACTCTGAGATGAAATAAGCTTAATTTATTTGCATATAGTTATTGAGACCGCTCTATAAAAGATCTCTAAGGATCACAGTCAGAAAAAGAATTAGTGAGTTCGGTAATTCTTAGGTGGGTGCATTAAATTATTAATATAATGAACAAGTCAGAGAAAGAGCTACCGTAATAATATAAAATGTATTTTATGTACTTATCCTCTATAAAATATCTGCTAAAACATGGGCATCTTCAAAGAAGCATAAATAATTTTACTTTTAATATTCTTCAAGATTCAGAAGTTTCTGGTAATTGTTACTGCTTTTGCTACAAACATTTTTATCCAGGCTTAGCCCCTGGCCTTTCTATCATCACAATCATACCTTTGCATGGTTAATCAATAGTATATTGGGCTCCCAAGGCAAAATTTTGGTTTACTGACTTTGATGCAATAACTTGCAGACACAAGATAAACCCCAGACACATACTAGAGAATAAGGAGATGGCTGTTAAAAGTTAATTTTGCTCTAAAAGTGAATTATAACTCTTAAAGAGATGTTTATTCTAGTTAAACATCTATGCAAAAACCTTCTGCAGATGTGCATGCTTTTCTTCTCATTTTCTATGGTTCCTTGAAGATCTTCGCTGGGGCCAATTATTTCCAAGAGAAACTATTCCTTTTCACAGACCTCTTTTCTTAAGTGGAGGTCCTTAAGAAAGCAGGAAAAGCAAGAACCAAAGAAAAATAAAGTGATGAAATTATGGGAAAGAATTAATCAATCATAAATGTAAATTATTTTGCTTAAAAATCCTCATAGGAGTTCAGTTAACTAAGTAAAGCATTTAATGGCAATTTAACTACAGAGCTATGACTAGAAACTTGAAAGTCTTCTAATTGAAATGGTGGTCAGGCTTGTTTTTGACAAAAGACAAAGAATGTTTCTTCACAATACCGTTGGCTGTTCAGAAATTAACTTGGAACTTTAACAAGAATCTGGATTACTATAGGAGAAATGTAGTTCTCCAACCTTCCAGCTTTGGAAAAATTAGAAATAGTTTAATTCATTATTATAAATACAAAACATATTCTTTAAACTAGAGTTACTCATCTGATGAGGTAGAGCAAAGCTTTTAGGAAAAAAATCGCATTCCTAATTCTTAGCCCAGAACCCAGTAGGAATTGCTGAGAGCATGTTGCACAGCAACTCCTTCAGGCCCTTCAGATGTATGAAAGAAAGAGCAAAAATATATAAATCACCATCAACTTCCTTAGTTTAACTGCTGGACGAGAATGATTCTGAAAGGACTACTTTTCCTTTTTGGAAAATACTGTCGGTAGGCCTCATTCTTTTTACCACAGGGATGCTCAAGAATTCATCAATTTGCTTCTGAATGATATAAGCATATTGTATTACCTAGGCCAAACCCACCTGGCCAGACTAGCAGACCAGTTTGTCTGTTCTTGGCCAACTACCCCCTTGCAAACATGCTGACTCGGATCCCTCCATATTTGGAAGGGCTTCAGTGAAACAAATCTCCACTGTGCTCAGTTCTCTACTCACGTAAGGTTCCAGAGAAATTTTAGACTATTTACATAAGTGAAAGCTGCCACCTGCAATTCTATTTTGTGCCAGGGTTCGGTGGTTGAGAATTCAGTATCCGCACAAGCCCTCCAAGAGGGCTGTTCTGCATACTGGGGGTGACAACAGTTGTTCAACTACAGCAGCTGTGCTGCCAAAGGGGAGGAGTGTGGAAGAAGAGCATGAAAGGTTCCCTTTCTCCTGTATGCCAAGGGCACGGACATTTTCCTCGTTTGCAGACTCCCAAACTTTCCTGAAATCAGAACAAAAATGGAAAGTACATCTAGCTGGAAACTACTTCTAGCCTCCTGGCTTCTCAAAACACTTCTCAGGAGGGTTTAATTTGGTAAATTATTTGGTAGTTTTCACTGCACTTCCCCTGAATAGCTTTCATTACTCTTGGCAATGGACATGCATTTTTCCTTCTCCAACACTGAATTCTCTAAGCTGTGTCATGGTTTTTTGCGAAGCCCTAAGATAAACTTCCTGCATATCCCTTTATCTCTTTCCTTATTCAAGATTATTAACAAAAACATAATTCCCCTCAACAAGATATATATGAGGTCCTAAGTGAGTTGTAGTGCTCCTGGGTAAAATCCTTGAGCCATTAAAGATGGTGAATGCTTTACTATGATTTTTGACCAATCAGAATTTCATCTAATTGGCTTAAACTAGCCACTACTGTAAGCACTGTCAAAATCCTACTTTTGTTACAAGGCTCACAGACCGTGCCTACCCCCACCTCTGAATCGCATCCACTACCATTTTGTAATTTATGGCTGAAAGTAGTTAATCTTCAGTGACCCGTTGATAAGACGAAATGCTAGTAGACATTTGCCATACTCTTCTATGTTGTGATATTTTTTTCATATGATGTCCACAATGGCTGACCACAGACTTTCTGAAATAAAAAGTAGCATCATCAAACAGTACTTGTAGTCATAGAGGACCAGCTTGTTACAGGCAGCAGAAGAGACAGCAATAGGAAGCACAAGGTTTAGTATGCATGGAAAATATGTTGAGAAAACAATAAAGCACTTCAAGAGTGCTAGGGAATGATCATATTAGCCCTGGAAGAGCACCTATCTACATGGGAAAGGCTGGGGGGGGGGGGGGTCTGGCTAGTGCTGTAGAATGTAAAAGGCGACCTAACACAGTGAGAACAAAGTTTTCAGGGTAAGAAACAGATCTCTGTTTGAGGCAGTTTATTGTGGACACTCCCAGCTAAACAAATCGCTAACTCCAATAGTGTCCAAATTTTGTCATGCACACTCTTTTGTGTATGCTTATGTCTGTGTATAAATGTTTATCAAATGTGCGTTTCCTTTAATTGGTAAGGAGTGGATGGTAAAGGAAAATTCGATTATTTTGGATTATGTTACAAATTCATTACAGATTCAGAAGTATAGTTATAGCCTTAAGCTTGGGTGGGTGCACAGACATGTTTCTTAAATGTACAAGTTAAAACCAAAAAAATATTACTGAAGGGTTCTGAAAAGCTATTTAAATGTGATAACTAAAAATCAAAGATTTAATTTATTTGTATACCTAGGAAAACATTAAACCCCACATTGTAATCATCTGGGAATGATTATCAGTATAGTTTTTTATCATGGTTCCAGAGATTTTTTCAACTTTTTTTCTATTACAAAAATCAACAACAAAGCTATTTCATAAATATTAAACACACTCTGTTCCCTTCTTGACTTTATCTTATGATAATAAAACTGGAGTCAGAGCCAATGTGTACATTTCAAGGAAAGTTACAATGTAAAGCAGAGAATATAGAACAAAGGTACCAAAAATCATTTATGATTGAAACTGTAGATTGAAATTTGTGAAAATATCTCTCACTGAATAGCATATCACAATTGCTTTGTAATACTGGGATGTGTATTCATAAGCTTTTTAATGTATGCAGCCAACCTCTTTACTTTATTTTCTAACCACTGTACTGATGCTGCTTGGCAAAGCTGGTATGACTGATTAAAAAATGAAGACGGAAGTAATTTTACAGAATGTTAAATTTCTGATAAGAGCATTTAACATCTAAAATATAGTACCACAGTTTCATACAGCCAGAGTGATAAAAAATTTATATGTTTAGCTCTGGATGTATGGGTTATATCCACAATAGTCAATGCTTGCACCTGAATGCGACAGAAACTGATGTAATAATGAATTTATGTTTTTATAATTTCTGTTACAAATCTACGATTTTTAAGACAGAATATGAGGGTAGGAGTTAATAGATTCGGGGAGATGATTAAGCTGTAAGTCAACAGTTAAAAACAATATTGTTTTGGCATGGAACAGGCAAGTGTAGTTTGTCTGTTGGCAAACCAACAGTGAAAGCAAAAGGTACTTTTTCTTTGCCTTTCAATGAGGTGACTCATGCCATATTAAAAAAAAAAAAAGGTATCTCAGTCTCTATCCTCTTCATTTTAAGGAGCTAAAACCTAGCAGAATACAATCATAAAAAGGTTGTGTTGTTGGGGTTTTTTTTATTTTTCCAAGACTTGATTCCTATTAGTTTGGCATTGTTTCTTATACCAGTTTTAGACATTAAGAATCCCAGTGACATGAAATATTGCATGAAGCATTGATGATTGATCTTGCTGAAAGTTCTGGTTAACAGTGGGAATATTTTGCACTGGAAGTTATTCAACATTGAAATACTATTATTCAGTGTGCCTGTCCAAAGATAAAATACAATTTTAGATATTAAATTGAGTAGTATTTAATAGGTATAGCACCTCATTAATAAAATGTAGTAAGTAAAACTTAGATTGCAAAATGCCAAAACAGTAGAGGATGCTTATTCTTCTAAGCATTGCCTTTGTTTTCAGATGAGTATTTGATGACAGGACATAGCAATTTCTAATAACAAACACCTTTGGAACTAAACCCTTATTAAATAATTATGTTGATAGTACAAAAGTAAAAGTGGAATTAAAGGGAAATGCATAACTGTTTTCCAAAGCCAAACCACATTTAGATACTGAACTTTTCATCTTGTATATGGTAAATACATGCCTGTACTATTGGACAACATTTTGAAGTATTTTAATCTGCACCCCCATGACAGCAAAATTAGTCTCATCCTTTATATGTGCTTTTCAAGTCTGCTGTTGTGTGACTCAAAGCTACCTATATAATAGTCTAGTACAGCAATGCTCTCTTCTGTCATGACAATAATTTTTATTTTATTAAATAATTATTCAGACTTATAAACTGCATTATAAAGTGTAAAAATATATGCTAAATAATTTTTATTACCATAATGTTAATTATTGCTGCTAAAGGATAATGTCAGTGATTAACTGTATTTCTCCCAAATACATTTTATGTTGATGAATATCTTTATTAAGATATGTCAAATTTATCTGAATTAAAAGCTGACTAGAAGTAAATGATAGGATGCAAGGCAGTAATCTAATCTAATTGTTCTCATTGTACAATAAATGAAGAAAGATAGAGTGAAAACTTCATTGTTCAGTCCTAATGGAAATGGTTATATGGAGCAGAGCTTATGAAGACCTACCCAACATAGTTCAAAACATATCCCACTGACTAAAATTGCAGGTAGGATGCATAACATTCTCATAGAGTTTCCAATAAGATCATATCTAACAAGAAATATCTTAGAATAAAGAAGGGACCCACTGAACATACGTAATGATGTTGAGTTCACAATTTTATTTGATTATAGACCCAGGATGCAATCCCCCAGTCCTTGTTCATGCAAAATTTTGTGTTTACTATTTTGCTTGCTATAAGCCAACAGGGTCATTCCAAAGTCATGGAATTAATTGTATGGTAGGAACATTGCTAGAGTGCTGACATACTACACTTCATGAAGACTTCTGTAGTTATAAATAAAAAGCTATTGTGTATGATATATATTAACATTTTCAAAATCATCCTGTTTTCTAAAAAAAATTAACTGATGAAATGTACAACAGTCAATGACAAATGAGATACTTCATTTATTTTACTTTTTCTCTTTCCTAAACAAACTCAGCAGCTCTCATTCTCAGGTTGTAATTAACTTCCTTGGAAATACTTATTGGTATTTCAAGAAGTTTCATAGCATCTTCTTATAAATCAGCATCATGCATCTGAATTAAAATCTGAATGTAAATTAGAAACATTCTTTATATTAATGATTGTGAGTCTAAACACACATTCAGAACTGATTAAACATTACTGTCTTACAGTGACTGACTGAGTTGCAAGAGAAATGCATCTCCAGACTCTTAAGTTTATATGGAAGATTTTTTTTCCAGCATGGAAGCTTTGGAGCTCTGGAATGCATTACTATAGCTGTAAGAATATTAACAAAAATTCTATCACCAATTTGTTAATGCTTTGAAGTTCTACTGGTAGCATAATTTCAGTTGAAGTCGGTATCTAGAAATTGATTTCAAGTAGTTTAAAAAGTGGTCTCAAGACAGCTGTGACAAAGCAGCTTGCAGCTTTTAACCTCAAACAGAAATTATATTTTAAAAATGCAGTATTTCTTTTCACATGGCTGGTGATGGTAGTGTGGGCTTTTTCTTGGATGATTAGTTTTGTAAAGTGTATAATTTAAATGTGGAATTTGTCCTCTTTGTTGTGTATTACAACCAAAATGTAGTAAGTAGCCCTCCAACAGGGTTAACTTAAGTTCTACTAGCTTTTACCTCAGGAATTTAATCTAAATTATCAGATTTTTTTTTAATAGTGTTAAGGTGCTTCCTGGATAGATCATAGAAACTCCAGTAAAATGAGATTTTGCATACTGGCAGTGAAGACTAAGACTTTAAATGGAAACAAATTCCCAATACTTACTGACTACAGTCCCTGCCCTCTGTCATAACACTGTACTTTCTGGCAAACTAAGTACATCCTCCAATTAAGCTAGCCATTTTATTCTCCCTCATTCCTTGCTGTTTCGGAGTACTCTATCAGCAGTACTTCTTCACTTCTCCTTCTGTCACTGTGCTAAAACTATCTTTTTCCTGGCTGAAAACTTATTAGTGTTGTCCATCTTTTCACTCATAAAACATGGCTGGAACCCTGTCCTTCTAAGTAAGAGGTGAACAGCCAATTAAAGTTTATGAAGAACATAGTCTAATTCCTCTGGGCTAGACCCGCGCATATAGCCAGGCATTAAAAAAAAGCATTTTACTGTAGTCAAACAACCTAGATACCAATAAGGCCAAACATACAGTTATTTGCTCAGTCCTTTGGATTTTGCACCCCTCTGTCTGAACAAGGGTTTTGCTAGAGTTTCAAGGCTTCTGCCACCAGAAGCATATTGTTACAGTAATACCTACACATTCTTAATGACTACTTCTTCAATATTATGCAATTCATTGTCCAACAGTTACTGTGTAAGTAAATTAGTTACCATGTTTTATACTCTTCAAGAGCTCTGCATTTCAAAAAATAGTACTTCTCTTTACTAAATTTTCTTAATATTCCTGTATGCTTATTGCCAATGAGCAACAGTAGGAATTATATTTAGGCAATGCAACACAATGAATCATCCGATATAAGCATGTTTATGGATATTAAACATAAAAATAATTAGTTTGCCAAAGACCACTGTATTCAACAACAAAAAGTATATTCACTAGGGATGAAGGAGACTGCAAAAAATTCTTGCAAATTCTAACTGTATTTTCAGAGTGTCAAACTAGTGACAGTTTCTCTCACTAGAAAACAGAGGCTGAGCTTCTATTTGCAGAAATGGGGGAAAGCACAGGAATATGCAATACAGAATGCTTCTTCTAATACGCGAGAAGTTCAAAAAATACCTTACTATTTAAATGCTTACTGTCTCAACGTAGAAACAAAGAAATAACAAAAGTTAACTTATCATAAGGCACCAGTTAAAGAAATGTCTTAGCTTTGTTTTCAGCATTAGCATTTGTAGTTAGTAAGTATCCAGGACAACTGACAATCAAATGCAGCCACAAACACATTATTCCCTTGCATATATTTAAGAACAGAAAAAGTCATTTTAATCACATGTGCTGCAAATCCTTGGCCAGTATTAAAATTGGCCTTTTGATACAGTGCAACACTTCCGTCTTTGCGTGGTGTATTTACAATTCACTTATTTGTTTTAATGTTTAAATGAAGAAATAATCCATACATGTCAAACTAACTAAAAGCTAGCATTTTTCATCTTAAAACCTCCATAATGTAGAATTGGCTTCCCTTTAAAGTCACCTTTATCTTGGGAGTCTGCATAAGTGCTTTAAATAAACTAGCGCAAGGCTAGCTATTATTGAGGAGAAAGTAACAGAGCTTTCACTGATCATTAGGAAAAGTGACTGTGGATTGCACTAACTTAAGTATTTGTTTCACTCTGCTATCATAGATTATGAATTAGAAATAATAGCAGTAATCACGTTTCAGAAATGAGGATGTAGCTGCAAAGCCTCCTAACTCCCACTGCACCAGTGTTATAATCCCAACAAGTAAAATAAATTGTTCACTTCTAACACAATAAGTAGAAAGAAAAAAAAAGAAGAAAAAAGAAAATCTTGAATGCTGCTGCTTTCTTAAGATTCATGAAAGTCAAAGATGAACAAAAGAACTCAAATTCTGCAGGAAGGTTTGCTTTTGGTTTTATGTTTTTAACATAACCTTTAAATGTCCTCTTTTTTATTTTATTTTATTGAACATTTCCTGTTAGAAAACTTGAATGCTATGATTCGTGGTAGATAGCTGCTGCTTGTTTACAAAGCACCACTACATTCTAATGTGTATGAAGGCAGGGAAATAACGGAAAAGTAATCTTAAGTAAAGCACAGTACTGGAAGAAAATTTTGACAACTAACAACCACTAAGAACAGAATAGCTTTTAATAAAAAGCATCTAGGTTGTCTGGATTCACATGGGCAAAGAAAAAAACCTATGTTTATCCAGAACCTCCAATATGTCTGTTCTTTTCTGAGTATCAGAAAAGAAGGGACAAGAAACTGAGTAAACTGCAAGACACTGAAAAGAGATCTCTACTTTTGGCTTTCCATTGGACTGCTAGTTTTGGCAAATAGCTGTGCTAGCTGCAGGCGACTTAGAAATTCTTTGTCCTTTGGTAACAAGCAGACCAGAAACAAAAACACACTCATTTTCAGTGTCAGAGATCATGTGAAGTTTGTCATTTTGACAGAGCTTCCCTTAACAAAACACTTTCAGAACAGGTTGGCAGCATCAGCAAAATGTTTTCAAGAGGGCAGAAATAGCAAATGAACATTCAACTTAGAACATTTTTAATAATGTTTGGCCTTCAGTAGTTCCTCTTCAGTATTCTGAAAGGCACAATATGGAAGGGGTACATCATGGCTAAGAAATTTCTCCTGCCCTCTTCATATCTATGGACCAATATGAGAAGTATATCAGTTTCAAATTTTTAAGTCTCATTTTGGGATGGCTAGTAGATAGAAAGTGGTAACTTAGAAAAGAAAACTTAAAAAATACATATCAAAGTGTCTGATGCTATAATTTTGTACTATTTCATTTCCTCTGTATAAGTAAAGATCTAGAAGAGAATTTTTACGAAAGCTGTAATTCACTCTGGTTCATTTGCTTGTAAAAATACCAAAAAAAGCCAGTCACTTTTCCAGCACTAGTAGTAGGTAATGCTGCACTGCCAAAGTTTCTGCAAGTAATAGCCACTCTTGTAAAGTTTCAGAACTCCACTATAAAATTTCAAATTACTAACATGCTGGGCTTGGAAAATACGTCTTAATAATTTTTCTTTATAAAGATTTTTTTCTGCACCATAAATGCACATGCTCTCAACAGACTTTAATAATTTGTGACATTCTGGCTAATTCTAGTGGGTCACTTAGTCATGTGTTAGATGAGTTTGTGAGGGAATATAATGGCAACAAATATAGAATAATGATCTACTTGCTATGAAGCAAATGTATGTAGTATCAGTTATAGAATGCATTGAGTAATTTCACTACTTGAAGGTCTGCATTGAACAATCTAAAATGATTGACTTAATCCATAAAGTTGATTAAAGACTGAAACAGCTACCATCTTAGTTGCTTGCTTCTGAGGTTTCCATCTGTAGAAGGAATGCCTGAGCTGCATGTGAAGCAGTCTTGGGACTGCCCCTATTCATTACCCAATGGATTAAGATAGCTCCAAAGTAGCAGTAGTGTTTCTATGTTGTAAATTGCAGTGGTGCAAAAGCTGTTTCACATATCATTCCTCCATCTGTGCCAGAGGGTCAAATTCTGAGACAGAGGTGGTACAGAGCCATCATAAGCCAAGATCCTAAGCTATTATTAAATGTATCTTTCTTCTTCTTCCTTGATGCAGTAACTATGTGGCTCTGAGTTGCATTTATATGCAAGAGTTTATAAAAGCGAGGCTTAAATCTGAATTCAAAGCCAAGAAACAATGAGTTTAAAGACCTGCTGTGTTATGTCATATATTGTAGTATACAAAGAGTTTTAAGCAAAATATCTCGGTGTGATGATTACAAAAATCTAGATACAATCAATGCAGTAAGAATCTCTTTACTTTCTGGTTCCTTCATTAACTGGGATTCTGAATAAACATTTCACATACAAGAGAAAATAAGGATTGTACCCTAACTGCATCACCATTTGGCATCTTCCTTCTTGAAAACACGGTCACAGGAAGGATCAGAGATCAGCAAAGAGCTAATACACAGAGCAAAGAGAGATAGAGTGCATATTCCCATCCTCCTTAAACCTTCAGCAGTTCACCACCTCAGCTCCAGGGGGCTAGAGCACCTTTGATTGAGACAGAAGCATAAGTTCCCCTGCAGAAGTGGTGTGTTTTTATACAATTAGGGACGTAATGCTGCAGTATGTATGTACTTCCCCCTCTGCAGTGTAGAACTGCACAGGACCGGGTGGAAGTACTTTGCTGGAGAGCAGTGCAGACAGATTAGGTGTCACACTTCACTATATGTGGTAACTTTATTAGAGGTCACAGCTTTAATTCTCTCCTGTTACTCTGTAACGATGCACATAAGAAATTGCAGTCAGCCTCTACCACAAAACAAGCATCAGGAGTGTGTGCAGCATATGAATCTGCTCTTTCTCCCATTGTTTTTATACCCTCCCCCCCAAAAGAAAGCAGTAAAATCTCACAGTAACTGCACAGTGCAGTCCAAATAAAATTCATTCTTTGTCCAAATATAAGCAAATTTTCTGCTTTCTATAGTTACAGAAAGATAAGGAAAAGACTAATGCATATACTTTGAGTGTTTCAAAATCCAAATACCAGTAAAAGTGTATTTGCAGTAAAACACACATCTACATCTACATTGATCTACCACACAGCATAAAGCCACCCACTGCCTAACAATCTAAACCTTCCTGAATGATACCCTTTTCTTTTATAAATATATTGAACTTGAATTTGTAAGTATATTATCTATAATTTGTATGCATGTATATATATTCACGTATGTATATATATTTAAAATATGGATGAATATAAAATACATAAATATGTATCCAAATTAAAGTTGCAGTGGAACTGTTCATCACAAAATTAAAATCAACATGAGAAAGATCTGTACTGTGGTCTAATACAAGACCGAGAAATAAGTTCCTAGGACTTCAGAACCGCTTGAAATGTCACCGTATTTCCTCTGAAGCTCCAAGGTGCATGTTTTCCTTGCCTTCAATAACTTAAACACATAATAGCAGATACAGAATAAAAATATTATATCAAACTTAAAATAATAATCTTCCTCTCGCCTTTCCCTTAGAGAGAAAAAAAAAAAGAGAAAGTAAAAACCACATACAACTTGATGCTCACCAGGAAAGTATTTAACTGTTTTACTAGTGGAGATGATATAACAGCCTAATCAGACCACTTTCTTATTGGATGCTACAGCCCTATGAAACATCTTGTTAAATCTTGCTGTAAGCTTAAATACTTGTATTTTGGTATAACAAAACATTGAATAAGGCATAGCTTGATGAGCTGAGCAAAAACACCAGGTAGAATGAGACAAAGATACAAAACCAATATTAATCAACCAGGACAACTAATTAAAAATAAATATAACAACTAATGTTTCTATTCAAAATGGCTTTCTCTTAGTGTTGCACTATTTGCACTAGGAAAGCCTAAATATTTCTACTTCTGAAATAAGGAATAGTTCTAATTTGCAAGAACCCATGTACTGTTGATCCCCATTTGACATCCAGCAATATTTGTTTCATAATGCTCATTTTAGTGCCAACATTCCAGATATTGACAAAGTTATAATGCAACTTACGTAAATTATTTGGAGGAGGTCTCGTCTCCATATTTTCATAATGCTGCACATGTACTACAATGTTTAGATCTCTTTCCATATGATCTGTTGTACAAGGACCTTGAGGTCGCATAACATCAGCAAGAGCCCTGAAAACCAAACAAAATCAGAATGAACCTGCAAAATCTATAAAGCATTACCAATATATTCCAGGGTTTTTTTAGTTTGAGATGCAGTCTGTTATAATGTCTGCTGGAGAAACCTGCTCTATTCACAGCAAAACCAGAGAATCAGATTCATTGTCAGACTTCGCACCTAAGGCTCTTTTTAGGTTGTCTTAGACAGTGTGCTAGCAGCAATAGACAGAAACACATTAAGTTCTTTAGCTGTCTTGGCTTTGCAGGAACATAATTTAAGCTTGTTGAGACTTGTAGAGTTCTGCCATAGCATGTGCTCAGTAACATTGCCATCTTGGTTAAGCTGAGCACCTCAGCACCTAGCCCCTGTCTATAGGTTCACAAACTAGTTATCTCCAGACCTAGATTACCAGCAGGGCCTGTCAAAGTAAATTCTCACACATGCATTTGCAGTGTACCACACAACACAGTGGTCTTGGCCATTTTCATTCAAAAATGCCACCAAAGTTGAAAGGTCACATGATTTTAATGTAGAAATCCAGTAGACATAGCACTCTTCATGATCAGGGATTAAGCTTTTCCCATCCAGAAAGGGAGATCAAAAATGTCTTTTCTAACTTCTATGAGTGCCCTAGTCATTAAGATGGAGCAAAGCTTGCACAGGAACACTCCTTGCTGCTTTGAAGCCAGGTCAGAAATAGGATGAAAGCTTTATGCTAGCAAAGAGGGAGCAAGCAAAAGGATTCCTAACAGTTAGGCCAGGCCCAACCTGATGTTGGTTATGGACTACTTCTGCAGAGCTGCAGGCAGTAACAATATCTGAAAGAGAGACAGATTCATCCTGCTCTGGTGTATTTTCTGAGGACTGGTTTCACTGCCAAGTGTCCTGCTGAATATAAGTCCATTCTTAGGCATACAGATAAGCACACACACCTGTACCAGCCCTCTGGATCCAGAGTTAGTGACTAAGTTTTAAGCTCTGAAACTCTCAGTATGGCAACATCTAACTCTGTTTGTGATTCCGGGCTGTGGATTTTTACCATTGACTTCTGTAGGAGCAGGATTAGCCCTTAGGTATATGCCATATAGCTACCTGCTGAATTACTGTGTTGTACAAAATAATTGGCCCACCTGCAGAAACTGTTGCCTTAAGCAAAGGAAAGCTATGGTATGTGTTACCAGTGTCTCCAGCGTTCCATGAAAGTCTTTTCTATTCAGATCAATGCATTACTGACCATTATTTGCCTCCTTTTTGTTTTACTAGTTTTAACTTATAGACCCCTTGAGCTATTTTTTTAAGGGAATGGATGCATTTTCTGGGCACTGCGCCCAGTTTAGTTTAATTTTCTGCAAAATTATATACAGTGTCTCAGATACTGCATCAAGAAAGACTAGTTTATAAACTAATAAATACACAACAATAAGCACATTCATTGGTGAGAGCCATGGCAAGTGCCATCTAGCTCCTCCACTGTACTTCTGTGTCATGATGATTTCTTGATCAAGAAGCACTGTACTTTTTAATATTTAAAAGTAACTTCATTTAAGTTACAGGCAGAGAGGAATCCTGAGCTGGATCTTGCTTTCAGATTGCAGGAATGTTGCTTTGGTACACAGGTGAATGATACTGATGTTTCGTTGTGTTTATGGCTAGCATTATGTTATTAAAGTATTAGTTACAGTTGTGATCAACATGTTACAGAATACTCTGTTGATACTGTAAAAGGTCAGAAGATGGTAACTAAATGACTAATGGTATCAGAGCAATGCTCCCATTTGAAGCAATGCTTATACAGCAGAAATAGCAGAGATGGCCTACATAGCAGAACAATAAAAATTCAGTAGAAGAGATCTCACAAAGGTGTGTAGAAAATGATGCAAAAGGGAAGCATTATATTGCAAAACATAGTTTAAAATAAGTGGGGACCAAAACAATTAGTATCTAGTCAATTTATGCAAATACATCTCTATACAAAGAAAATTATTGACATGAATATTAATTCTAATTCCAGAGGCAGCTGGACGCATTTCTGGGAAGGGAAGAAAAAGCAAGTGAAAGTTCCTAACTTCAGTGTGGGAGTTAAAACTGTGAGATCTCGTAATACACGGATTAGTATTTCCCAACTTTGTGAGAGCGGGTTTCCAGAAATGCTTTCCTCATTGCCCTTAATCTGATGGGAAATATTGTTCACTGTAGACTTTAAGTAACACCCCATATGATAGCAGATTAACTACTGCCTGTCCGTAAAAATGCCAGCTAAGTTTTCTACCATTTTAGGGTCATTTTTTTCAAAGAGGTTTTAAGAAATTAGCTGTCCAACTCCCACTATATTAAGAAAAAGGAACCAGTCACCATCAAGTTCTATTTTTAACAACACAGCACCTATGTTTATACTGTGTTAGCCAAAGTTGTACAATATTCTCAGGGCAGAATAGCTCATATAACAAAGAGCTTGTCCTTATCTTCCACTGATGTCAGGGAGAGTTAAAAATGTGTAGCAGCTTGTACCACTGAAGTACAAAGGAAATGCTGTACCTGCATTTCGTTCTTTTAGGGATTTGCCCATATAAGGAAATGGATAAAGGGAGGTTTGTGCCCCAGTATGTGACAAAATCCTTGAATAGACATTCGCTTTGAAAAATTCCACATAAGCCAACAGACTGTTATAATACCTTCATGCATTTGTCTCACCTGAATATTATCATATAGATTTTGTTCGTTATCTGAAGAAATTGTTAGAATGGGTTCCACTGAAAAATTATATATACATAGAGGATCTTTATCTACACCTTTGCTATACTGAATGATTTTTTTAAGGAAATGCAAAATACAAGATACCTTTCTAATCAGGTAGCGATATCATTAGGTCCTGTATTTTGATCCTGATTGCAGTATTACAAAGTGGAGAAATGTTACCTGCATAGGAGTTCATGGCCCAGAACTATGCAAGTATCACAGAACTTCTGCATTTCTCCTGCCATAAGATTTTTCTCCTTGGGTATGTAATACTATTTTTGGGTGTTATAAAGCACGTGGAGCCAGGCATTTCCCTTATGGGTACAAGCTTGAAGAAGCTGAAACACAGGTTATTTCATGAAAGGTCACTTGTCATATTTTGCCTCCAAAACTGGGTCAAAACCCATAAGGGAAATAATTTCACACATAGGAATTGGGATTTTGGCAACTCAGACTATTTTTGGTCCCAGCTACATGCCTTTTGAATGATCAACAAAAGACTTAACTCATGAGATCAGCACATTGTGAAGGAAGAAAGAAGAGCTCAAATGGTTCACAGTAGTTGGAAGGCTGCTAACATACTGTCAGAAGCACTGCTTCAAAAAACCAGGAGCTATAGTGTACAAGCATGATTGTAAATATTGTCCTTTCAGTTCTTGGTTTGTTTGCACATTCTCCACAAGGATTAGGGAAGAAGACAAAGGTGTGGTTTTATTTACAGAAAAATCTCCTCCATGAAACAGATTTAAAGCTTTTCCCTTTTCTACTCATTTTCGAGAGAGGATTCTCCGCTTTAATTGATGGAGCCTGGAAGTCCCATTGATGTAGTCTTAAGCAGCAAGAACATGCTGCCCTCCTATGCCTAACAGAGCTTCTTGGTCTGCTTCAGGAGGCAGATAAATTATGTGTCCTTTTAGGCATAATAATGCCACATTCATTCCCTTTGCCATATCTGATAACATACACCATCTTGTTCCCTTATCCTCTTAGAAAGCAGGAGGGTAAAGGAAGAGTTACTCTGTTTGGCTACTACTATTACTGCTTAGTTCTTGGACACTGTAGCTGAAGGGAACCTTTATTTCCTTTTAATGTCAAGTGACAAATTGAAAAACAAGGAGAATGATATAAACAAAACATTATCATATGATGTCTAAAGTGAAATATGCCATGTAGAGTTAATACTGTACTCCCCTCTCCATTTTCATCTTCCAGATTTACAGTTCTATGCCAACAGTAAGAGTGTTTTACTGAAAAGCACTGATCTAACAAGAAAGAAAATGTCAACAGTGCCACACTTAGCCTTTTTTCTCAAAACAAAAGGAACTAAGAAGCTCTCTAAAAAAGGACAAATTTTGACTCTCTTTTCCTAAAAGGACTTGCCCAATAGAGATTTTTTCCTATGGATTGTTTTCACTAAATAAATACATTGCCCTGAAGCTTTTTCATTGTCAAATATTTCAGGAAAATTCAGTGAAATTAATGGAGTGTTCTTGGTTTGTTTTGGTATAGCAGTAAGCAAAATGTAACAAAAGGCAAGTGTATAGAAACTACGCTCACCAAGCCTGTGAAGTTTCCTTTATTAACATTGTACCACTCTTACACACACCAGTGTCTTACTTCAACAGCAGATCCACTGACTACAAGATGAAATAATGCAAGGAACTAATAAGTGTGGCACAGTTTTGCTTCCTATTTATAAGTCAATGTTCTAATTCCCATGTGTCAGGTCTCTGTTCATATTTTTAGTATATCAAAAATGGAAATATATAATTTACACTAGTTGTAGTCTGTTCACTTTTTTAAAAAAATCAGCCCTCATAAAAAAAAGATCAGTTTACATTATGCATTGTCTTTTTTGACAAGTACTATCCCTTCCATAGGTGAATTTCTTCATAGGAATGAAGAGAATTCAAGTGTTACATGTAGCCATTGGCTAGGAAAGGGAAAGGAGACAATCTTAGCTAAGGAAATAGATGACAAATCAGCCTCTGTGTGTTTCTTGCTGCCAGCCAAAATGGAGTAACACTTAGTACTTTGGGTTTGGCCTACCTAACACTCTCAGTGCATTATACTTTTGCTTATTGATAAGGTTCAGTACAGAAAAAAACCAAAGTGTTCTTTTTGGTTTTGTTTTTTTGATATTGTAGTGATGAGTGTTATAGAAGAAGGTGAATATGAATGTAGGCTATGTATTATATTTTAATTGTTGGTACTATTAACTGTTTAAACAGATAAATTATTTCTTAAGCATTGCAGCCTTTTTTTCAGAACATTAGTACTGTAAAATGAGCTAGGATGGAATATTTTAGTTAAACACACATTTGAGGACAAAGAGGTTACTCCAATTCTTTACTCAATGAACAGATTTTTAGATTGCCAAAGGGATTAACAAATCTAATTCCTTTTCAGATTAATGGTAAACCCACCCCACAGCTGCAATAGGAGTGTGAGAACTCTTTTTTTTTAAAAAAAAAAAAAAAAAAAAAGCTATAGCACTGCTTTTGCAGAACATGACTAGCTATTATGTGTACTGAGTGGGTGACTGTTTTTCCATGTGATCATGACTTTCCAAGTTTCTGTATAATCCTGACTTGAACATTTTCATGGCAAGAAAAGCACAAGATCTCAGACACTGTTAAGTAATCAGGGTAACAGACGACCTTTTCTAAGAACCACTTCAGAAACCTAATCTTTATGCATACATGACTGAAGGATTTCAGAATGATTTCCCAATCCCCTATAATTCTATTTCCATAAACTAAGACAGAATATCCTTTCAGAATACTTCACACCTGTACTTTAGATAGCAAATATTTCTACTAGTAGAAATAGGACCTATTTAAGCCATATATAAGCAAGGATGGCTACAACTTCACTCTGTCCTGGTTTTTGTAACTGTTACGAGCCCTGCCTTTTTGCCTGCAAGACATTACAGAAAAGAGGCTGAAGCAAGGGAGAGCTTTTTCCAAACAAGCTCTGTAGTTTAAGAGTAAGATTTAAAATATGAAATTGGAATACATGTATTCTTTTTCTCAATTTCGTAGTAGAGGATATTCAAAATGCCTAAAGAATTGCTCAACAAAAAACATCTTTGCAGAAGTATCACTGCCACACAATGTTAAGTTGACTAAAATTTCTGCAATGTCCTTTGTTCCTCGGTAGTAAAAGCATATCCATATCAGCCAGTTTATAAATAGCAAATAATTGCTAGTGAACTGGTGATGCATTTGCAGGAGTATTTTTATGGCTTGCTCTGTTCATCTCAGGATAAGCAGTTAATCAAAAAGTCATGCAGAAACTTCAGTAAAAAATAAGGCTCCAGGTGTTGAGTTGATCTCTTGGACTATCTTTCAAAGGATGACTCTTCATCTAAGCTTTAAAGATTGTGAACTACACCATTACCAGTCAGGGCAAGAGGAAGCTTTCTGCCACACTGCACGTCCAGTAGAAAGTATCCTTTCAATTGCATTTCATTGCTAAAGTTGCCCAATATGCTGGAATCTATTTAGACTCTTTAATGGCGCTGTTTGCCTTTTTTAATGCCTTTCTCCCATCTGCTTTACTTTCATGTGCCTGGGATTAGCATAAAGAATCAGACTGACTGCAAACTTGACAAATGTGTTATGCCTTGATTTTGAACTGCTGTGACAATCTGGGTTTGGAATATGTTGTTAAAGCCATTGGGCTCTGTCCTGAGCTGCCCACCTGCCTATCCACCACTAGGCAGCCAGTATCTGGAGTAGACGGTACACAGCACGCCTAAACTCTAGGTGGGAGAGGTTCCCTTTCATATAACTCAGCCATTACACTGTGGATACAGATTATAACACACGCATATATGGATGAGACGAGACTTTCACATTCCAGTTTTTTACCTCTCAACAGTAACTGAAAAAAATGTTAAGAAATTCTACAATATCTTTTCCTTTTTGTGTCTCCCTCTTCCCTTCCACCCTGGCTCATTTTCACAGCTTAGAAATTTTACAAATAGCTCACACACTTGCAAGGGTTGGGGGTGTAGGGAAGGTCCTGCCAAAACCATTTTGCAGCTGGAGAGGGAGGGTGAGATGACATTTGTTTACATCCTTCTGTTGAGAAGTAAAAACATTTTCCAAGCTTTGAAACAGTTGGAAGAGGGAACCCATCAGGCTTTCTGTAATTCAGTGTTGCTGTTTTCAGGATTTTTTTGGTTTTCCTATTCTTGCACAGTATATCTGGGAACACTTGCTGGATCTTGTTGGGGAGAGGGTCAAACACTGCAGATAAAAATGGACTACTGTCTGTGCAAACTCCACATTTATTTCTAGTCTTCCTCAATATGCATGTACTTTGATAACCTGGGCTTGGGGAACCACAGGAGCTCTGCTCGCCAAAGTTGGTCTCTCACAGTCGCCTTGCAGGGGAATGCAGCCTGCCTGGCAGGAGTTGTTTGTTTAGCAGGAACGCATGGGCTCCTCTCTCCTCTTTAGGGGCAGGGGGAGAGGTAGGGGGGAAGGGGACCCTGCTGCCTGGCACTCAGCCTTACCTGGACATGTGCTCCCGCTGGGGTCTGTGCGCCTTCTCCAGCCCTAGTTTGGTGAAGATCCCCACCAGCACCATGACTGCCACAACCCCACAGATGATGTAGACAATGAGGTTGGTTTTATCCCTGGTGGGGTCATGCAGAGGGTCGTCTACGCGGGAAGGAGGCTTCCCAGTGTTCATCCACAACGGCGTCTCGTAGTTTGTGCAGGTGCTTTGATCCAGTCTTGTCTTCTTGAACTTGCAGCAAAACCTGAAGCCACAAGTGCCGCAGCAGAAGATGAACTCCCCCGAGCTGCAGTTAAAGGGGGGGTCCCACTGCCCCATCACGTCAAAGTAGCCCCTGCAGAAGTCCGGGGTGGGAGGTGGCTCAGAGGGGTCTAGCTGCTCCCCAAGGCTGGAGTGGTTTCCTCCTGAGAGCACAACGAAGCTCCCCAGCTGCTGGCCAGCTTTCTCCTGAGCCCGACACACCAGTGTGAGAAGGTCCGCCACCAAGTAGCCGAAGAGCAGCCGAGTAAAGCCCTCCATTCTGCCTCCCAGCCCCGTCTCCACGATGCTGCTGCTGCCGCTGCCGCTGCCGCCGCCGCCGCCGCTCGAGCTGCTGGATGCTGCGCTGCGCCAGGAGCTGAACATAAAGGGGCTCCGTCAGGGGCCGGGAGTCCTCTCAGCCCGCGCTCGCCTTCAGCACCACGGACAGCCCCACGCGGGCCGGGCCGGGCCGAGCCGGGCAGGGCCGGGCCGGGCGGGGGCCGCCGCCGCCCCCCGGGCAGCGTCCGCAGCCCGTCGCCGCTCCGCTCCGCTCCGGAGGAGCGAGCGCGCAGCACTTGTGGAGTGCGCGGGAGAGGGAGCGCGGGGGAGGAGGAGGAGGAGGAGGAGGAGTACCGAGGGGTGGAGGTGGCGGCGGGAGTGCGGGGCACCGCGCTGCGCGGCGGGCTGGGGAGACGGGGCTGGCGAGAGGGGCGTGGAGGGGGCCACGAGGCGGGAGGGCTGAGGCGAGGGCGCTGCAGGGGCGGGAAGGAGGAGAGAGGGCGAGCGAGGAGCCTCCCCGCGCCGCCTGGCGCCGGCGTGCAGGCGCCGGGGGCACCCACCTTCCGCTCCCCCGCGGAGCCCGGCGCGGTCTCTCGCGCAACTCCCTCAGCCGGCCACGGCGCCCGCCGAGCCCCGCCCGCAGCCGGGCGAGCCCGCGGGAGGCGACGGCTGCCGGGGCAGAGCGCGGGCGGCTGGACGGACTCGCCGCGGCATCCAGCCGGCGGGGAAGGGCTGCCGCCAACGGGGAAATCCGCCTCGGCGGGCAGCGTGCGGATGAGAGCGAGGGCGAGGCAGTGCGGCGACCCCAGCCCGTCCTCCGAGGAGCCCGCGGGCGGCTGCCCGCCGGCCTGCCCCCGCCCCCGAGCACCCCTCTGCGAAGCCCCCTCCCCCCCCCAGCCCCTCTGAAGGACCGGCGGCCTCTCCCTCCTGAGCAGCCCCTCCGTGGGGCTTTTCGCCCTCCCGTCAGGCCCGCCGCGGAGCCGGCCCCCACCTCAGCCCCCTCAGCCCCGCCGCCCGGCCGGCCCCGCTCCCCGCCATCCCTTACATAAGAGACTTCCCGCCCAGGCGGGCGCTCCCCACAGGTGCGTCTCCAAAAGCGCGGGAGCGCCTCCTCGTCCCCTCCCCTTCGCGCGCGCCGCGCTGAAGGGCGCAACGGCCAGCGCGCGCCGGCCTGGGTGCCCGGGCGGGAGGTGGGGGGGGGAACGAAGCGAGGGCGCCGGGCGGCCTCAACCCCGCACAGCCGCGCCGCGGGCTCCTGGCCGAGATGGGCCCCTCGGGGGAGCCGGCGGCAGCCCCGAGGGTGGAGTGCAGGGCGCCACTCTCCCGGCAAGTAGAGCGCTCCTCCCGGTGACTGCTCTCCTCACAGGCGAGCGCTCCCCGGAGATTCGCTTACCTGCGAGGCGAAGGCAGGTCCTCCCGGCGGAGCGGTGTCCATGGGGCCGCACCTCCGCTACACCATGGGCGTGAGCGGGCGCTGCCCTCGCCCCGGCGCGCTGTGCCCAGGTACGGCGTTACTGGTGCTGCGCGCTTCAGAGCGGGGCTACGTTTATGTCTGCTAAACATGAGCTGCCCCTGCACATCATTTATTTAAAAATCTTGTTATAATGTCAGTCAGGCTGGCTCCGGAGGACACGGTGAGGCTGCGGGTTGTTTGCGAGACACAGAATTAAAATAACTTCCCCCAAACAGAGAACCGACTCTGGGAAAGACTTTTTAGTGATTCACTCCCCATCCCTGTTATTTAACCCTCTTATCTCCGTCGTTTGGTTTGGCAGTAACCCGCGCAAGTAGCGGTAATATTATCCCGAATACTATGCTGCCACCAAATGTAGGAAATAAGCCCATTATGGCGTGGTTTAACAGTGTGGGCTGGTGCTTAAAGCAGCTTCCCTTTTCCTCGGGGGCACGTCTGTGATAGCCTCGCCGCGGCCTTGCGGGCTACTGTTGTCTGTGGGGCAGAGGGGCTGGTGTGCTGGGGCTCTGCAATGGCGTCCCTCTCCCACCTGCTCTTGCGTGGGGGCTGTATTGCTGCCGCACTTCAGGAACTTCGGCCAACTCCGTGTGAAGTTGTTAAGCGGTAAATAAACAGAAAGGTGAGGCAGAGGACAAAGCAGACGTTTGGAACCGGAGAGGGCTGTAGTTAGCTAATTGCGATCCTTTGCCTTCTCTTAAAAATAGACTCTAAGTACAGTGATGATTCCACTGAACAGCTTGACAGTAAGCCTTGCGTCTTTGTCCAGGAGGTAGGTTAGAAAGCCCCTTTATTTCTCAGCAGATAAAAACAATCAGTCCCAGCCAAAACCAGCCTTTTTGGTTTTTAATATTTAATTCTTAAAACCTTCACCTCATCAACATCCCCTTTCAAGTCTCCTCTGAAATCATATCATTCCTCCCTTGTGTATACTTCTCTCTGCTATTATTTATTATTTAACACTTTGTGATGCAGTTTGTGCTGAAAATACTGCACAAAATGAATCTGTTCCATACTTATTATTGCATCTAGAGACATTTAAGGTCCAGTCCTGTCAGGCGCTTAAGATTATGCAAGTTTCCCTGTTGATCTGACTGCTAAAAAGCTGCTTAAATATTTTGCATGATTAGTGCTATACATGTGCAGAAATAATAACATTTAAAATTATTTATTTTATGGGCTATTAATCCTGACTAACTATGGTACAAGTTTCTTGTTTCACTGAGTTCCTGGGGTTTTCCTTAAGAATTCCCCTATAGCAAAAAAGCCCAAAGGATTTAGGCTAGAATCTAACATTTGCAGGATTCAGGTCCATGTGATCAGAATCTGACTCTAAGTGGCATGTGCTTGGGGAAAACAGGGGCGTGATTAAAGCTCCTTCAAAAAAAAAATGTTTCCTATAGCACCATAAGACTTTGGGTCAGACCCATAGAACCCATAAATCATGTTACCCTAATTAATCATAAGTTACTCTATTCTTAAGCTCTCTGTGTCTGTTAGTCATATTAGCAGTGAAGTTATTTTAGCTGTACCGTGTCTTGGAATTCTAGTAATAAACTAGAGTTGTTCTAGACTAGGGCATGATCCCTTGTTCCTGGACCTGCTGCAGTGTGTTCTAATGGCTTCAGAGCATGTAGTTGTAAGAACACCTGCATGGCCAAAATCATAAAGTATAATAACGGAAACAAGAAAACTAATTGAGAGAAACAGGTATTACACACAGTACTGAGGGACATCCTGGGTCATTATGTGATTTATAAAGCTTTTCTCAATGAAGTCAGTCAATAAAATTCTAATTTATTTCAGTTGTCTTTATCAAGTTGAGAAACATGAAAGATTTCCCAGTTTAGCACCATCACCTTCCACTTTCAAGATATTGCCTTAAGGTAAGTAATAATTATCTACTTTTCTACAGTTCTATCCCATAAAGAATGTCTTTTGCCTCTGAAACAATTGAGAAGATCAGTGTTTCAACTAGAACCTAGACTTGTCTTTACTCAAATGCATATCCATTTAGTTAAGTGCAATACTTGATTTTAGGCACAGACCTTATACAAAATTAAGTATTCCTATTATATTTTCCTCTTCATTTCTTTCATTTGTTTTCACTGAGACTTTCACATGTGGACCAATGGCAATGCTTGTCATTCAACTTTAAGCTAGAAAATAGGCACTTTTTTTCTGGTAAATCCTGGAGCAATGTATAGCCATGTCTCAGTGCAAGTTATATAAATGCATACACACTCAGACTCTATATATGTGTGTGTGCATTATACATGTTCAGTTCTGTGTTTAATTGTATATACTCTTAGATACTGATTCTTGCAGTTTTTTTAATGTAAATAAGAGTTTGAAAAGAGTAAAATTAGGAGAGAAAGTTAATGAGTTAACCTGAATGTTGAGGTGGCAATAAATCTGAAGAATATAGAACAATTAGAACATACAGAGCAATTGCAATTATCATGCTTAAAATTCTATATTTAATTTTTGTTAATAATAACAATGTTGATGCAACCTCTGAGTATTTCCTGGGGACTGATTACCTGCTAGAGAGAACAGTCATTTCGTGAGCACTGAGCCAATAAGGTCTTCTAGCCAATCATTAATTCCTGAGAAATGCCATATAGCTCAATCATTATTATTAAAACACATTCCAGATCTGTGAAAATCTGTCAAAAAAGCAGGTAGACAGGCCTGATCTCAGGCAGTATTGATGTGAAAGGTAGTTTGTGATAAGAAATGTCACGTGGAAACTGGAATGAAGCAGTCAATGTCTGTTCCCTTGATAGTTATTTCATACTGTAATGGGATGTTTGGATGTATAGACACAAAATGTATTGCTGCTGGCAAACAAACGAGGTGATGATTCTACTACAGCAGGCCAACTGGCAGCATGTATGCAATCACTAGTCTTTAAAAGTACAGTTAAATGTTAGATGATGTCTGCTGTGGAGCAATAAGGTAGCTTGAGACATGAAAGAAATACCTTAGCAGACATAAGTTGAAGAAGCAAAATGTGTTTAACAAGGAGGCTACAAGCAACATAAGGTTTACAGATACTGAAAACAGTCCCATGATTTACAAATATTGTAAACAGCCCTGAATGACACAACACAGAAGTTTGTTTTGAACACCTCTGCATTCTTGAATCAGCATACATCAGACAGCTCCATTTGGTTCTACTAAGTTTTATCATTCCTCTATGAGGAGTATGCTTTCCTTTTGGTATTAGGCTTGCTGGATTGTTAAAACGCAATTGGTTCTAGACCTTTCTTTCAGTTACAGAGCTAACACTTCATAAGCCTTTGTTCTTTTAGCCAATAACTGCAATCATTAGTATCATACCAGTGCAGCAACGTGTGAAATTCCAGCCTGCAGTGTGTTGGCAATAAATATATTTCTCCTTTTATAATTATTGAGCACACATCTTTTAAACTATCATTTCTCTTTTCATTAAAAAAGATGCATATACAGACTGGGACAGAATGAGCTTGTTCTTGTAATTTCATGAATTCATAGCAACTTTAACTAGAACATCTTACAAACATTGAGTATTTTTTAAGTATTGTCATTAAGTTAGAAAAAAATACACTTTGCACATAGCAAAGGATCACCATTAAGAGATCTTAATGAGCCAGGAGGTACTTCTTGAATGAAAAAGCATGAGAGACTTTTTTTCATGGCTCACTTAGGAGGAAGATAATTTATTGCAATTCTACAATGTAGAAATTACCTTTATCACCTAATATTTTTTCTCTTCAGTCTTCTTGTAAAACCAAAACTGTAGTAACTGCATGGGTTGGGGTTGAGACAGGCAGTAACAGCATTCACATTCGGAATGGACTTAATGAAATCCTGAGAGTTCTGGCAGCTTCGGTTTAATTCAAAGGAAATTCAGAAAAATTCAGATAAATTTAGAAGGTAAATGGAGTACTTGCAAATATACAAGAGGAAAAACATGTATACTGCAGACGTCTTCAGTATACAGCAGTGGGAAAAAAGTGCCAAAATGTCTAAAGCAGCTTTCAGCAGTATAGCTGAAAAAATGAGTTGTGCCCTCAGATTTGCCTGTTGCACAGCTATTCCTCTGATTCTGAACAAGCAAAACTGCCAGTCAGTTTCTCTCTTTGGCAAAACTGATGTTACTTTTGAATTGTAACAGTATTGCAAGTACCTGTGAACAAGGTATGTTTCTGCTTGTTATAAATTAGACTGCAGTGGAATTTAGATCTGGAATGATTGGCCTGAGGATTACCACAACTGACAAAGAAGGCTCTGCAGATCATTCCAAACTCGTGCCAACAAAATCTTTATGTCTTGATAACAAAAAAAGAAAACAAAGTCTACAAAGGATCCAAAAAATTAGAACTGCTTTTGTATCCTTCTAACTGAAAAGCCAACCACCTTTGTTCCCATGAGTTCACTTTTCAAGGCAGAGAGTAAGCCTTTCTAAACAGACCTAAAATAGCATTAAAAATTTTCAAGGTTAAAGTCAGTATAATAGGCTGTATACTGTGCTTGAGCATAGAGAAGCTGTGCTTAGACATAGAAGAGGACGCATAGCAGAGAAAATTTTCTAATCTTCTGCTGTCTGACTCTGGTGTATGTTAGAACAGCTGAGGAGCTGATCTAACCAATACGTCTTCTAAAAACTCCTCAGTAACTGAGATTAAGAGGTAGACAAGTTTTAGTCTAGAATGCTGTCATGGTTTAACCCCAGCCAGCAACTAAGCACCACGCAGCCGCTCACTCACTCCCCCCCTACCCAGTGGGATGGGGGAGAAAATCAGGAAAAGAAGCAAAACCTGTGGGTTGAGATAAGAATGGTTTAATAGAATAGAAAAGAAGAAACTCATAATGATAATGATAACACTAACAAAATAACAACAGCAATAATGAAAGGATTGGAATGTACAAATGATGCGCAGTGCAATTGCTCACCACCCACCAACCGACACCCAGTTAGTCCCCGAGCAGTGATTCCCCGCCCCCACTTCCCAGTTCCTATACTAGATGGGACGTCCCATGGTATGGAATACACCGTTGGCCAGTTTGGGTCAGCTGCCCTGGCTGTGTCCTGTACCAACTTCTTGTGCCCCTCCAGCTTTTTTGCTGGCTGGGCATGAGAAGCTGAAAAATCCTTGACTTGAGACTAAATACTACTTAGCAACAACTGAAAACATCAGTGTTATCAACATTCTTCGAATACTGAACTGAAAACATAGCACCATACCAGCTACTAGGAAGACAATTCTATCCCAGCTGAAACCAGGACAAATGCACATTCTCCAGGCCTGGAACATCCATAGATGGAAGCCAGAACAGGAAGAAGTCAAATTAGTGAGTCAGTTTTAGTCTGTCAGTTTAAGTACTATTAACCCTCAAGGGCTATAGAAGTGAGCTGTAAACCTCAGAAGTGAAGAACTTGCTCTTCACAGAAATGTAAAGTTGCTGTATTACTTAACTAACAAAAGATTTCAGCCACCAAAGATTTCAGCCACCATTTATTTTGCATGTCTTCCAAAATGTACTTTCAGGCAGCCAAAATCAAAAGTTCTTACTGAACATTAGACCTTTTTAGTGTGCTTCCCTGATAATAAGCTTTAATGATGTCTCTCCATATCATTGGCACAATATGCCCATCTGAGGCTTGATGTATTTTGTATCTTACATATAGTAATAATATATAGATGTAGGAACTTTCAGATTTATGAAGAAGAAAATTTCTCTTACAGTTCCATTTTTAAACGATGCTAATTGTTAAAAGATGCTTAGGATTTTAAAATTGTAAGTCACAAGACAGATGAAATAAGAGGTATGGAAAAAGTAATAACAGTCTGAGGTCTGTGATACTTTTTTGATTATATGACACTGCAGTTTTCATGTGGCTATCAGATTCACTTGTGCGATTACCATGCCTGGCCAAGAGTGTCAAATGTGGTTGCCAAAGGTTAAATATCCACAGGCCAACTCAGTATCTACTAAACTCAACAACTGTCTTTCCACTGATGTAAAGTGGAAACTGCACTGGGTGATTTTGTTCAAGAGATGCTGAATAATCACAGCTTACACTGAAATTACCAGATGTCTGAGTGGTCAGTACTTCTGAAAACCGGGTCACAAATTTGAAAGCCCAATAATGAATTCAGAGACTAAATTTAGACACATACATTTGAAAACTGTTGACATGCACAAATACATATACGGGTTCCAGACCATGCTTTTAGGCAGCTGGTAACAACTGTCCCTTCTTGACTCCACTGGACAGCCAATGTAAAAAGCAGTACTAAAGCTGGCTCCAAAAGGATTTGCTTCTCTGTCCTCTAGCATGATAGCCAGTGAGAAGAAATAATATATTAACCAGGTATACTGACAGATGGGTCAAAACCCCATGAAGATCTCAAGGTGGAAAACTAAATGTGCCATTTCTTATGTTTTCTGTCTAAAGAGCATTCTGATAAAGTCAACAGGATTCATCACTGATATTTCTCAGTACAGTGCAACTCTTATACCTACATATATGGAATATCTATCTAGAACATCTATCTAGGTATTCTGTTATACCTACCTTGAATGAAAAGGCATCAATCCAGTCTCCTTGCTCTTTGCATCATGTCAATAGTAAACTGAAAACTAAATGCTTAAAGTAAATAATGTGTAGCAGAACATTTTTTATAATAATTCTTTTTTTTTCTTGTGTTTTTTTAACATATATTTGCCTAGAGTTTTTTTATTATTGTGAAAGTGCAGTGACCCCATAGCTGGATAAATAAGAGGACAAATAAAAGAATTTTAACTGTGATGTGAAATTCACATTAGGGAGTCTTCAGACATGGTGCAAAAAAAATGCTGACAGCAGATTCTAGTGGTATCTTTTTGTTGTAGTTTTTACTTAAATCAGCAGATTATCTCTAACCTGCTAAATATAATCTAATGTTAATAACATATTTAGGATATCTTCTCTCTAATATATATAGGAGATTATTGCAGCATGCAATAAGGTTAAACACATTTTTAATACAAAATGCTGTCACCTTAGAGTACAGTTTTCAGAATGGATTATTTGATCTGTATATTTATATAGGCAAGTAACATTGGAGTAAAATGTAAAGAAGCTGCAAAAGGAATACTTCTGCATAATATGGAAATAATATATATATTTATGGCCAGTTGTAACTGAATACTTGGTAAAAGGACAACTCACAATTTTCTTGGCTGTGTGTGGGAATTAGTCTGTCATTCACTCCCACATGCTTGACAGAAAGCTGGCCTCCTTAAAGTCAATTTTGTAATTTATATACACCTTGAAGTCTTAAATATGATTTTCCAGTTCAACAAATTCTCCCTGTGAACATAGGGATTGTTCTTCCTTAAAAAGAAAAAATAACAAAATTAAAAAGGAAATTGCACGCAATTTCTATGCAAACTAGAACAGTTGAAGTGAGCCTTGATAATACGATGAAGATACAGATAATTTAGATGGCTGAACAATGGGATCACTTTCCTACATAAACAATGCAAGTATTTCAACACATAAAATGACCATAAGTGAAAAAGAGCAGATATCTCATAATACCCAATTATCTCACTTGTTTCTGTCATAATGTTCAGCTCAAGTTAAAAAAAACACTTGCACAGCAAGATCAGAAATAGATCCTCCATGCGAAGACTGAACCTGGGTCCAGTTTTCAGTCTTTTCATCTCATTGCAAAGGATGATTTTTTTAGTATTAGGTCTGTTGGTTATCATTAATTACTTATTGACAGCTGTATGCAAAGTACAAAGTCTTGACTCATTAGTGTTAACAGGAATATTACCATTAAATTCAATGGAGTGAAGATTCCACTCTAAGGATCAAGATTTAATAAGTTTATTCTCATTGAGATGTTCCTTATAGGACATAAAATTCCATTTGTTTCAGTGGAGTCATTTTATAATGCTAGTGTTATTCATAATGAAAGCAAAACCAGAATCTAACATTAAAGGATACAGAAAAAAAAATAGCGAAAAGTTAAAGACAAAAATAACAAAGATAAGGGCCCCATTCTGATGCCTATTATATGACAGAATGTAGAAATATTTAAGGAAATAATATTCTCACATACAGTGCACATTTAAGCTCTAGTGCCGATAGCTATATATTGCTCAAAATGTATTCAAAGAGAACTCTAGTCTCTATGTCCATCATTACATTGAAGCCCAAGGGAGGCATGGTCTGCTGGCAGAGTGATAAGGACAGCTCTCTAGCACATATGCTGAGAGAAGCTACCTGCACTACTAGGGAAGCCAATAAAAATCAGCAGCGTATTCAACAATTCTTGTTTCTACCTTCCTGCCTACATCCATCCTAAGCAACTTTTCTGTGCCCTGGCACTCTGAGAGGATGAAGGCTACTTCTCACTGACTTCATGACCTTTCATTACAGTTGCATTCCTCTGGGACAAGAGAGGAATAATCATAGCTTACACTGAAATCACCAGATGTCTGATGGTCAGTACTCTATACCATGAACAGATGAAATTTTCTTCACAGCTGGCATACAGCTGTGAAGTTCATTCCCTGATGATATTGGAGCAATTACAAATCTCAGTTCCTTAAGAATAAAACGTAAAATCCATTCTTTTCACCTACCTGTTCCACAATAATAATTATGAGAATAAGAAAGCCATCCCTCCTAGGACATGAGGAGAAACTAGAGATCTTTACTGTGATTACTTTGGAGCTTGTAAAGGTATTCTGATACCACGGTGATGAACACAGTATAATTGCCAAGATAGATGATGGATCCAGCTGGCACTTCTCCCTCCTCCCCAACACATCATGCTGCTCACCACAACAACTTTATGATTTTTTCCTAAAAATCTGTTGGGTCTTATTGGTCTTTACAAATTTACTTGCAGAAACCACAAAATGCTCTCTTCACTTTGATTTAGTCTGGACTGTATGAGAGAGGTGCATGATTTTTTCAGAAATGACACCCATATGGTATATTGTTCTCTTGATTAAAAAACTCCTCTAAAACCCTAGCTGATAAATAAATAAATGTGAGTTCTCCTTCTTGGCAAAAAAATATTTTATATACCTGTCACCTTCAGCTCAGTTGTCTTTGGCAAGTCTTACCCAGAATGGTATTATTATGTTTGTTCAAGTGAGATTTATTGTTCAAAGCTCAATCAGAAAGTCCGCTAAGTTAACTTCTACCTTGCACTTTTTCAATTTACATAGGATTTATACAAGGATGAGGTTTTGGTGGGGTTTTTTTATCTAGAAGATGAGATAAATACTTGCTAGACTAGGCTATGTAAGAACCCAGAAATATTGCCATTTTCTTTTCTTCAAGAAAGGAAAAGTGTGAAAAATAATAGCAATCTCATTGGTTCACAAAACCTTTCTCAAGATATTTACTCAACTCTGAGTTTCAAACAGCAAGCACTGCTATTTTAAATTTCCAAATTCTTAACAGCTGCATTGTACAGGAATGCCATTGCATTTTACACTACTTTGTGTCCTTGCTGGTAACATCATTTTAAGTCAAAGTCTGAGTGGGTATGGACAAGGTGCTAATCTTTCACCTGCAGAAGTAAAACAAGGTATTCTCAGGAGTAAGTGGAAGAACTGCTGTAGCGGGGAAACCAGATGCCAGTCTCCAAGGTTTATAAATCTATTATTCATTATATTAGGAGTTAAGTGTAAAACATTTTTGATTGGAAAATAATTATGAACTGATTTTAGCTACTGAAATACTTTATCTGTGTAGATACCTGGATGCTTCCAAAAAACAATTATACTTCAAAAGCTGGATGAAGTAGTAAGTACTGGGAGAATATTAGTAGAGTAAATTCTAATGGATCTAAATGGGACCAGGGCTCCTTTCAGCCAGGGTGAATTTCACTTTTTATTTGCCCGAGTTGCAGAAATGTGATTAAGCAAAGTTTATCCAGAAGCAAATTAGTGCTAAACTGTGAAAATCAGAGTTTTGAGACTACTAGCATAGCCTGATGTTAGCTTTTTCCATCCAAAGAGTCCAATTAAGCAAACCTGGCAGAAGCCTTAAAAGCAAGTATTCTCTGCTGATTGTTAGTAAAAAATTGATCACTCTTTTTATTAAGACAAAGGGTGCCTGATGAGGAGCTGAAGGGGCAAAATAGAGTGCAGCACCAGAACTACGCAGATTTCTTCTGGCTTTGGAAGCCAAGAGGAAAGACTGGAAATTCTAGTCCCAGTCTGTTTATGGTATCAGTATTTCTGCCTGACAGCAAGGTAACAGATGCTTCTTCAGGTCAGGGCTTCCTAGCCTGTTCTTAGACAAGCTTATTTACGGTAGATGGACTTCAAGTATTGTAGCACATCAAGTGCATGAGCAGACCATGCACAGATCTCTCAATGCCTTAAAACAGTGGGAGGATCCCTACTACAGTTTAGCAATACTGGCTTACAAAACCTGCACTGGGAAAGAAATTTAGCCTTATACAAACAGTCAGTTCAGTCCCAAATAAATTCTCAAAAGAAGGCTCAGGCGACACAAAAGTTATGCACAGTCTTTATGCCGATTCTCTGCACAGATTCCTCCTTTTTGCTAGATGAATGAAAATATGCTGACTTGCATAAATACCTTATATGACTATACATTTTATATTTAACAATATTTAAACTTTGACTATAGCTTGCCTGAAAATAAATATGTAAACCAACCTAGTTTCCAGTTAAGTTTGACCTTCTTTTGAGACAAATTAGCCTTGAAGATTTCTAGACAGGTAAACAGAATAGTTGCTTTCCCATCAGCCTGTTCCAGCAAGGAATGTGATGATCTCCATCTAGATAAGCTTGGAAGTATAATAATGAATGCTATTTTGCCAAAAGTTCAGCACTGGCAAATTCTCACCGATTCTTTAGTAGTTTAATCAAACAATATGGTGGCAGATGAGACTAGGTTAGAATTGCTTGAGAACTGATGAAGGTAAAAAGGTACTGTCATTTTGGAAGCAGGAATAAAAGAAATTTGTCATACACAGAAGTAAACATTGTAGTAAAGTGCAGCTTGTTGATACAGGATTATATCGCATTTTGTATGTCAAATAGGCATAGTACATCAAGATCTTCACCCACTGAATCAGATTCATCAATCACACTTTTTATATATTATATATGTATTTTGTGCATATACATATTGTATATACATAGATATATGCTTTTTCCCCCAAAGCCAGTTATTCTGTTCCAAATGCCTGACTTTAAACTGTTTTTCTATAATGCCTGTCTTTTGGAGAAGAATCTCAAATGCAGACTCAGATACATAAGCTCTCTCTATAGGACATATAGACAGTTAGTTGCCTCAGAAGGGTGAACCTGAAAGTCTGCATAGTTAGTGGGAAACATGACAACCAACAATGAATTGCTGATCACAGAGGTCTGTCTCAGCCAATGCTCTTCTATGGAGCTTAAATAGCTAGCAGAAGATAGCAGGCAGATGCCTCTTCCTAATCAATTAAAGAAACTGGACTCTGAACCCTACTTTCATCTTCTCAGCATAAGAAGAACTTGTCCCTGGTTTCTTTCTGTTGGGTTTTTTTATTTGTTTGTTTGTTTATTTAACAGAAACCATTAATAAGAGATGAAGCAGCTACTTCACATTAATATGAGGAAGGACAGAAAAAGAGAGAAGAGAGGTTCTTTGGTGAGCAGAATATCATCTTGCTTACAGTTGTCACAGAAAGCCTAAATGTGAATCATTTGGACTTCACTTTGCTCTTCAAAACTGAAGTGGTAGGACAAGTATGAGTACTACACCAACACTAGATATAGTGGCTCTCCAATCAGTGATTACTTGTTCACATTCAAGGCCTTTCTTCAAGGTTTTCACTGGAGTACAATATAATTCCTATGGCATCTGCAATTCAAAAGGTCACTGCATTCTCTGAAAACATTTTGAGTTATGGAACTCATCATGAAATGGGAGTAAGGAGACACGCCTTGAAAGTCTAAGCCTAAACACCAAAGATCAAAGCCTTGTACTGCATTTATAAGCAGTTGAATGTGATGTACCTTTTCCCTGAAAAGATTTCTTCCATTCATGCCAAGATATTAACGTAAAAAAGATTTATAGGGAAGGGACACATGCATAACCACCCATCTTACTGTGAATTCACGTGTTCTACAGATTTAATTAAAAGACAGTAAATTTATATTTTCTTGATATTACAGTTAATTGGTAAATACCAAAACCAGTCAGCAATCTTGCCATCTCTGCAAGATCCTTGGCTAGGTTGTTAATATGCAAACACCACTAGCCCACACTCTACTAGGAATGATAAGTTCATATTTTTCTTATCTGATTTCTTTCCATTCAGGAGCCCAAATACATAGGAATGTATCATGTTTTTGATTTATGCATGTAACTCCAAATGGCAGCATATGCAGTGTGCATGCCATAACTTCAATTATTAGGAAAGTTTTCAGTTTCCACTTATTTTAGTTTTTATTTCCTCCTAGGCACTTATTACATTCTTCCTAGCATGCTGAGCTCTTCTAATGTTTAGAAATATTGTGGAACTGCAAAAAAGGCACAGTCAATTAATTCCTTCATTTGAATAATTAAACATTTTAAATACTCCCTCCATACCTTATGTTCAGCTATAGATATATTATTAATAGTAGCTTGTACTGTGTGCTGCAAGAGAATGTTAGGCACATAATTCCTAGAACCTGGGGAGGAGAACATTTCCTGACACTATGAATTTACCTACCCAATGACAAAGTTATCTTGTTCTAATTCAAACATGTTTCACACTGTAATAATTACACCGTATGAATGTTATGCTTTTTTTATGAAAAATTCAGCACAGTTAATTATTCAAAAAATTGTTATGGTTGATGAATCCATCCCACTGTGTTCAACAAAAATGTTAATCGTGCTTCACTATTTTTAGGATGTTCCTGTTTTATCATTCATTCCAGTAGCTTAGTCTATAGAGTAAGACCATTGCATAAGTTCAAGACTATAGATTTGTAGCCAGACTCTCTGTTGTCAAATGGGTGCCATCAACATGCCATAGTTAAACATGGTTCATTACATCTTTACTTGTTGAGTGCATCCCTTTAGACAAATGGCCTTCAGTCTCTCTTCTTCTTTGGATTGCCATTATGTAATTTTCCCACTCTCAGACCCACTCTTGAACAACAGCATTCAATGACTCCACCACCCTTGTTGAACAAGCCTAACTAGGCTTCATAGCAGTAGAGTCTTAGTTTTATCTGATTTTAAAGCTGGAGTGTCTGAAGCAAAAATGGATGGAGCAGTCCATTTTGCAAGGTCACTGGATAAATTTTCCAAAAAGTAAATTTGCTAAGCATTGAATGTAGCACTCTTCTCATTCTTAGCCTACTGTTGTACAGAACATATAGCTTCTACACATTCTCTACTGCATATGCCTGCAACCAACTGGCAAACATCAAAATTGTCTTTAATGGTTCCAAGTCATCTGGAGAAGAGGCACTTCAGTTAATTTCTTTATTTTGCCTGCTGTACAGGGGACATGTCTTTATTGTGATCATACTTCAGCAAATGTATGAATGTATTGACAAGACCAAGCAGTATTTCCATGAATAAAATTTTAGTTCTCCATTGTTTTAAAACAGAAGAAATTCAAGGTGTGGGAAAACCACTTTTTTATCATCAATTAAAGTCTGCTTTTTTATATTTGAACATTGGACTCTGTTACATTTGTAAAAGAGATTTGAAAAATATTGGAGGGTTAAAAAATTTAAAAAACCACCACTATGGGAATACACACAGTGTTCGCTGTCATTGACTTAGTTGTTATGAATAAGTACAACTGGAACAAATCTGAAAAAAATCATCACAAACACAGGAGAGAAGGAGGAGAGTAGTTGAAGTGAAGGGCTAGTACAAAACAGGTGGATTACTTTTGCCTTGTAGGGCATGCAGTCTTGTCCTCATCTATTATTAATTTTGAAAGTAGAAGCTTTGTGGTGCATGTCATGTCTTCACTCATAAATAAGCCTCTGTGTGCCTCTACCTCTGTCCAGACTTGATCTCTATCTCTTTTTACCCAAGGTCTGTAAAACACCTACTGATCTTTAGACCAGGAACCTGAGAGAAGTGGAAAATGTAATTTATTGCTGAGATAATACTGTTGAAAAATGGATCCTTCTGGTTATCTAATACTATTATTAATGGAAAAGGAAAGGCCCTTGAAATTCTGAGAAACAAAAGTGCTAGACACAGCTGAAAGAGAGTCCACACTGAAACATAAAAAATCAAGTACTATTTAATTTTCAAATAATATTTCCTACAAATTAAACTAAGAGGTTTGTAATAGCAATAATTACCTATTCAGCATCCTCCATCAGTCTCTGAACTCATTTTCTTCAGTCATTACTTGAGTGAAGAAAAAACTTAAATGGGTCATTTATGCTTAAATTAATCTGTGGTTTTCCCAGAGTACCTTCTTTGTTCATCTCCAGCTTTAATTACTGAAAAACATTTTGTTTTATAGAAATCTGTGGCAAAATAGATGCATCCTTCATAGTCATCCTGTTTCAGGAAGTTCAGTGACTGCTATATTAGTGACATCACAGATGGTAAAGTCAATTTTAAGATCTATTTCACATGCAAAACCTGGCACACAACATGAGTGAATACTAATGTGTAAAAGAGTTCTATGAAGGCTTTAAGGGACATAAATCATTCTCTAAGGCAGCAAAGATTCTCTCAACTGCTGATGCAATCTATTGGTAAGGCTGTATTTTGAGGGGAGAGTAGTGGTAGTCTGGGATCTGTGAATGCCAATCAACAAGAGGGTTTACTTGCCTGATTAATGTGTAACTACAGCTTCTATTCACACAGAGGACAGTTCTGTGGTGTCAAACCTCACTGTGTAGCAGAAGCTACAACTTTGCAAAGTGGTATGACAATGGCTCCTCTTTTATAGTTTTCTTGTAATCACTAAGACTATTTTTTTTCTCAGAGTAAGCTGAAGTCATCATTTCTTTATGTCCAGTTTGTTATATCCTGTCAGAATGGTGATGTACATGTGCTTCTCAAAAATATATTCGGTTAAACTAGTGAGCTGCAAAGAGCCTACCTGCTAAAATTCAGGTGGCCAAAAAACATTTCCCTTTTTATGATAGAGGATGAATTCTCTTTATAGAAGAAAGCAAGAAAAAAGAAGTATCAATTTTTTCAAAAAAAACCCAAATTGTTTCCATGTCACCTGTAATGTAAAAATGAGTTTTTCCAGTCTGAAAAATAATTTTCTGCTTTGAGCAAGGAAACAAAGGGATTTGCCCAGTGCATTTGCAATGCATTTTGAGTTAATCAATGTAATGGTAAAACAAGAATGTCCTTGTTGTATGCCTAGCTGAAAAAACATCTAAGTGCTCTGATTGTTTATTGAATTTTAATACTTGAAGGATTGCTGCTTCTTTGATTTTTTTTTGGCAGAAATAGCAACTGTGGTTAATGATCATCTGGGGTTTTCTTTTTCTCTAATAAAATGTCATTTATCAGCAAAGAAGGAGAAAGGAATCTGAGAGTCATGCATACAGATGCATAAACTAAATACTGCTGCTTCTGCCAGACTGCTGCTTTGCTTGTACATTAATGGAAAATCTGTTTGTTTAAAAATAAGAAAAGTCCAACAAGGCCAAATTTTAGATCTAGATGTGAATTAAAAGCTCTCAAATCTAGATTCGCTTCTTAGACCAAGTCCAATAGTATATACTTGAAGTCTACAGTACTCTAAAAACACACACATATATGTGTGTGTATATATATATATATACATACTGAATAGTTTCTTCAAATCTATTTATATGGCTAATTCCCTTCTATTTGTGACTGACAGGTCTTGATGAGCAGCAGGGATCATAAACTTTAGATAGTAGGTAAATGCTGTCCAATTCTGACTGGAATAATTCTGGAGAACATTTAAGTCAGAAAGTTCTTAGATAGTTCAGGATGAGGTGGCAGTGAATCACAAATTTTCTGCATAATTTTGGAAGTGGGTACTTCAGGTAAAGCCTTTATTTTTTCATCTAGTTCTAGCCCTGCTAGACTCCTATGCATTTTTTCTGTCTAGCAGTTTCAGTGCAAATTCATGACCCAAACATTCATGGCTCTTCAGGAGTAAACACCTAACATGTCAAAAATATGCACCAGATCAAATAATTTCTTCTAGTCTAGCTCTTTCATTCACTGGAGTCATTACTGGTCATGACTTTTGAATTTGCTGGCAGCCTGAGTCTCAATTACTCAATGAAAGGTGCAAGTATTCCGTGTTCCTGAAAATGAAATCTCAGGATAGGGAAATCCAAAATCAGAGGCACCCTGAATAAAGCAGAACTCTCGAATATTTGGCAGCACACAAAATGAATGATACATCTTGTAAAAACGACCAGTAGATCTAGATAGAACCTGTATCTGTGTCAGAAATGGGAATTCAGTGTGCAAAACAAATTGAGTTAAATAGTGTGTTTAACTCATTACATCAACTTTTATATCTCTCATAGTTACAGTGATTCAAGGAATATATTACAAGTTTCTTGAACAAATGGAGCCTGCCCACACTAAATGAGTCAGATAGATAAAAATCAATTACATTGTGAATTCTTAACTGTGGAAATAATCAATGTCATCATTGTTCCCTTCCTAGCAAAAAATATTGGTCCTGGTCAACCAATCTTTTTAAGTTGGTTTGTGCAAAACATTTTAAATATTTTTTTTACATTGTTTTGTGGGCCCTTTGAAAATGGAAAGCCATTTGGTATCAAGGCCAAGTATTAACAGGACCTTTTTTTTTAACATTGATAAGCACTGTTTAGTGGAGTAATTCATTCATTTTCATATAGAATGTCAAAGGAGCAGACCTTAAGTTTTATCACATTCTGTAACGTTTTAGGCTTAGATGGCTTTATGTATTTATACCGGCATACTCATCCTGGAGTCTTTTACTCTCAGCAATGGAACATGAGATAGAGACAAAAGGCTAATATAAGATACTACTGTAAGTTTTCAAAACTTACTGAATTTTATCCATTAGCTGCTCTGGGGAGAAGAATAGGAGGGATATCATATGCCAAACCTTCCAAAATGTTACATCTGCTAGGAATGCTGTCCTGTTAAAAGATTTATGGGAGCTGGAACAAAAGATTAATAGAAAACAGACTTCATGATGATACATTGTATGCATTATTTATTTTCAGTGTGTGTAAATCCATATTGTCTCTAAACAAATACAATGATGTGATCCTTTTTATATCATCAGGTTTTATTAATTCCCATTATTTTCTCTAACTTATCCCTCAAGGACTCATATATATCAGCATGCACTGAAAACAGATGTTGATAATCCTGTCTTTGTTGTTTACACCTCCAGCCTTCATTGGATTCCCTGAATTCCAGATGGCAGATAGTCATTCTATTCTATATATAAGATTAAAATGGTTTCTTTTCAAATCTGCATATCTGTCTGTGCTTTTTACTTTTCATTCCAACGTCTAGACCAACCCTGTTCTGTCCTTTTCACCTTTTGTATTCTTCCGTTTTTGCTATTTGCTGTCTTCTTGTCATTTGCTGAGAATAGAGAAAGGATTCCCTCCTTCAACCACTGCTTTGACTATTTTGCTCTTGATATGAATTGCTCATCAGAGATAGTGTATTTTAGAATTATTTACTTGTTTTATTAGTACTTTATCTAGGTCTCTTGAAGTGCATACAATCATGCTTTAAATTGCACTAAGAAATGGAGTGTCTGCTACTGGATTTTTCAGAACTTCTAAGTTGTTAAGAACTGTAAGTATTGGCAGCATGATCTAATGTGTACTAGAATAAGTCTTAGAAGATCTGGACTCCTCAGATCTGCACTATTATAATCACAGTCATTACTAAGCTAAACCTCATATAAGCATTTCCTTTTCAATGCCTCCATTTCTCACTGTTTCTCTATCTTATTTTCAATATACTGGGTGCTCTTCCACAATGGTATATTCTCCTCTGTATGGTCACACTAACTTTTTAAAATTACTAAAATTATTCTCAATTTGTACTCTATAAATAAGACCAGTAAATTATTAGTCTGTAATAAGACTGTAAATTATTTATTCAGTGTCATTATATTCATGACATTTTGTATAATAAATCAAGTCCTATGACAAAATTCTGCTGCTTTGTCTAGGCCTTATCTGGAATAAGTCCATTAAAATCTAATTAAACTAACATAGATTGGTAGTAACTTTAAACTATCTAGTCATAGTAAAATGAGTGTAGCTGTATAGCATTTGGTCCATAATCTTGGCTTCAAAAATGCATACTTCAAATTTGGCAAAGTAAAGGAAGCAGGAGAGAGCAGAAATCCCCCTCCTGCCTGTACACTCCCCATCCTCAGTTCTCACGTTTATATTCAAATGTTCCTTTATTTCTGCAGATGAAAACACTTCTGCACTTAGGCTGCAAAATCATAAGAAAATGTGTTTAAATTAAAAAATGGAAATTTCTTGTGGCATCCTCATTACAGTAGACAATACTTAAGCTGATGTAGTATCAGACGAGTCCATGTGAAGAGGAGGCAATGCAGGCATGCTGCATATTCACCATAGTCATCACCTAGAAAGAGCTGAGCATCCTGAGGCTCATCCATGACCCATCCTGCAAAGAGATCAAATACAGTACTGACAACAGAGTTTTGTAGAAGAGAGCCCCCTACACATGCCTAGAAAAAAGAGCTGTGAATTTACAGAGATTTAGATAAATCTAGATCTTAGAATCCACATCTCTGCCAGATCTGATTCAGTCTTTCAGATGTGCATAACTTGACTTAAGAAAAATGGTTGCCTTTAGCAACACATCCAGGTTAAGACAAAGGTAATTGGGTATGCTGATCACAACAAGCTCACATCCTTATGCTACAAAACTACAGTATGCTGTCTTGCCAAAACAGTAATGTCATCTCTACACTTTTTGGCCTGATCCTGATAGTATTTCACTTGCAAAATTCATCCCGAGTTTAGCTGAAGTCATGCAGCAGCTATATATTATGGTATATAAGTGCTCAGCCCTACTAAGCAGATGAGAAGAAAATGGAAAAGAAACAAAGAAGGTCAAAAATCTCTTTGGATAATTCAGCCAATTGCTCTTATATTAGCACGAGCAGTTCCAGCATTAGACCATGATCAGGCTGTACCTGAGAGTCAAAAATGCACTTTAGTATTTACTTGCTTAATGTACCGCATGCTGCCTCATAAAGAGGGGAATTGACAAAAACTACTTAATAAAAAAGACTTCCTCTAGCTCTTTCCATCTAATGATCATCAAGCAGTTTACAAGCAGGAATGAAACTGTTCTCATTTGGGGATAATAATACCCCCATTTTACAGATGGAAAAATAATCCAGACATAGGAATGCGTATTAGTTGATAACAGGAACCTTATCTAGTGCTTCGCTACAGATTCCACAAGATGAATAAAGAGGGACTCAGAACTCTGCATGTCACACAGTGCAGAATAATGGGGTCCCAGCTGTTCGACAGGGAAATCGCAACCACGTTATCCTTCCTGTATTGCTAGGTCAAAAAGGGACTCCGGTCCAGAAAAGATTAAGAAAACATTGCCTTGCAAGGGTTATTTCAGTTATTAATGTATTTCTGTTATTACCTGTGTAGTCTGGTGCTGAGAAAAATGGAAGCCACATGGGCCGTGGTAGCTGCCCACAGCCACGGGCAAGGCCATGGGCACCACAGGGCCAGGCCAGAGGCAGCCAGGCTGGGGTCAGTGAGAGCAGGCAGCGGGGGCAGACCCTGCGCCTTTGCCTTTTCCGTGTAACTTTGTTTCTTCTCTTTTTCAAAGAGCAGTTGTTGGTGATGTCTAACTTTGTGACTGCAATTAGCGCTAAGAGGAAATCCGACCCGGAGAACATCCCTTCAAGGTACAGAGGAAGGCTGCCAACGCTTTTAGACGACACCGGTTTACTTCACTTCGCAGGTTAGGAAAAAGTTGAAAACGAAGGCAATCTATTACCTTTTACTATTATTCATTTAAAAGCCTGCGCACTTGGGGGGCAGGCTCCACTCCTGGAGGCTGCGCTCTCACCCGCGAACACCGCAAGCCCGCCCGCGGCCGCCATGTCGCCGCGCCACCCCTCGCCCCAACCGGCCCCCGCCGCCTCCCGAACATGGCGGCGCCGGGGAGCCACCCCGCAGCACACCTGCCCTCGGGGCCGTGCCCCCGCCTCTCTCTCCGGGGAGCCTCTCCGTACGTAGCTGCCTGACCACCCCCCGCCCCGCTACCAGCCGCGCTCAGGCCCAGCTCCCCTGTGCCGCCAGCGCGGCCTCCGGCGGGGCTTCTCCCGCCCGCGCCCAGGCGCCGCCCCCGGCGGAGGCGGTGCCGCCCTCTCGCCGACCCGGGGCCAGGTGGCGGCTGCCGGCACCGGCCGCACAGCGGGCGGGAGCTATGGCGACGGAGGGGGACGCCTTTCTGAAAGCCCGGGGCAGGACTCTGACCGCCTTCCGCCAAGGTACGCGCCGCGGCGGGAGCGCCGGGCGGAACCTCGGCATAGGGCTGCGGGTTCCGGCCGGCTCGCTTCCCCGCCGCGCAGGCGGGCGGGTAGTGCGGGAGGGGCGTGCGGAGGGGAGGCCCGGGGCTTTCCCCGGCGGCAGCGGGAGGAGCGCTTACTGCCGGGGCTGGGGGGGGGGGAGACGTAGGGCAGGCGGTCGGAGGGCCTGGGACAGGGCCGCGGGGCCGTCTACCGGCGCCAGGAGGCCCGTGATAGGGAGCCCCCCGCTCGGGGGAGCAGCCCGAGTACCGCCTGCTGCTGCCGGGCGGCGGGGGCTCGGCTGAACGCGGAGCTGCGGCAGCCCGCTGCCCTCCTGCTGTGCCGGGGCGCGTCCGAAGCCTCCGAAGTTTGTGACCACGTTAGCTGGAGAGCAGAGGCGCCTTGAAGCGTTTGCCCCGGGGTCCTGTCCGCAGCGTGGGTGGCTCCGGCTCCCGTGGAGAAGATGCTGGTGGTGTCTGTCCAACACCAGATTCGTGTCCAACACCAGATTCGTGTCCAACACCAGATTCGTGTCCAAATGCTCGCCAGTGCTGCTAAACCTGATCTCCGTAGCTTGTGACACTGTTGGTGCTGGCACTATGCTATCATGTGTTAGTACCTATAGGGGTGACCTAACAGGTTACAGGTAGCTCCTTGTTTATGTTGCTTAAGTGAAAGGCAGGTGTACCATAACGGATGCAACTGGATAAGATCCCAGTTTCTTCAAGGTGCCTCTCTCAGGGTAGAGGTCAGCAGCTAGTTCCTCCCCTGGCGCTTCCACGCTGTGCAGAAACAGCACCATTAACCCCTTTGGCTGGTAGTGTTGTCCTAAAAGAGGATTTGTTACTCGGTGTGCAATAGACCAATCTCGCAGGCTGAGGAGAGATATTGCTTTATTCTGCGCAGGGTGCTTGGTGGACTTTCCACAAATCGAGCACACCAGATTCATGAGGTGCGTCTCTTTTATACAGTAACAATTGCATCTAATTTATTAAACTACTCCTACCTAGTACATGTTCAAACTATCTAATGCATATGCATAGGATTACATAACCATGATACATACATCAGATGCCTTCTCTGCATGCACAGGGGTCTCCGGTGGTCTTTGGTGGTCATTTGAGAAGGTATCCCCTCCTCACTTTGATGGCTAAGTCACTCTGTATCAGGTCAATGATTCATTTCCTGCCAAGAGGGATGCACAACCAATCAGGAAGAACAGAAATGGTCAGAATTGGTGCTCCAGGTGAGGCACCATTAAACAGGAAGACTAGAAAAGATCAGAATGATCTTGGTTAACTAACTTAATTTAAAACAGGACTTTCTAATCTACCACAGGATTTTCTATATCTGACATCAGTAGTGCCTGAGTATAAATCTGCTCCATAGGAGACATGCTTCTAGACTTGCCTCCTCCCAGGTGAATAAGGTGATGAGGCCACTGCCAAGCCAAAGATGGCAGCCACCTGCAGACTGCTGGTTCTTGTCTTGTGGCCGGACCAACAGAGGATTATGTTGAACATCTATCTGTATCTCACCTGTTTGTAAAATTCTCCCAAGGATGGAGATTCTGCAGCATGCCTAGGTTTTTCAGGTGCATAACTAGCTCTGTGTTAAGAAATCTTTTCCCATTGCTACGCGTGGAAGGTATTTTATTTCCTTGTATTTGTTTATAAATTACAAATTGTATTGGTTTGGTGAGGTGGGCAAGCCTATTCAATCCCAACAATTTTGTGGTATTTTCTTGGGTTTCATTGGAAATATTTGGCTTTGCTTGTTGCCAAATAAAGAAGAATCACCAACTCTGAGCATGTGAAGTATATGTATACAGTCATTCTGGCAACCTATTAATTGCAGATGGTGTGGTTGGTTTGGAACAGAATGCCTAGCATTTGTTGAGGGGACAGATGGCAGACAAGCCATCTAGTTATATCAACTGTGTAGTGAAATTGTAACAAAAGGAGTGTTCAACGGCAGTGTAAAAATTTCTGAACAAAAGCTTCATGTAAGTACTCCTTGAAAATTGCCTTAAACATGGAAGAAAAAAACATGATTTGGGTTATCAGCCTTCCAGGTCTTTTTCTTTCTCCTGAAGTGTCCTTGTTTGTTACCGACTGGTTGTTTTTAATCTTGTTCAGGACTTTTTAGGCTATGATAGTACAGCTACCATCTTTGGGTGCAGTGTTTCTTTGTCAATAGTTTACTTAGCTCTTTCTTAAGAGGCTAAAGTTGAACACAACCTTTTAATAACTAAATGATTGGAAAAAAACAGAACCAAGGACTGATAAAACTGAGGAAAAGTTTCTTGAGTTTAAGATGAAAATCAGGTATCTGTGTTTTGTTGTTTTCCTCAGTCCTTAGGTTTCACTCCTTCTGTTAAACAGGTAGCTACACAAAATATTTACTACCACTGCTATGCCTTGGCACACTCTTTCCTTTTAAAATTTGAGAGTCACCACTGAGAGCTTAATTTCCTTTTTTTTTTTCCTTACTACTCTTTCTGCAAAATCACTCTTCCATACCCTATTTCCTAATAGTAATTTGTTCAGTCTGCTTTCACATTATGTGGAGGTTATACCTGTAACCTGCTCTAATCTACTCTTGATATGTGACATGTGTGAATCAGAAGCTCAAGGTTAGGGATCTAAATTATCCATGTAATCAATGGAGCATAGTAGAAAACGGTGCATAAATACCCTACTTTATTGGCAAGATACCTCTGTTTGCTTTGGCTTTACTTTTTTAATAAATTGTCTGTCTTTTCTACCCATGTGAAATTATGCTTCAGATGTCTACTACTTTTATTAGTATTTTAGTGAAGAAACAGGACCATATATTTGGGTAAATTCTGTCTTCACCACTTCTAAAAAGTCATGGGGTCTTTTTGGTTTGCGTTGGGTTTTTGTCCCAAGTATGCCAGTAGCATGCTGTGCAAAGAATTTCTCAGAAAGTACATAGAGCACTTTTTTCAAGTAACTAAACAAGTGATAGTACCATCAGCTTAACTGTTTGAGAAATGTCTCTGTTTTGAACCTGTGTTTTGCTAGTTTTAGCTGATAGTTCCAAAACCTTTATCTGGAAGAGGCGGATAACCAGCATTGCATACACATGTTCTCATTTCCACATGTGTTTTTATGTTCCTCTGTCATGCCTCCCTCACCAATCTTTTGCAAACTCTTTAAGTTTAATCAGTTGTTTCTCTTTTTATTTGCTCTCTTCTCTATTCCTTCCCTATCTCTGCTTTTTTGCCATTACTGAATGTTGAGCTGACTTTTCTTTGTAGCACTTGATAGAACTATAATTGATTATACGAAGTTAGTGGTGGTTTTCCCGTGTGCGCTATCCTGCACTTTTCTACATTGCAGTTCATCTGCTTTCTTGAATTGTCGCTGCGTAATGAAGTGTCTCCCCAGTTCTTCACAACCAGGCCTTATTCTCATGCTGCCAAATGGCTTAGTTTTAGCAAATTTCATTTCCTCCTTATTCAGTTGCTGTTACAGATTGTTTTGAATCTGTTGAACGGGATCTGTCCCAGTACAGATTCAGGTGGGATCTGTGTGTCTTGTTCTTTTTCTTTTTCTTAACAGTTTTTTATGCATGCAAAGACTTTCATATTTCAAGACAGCTTGGCTTCCTTAAGAGTCTTTGATGAGTAACTGTCAGACACCTCTTGGAGATGGTATCAAGTGGATTTTCCTTGTCCATGTAAAAGCTGTCCATTACTCTTTCTGAAGAATCAGTTAAGTGCAGTAGTTACTGCCTTTGTTACAGTTTCCATTAACCTGCCTGTACAGATGCCAGTTTTGCAGTCGGTAGTTACCAGACTGCTTGGAAACCCCTTTTAAATGCAGGTGTGATAGTGGCCATCTTCCTGCTCCTCTGGTACAAAGGCAGTTTTAAGCAAGAGGTAACTCCACGGGGGTTAGCTGGTTTTTACTTTTGAGTTCTGTGGATGCCACCTAATCTGAGTGGTTTGTTATTGTTCGTGTCTATTTGTTGAATCATCTACTGGTATTTTGATTTGAGACAGATCTGATGCATTGTCTCTAAGGGAGAATTCTGGCATTAGATCTTCACAAGTTCCTTCACAATAAACGTGGACACAAAATTTTACGTATTTTTTTTTTCTGCTCTGCCTTTATCTTTGGGTGCATCTTGCACGTCTGGAACATCTGTTAGCCTTAGTGAGGCAAGCTACCTGCTCCTAATTCCTCTAAAAAGGGCTGTATTAGTTTTCAGATTTATGCTATTCCCAGTTTTTCACTTTTTGTATCTTGACTTATTGGACTCTTGTATCTAACTTTCCAGTGTATAAAATCTTCACTGTTTTCTTTATTTGGATGCTTTAGCTTTTTGAAGGATGCTGTCGTGCTCTTACTAGCGTCCTTATGGCTGCTGTTTGTTGTTTAGTCAGTCTGGATTCTTTCTGGTTTCTGAAGTTCTTCGTAAATGCTGTGCATATGGTGTGACACTCTGGGATAGTGTCTTTGAATAGTTTCCACGCTGCCTTCAAGGATTTTTGCACTTTTTTAAAGCATCATAGTTACATATAATTTGCCTTCCTTTGAAATTAAGTACAACCACAGTTGATTTCTTATTTTTTCTTGCTTTCATGAGTGTTGAATCTTGGCACAGTATGATTACTGTTCTAGAGCTCTTCAACAGTAATATTTTTGAGCACTGATCAGAACTGCTTCCCAGCTAGCATATTCCATTCCCAATACTGTCTCCAACTCTCATATGAATTAGGCAAATTTTTACGTGGGTTTTGAGTAACTTTCTGTGACTTCACCTTGTCATTATGCAAGCCACCCCCCTTCACACCTACAGTCTTGGGCTGTAAAGTTTCTGTAATGAGTTTACATGTTAAATTTGGGGGTGGGCATAAAGGCATGACTAGAGTTTAGCATTCTGTAGCCCTCAGTACAAATAAACTGTATCTGAGGGGGAATTTCCTACCTTGATAGTTATCTAAGAAGTTTAAAAGTATATATTTTAAAAACAGTAGCACTGCCTAATTTATTTGAGAAACTGTATTCTGTCAGTGTTTCTACTGACATTAGCTCTGTAGTTTAGGCACACTGTATATAATTTCTACAATAATTACTCTTTTGAAGGGTTTTATTTGCTCTCTGAAAAATGGATTTTGATACCTGTTTTGAAGGGGTTTTTTCCCCTGATGCATAAAATTTCGCCTTCCATAATAGGTTGCCTCGGTCATTCATCAGAACCTTCAATAGTCGTATCTTTGGTAGTCTCTAAGGTACACATGGAAAATATAGCTGAAAGGAATGCATATTTCATTAGATTGAAATCTTTTGTATTTGGACATACAGACAATAACAATGGTGTTTTTGAAGCCATAATTATTGATAATGTTTCAATATTAAACAAGGAATTACTAAGGATTTAGTGCAAGTCCTTTATTGTTTTTCAAGCTATTCCAGGACTGAGAGGAATTAAAACAATTTCCTTTAAAGGTGAACTGCAGAACAATTGCAAGGAAAAAGTTTTTGCCTTTGGTGTTGTTTGTGATATATAAATACTGCCTTCAGTTAAAAAGATTTCATTTTCCTTCCTTCCTTCTTGAGAAAACCAAGGTTGTGCTTCTTGTCCAATTTTACCTAGAAAGAGAGTTGCAGGCGCGCTTTGTAGGCAGAGACAGCTCAGGCAGGGAACCATGTACCTGTATTTGCTATTTTGTGATCTTTCATAGAAGTGAAATTGATTCCCCTGGCAAACCCAATGTGAGAATGGGGGCATTTTTCATATTTATTACTGCCCATGATATACTGCCCATGATAAAATTAGAAGCACTAGGTGTGTGTCCATGTCTGTTCTCCTCTGATACAATAGTGTATAGAGAGAGATAATGGACAGGAGTAAATTTTCATAACTAATTTGTTTTCATGAAATTCTGTAGAGTGTAGAGGAAGAAGAAAACCAATATACAGTTGAAACCAAACAATGTAATTTAAAAAAAGTCCCACTAGGGAAATAGTGGAAATCCCACCAGTACTACATGGCTGTCTGAGGCCAGCTTGCAGTGGTTTTTATGAGCAATCTCTATATATTCGCGATCCTCAGTGAGGGGGGAAGAAAAGGGAGGAGAAATTAGGAAAACCTAAAGGGGAAGAAATAAAGACAGGGCAAGATATTAGCTATTATCCTCTATAAATGGTAAGGTTTGGCTTAAATGCCACCTAGGTCCTTGAAGTGTCTTTTTGTGCGTGATCACAATACATGGCTGAGGTTTTCTCTTGTGAATTGCTGCTGACTACTTTGGCCCTTCACAGAATTAATCCTTGGATAAAATTAGAAGCTGGCACCATTTTTCAGCCTATGCTACTAAAAATACACTGCATTGATCCTCTCTCCGTACTTTGGCATGCATGGGAGCAGAAAAAGAGTGGGAAGCTATTGAAACTGAGGCGTAACAACATGTTCTGAAGTTGGACTTCCTCCGTGGTGATCAGCTGTGCAGCTCTTAAGGAGGCCTGGGAATAAAACAGATTTGGAATAGGAGTTTTGTGTGGCTTACTGTGTCAAAGCAGCTCCACAGATATTTTTTGTCCTTCAGAAATGGAAACTGTATGTTGTTGTGGTTTAACCCCAGCCAGCAACTAAGCACCACGCAGCTGCTCACTCACTTCCTGCCCCACCCCCAGCAGTGGGACAGGGGAGAGAATCAGGGAAATATAACTCGTGGGTTGAGATAAAGACAGTTTAATAAGACAGAAAGGAAGAAAATAATAATGGTAGTAATAATAATAAAATGGCAATAATAATAATAGAATTAGAATATGCAAAACAAGTGATGCACAATGCAGTTGCTCACCACTGACTGACCGATGCCCAGTTCCCGAGCAGTGATCTGCCCCACCCGGCCAGCTCCCCCCAGTTTATATACTGGGCATGACATCACATGGTATGGAATATCCCTTTGGCCAGTTTGGGTCAGCTGTCCTGGCTGTGTCCCCTCCCAACTTCTTGTGCCCCTCCAGCCTTGCTGGCTGGACATGAGAAGCTGAAAAATCCTTGACTTAGTATAAACACTACTTAACACACTGATGTTTTCAGTTGTTGCTATCATCATTACTCTTATATTGAATACAAGACATAACACTATAGCAGCTACTAGAAAGAAAATTAACTCTATCCCAGCTGAAACCAGGACATACGTACATCAGTTATCTGAGAAATCTGAAATCTGTCTGATATTTGCATTTTTTTTATTGCTGTGGTAAATTCAGGAAGTTGCAAAAAGCCTCTATGCTCATAGGGGTGAAGAGCCAATTTGCAGGGGTTCTCAGCTCTGCTCAATTTTGTGATGCAAGGGAGAAGGCAGAGAAAAATTTTATTAATCAAATCCTAATCTTCTGTTGCTTTACCTAGCGTGCACTTTGTCTAATACAACTGCATAGCTCATCTAAAGGCTTGAAAATTGAAACTCCTAGCGAGAAGAATACCTTTGATGTCATTCCCATAAAAGTCATTGCTTGTTCCATTTGAAGGGAAGATAGCAACTGTACATGCTATTTAATTGAAACCTTATGGAGTAACATCTAGGACCTGGATCATGGCTAGATGATCACTGCAAAAACAGCTGTTCCCCTTCCCACCACTTGTGCCCAGTGCTGTTACTAACCCTCTGCCAGACTTTGGCATTCCCCTAGCATAGCAACAGAATGATTTGTCTGAGCGCTCTTCTTGTGATTCAGTGCAAAGTCCAAAAAAATTGTTAAAACAATTTTTTGTGGTGCCTGACTTACTGCTTAAGCAGACATGGTTTGTTTGCGTGGCCTACAGTACCTGTTCTGCTTGAGGGTGCTAACAAGCATCTGGTGAGGGAGAGAAGTAGGGTACAGAAGTTTTGTTAGTAATTATCTGAACACAGTCCATTGATAAGTCATTTAATTGTTGGACAAAAGTCTTTCTGGATCCATCTGTGGTAGTGGAAGAGGCTTTTACATTCTGTTTCTCATTGCTACCCTCTTACCATATTGGTCTGTTGAAAGAACACTTTGTACAGGCATGTTTCCTGGAGTTTTAAGCAAAGTCAGCCAAATTGCACTAGTTGCAACACTTTAAACTTTAGCTGGACCGGTATTATGCCTTGCACAGATAAGGAAAAGCTTGCATTAACTCTCTGCAGACAGACCAGTGAGGGCAATTAAGCGTTATTTCCTGGATGAGCTGAACCCAGAACAGGCTTTAGAGTCGGTGCAGGTGCAAGTTTGCACCAGTGGTGGTATACCAATGCAACTCTCTTCATGATATTCTGCTTGTATTTATAGTACTTTATGGTAACTGAAACACATTCCTGATAAACAAAGCTCAAGTTTTAAGTTGAAACTGAGTGTCTGTATGTTATTCTGTTCCCATATATTCTTATGTTTTTGGGGGAACAAAATCAGTAAGTACTAAACTAAATCAGTAAGTACCACTTGATAAGTAATAAGGCAATGGAATTTGGTTTAAGTACTAGGTTTATTTGGTTTTAAATAGCTTTTCTAGTTGGAGTGATCAAATAAGAAGACAAAGGAGGAAATATTTATTCAACCTTGCTGTTATTTTTTTGGTAACTATTTGATAAGTTATCAAATACCACAAAAATAGCTGTTGACTAGTTTATTTGACTAAGACCAGATAATTAAACTAACATTTTAAGTAAATGTTATTTATGTAGCCCTGATTCCTGGATCTTTTCTGTTGTCCCTGCTTTGCTTTCTTCATTTTATCTTTTTCTTTCCTATGGAAGAATATAGCATATACCTCTGCATCATTTTCAGTTCCTTTCACTTTTCACCTCCTATCTCTTTCCTTTTCTCCCTACTCTTCTTCACCTCCACCCCTGCATCTTCTGTTTCTCCTTTCTTCTGCCACTTCTTGATTCTGTGTACTAAACTTCTCTTTTCAAATTCATCTTATCAGTGTCTCTCTCTCTGCCTCACATGACCATCATTCACCCACTCAAACCAGAGCATCTGTGCACAGTCTTGGAAACGTTCAGGTACTTAAAACCTAGAGAGCTACTATCTTGGCAGGAACATATGGCAGGGAAAAAAAATATCCATGAAGCATATATTAGAATAGCCCCTGGTCTGGCTTTGCAACCTGTTTTGCATCAGCTCCGCACACTCCCTGACAGTGCATTGTCTGCTTGCCAGAATTCCCTCTGTTCAAGCATTATAGATGAAGCTCCCTGTTACCTGGGACCTGGTCCAGTCCTGCTGCCTGTGCCATCCAGGCTGCCTGACAGCTACCTGGGCTGCTGCAGGTGCTCCAGCTGCCTTTGGCCACCAGACACCATCCCTGGGCCTCTGGAAAGGGAAACGCAGTATGTCCATCATTGAAACACGGTCTTTTAAAAAAAAGACTAGCTGTCTTTTCTAAGTAGCTCCTGTAAAAATAAATAGATAAATGTCTCTATATTTTACTAAGGCTATGGTAAAAATTTACTATGGTAAAAATTACTGGCTTCAGATTAATCACTACAAAATAAGTAGATTTTGCTCAGCATTATCAGTACTGTGTACTAAGTTGCTGGAAAAGGGACAGGTGTTAAAAATCCTACCATGTTGTTCAAAGATTTGAGCTTTTTTCCCATTTAATGAGTTTTGAGGATTGTGCCACTCCTCCAAAACAAGTTCCTGTTTCAGACTTTCCCTTTTCAGTTTTATTTTGTGTAAGTCATGAAGGATTTCTGATGCAAGCTTCCTTAACTCATTCTTTTACTATAGCTTTCCACTTATAAAAACTCTGAGTTGATTTCTTGGCACAAACAATGCCTTTGACGCAACACGCAAGCTGGTTTTTAAGGCAGTCATATTTTGCCATGCAAGACAAAATAAAAACCTAAATTACTTTGTGTAATTCAGCTGGTTCCATATGGGCTCTATTGCAAACTCATGGATAGATGGATCATTTCAATTGTCTAAATAAGTTGGAAACTTATTGGAACTAATTGGAAAAGTTTAACTTCATTTCAGAATTAAAAGCTAAATGGCTAAATGTTTCTATATAAAATATGTGATTATTATTTAGAACAAGGCAATGCTGGTATGAATTAACAGACAATGTTAACAGATTATAAATAATTTTGTTTAGAAATTAGGTGTTACTTTAAATAAAATGTAGAAGCTTGCACTTGGCAAAATGATCTGATGCCACAGCAAAGATTATAAACAGTGGGGGTTGCCCACATTCATTCTCTCTCACCCCAGCCTATAACATATCTGTGGTGCAATGGATGAAATTAATGAGCTCTGTTTTCTAACCTTCCTTGAAAGAAACATACCCCCCTTCTTGCAAAGGAAGAAGCTCCAGTTCTAGATCACTTAAAAGAAAACCAAAAGTAAATCCATGCAGTGGACATGCTACTTGTTTATGCACTGTTATTGGAAGATTAGTTTTGCCTCATACTGTATTTTGGATCAGACTATATAACATGGGAGTATATTTAAGGATTATATTTTAATCTGAAATAATTTGCTGTATTTTTTTTTTTTTAGGTTCAACTATAGATTGATGTAGTCTGAGTTTTTAACAGTTTAAATGCTGTTTAAAAAAAACAACCAATAACACTAAATGTATTAAGCCAAATACAGCTGTCAAAACTGAAATACTCAGCTTGCAAATGAATGCATTTGGACAGCTGGAGAAACCACAGTGTACTTGTGTTTGTACTTTAATTCCAACTTGAGACTTAAGTCTAGGAAACAGGACACCATTTTTGTTTTTAATTTATAGCCAACTGTTACTTTATTTGCCTGGTGTTGAGATATTTTTTTCTTAATGTGCTTGTAGTCTTATGTATCATGCTTCTTATGTGGTACTTGTATACTTGCTTCTCTGATACTATAATAATACAATTGTAGCAGTACAAATTCTGTTGTACTATCTGTCTGCACTGACTCTACCAATGGAAATTTATTTCTGAGGTCTCACCTTTTTATCATAGGTCTTGGGAGCTCTTGTGGCAGTTCTAAATTAGGATTTTCATTGTTGCTGCTAATTCTTATGTTGCTGCATTTTGTGTTTGCTAACCTTGGTCCTGTTGAGTGGCTTCAGTTCTAACTCCAATGAATGTGCTACATACAACTTCTCTCTAAAAGCATAAGAAAAAAAGGCATTTAACTCCTTAATAATTTAAGGACAAGTCTACTGGAACCATAAAATGTGTAATGTGTTGTGTTAATTAAAGAAGCAATAATTGGAGTCTTAAAAGAATCAACTGAAATCTAACATTATACACTTGTGCTATATTGTAGTCTTGTAATTTCCAGCACTATTTGCTGAATCCTTCACATACTTTTCCTCTAATCAGTCTGTAATTACCATGTGGTATAGTTAGATTAATATACTTTCATTTATTGGAGCTACCCATTAGAGGAAAATTTTGTGCTTCTGCCTTTATATTTGTCTTATGTGAATGATTACAGAATTCTGTACTTTCATTGAGGCAACCTCGACTTACTTAGGTGAAGAGCAATAAGTTTAATGATGCATGGAAAACTTCATTCTCTTTATAAAAGTTTCTCTAGTGCTTAACTTCCCCTGCCCCTCCCCCACCGCCCCCTCTTTTTTTTTCTTCTTAGATGATGAGTACCAATGGAGGGGCCCCTTCTACTTCATCCAAGGAGCAGATCCTCAGTTTGGACTGATGAAAGCTTGGGCAGTTGGAGACACGAAAAATGGAGATGATGAATGGGGAGAAGAAATCAAATTAGCAGAGCAAGCAGTGCAGGCCATTAACAAACTAAACCCTAAACCCAAGTTCTTTGTGTTGTGTGGAGACCTTATCCATGGAATGCCAGGTAAGGAATTAAAAGTGTAGAATGGGGATCGTAACTCCATTTTCTTTGTATTTCAGATTGGCAACAAGGCTAATTTAATTTCCTTGACTTCACAATATTCTTTCATAGGATTTGGTATGCTACTGTTTTGGTATTTGGGGGAAAAAATGTGCTTTGTAGATGGTTCTTGAGACATGCTGATTTCTTCATCTGATTTCCTGTATCATTCATTTTAGGGGTGTACTTTTGTTAATTAGTTGCTTTCTTTTCAGTGGGCCTGAGGAAATTTTCTTTGAAATAAAAGCCCTAAGAACACACATTAAAATTCTTTCTTCTAAACAAATTGCTTTGAGAAGACAAATAGGGACCCTAGCCATTGGGGAGAAACAATGCCAAGAAAAGAAAAAAAAACCAGCTATGGCTTATTGAGTACCTAAAGTGGGTGAAGCTCAGAGAATTCTTTGGCTTTCTAATGCTTAATAAATTCAACTGCTTCAATATTTAAATTATTAAAATGCTAAAAGTCAGCAAATTCAAGTTTTAGTGTTTGGTCCTGTTGCTGTGGGACTCAGAGATCAGTATGTTTCTGTGTACAGCCAGAGGAAGAACAACAGACCATCTAGAGGTGGATTACAAAGTTTGACAGTTATAACTTTAAAACAGACTGGTAATATTTCTATTTTAAGAAGATAAATACTCTTATCGGAAGTGAAAGAAAAACTGATGTTACCAGTTGACAAGTGGTCTGAAAAGCAGATCTAAGCACAGTGTCTTCTATTTCCTAGCCTTGATTAGAAGCAGAGCTCTAGACAGCCTTAGCTATGTAGCTGACAGCAGACCAATCTACCAAGTGAGCCTGCAAATAGAGTCCTGTGTGCTTCGTCCTACACTCTGCTTTGCACTCCACTTGCACCTGAGGTGGTGCATCCCAGCTCATCTTTGCACAGCAAGGTTTTGAGCATGTTAGAGACCTTTCACTAAGTCCCTTGGTGTCCTGCAAAATGGATTTTAGAACCTGAGCTGTCAAATTGACTGACATTATTTATAGGCTACAGACTTCGAACAGAACACGATTTTAGTGATAGAATGGAAAAGTGTAAAAACCAACACATTTAAGCTTGATGGAATCTACTGTGTAACACCTCAGTAGCTTGATCATAATATAAAGTCTGCCATTATGCAGTTGTTTTATTGGTTTATGCTCTTCCATTAATTTTGGAAGTACAGGTTTAACCCAGAATCATAAAATAATCTCTTCCTAAGAATCATCTGGCCTTCCTATAGCAGAGTTTTAATAAGTATTTCAGTTAGGACTTCTAATTTGTGTAAGCGTTCCAAATACGTTATCTTCAGTATCCCTTGTAAGATGAATAAAATTCAGGACAAATAATAGGTGTTCTACATCCTATTAAAACGGATCTTTCACTCACAAATTTAAATAATCCAGGAAGCTAAGTTAATTTCATTTTACCTAGATATTTCTCAAAGGCTCATAAAACAATGCAAAGTTCTGAGTACTTTTGCCTATACTGACTTTAAACAACACTATTCTAAGGCTTTTCTGTTGATAGAGAGTAAGTGCGACCTACAGAAAGCCAGCAGTCTTCTGACTTCCACTGGGTACTAAATGGCTAGATACAATAAGTCAGTCTTGTGTGTGTTACTATGGTTTGGGTTTTTTTTTTCCTAGTAATGGTTCTCTGTAGTCATTATTGTCCCTTTTACCAGTGTATGTCTCAGACTTTGGTAATATTTAATTACAAACCTGTTAGGGTTTTGCAAAACATTATCATATATTCATTTTGCTAACAAACATGTAAAAGAAACTGAACGGATTGTATGGCTGAGATCACTTACATTGTGTGATGTATGTGCTGTGCATTGTATAAGTATTTGAAGGTGCCTAGTGCAATTTCCAAGAAATTGCAAGAAAGAACAGTTCATTACTCAATGATCTTAAGGGTCTTTTCTAGCCTAAATGATTCTATGATTCTATTATTACCTCACTTGAGCCACCATATTTAATTCATCTAATAATTTCTTGTTGATTGAAATTATGTTAATACTTTGCAAGCCTGTGTTATCATGTACTTATATAAAGTAGTTAAGGAAATGTGCTACTAAGAGGAATTTTAGAATAGTCAACTGGCACAGTTACTTATTTCATTACTGCCTTTGTATTTTATACAAATGGCTTGCTGTGCCATGAATTGGTAAAGATATAAGTACAATTTCACAATTGTACAGGTAAGTACAATTTTACAGTCAGCCATTTGTCTTTCTGTCTAAACTGATGAGAGAGATAAAAGTGAATTGCTCTACGGTACAGATGCCTGTGGATTAACACTCTGACTACTTGCCTAGAAGGGCAGGGAGATGTATGATAAAGCAAGGGAGACAGAAATGCAGTCAGAAGAATATTTCATAGAAGATAAATCTAAATCTATGTGTTTAAAATAACCTGAAACAACACTTTAAACTGTATGAATTTGTATTTTGGAAGTGAAATAATAGGGTTTTTAAAGGATTTTTTTCCTACCTTTTCCTCTCGTTTACTTAGCTTCTGGAATAGAAACTCCTTCAAAATACAAAAAGAGTTAAAGAAAACTTAAAGAAAAGGTACTTTAAAGCAAGACAACTCACCGCCTGTTTTTAAAATGTCTTCAGATACTTACTGACAATTTCTTTGGTTTGGCTTGTTAATAGCTGTTACTGTATGAGACATTGCAAGACATTGGCATTAAGAAGCCAAGATGTTGGCCTTACAACAACTTATTTCTGCATATTCTTTTATCAACATAGAAATCCTCTAATGTTAGAAATTAAGACTTTGCAGTGAAAGTTTTTGGAAAACTTGGAAGTACTGCAGTCACATTCTCAAGTTTTCTGCCACGTTCCATGCTATACTCTAGGGATTGAGGTGACTTCCTTCTCACAGAGGAATGAACTCTTAAATTTCTTCTCTTACGTGTGTGTGTGTGAACCGCTAGTGTATTTCTGCACCATTTATGACTCAGATAGAAAGCAGGAGCCATTATATTCCACTGTCATATGGCACAAGTCTCTCTCCACTAATTCCAGTACTAATACTGTGCTTGAGACTTCATACTTCTTTACATTATCCATTTAAACAATTCTAACTTAAAGTGAAGACACAATGAGGTAAAAAGCTGTCAGCAACTGATTAAACTCTTACAAAAATTTTAGAAAGTGTTCCATTTCAAAAAAACAGTATATTGAAATTTGCCAGCACTTTCATTATTTGTTACAACAAAAATTTGAAATTGTAAGTTGTCTTTTGGCAATACTATATTAATGAAAAAGAGCAAACAGAGAATCTAAAAATTTTTATAGCAAATAGCTTTTCAGATAATTTGAACATATAAATGTTTACGGAATTGAAGACCAGTAGTAATATTTATTTTTCTGGAGTAATGTAAGTATTTTCACTGTTCTAGCCAAGGATGTTTAGACCTATGTAATGCATGCCTGTAGTAGTATGGTACTGCAATCATTTCATACTTCTCCACTGAGGAGACTCTCCAAGAATAATTACTGTGTCAGTTCCCTTATCGTGTTAGTTCAATAACAGGAATGATTAAAAATTCATTTTTAACATGAGACAAGACATTGATTTAAGTTTAACAATTGTGAATTTGGCTTGTACATGTATCTTATTTAATGTCTCAAATTGCCTTTTATATCACTTGTGTATATCGCCTATATTAAAACTGAAAACAGCATTGATGAAAGTGTATCACAGTTACTATTGCAGCATGGTTACTGAAGAAGGCTATAATCAATTGAAGTTCAGCTATATTTTACAATCCATTGGACAGTGTTTATCAAGTTCTTTGGATTATACTGCTTTATAATCAATGCCTGTCAATAAAAAGGCGGGGGCAAACCCCACATCTTCCTCTCTTCTCTTAATACGTTTCATCATGGAGTACTAGTTTATGATGACTGTTTTAAAGCGTGCACTGTATCCATTTAGCTGAAGCAATGTTGAAGCCTTTTGTAAAGGAACTCCAAGAAATCTCAGAATTCCAGCAGCTAGAAGTGATGAACAGAATCCTGATCAGCTGGGAAGCAATCAGGCACAGCACTTGGAATCCATTACAGATGTCATTAGAGCAACGAAGTAATCAGTGCCGGTATCGTGGTATTTAGCTGCTGATTAAAAGTAGTTTGTACTCTGAATATTATTTTCAGAAGTTTTTCTTGATTACATAATCAAGAATAGGATATCTATTCCTGGTAACACTAATATTGTGGTACATAATCAAGAATTTTAAGCAATACCTTATAGTGCAACTGTGTTACTGAAAATAATTTCTATAAACTCAATACTTAACACCTAGATACACCATGATAATGAAAGACTTACTTCTGAAGACATTGTGTGCATTAAGTTAGTGCACCATAACTTAATATGGCAAAAATGGTAATCTGCAAAATGCAAAATATTGTTGATTGGATAATGTGTTTGTTTCACTGCATTTTTCTAAAACTCAGGAAAGTTATTTCTAAAAGTGTTTTTTCTCATATCAAGTTGGAACCTTCTGTTTTGTTTTACAACAACTTCCCATATTGTTCCATTAACCAATACTCTTTGAGCCCAACAGTCTGGCTAGTTTTTCACCCATCTAGTTCTCCACTCATCTAGACTTTAACATCCTAACTCCACAATCTTTTGATTTTTATAGAGAGGTGCCTCACAGTGACATCAGCCAGTTCTCTTGGTACTCTTGGATGCATCCCATCAGGTCCCATGGACTTGCTTGGGTTGAAACTTTTCAGGAGATACTTGGCTAAATCCTGTTCCACTATTGATATTTCCTCTGCTCCTCTAACTCTGGCAGAACAGTTTAGTGAAGACAGGCAAAAGAAGCACTGAGTACCTATCACTTGTCGTTGCCTCACTCAGCAGTAGGCCTGTATTTCTTTGTTTATTATTTTATCTCTAAAGTAGTAGTAGAAGCTTTTGCTGCCTATCATGCCCTTTGCTAGTTTCAGCCCTCTGAGCTTTGGTTTTTCTGACACCAGCCCTGCATGCCCAGGTACTTTTTCAATATTCTTCCTTCCAAGTCCATCTTTGCTTCCATCTCCCTTTTATGTTCTTTTTCCATCAGTACTCAGGCATGAGTTCCTCATTTAGCCAAGTCATTCTTCTCCTGATAGTTTATTACTATTTATTTTTTTTCTACACCCACCCCCCTGTATCAGGAAGGACCATTCTTGTGTTAGGAGGAGGTTGTCTTTGAAGACATGTCAACTCTCTCAAACTCTTTTGCCTTTCTGAGCTGCCTCCCACAGGATCCTATATACCAGTTCCCTGAATAAGCCAATCTGCTGTCCTGAGGTCCCAGATCTGCTGTCTGCCTTCCTTACTACCCTCAGGATCTTGAACTCCATGTTGATAGCTGCTACAGCCAAGGCTGCCAGGGATTAACATGTCCCCTAGTGCTTCTATGTTTGTGACTAGCAGGACTAGGAGAGTGGGCCCTGGTTGGCCCATCTGTATCAAGAAGTTGTCCCAGACTCCCTCCTGGATTGCTGTCAGCAGATGTCAGGGAGGTTAGTCTCACATAAGAGCCAGCATCTGTGATCTGGAGACTTCTTCAAGTTCCTTACAGAAGATCGAATCCACATCTTTGCCCCTGTTAGGTGGTCTGCAGCAAAACCCCACTCTTAGTGGGTGATCTCTCCTCTGATTCTGACTCAAAAGCGCAACAAACCTGGTGTCTGTTCCGTAGAGTAGCTCCCTCCATACACTGAGGGCAAACTCCCCTGCCGCCTTTGTTGCCTGTCTTTCCCGTTTCAGTTTTCATGAAGCATTGTGCTTCCTTCTTCATCCCATACCTCGAGTGTAGATTGGTGTCCAGGAAACAGCTTCTGTATTGCAACACCTTTCATTACAACAGCAGAGAAGTCAGCTGTTTGCAGCCAAGGTTGCCCTGCTGAAGCCACAGAGAAACACTGACTTGTGAGGCTGAGAATCCAGCAGCTCTTTTTATGTGGCTGAATTCCTTTGGAGGAAATTGTTTAACTGTATTTTTTTAATGATACTACTGCTGTCAGTAACTTGATAGACATCAGTTCTAGCCAGCAAAGTCCTTTATGTGATGTAGCTTTAGACCAAATGTTTAATTATTTTTCATTAATTGCTCTGCTTACATGGGTGAAAGAACAAGTAAGACAGCAAGACTCCTGCAAACTTTACTTAGCTCTGACTGTAATAAAACTTAGCTGTTTAGAGATTAAATGAAATGAGACTTGTCTGATAATGTGTATAATCAAAAAACCTGATAGAACGTGGTTAAGCGTAATCTGTTAGCAGTGTGATAATGGATCAGTGAGCAAGTAATGTTTATGCTTGCAGTTTTAGATTAATTTGCGTGTATATGTTAATTAGAAGAAATCAAAATCACTAAAATTGAGTATTATGGCACTTGAAGTACACTGTGAATACTTGTACTAATTACTTTAGTTAAGTGAAGGCATAGTCTTGAATATACCCATTTCCTGCCCAGGTCATTCAGTGCTATATAATCTGACATCAGCCTTTTCAGTCAATGAAGTCCAAGTAGTGACATTTTCTTTTTTTTTATTTTTTTTTTGTTCTACCTTTGTTTTATATTATTGTTTAATTAAATGCTTTCAAACTGTTATTTAAACACATTTCTGAAATGTTTAATTCTGGTGAAGGAACCTTTAACTCTGCTAAGGTGAGTGAAAGCAGCACGAGGCAGGTCAGAGCCGTGAGTGTTGTGCTCTACTTCAGAATTCCTTTGTTTTGCTGAGGGGTGGGGGGGAGGAGGATGCCCACATCATTTGCATTTGCTATTTCAAAGGCCTTTTCTGTGAAGGACCCACCTTTTCTTTTTTTTTTTTTTTTTTTTAATATCCATTTGCAAAGAACAAATCAACCTAGACAGCTGTGTAAGTGATGGCAGGAGACTAAGCCATTGTATTTTAAACAAACTGAATTCCAATACAAGAATTCTGTTGTCTGCTCTTCTGACATGCCTAGTGAATTAATTATGATGGTACTTCTTCCTTTTTAATTGATCTGCCTATACTTTCATTTCTCTCATTAGCTTCAGAAGCAATTGTCCATCTTTCTAGTTTGATGACAAGATAAGCAGTTGTGCCTATTTATGCTTTCTCATTCATTCCCAATGTCTGGTGTTGATGGGCTTTTTTTGCATAGATTTTTATTCATTTTATAGCTGATAATATTTAAGTGGTCTTACTCTTTTTAGATGGTTTTAGTAATTTTTTTAAAAACTTACCTTTCTTAGCTCTATTGAATTACTTGTGCTGCATTCCCCCTCCTCTAAGGCAGAGGCTGCGGGGAGGGAGGGAAGCTGCAAGGAGCTGGTTATCCTGTTTGCTGGGGTTAGAGCTGCTTTCTGCCAGTTTGGACATCAGCAGTGGCCCTGAAATTGGTACACCTGGTTCCAGCAGGTTGTTGCACTTAAAAGAACAAACTTCAGTTAATGGGTTATATCTAACTGATACACACTGTTCTTACAGTGGCTTTTCCTTCTGTCCCAGCATATTGGGAATACTTGTGGCCTAAGATACTCAGTATTAAGGGGTTGCAATGCTGTAGCAAAGAGGTCTGTGAGGAAGGACAGGCAGCTTTGTAGAATGTATATGATCGCAATACAAACTTTGTATCTAGGCTAAAGACAAGGTCTCATTAACTTCTTGTATTTTGTTATTTAAAAAGTTTCCTTAGCATTAGACAAATTTGCTGTATACGTTTCGTAGTTGTCTGCCTGGTAGGATAAGCATTGTCCTTGTTTTTATGTGCCTATGTATATATTTTTGCATGTGTTCTTCCATTCACACATATGCAGAAATACGTTTAAAATCTTTAAGTATTATGAATATGATACACTGTAAAAATGTCATAAATTGATTCCCCCCCACCCTCCCAGACACAAACTAGTTACACCTTGATGAATAGAGGGTGGCTGGAGATAATTAAACTGAAGCTGTTGAGTTTAAAGAAAGCTGTCCTAGTCCGCACGGTACAGCACAAGAAAAATGACATTGCATGTAAATGTGTGCAGGGGAATGTTATGAGCTAGTCCAGTTTCAAAACTTTAACTGTGCTCTTCAACAAAACAAATTGTACAATGTTTAAAATTATTAGTCTACAGAGGCTATTACTGGGTAAACCCAGCTTTCCAACTTAATTTTGCCCAAGTTTTTGGATAGTTGGATAGTTTTTGTGTAACCTACCGATGTCAGCCAAAGCCTGGATGTTTTCTCTGTGGTAGGGTAACAACATGGAATTGGTCAGATTATTGGCACCTTGAAGCATGATAAAATGTACATGCTTTTATAAATGCCCCTTTTGTAAATGGAACAAGTTAAAAGATCTTGTTGTTTCAATCAGGTTTACAATGCTGCGGTCATATTTGATAATGTTTTCTTACTGCTTCTTGGTGTGCTTGCTGTCTCTGGCTCTCTCCATTGGGCCGTAGTTGAATTGTAAGATTTTCCAGGATTGTGTCTGTTACATATTTTCATGTTTTTATTGTGCCATCTAATATATGTTTCAGGCTGTTAGCACAACAAAAAGTGCCAGAAGAACTTCCAGACAGAAAGCAGGGTCACACCTATGGAGCTGGATGGGGTCAGGCTGCAGCTCAAGGAGATTGTTGAGTCTAAATGTCCAGATTGCAGTTGAGGCAGTTGAGTATAACTTTAGGAACTCAACAGGAGTGAACAACTACCTGCTGATCTTGATGGAGGAAGTGAATTGTGATGCGCACCGATCTTCTGCAGAGAGATGGTCCCTATATGTACACTTTTCCATAGTCTGTTGCATAGGTGCATTACAGCCAGTTACAAGTGTAAATTGGCTGGTATCAATTTAAACCCATGTGGCAACCCCTTAATCCTTTGGGAATACCTTTTCATACTTTCCTGTTGCTCAAGACCTCCCAAAGTTTGAAAGAGGATGTTAATTATCCTGGGAAATTACAGAATGGTCTCATATAGGTGTGAATGCTATTGTTGCCCAGGAGCACAGTCAGAAGAGTATTGATATTGCTACCTACAGGCCACTGGCCGCACGCTAGTGTGCTTTGATGCCACAGTCCTGGCCTATTGGGCTTGTTGTCAGCTTGTTGCAGGAACTTGCTGTGTGAACTGGAGCTTGGGGCTGGGCATGTGTTGTTACTGTGAACAGTTGAAATGTGGGGTGACGGGAAAGGCCTTGACAATAGACAAGCTGAAAACAGATGTCCCCAAACTATAAGCAGCTCGTTGATGGTCTGTTACTAGTCATTGAGGCAGTGCGGCGTTGAGAGCTGGAAAAAGACTGCTTTAAGCATAACAGGGCAGGGGGGGAAGCAGCCAAGTACCAGGGCAAGGCACCTGCTGCAGCTGGGGAAAGCAGTGACCATGAGCCCCATGCCGTGCGTAGTGGTGAAAAGGTACAGACTACCTAGAAAGTCTGGTATCCTGTAAAAAGACAAGATCGTGAATTTGGGAGGGAATTGTCACTGTCACAGAATCACTGGAGATGCAAGTGCACTGCCTGCTTCAGTGTCCCTGTTTCTCTCTCCCTTTGCCTGCTCTGCCTCTCTGCTTCAAGCATCCTGGACCCCTGCCTGCCCGCCCAGCTGGCACATGTGGCAGTCCTGTGGCAGTCCTGCTGTCTGCCTGCTGCTTCCAGGGGCCCCGACTCTTCTGGGACCTTCTCACCTGCCAGCCAACTCCCCATGACTGCATACAGTGCTCTGGGTGTGTATGCATCTCTGGTACGTGTTTCTTCCCCCCACAAAGTCTGCATGTTTCGCTAACACTCTTAACTCCTTCATAAAGCCTCAATAAAGCATATCAGCTCAATTTGACTAATTACAATTTTGGGCAACACTACGTGCTTTATGTGAAAAGCAAAACTGCTGGCTACATGTGTCCTCAGAATTATGTGCCCTATCCTGTCTTCCATGCAGGTGGTGTTTTTTCATATAATAATACAGGCGATGATATGCACCAAGATTTTTAAAAGCATATGCCAAATATTGGGATTCTGAATTCATATTTAGGCAGCAATTAAGGGACATGATTTTCAAATCAGCACTTCTCCATTTGACTTCTGCTTGACAATTTGATGATCAGGATACAAGACAAGCTGGGCATAGTGGCCTTTATACAATCAGTACCGCTTATAGGCTCTGACACGTATGCTGTAGAGAGTGAAGTTATTTACGTTCAGAATAGACAGCTTCAGAGCTGAGGAACATCAGAGCTGATGGTTCTGGTGTCCAGACAGCAGTATGGCTTCATTTCTGTTTATAATCACTGTAACATTTGAAGGCATCCTCTCTCCTGAGAGAATTGCTAACTGGATTATCTTGAGCCTCTTTCCCATGCCCAAATTTGATGTGCAACTGCTGCGGTCCAGAATATTTCTGTCTCTTGTTTCTGTTAAATATTTGAGTGCATTAACATGACTTCGTCCAAAAGTAGTTTTTATAGATACTAAATCTTAAAGCATAGGCTGCAGCATATAATTACAAACACTTGCCTTACAGGGTAACTCTAAGAAAACTCTTTAACTTGTTCAGTTTTCTAAATCAAGGGGAAAGCACATACCATAGCAAATGTTCCTAGTCAAAAGCATCAATTGTTTAAAACTGATTATGAATGTTCTAAATTCTCTTACTTAAAAAAACAGTCTTGGGCTTGACCAGGAAAGGTCAGTGGATAATTGCTTTCAGTAGGAGCTGAAGTTGGTACCTCCCAGGAAGTCCTACCTGTCTCTCAAGTTTGTATCCACTAAAAAGGAACGTTGAGATAATATTCAGTTTCATAACTCTTATTATATTTGATAAAGTCAACAGTCATTTGCATGTGCATGTTCTTCCTTAGGAAATATTTTGCAGATGTTTAAAGTACAGGCATGTAAATTTGCAATTGTTTTGCAGTTGGTTCAGCCTGATGTCCTTTCTAGGAGGCACACTGCTGTACTTATACTTTATTACATCAGATATGAACTAGCTTGTTCACATTTCAATGACTTAGTTGTTGGGAGATTTAGAGATTTGCTGCTGGTGGGTTTTGCACACAGGATGTGATATGAATGTAATGCTGAAATCTGCATGCAAATGCACAAGCTGCCATTTATACATTTGTGAACTGAATAAATTACAGAGAAATGTCAGGTCCCATTCAAGTTCTTAATGTTATATACAGTGAATTAGTAAGACATTCTATAAAGGAAAGAAAATGCCTGATAATGCTTAATATCTTTCTCAAAAAGTTATTTTACCACAGTAAATCTGGTGGTGAACTGCTTTTATTATTGCTTTTAAAGTACCATTAAATAACCCATTTTGCTAAAACAAAGGAACATTAATTTTTAAAAAAACCTTGCCAGATAAAATTAAGGTGCTCTGCTAGTCCTTAAGGGAAGCATGTATATAAGGAGATATTTTGTAAAGTTTTAGTTTTAACTAAAAATACAGTAGTTCTTTGAAAAATTCCCTTTCTCATCTAGAAGGTGAGAGCATGAATGCTGATGTTTGATTTGCCCATATAACAAGCATATGAGCAGATTAAAAAACGGTGTCTTAAAATATGGTTCCAGCTTTAAAAATGACTGTAAGCATGTCACCTTTACTATATTTGCTCTTTTTTGCCATTTGAACTGGCTGCTTGGTTTACTAAGCAAGTTTGTGTAGTTTTTTTTAACTCTCATCAGCCTGGCACAGCTGGGGAGGAGGCAGCTGTATTCTGCTGTCACATGTGGTTTTAGCAAAATTGTCAGCTAAATACCAATTCCTGAATCTTTGTCAGTGGAGATTTATAATAGAGCACAAAATAGAAAAGGCACAGATTTGACTTTTTAAGTGTGAGGTAGAAGCAGTGGCTTTGAAATGTTTATACTGAATCAAGCTATAGGTAAAAATTTTATAATTTTATTTGTTGAATACAAGGTAGTTTTTTTTAGAAATATGTCACTGACTGATCACTTTTTGGTACTGTCACCTGAAATAATATGAACAGTGTTCAAGTTTGACCTAATTTCCTGATAGTAAGGTAGCTTAATCTAAATAAACTCACTGCTTCCCTTTCTTTTGGTGTTGCAACCTATCAAAAACTTTGGTATGCTCGGTAGGATGGAGCCCAAACCAAAAGGATTCTTGGCTGGTTTCGCCTCCAAACTCTTATGCTAATTTTAATTAACAACGTCTAAGAATCTGGGTAAGTAGCACATTGTCAAACATATAATAATACCTATTTCCAGAAATGTCACTAGGGTTGCATAAATAAACATTTTATAGTAAGTATCTGATTCTAGTAAAACCTAATGGAGCATTCAAAGCCTCCAAACTGCTTAGTGTGAAATTTAATTTGCTCTAATCAGCCCAAGAGTAGGGAAGCATGAGAGATTCTCCATGCATGTTCAATAATACATTGCAGTCTCAAATTCCAAAGAAACTATTGGGCTGTCAAAAGGAAATATTTAATCTTCAGCAGCTATATATTTATTTGTATTTTAGACAATAATCTCTAGTCCAGTCCACAGTTGAACTAAGGAATCCTGTGGACAGTAACTCTCTCTATATTAAAATCTTTTAGATGTAATTAATTATACGATTGTCTCGTGCATACATAGAAGTACTAGATTCAGTACTAGTACTGAAAATCTAGTACAAGTACTAGGTTTTATATATATATATAAAATAAACATGTATGGAAGCATAGTTAGATTTTTCTCCATGTTCTAGTAAAAACTTAATCTCTCAAAGTGCAGTTATAATTTCTTTTCTTGCTTCTTTCTCAGCCCATAAAGTTTTAGTTTAGCTTATCATATTCTCAGCTTTAGCAATTGAACTCCTATCTCTGAACATTTGAAAGCATATACATGGAGTGGACATCCACAGTGAGTTATTTATTTGGCACATTGTACAGTAAATATGTCTCTGTGTTAGAATCTTTGTTGCCTCCTTTGTTTTCTTGGAATTGGATTTGCTATTTGTAAAGAGTAACTTCCACATAGTCAGTGCTTTGGATTATGCAGGTATGGTCAAACGACGTAATTAGAACTGCCTTTCTAGTTTTAAAGTGTTTGCTTTTTAAAAGGTACCCTCCCAGCCTTTTCCATCCCTCTGAATTGTAAAGGATTTTCTTCTTCTTCCTTGAAGTCAATGGCAGAAGATCTAGGCCCTGTAATTTTGACTCAATTAATCAAGCTGAACCACATCTTTTCCAAACTGCCATTTCTTACATAGTCATGGTTTTAATGTGTAGGAATTGGGCTACAGCTTCCAGTTCCTGTCTGTGGCTCAGCAAAGATGCCTTTGTAAGGGTAGACAATGTCTTAGACATCAGGAAAAGTACATGTCTTTTTAAGTAATTGTACCCACTTATTGCAAGCATTTCTCAAGTTTTAACAGTGAGGACAATTTTGTCAGACTTAAGGGACTAGTGTTTCAAAGAGGTATTAGTCATGCTGTAACTACTTAATATGAAAAAGTAAATATGATGAAGGCCTCAAAGCTGTAAAATTCTTACAGGTAGTCAGTTGAAGAAAGTGTGAAAGATTAAAATCTTGCTCTGTGTTGGAAACAGCTTTTGTACCTTCAGCTTGTGGTTGTTGCAACTCCTGTAACATTGTGGTGTTTTTTCCTGCTTGTGATGATTTCATCAGAAGAGCAGACCCAAAGGCAGTGATGGCCTATGCTTGATGTGACAGCTTTGCATGGCTAGGAGATGAGTAAGGATAAGAACAGTTGTGCTTAAGTTGAAGCATACTTACTTTCATAGCAGAAGGTGGAACAGTAAATGCCACGAATTAGGTTAAGTGGGCACCTGTGTGCCTGGCACTCAGAAGAATGTTGGCATTTGCTGTCATTATATTTAATGTCAGGCACCCTAACTCTAGGAGCGAGTTGATCCCTTAATAGGCTTCCTCATTTACTTTTGGAGTTTTGTCATTGCTTTAATGTAATAAATGTTAATTATTAGCTAAAACCGGAGTTAAATTTTCTTCTTGTTTCAAGGCCCAAAGTTTAAAATAAATTTAGTTTGTGTTTTCATGCAGGGAAGTTCTTTAGTGTGATCACTTTTTGTGTCTCAGAACAGATTATTATTTGTTTCTAATGCACTGAAAAAATCAGTCGCTTACAGCTGTAGACAAATGAGTATTTCAGTTCCTCCTTTTCAGTGGAACTAATGAGATGAGGTTCTTTATAAGTTAGACTAAGCAGTCAGTTTGTCCAGTGGTGAATATAATCATATTTACATTATTTTAAAATGTGTAATAATTTTTTTTGTGCATCATAAAATTGTTTTCAGGCTCTTTGAATATTAGAAATACGTATGTCTGAAGAGAGATGAGACATTTTAGCTATTACAGCACAGACTGAGCCAGAAAAACCTATTTCAGAACATGACCACACTAGGTTTATTAAAATTGATCAGCTTATTCTTGCATGTAATAATTTGGAATGATGCAGTGTATCGCATGACTTCATTATGGCAGATGCTAGAGGGGAAACTTTTTATAACAAGAAACAATGATGGGTACAGACTAACAAGAGCACCCGTAAGACTGAATTGGGTGGGCTGATAGATCTTTCCTTTCTATGCCAGTGCCCTGTCTATTATCACATTTTTGTAGCATCCTAGGAAAAATGAATGTGGAGAGCAAGGTGTTTTTTTCTAACTGTTTATGGACAATGAGAGAATCATTGCTTTTATGGGATGATAACATGTAAACAAATGAGAAGAGGGTGGGAGTTTGGCCATGACAGTAAAGAGGAGTCACCCATACTGATGAGATGGGGAAGGTTAGGAAAGAAGGCAGCATGGTGAGCAACGGTGTCAGAGCTTTGGGGTGGGAAAGCTCTGTCTGCATCAGTGCTCTGAAGGGATGCTGGGTTGCATTGACAAAGATCAGAGAACATGGTGTATCAGTATTTGAGGTGTGACAAAATTAGAGCTTGGTTAAACTTTTATTTATGGTAGCGCATAAAAATTAGATGCAATAAAGATGTAATTGCAGAGGGAGCCTGTAAGATGCAGTCTGAACTTGATGATACCATTGGTTTTGGGCCTGTGACAGGCACAGCAATGGGGCTGTCACTGGGTGAGGGGTCAGCTGAGAGGGATGATGTAGGAGCTTAGTTGTAGCCCTGTTAAGCTGGAACCAACAATCAGGTACCCAAAATGACAGCAGAGATGAAAGGAAATCCTGTTTTGAACAGGAGGAGACTGCTTTCCCACAGAGGGAGAGAGGTAGCAGTTAAACTTGTTTCAGTGGAGGTACTTACAAAAGGAGCATGCTGTGATTATAGCCTTGGACTCCCCTCTTCTCTTCTCTAGAAAGTTAGGGAATACTACTAGGGAGAGTCCTCTAAATGGCATGCAAAAGGAATAGAGCAACTGCAGACAGTCATGAAAACCAAAAAAAGGACAAATATCTCAAGAAAAGGAAAGTGCCCAAAACAATTAGACTCTTTGATTAAAACAATTGTGATACACTGTAAGGCCCAAGGAAATACACAAATCTGTCCTTTGTTTGCTTATAACAATCATGTGATTGCGTCCAACAAGAATTAACTTGTCTTTTGATCTCAAACAAATTCTCCCTATATCATCATAAATTACAGAAGGAACAGGCCCAATGTTTTTATAAATTCCATTTTCATTGGTGGTGTTTTGACATTTTTTATTTTGCTTTTATCAGATTTAGTTACTATTTCTATTTGATATATTGTATAGTATTTTAATCTACAATTTAGCTCTTAACTGTTGATAATCGGTCTCTTGGGTTAAAAGGCAGATTGCAGTTGTATCAGGGCTTTTCAAGAGCGTTGCTCACATAAAAGCTCACAGTTAAACTAGTCTTTTTAACTTTCTTCGTTTTCAAACTGAAAATTTGTGCTTTCCTTTAAAAATGATGTGTTTGCAATTCGTCTTAAGTTTGGGACACTTTTAAGATACATTGAAATACTGAGGCAGAATAATTTAGAAATCCAGGAAATTATTATGCTACATTTTATATGTTGTTAAATTGGCTGAAAGCATCTTGCGTAGCTTCATCCTGAAAGTGTCTGTGCTGCTCTTCAGCCTAAGCTGAGTGCAGATGTTGCGGAGACAGAGACCACTGTAACTTAGTGCAAAGCATCACTGTGGATTGTAGACATGTACTCTGGCTCAGTTATGGCTCCCCTTGCCAAACTTTTAAAGTCACATGTTAAGTCCACATTTTTTTCATGTCTATAGCCTTTCCTGTAGCAAACCATGACACACTACTGTCTGTGTCAAGATTTGCAGAACCAGGTAAAGGAGAGGTACTGTTCTGGCTCCTGAGAAAAGCCTCCCCCAAAAGAAGGTGTAGAAACAACAGCAACATCGGTATCATGGGTCAAGCTGCAGCAGTCTGCCCTGCGGCTGAGTCAGCTTGTGCCAACCAGATCCCTGAAAGTGACTTCTCAGAAGATCTTTGGAGAGTAAAAAGTTCTCTGAAATGCAGCATTATCACGTAATACTGAGTAATTGACCCCTGACGGTCTTTTTCTCTGTGAATTTATGACCAATAGCTTTGATTGTTAAAAGAAGTCGGATTACCTCACTAGAACTTCCATCTCTTGGAAAATGACATGAATTGGAGATTGAGGCCAATACCTCCCTCCACCATTCCCACCATACCCACAGGGGCTGGCAGGCTTGTCCTGCCTTGGGGGGGAGGAGTACTTTGAGCTGTTCTCCTAACACGAACACAGAAATGCCTGAGGGTACCACCTCATAATATCATTACAACCTCCCCCTTTCCCCTTCTTATCAGTAGAAAAATGGGTGCTATTGTTAATTGATTGCTGATTTTTAATTTGGAATATTTTTGAGGAAAAAAGTTACAATGTTGGTGGAGGTTACTGTAACTGAAGAGTTGGCTCAGATGCAAAATTTGCAATCAGCATGCATTGCAGAGATACGGTTTGGGGGTAAACAGTGCTTCAAGTTTTTTTTATAGCTCGTGCATTAAAAAAACCAAACCCAACACTTTGTTATAAAGGTGCTCTATTCTGTGGAATACCAAAGTAAACTGGAACTGTGGATTAGTCGCTGAAGGATTATTTCTTTGGCACAATAATCTGTGAATTCTACTTCCGCTGTCTGAAGCCAGCTTCAGCAAAAATGCTTTAGAAGTACTTTCTTGAAATCTGCTCTTTCAGTGAGTGAAGGCAGGTTGTCTTTACTCCTTTAAGCAATGCAGGAAAGAATATTGGAAGTGTTTAGGCAAATAATGATATAACATACAACAGAAAGATGTACTGCAACAGAGATATTAACATTGTACCTTTATGCTCCTGTTCACATTGCTCAGTTTTCAAACATGGTAGACTGGGAAGCTGCGGAAAATTGTAGGCAACTACACTAGCAACAGTTCTCACTTTCATGTTTTTCATAAAAACGAACTGCCCTTTATGGGCTGTTAATTTGTGAAGTCGTTTATCTCAGGGCAAGACTGTATTTACAGAACCTAACATAAAGACAGAATATTGTAGCCTGGGATTTAAACACGTCACTGCACATGATGCCAGAATAAACAGAACAGAAATTAATTTCAGTTACATCTACCCTGACACTTCCCAAATGTTTTTTATACATTGCCTCTTGGCATTATATTCTTTTCCTATTCACCTACAACAAACCTCTATCTATGCTAAAGACATACATGTCATCGCATAAAACTTTTCTTCATAAAAATTGGAATAATTAAATATTATAGCTAGCTCTGTGCCTGGTAGAGATTAAAGGTGGTATTTTTTATGCTATGGCAGTGACCACTGTCATTTTCTAGTGGCTTCCTTCTTTTCTTTATCAATTCTGTATCTACGACTTACCTCAGTTGTAAATTTAGAGGGAGGTGCCTTCAGGGGGGGCACTGCATAGTGGTGTGGCTCAATGTAGCACAAATAGTGCATGCTACTGTAGTACAACTCCCACTTAGTGTATATGTCCTAGCCTTTCCTCTCCAGCACTACACCCAAAGAGTACAGAGATATTACTCTGCCTTTTCCCACCTTTATCTCTATGGGTTTCTCTTCTTTTGAAGTGGTTTTGACCTTATACCAAGAAAAGGTCAAGCCAAGATACAATTGTCCTAAAATAAACTTTACTTAGTATGATTTCCTAGACTCTTTGGGCAGAGACCTTGTTTTCGATTTTAAGCGATCTGTTTTCGGCAGTAAAACACTGAATATATCTCTCTGTTGCTATAGAAATAATATTGCATTAAATGAGTGCCCTGCTGTCGACAAATCTAATCTTAAGTGTTAGTCTCTAGAGCTTGAATTTCACCACTGGGAAGAAGTATACATAATTCTACAAATTATTTCTGTAACTTATGCATAAATGTCTTTATACTCCGAAACTGTTAGCTAAATTTCCCAAAGCGATAGCATGGAGATTAACATGGTGTAATGTGTTTACATATATCTTAACAGAGCCTTTCCCCCTTGCCTTTTTCCCGCCCCCCTCCCCCATACATTTTCATATTTATAGCTTCAAATTGCCAACTCTTTGCACAGGAAGGCGGGGAGTGACAGGAAAACTAGCTTTCTCAGCCGTGTTCCTGACCCCATGGACAATAAAATGCGCTAGGTTTATTTAAATTTTTTCTTTTTATTTTTTAAAATCCAGCTCCTCCAAGTAACATGAGATGTGATTTGCCCTGTTTTTTCTAGGATTGGCAATGATATTTTCCGTAACTGGAAGGACGGCCTAAACTGACCACAGTCCTGGTACATTAATAAACGCCACAAACTGATCTGCTGTCCAGTACTTCCTAGACTACACTGGGTATCATATGCCCAGTATTTCTCAAGTTACTCAAAGACTTTTGCTACAGTAACTTTCTACCCTGTACAGCAGTTAAACACAAGAGAGTTGTGGATTTTGACTTTATGCACCGCATATCAAATCTCACATCTGTCTTTACATTTAGACATAATTTAGACATAATATGAATATGTTTTTTCCCCAGTATTTTTCTAAAGCTGTAGAATTCTAGTAGTGGCAATAAGGTCATACTTAAGCCTGTGTCTATAGGGTATGGAAAAGGAATTGAAATCTTCACTAATAATGGTTACTAAGGGTCAGTGTTTGTCAACATATTGATCATAAGTATTTTGAAGAAACATGAAGCAAAAAAATCTCTTCTCTCATAGTTAGATTACAGGAGCCCCTCTAACACATTTCAGTGTATAATACATATGTGTAGTTACAAAAATAGAACACAATTTAAAAACACATGATGATTGATTTGCATAGACCTCTATGCAAATGTATGTTATAAATCTGATTTCAGAGTTTTTGTAAAAATCCTGTTACAACTTCTTGGTTAAAAAATGCAGTTACTATTTGTGAAATTAGCCTGTGTTAGATATATGTTATGTATTGCAGAACAAAATACAATTTATAAATGTTCAATTTAATTCATGAATAATAAACATATCAATGGCCTCTGATTAAACATTACTCTTTAGAAAGCTTAAAAAAAACCCTCTGTCATCATTAGAATAAAATAACTGCTTTTTTAAAAAAATCCTTTCTAAATTTTTTGCAGTGATTGTAAGTTAATCTAGCAATTAGATAAAGCTTCCTAGACAAGGACAAATTTCTGACAACCAGAAGAGTAACTGTCTGGGTGTGCATTTTAATATAAAAACAGAGATGCAGGAAAAACTAACAAAGTACACAATTACCTTTCTTTGTAATTAATGCCATGCTCATTATTAAAACAGACTCATCATATAAACAAGTTGCCACAAGACACTAATTATATTTTTGCTGTTAAAGTAGTTCTTGTAATGAAAAAACCCTCAACCTTAATTCATTTGCACAGCCATAAAATGTAAACCAGAAGTTGACCTGGTTTTTACCCTCGTGTAAAGCTGTTACACCATCCAAGGTTGCTGCACTTTTTTGCCGTGTCATCAGTCTATAGCTGAAAAGAATCGGCCTGCTAAAGCTTTTGGTGCAAATCACTGACCGTTATATCACTTACTGCTATCTCATCTGTTGGTTCCTATCCAGAACCTTGCTTAAGGCAAGTTATTGAAAATGGCTGAGTACTTGATAAGGGAGGGAAAGAAGTGGGAGGAAGGGTTGAGTGGACATACAATAGTAAAGTGAAGATGTATTCTAGATACCTCCATATTATCATGATCACATCTAATATAGAGTATTTTCTTACTACGCATCATTCCATAAACAAAAGCTGATGATGAGAGTAGGAAAATGTAGCATAAACACTAAAATGTGTTTGGTTTTTTTCTATAGGAACTCAATGGAGAAAGGACCAAGAGCAAGATTTGAAGAATGTTCTGAAGAACACTGACCAGGACATCCCATTGGTATTCGTCAGTGGAAATCATGATATCGGCAATACTCCAACAAGAGAAACAATAGATAATTATTGCAAGAACTGGGGAGATGACTATTTCAGCTTTTGGGTTGGAGGTGTTTTCTTTCTTGTGCTGAATTCTCAGTTATACTTTGATTCTTCCAAATGCCCTGAGTTAAAGCAAGCCCAGGATGTGTGGCTCAACGAGCAACTGGCTGTTGCTGAAAAACAGAAATGCAAGCATATAATAGTATTTCAGCACATCCCTCTGTTTCTGAGAAAACCTGATGAAGACCATGATTATTTCAACTTGGAAAAATCAGTTCGTCAAGAGATAATGGAAAAGTTTCATAAAGCAGGTATTTTCTCAGATTTTCCTATTTTTGAATTTTTGTTTCAAATTGTTCATGGCTATGCTGTCAGACAAAATACACTTAAATGGTACTGTTTTCAAGGAATTTTAGATACTGCTTATGAGCCTCATTGTTCCCTGTAGGTCAAAATTGCGAACTGAATCTAATCACCTGTAAAAAGTACCAAACAAAATTTAAAACTTTGAGTGAAAGTGAAAAACTCTTTAAAATAAATAGCAAGGATTCTATTTTGCAAGTACTGTTAGATGTAAGACAACCTGAGTTGTTCCTGCCTACGGAGTGCAAGATCAGGTATTGCCATAGGAGAAAAATACAGAATTTATGTTTTACATAAAACATGGAAACAGAATTCAGAATTACCTTGGAGGTTGTTTTCTCCCACACTGAGCCAATTTTAAACCAAGAGTGTAATGCACTCCAGATTTATTCAGTGTTAAAAAGAGTCTTGCTCTACTAAGATCAATCCTTTGCATATCCATTACTAATAGGGGCCATTTCTGGGATGATGAGCAGGTGGAGCATGTGCTAAACAAGTATATTGTACCAAATCCCTTAGTTTTGTTTGATGATACTTGAATGCCATGGAGACAGTCACAGTATGCAGCTACTCCTCTATGCTGTTCCCATTGTTTCCCGTTAATTGCATTCATGTTCCTGGGGTGTGCTAGTCCCTCAAAATTTCCTGCCAGCCTGCCATCGCTGCATCGGAGTGTCATTTTCTCTGTATCTGTAAGAGACCATGTTATCTGGATTACCGAACAATGCAAATTGTTTATGATATTGTTCCTAATTTACCATATAATTGTTAAGCCTGCACTCATCCAAAAGCAGGCTAATTTTCAAGCTCTGAATTTCCTACTGTTTCTAATCAGTGGGGCTAAAATTCACAGCTATCTGAGGGCTCTCCAGGGGACTGACATATTTGCAGATTCAAGATTTACAAGTGGGGTTTTTTCCCATAAGGAGACGCGCTGAGAATACCTCATAATATCTTTTTTAAATTTTTGTGCTAGTGTTAATATAGTGGGAAGTATTGTGCTATTGGGAAGTTGGGCAGCTAAATGACTGCTTACAAACTGTTGATTAAAAACAGATCCTAGTTCACTGCAGAGCTTGTTAGCAGAAGGACACTGCTATACAGGTGTATCCCAGTAAATAAGCATTAACGTGGAAACCAGAGCAGTTGTGTTCTAGAGTTTTCTGTCATCCAGATGGTTTACTAACATTTGACAACACTCAGTACTGGGAATATAATTCATCAAGAGGTAAAAGAAATTATGCAAAATGTTACCATTGTAACATTTATCATGTTACATTATCATGTTTCTTAGAGGGATATTTCAGACCGATTCTCCTTATGTGCATTCAGAGGCTTAACCAAAAGTTGGGTAGGCTTCAAGTGATGGGGAAAGGAAGAGAGGATGGGAAGCCAGCAATACAAGACAACTCTACGGAAGAAATTCCCAAACTCCTTTCTGTGCCAACATCCTATTTGTACCTTCCCTCCATAATTTCTCATTGTATCCCTCTTTCCCATCCCTAAAAATTCCCACAAAACAGTGTGTTGTTTGGTTTCTTCATGAATACATTAAAACAGTAATCTTTTGCTTGCTGTTTTATACAATAAGTAAATGAGTCAATAGGTAATATTCGCACGCAATCCAATAATCAAACATTTTGCTAATTAAATGAATACAGAGGGCAAGCAGCTCAGTGTAACAGACTGCTGAGAAAAATTAGCTGAATCAAAAGTTCGCTCAGAGTTTCCTTAGTAACGTGTGCATTTTGTTTCCATTTTATTATTCAATTGAAGAATGGTCTTTGTAAGACTACAAAATGTTATAAGTGGATCGCAAACAGGCAGTTATCATGGTAGGACAGATGCACAGATATGCAATGACACCACTTATTTTCTGACTCTCTGCCAAAGAATAATTTATTTCAGCATATCATTATACATGAAATTGGTTTTCCCCCAGTTCACTTCATACATTCTTGGAGGATTAAAACACAGAATATTGTTAATGAAATCCCAATCTACCTGGCATTTGTTTGGGTTTTTCTTAAATTATGACTTGAATTTTAAGAACACTAACCCCTTACAGCACATAAGTTAGAAACTTGGTGTGACTATTTATTCTGGAAAAAGAAAGTAAGTCTGCCTTTTTAATGAGTCCAGCAGGCTGCTGTTATTCTTCCCCCGACCTGGCACCAGTCCTTCCTTCTGCTCTCTTGCCCTCTGATTCAGTGTTCCCAACCACTCCAAAAGTTTATTGTGTAATTATGAAAAATTTCAGTATAATGTGCATGTTTTAGGGGTTGCTATGTTTGGCAATGCAGTGTTGCTACATGGGCATCATATTTCAGTTGTTGATAACCCAGGATCAGACCTGGAACCATCCCAGTTTTCCTGTTTATACTTTTTCTAGAAGTGTCAAACACAGAGCCGTAACTTACCTGCTTAGAAAGAGACAGGAAAGGAAGGACAATCTAGTAATTCAGGTCTTTCCAACAACAAAAAAATTCTTATGGGTATGTGTAGGAAATAATCAGATACTTAAAGTGTGGTGATATTGCACAGGTGCTTTAAAGTGAGGTATGCAACTTCAGAAAATTATTACTTTAAATTCAGAGCCCAGATCTTCTGTAGTTATTCTCTTCTAATCACTTACATGTTACATAATGTTTTTGGTTTAAGTATCCACTCATTACAAACAGAGATAAAAGACTAAGTTGTAGAGGCTACATCTGGCACAAAACACTGAATTACATTTCTCACATTAGAAGTGTCCTTAACAGTTGGGCTAATTAAAGATAAAATCATGTCCTCATGATAAATATTTATAAATTGAAAATCTGGCACTTGTAAATATGTATTACTACTATGCAAAGTTAAACCATACTTGTAAGTTGCATGTCTAAGAAATCCTCCTAACCCGTTTCTTCTTGAAATGCATTATAACAAGTATTGTCCTTGAAGAAGTGACTTCACTGGCAGTGAAAATCAACTCTAGTTGAGAACATAGTTTATAATTTAAGTGAAATACATTTCTGAAAGCCTATTTGTATAACTTCTGAAAGTTTAGCCTCAGTTGTCAAAGCTCTGTCTCCTCTACAAGCAGAAGCTAAGTACAGAAAAAACCTGTGTGCAAGAACTGTGAATGAGCTGACCTGACGTTCTCATCTGTGAGATCTGCTGGAGTCACTCAACTCTGCTGTGTGAAATGCATATTCAGCTTTTAAGAATTTTCTAGTGCTGATATAAATAGGTTTGCTCATAGCTTTGTAGGGAAAATAAAGAAGTAGTAGTGATCTAGCCAAAAATCTGGTCTGTATGTCATGTGTCTTTGATAAACATAAGTAATAAATTAGTTTTTAAATTAAGCAGTTTATGTAATAAAAGACATACTTTTTTCTTACATATCTCATTCCAGTATAGTTTTCTTAGGATGTTAAAGATTTTATTTTTTTTCTATGACCTGAAAAGTATGAGTATTTTTGTGGAGCTATAGACAATCTTCTAAAGACTTTCTGTCACTGACACACTGAAATTACTTACATTACTTAACACGATATAGCAATAAATGTTTCTTAATGGCCCTAATGAACTAAAACATTTAAGTTCATGTCTGAACTTGTTTAAGAGCTCTATTGAATGAAGCCTAAATTAATAGCTGTTTTCTCACCAATAAAGTTGAGAAAAGGCTTTTTCATTCAGAGTGAGATGAAAAGTACAGGTGGTCTATCTAGGTGAGAGATTTTGCATCCGAGAGAGAATCAACTAAATAACAGATATAAAATACAGAAGAAAATTCCCTGCAGTCTCCAGCTTTTTTTAATTAAAAAGTTTTAAGTTCATCTAAATGTCTCCAAAGCAATTTTTCAGATGTGGTTACAAATACTTAATTTGTACATATGGGGAAAAATAACATTATTAAATGGCATATTTTTTCATTATATTTGTGATTGTAGGTGCTGTAACTTCTAACACCTTCACTCATTAAAGAGTGTGATACCTACATTCTCCTCTTAGAAATGTTATGACAAGAGAGTAGTATTAAAGGAAGAAGCAGCTTTCTGAACATCCACAGCTGAGATATATTTGACCACAAAATTAAAGCATGGAGTGCTGGAAGCTGTTGTTTCTAAAATTTACCAGACAACATATGCTATGTTTCATTATTTTCTTTGTTGTGTAATCAAAGTTGACAAGGGAGTAATACTTCCTTCCTCCTGCCATTGAGACCTCGATTTTGGCAAGTGAGTAATCTCAGTGCTTGCTTATGCGTGTCACTTTGTCAGTATCTAAGATAATTTAGTTTTAAATATTCTCAATTCAGTGATTTAGATCAACCTCTTTCAACCCTGAAATTATGTGCTCATGGTACAGGTAGAGTGACCAATTTTGGCATCTTCTACATCACTGTGCAAGAGCAGTGTTTTTTAAGACTTTTCCCCAGGTATGATAATGTAATCTAGCATGTAGTTACATACAGACGTAGACATTTTTTCAGAACTTCAGCAGCAAGTACAAAATACATTTATTTAGTACAGGCTGTAATGACATTTACTTAGATAAATTTGTGAAATCTGTTTTATCCACTGGGCTGTAGTTTTGATTGATAAAAACTTGTTTTTGATACTCAGAACACATGGCAAACTAGGATTGTTTGGGGTTTGTGTTGCGTCTCTGAGAAAGCTTCACTTTCAAAAGGAAAAAAGTAGCAAAACCAGGGAATAAATTCCACTGACAGGTCACAAGAGGCATTCACAAAAATTAACCTGAAGCAGAGAGTGACCTTCTACAGACAGCACCTCTAAAGGCTTATTTAGACCAGCACTCTAATTAGGTGATCTGGAATCAGCCACCCTCTGGCTGTGCCTGTTTTTTCTCCTCTGATTATACAGAAAAACCAACTGAGACCAAGATCCTTGTCTATCTAGCTCTATTCAGTGTTGTCCTATATAAAAATACTTTTGACATAGATATACTTTGCAAAATAATATCTTGTCTCCCACTTACATGGACCCACTGACCACCAGTTGCATCAAGCTCTAGATTCTTTACTCTACAAAGCAAATTTAAGGAAGCTTTTTCCTGCAACTTTGCAGGATCATGTTTGCAAACAACAGTACATAGGATATTTTTATTAAGATTCTTACAGTGCTATGTGCTGCAAATTCTAATTATTAAGTTCTGGTTTATTCATACATACTCCTCTGATGAAGAAGGTAGGGTAACACAGGGCTTCTAAAGGGCTATACAAAATAATTCTATAATGTTGTTACTTAAGGTTGACTGAAGAGGTTATGAAATGCAGGGTGTTGATCCCTGACACCAGTGGGACAGTTTCATTCTACTGGAGCTCTGTTGGTGGGAAATGATTGGGGTTTTTTTGGAGAATAGGATCTGAGAACTGCCTGAGCGCTGAACAGTTCTGTTAACAGTGTTGTGAGTGGTGTTTTCACATCTTTGCTGCTGTAACACCTGCTTGGCAGATGGGGTGTTGTGAGCACTCTCAAACTGCAATGAGATAAAATCAATTCTATTTGACACAAGAGATTTTGTTTACAAAGACTACTAAATATTATCATTCGCTTTGTAGCATTGTGGTCTTGAAAAAATTATGTACACCACAGGCCCAGGGGAGAAAAAAGGTACAGCAAAAAATGTCTATGGTTAATGTGTGTTCTTGTAGGAAAGCTGAAAGAACATAATTTTGGAGTGCAAAATTGTTCTGAGGACATGTATTACTGTTGAACCGACCACGTCGTTCAGCACTTCAGAAAGCAGCTGTATGCTGCAAGTGAAAGGAAGGAAGAAAAGCCAGTTTATGCCAAATACTCCAGGGGAAGTGCTCAAGATCAGTTTATCCATGTGACTTAAATGGTTGTCTTTGTCAGAAATATTGCCTTTTTAAAAATAGGTATCTACACATAAATATCTACACACGTGCCTCTTATAGTAGCATCTCCCTGTGCCTGGATACTACTTATTTCGTTCTCCTGCCAATGAAAACTCTGAAAGGGTACTAGAGTGTTGATAACATTCAGGTTTTTCACTCAATACAATTTCATTTCTTTACAGAGATGCTTCTTGACCTATTTGCTTCCATTTTGGCTCTACTGCTACTGCTCTCTAGCTTCTGCAGTTTTGGGGACAAATACACATACAGGATCAGCTTTTGCTAGTATATCCTCTTTCTTCAGTCCTTGATTGAGCAAGAGGTTTGGCCAGTGAAGCAGTGATTTTTATAAGCATAATTCTGTTTTAAACCTAATTTTATCATTAAACTTGAACAGCTAACATAAAAGCAGAGTAACTAGACCAGAATGACGATCCCTATAGCCCAGTCTCCTGCTTCTCCAACTAGCCAAACCCTTGCGAAGAGCACAAGACAGCAAAGTGCATAATGTTATTTCTTTCAAGTACTCTTCTATCTATCTCCAACAATTTTTCTTTCACGGACTTACTGTATCATATTAATGCTATCAATATAGTGCAATTTAGTGATTCTTTTATAGATTTGTTCAGTTGATTTTTGAAAACTCTCAGCTGTCACAATGGTCTGCGGGAGGGAGTTTTATGTTTCACAACTATGTGAAGAAATGCCTCCTTTTGTTTGCATTGAACTTCACCTGTAATCTGTATTGACAGCCATAAATCTGTAAATGGAATGCAGTGAACTTTGATTCATGTCTGCAGTTCCTGTAAAAAATAGTTCATTAATCAGCACTTAAAGGATGATAATCTAGACCAGAGAAAAATTTCATTGCTCAGTCAGAACCACTTTTTTTTCCCAAAATTCTCTATGGAGTGCATGGGAGGAGAAGCAAGGTCTGTACTGTACCCATTACATATTTATTATGTCATTCATATTGCACTAATTTAGCCTTCTCATTCTCTTACAGTCTCATTTGCTTTTGCTGAGAAAAGCATTTATTTAACTGAAGGCTCAGTCTAAATAAAGCATGCTACTGATTGCCTATGCTGATTATTCCAGGCATTCTCTTCCTAATTTGGAAAATCTGCTTGCTTTTCTTTGGTTTATTTTTATATTGGTAATTTTCTTCCTATATTTTTACACTCTCCGTAGCGCTGGGTTGAGCAGTTTGATTTCCAACTGCGGCTAGGCCAGTCGCATTTTGGACACAGCAAACCTGCCTCAAAATGGCTTTTGTACATTAGGAACTAGAGTTGGAAAACAGCTTCTTCTGAATTCAGGGTTTTTTGGAAGCAAGCCATGGAAGTGAGTGTAATTATAGAAATCAGAGTTAGACATCCCTGGAATTTAAACTAGTTCAAGTCTGAATTCCAGCCCAGTATCATCCGATTGTGTGAGAAAAATTGATTTCTAGGTGCATATTTCTTTATGAAATTATTTTTAATATTTCAAGGTAAATATGGGTGCATTATTTTCCATCTTGTTTTAACCTATTTGCATTTCTGTAATCATTGCAACTAGATTTTCTTTGAGATTGGGGCTCAGTCTGTGTTTCTAGTCTGTATTTCTTGAATTACACTAGCAAACATCAAATTTTTCAAGAAGTTAGGAAAACAGATGTATTTCACAAAATCTTACTGTTGCATTGTTATGGAATACACCTGTTACCTGTTTAATAAAGCAAAAAGATGACTTAGCTAGCATTTCACATTTAAAATAGAGACATTTTATGACTTAACCACTCCTTAAACAGAAAGGCTTGTCAAAACACTGATTAAAGAAGACGTGGTTGTCTGTTGGTCCACATAGAGAAGGCAGGCCGTAGCCCCCTTTCTTTCCTGCCCCAAATGAAGTTGAAAACATGCCCAATCTTCCATGTGCTTTCATTTTTCTATGCTACAGAACACAACAGCAGTAGAGTACCAAGTAAGGGAGAAGAGACTAGGAATTATGGGACTGCAACTGCACAATAAGCTAAGACTGGAATGTAATCACTCTCAGGGGAATTATCCGTGAGACACAGCTAAATGCCTTTGTTCTCTTACAGTGCAATTATGTCAAAATCATGCTGACCCTTCTCCTTGGTGCCGCAGAACTGTTGTTTAGAAGGGTTTCTCAGTCAAACTAGAATTTTGGGGAAGAAGATGCTGTACTTATAAAATTCTGTAAAATAACCTTACCTCCTGCTAACAGACAAACTGCCTTCTGCATGATATTCAGTATGTAGTTTCTTTTCATGTAATGAACTATTTTCTCATCTGATTCTTGTCAGAAATAAAATCAGCAGCATGCTAACAACACTGGGGTAACTAAAGGTTTTTTTCAAAATTTTTTCAGTATCACCAGGCCTGAAAGAAGTGGTGAATATTTCATATAGGACTCAGTTTCTTTCAGAACATTATTCTACTTTGGGTTGTTCGGGAACTCAGAAGGGCTGTAAGATGGTCATCATTACAAATGATGTCTCTTAAATCAGAGCTCCTGTGGTCAGCAAGGATGTAATGGTTGTATACATGGCAGTTGCTCCAGAGCCTGACTGGCCTGGTCATCCCTTTCTGTACCAACCTTTTCCATGATGCATCCAAAGCAAATCTCAGATACTTGTTTAGATCTCTTTCCATATTAGGCCAGTGAGTCAGTTTAACAGTACAAAATACACCATCTCTGTAAGAAAAGCCCTTTTTAATACAGTGTGCTGTTTTGGTTCACAAAGCTTGAAGAGACAACCAAGAGAAAAAGGGAAATGCCGGTAAAAATTGTCCATCTTACCAGAGCTGTTAAACTGAGAAAGATGCAAATCAACAAGAGCTTGGTGAAGGTCTTGTGATGACTACTTACTGGTGAGCTGGCTTTAGAAAGCAGATACTGGAAGTAAGGGGAGGGGGGGAAAAGTCCTCAGAGGTGTTTTTGAAGTTTCTGTTGAGAAATGTCTGCAATAGAAACCATGAGCTGTGTTCATATCAGTTTTTTTACTTGAAAACGGGTATCCAAATTAAAATATTAATTTTTTTGAAATTTTTTAAGGAAGTGAGTTGTTTAAAGATCCTGCTTATGAATGAACATACAGATAGCATCAAAGGTAGCATACTGAATTACATGAGCTATTAATTACCCTTCTCAGCACTTACCTCTTGCCTTACCAAAGCCACTGTGTAGCCTTACAGGCTGAAGTGACATAATGTAGTGTGTGAATTAGCATAAAAACAAGGATTTATTAACTTGTTTCATGGTCAAGCTAATGAAGAGTGTAAGGCTTATGAACTTGCATATTAAATCTCCTCAGATGACTCTTGAACAATCCATGATTTGGTTGTTATGTCATGAATTATTTATGCTAAATAGGCTGCTTTGGGCTCACAGAATTTGTACCAAAATAGATATTTTGTTCTTTAGTAGGAATGCATTGTTCTACAGGGGAAAAGAGTTATGATCAGATCTTTGGAAACAATAAATCTTTTTGTCTTTTGGATTCAGCTTTGTCAGATCAGAACTAAAAAGGACTTTTTGTGATTGATCAGAAAATTATGGCAAATTGCATGGCAGGAGGACGTCTTTGGTTTACTAAAATCAGAATAATTTCCTGTATTTAAATCTTTTTTTTACAAATACACTGATTTTTTTTTTGCAGATTGATTGATTCTGAAAACTCATGTTTGGTGTGCAGGCATGAAGCTTGTTGGTTTTAGGCTTTTTCATGATCCAAGCATAGTTTTAGAACAGACAGAGCAAGACCTGGTGTCCAACACTGGATGGTGCCCAGCCTGAGTATCTGGCTTCCAGTCCTGTTCTGATCAAAAATGAATTTGGCAGTTCAGGCCTTTTTTCCCTAGCAGATACTCCCTAACTGTTGTATTGTTACACAGTCTGACATCAGACAATGATGATCACAGAGACAGTGTATGTGGTTTGTTTTGCAGGGTTTTTTTTTACAGTATTTGCACAGTTTTTTCTTTATTCTGATTTTAATCCCTTTTTTTCTTTTAATGAATAATCCATTAGGTATGAATAGTGTCTTGCAGTAATGGATCCTGCTTTTTTTGGTTAATGGATACTGTGAAACCTCCAGTCACATTTAAATTCAAATAACTATGTATTTAATAAAAAATGAAATAATGAATGCTTGTGAAGGTGCCATCCTTTGGACATTTATTTACACCGTAGTTTTTTAGTATTTCATACAGCTTTTATATCAAAGCTTTTCCCAACTGCTATTTCAGAAACCAGGGATTAGAAAAAAATCACTGCTCTACCTTTTTTTTTTTTTTTTTTTTTGGTAGTGGAAAGGGACTGTGCCTTTTTCCGTATAGCTGGATGCATTTGACTGACCTGAGGATACTTTAAAGCAGGCTATAAAATGAGACCTGTTCTTTCCTCACAGAGTTTAGGAAAAAAAATGGGGGTGGGGAGGGGTTGCTTGCAACTTGACAGTATTACTTCAGAAAAACATCTGAAATGAATAAATTACATTTGAGTGCATACATCTCTAAGATTCTTTTTATACTTAAGATCAAAAGCAAGAGCAAAGTAAATTGCCTGCTTGTCATCTTAGTATTATTACATTGACTGGTTCAGATTTCCTTCTTATGCTAACTAACAAAAGTGAGTGGAATACAGTTGAGTGAACAAAAAAGTGCTATTGAAGAAAAAACAACATCAGTGAGACTTCTATTAATACACAGCAGTGACCTGTTTGTTTCTTTGTTCAAGATGTGACGTACTGTAACACAACAATAACAAGAATTAATACTAGCATGGGAAGTAGAGTACCTGAAAACTGAAGTCTGGGTAAAATTTTCACTGGGAGGTATCTAAAGCAGACGCTAAATTCTAGCAGAGGCTGATGCTGAGCAGCTAGATCCACAAGGGTGTTTCAGCACTGAACACCCGTCTAGTGCAATTAGGATCCAAATGACATACATATGCTAAAAGGGGAAATTTGGATGAACAGTACCCATAAACACCAGCTTGTTTAGGCAGAATCTGCTTCCCATAGCCAACAGGAGATAAAAGAGGTTTTAAATCACATCCTCTCTGGTGTCGGGCACCATATTTGCACTGCTTACAAACCACTCTTACTTCAGTTCCATAACAAAATAATTTCTTGAGTAGGCAGTTAGCAGATGTTAAATGTAATTCTGGTGAAGTTGCAGTATTTGCCTAAGAAGAAAAAAAGCTGCATGATTTGTGGGCCAAACTTTTTACCTGGTGTCTGTCTGCTGTTTGTCAAAATCTTCCATTGAATTCTCAGACAAGGGGAGATTTTTGTTTTTTCTTATAGCATAACTAAAGCTGCTTTATTACTTTTGTATCCTCTGTCCTTCTAATTACACTGAAACTGTATGTCAGGTTTGATTTACATATATGATGACACAAAGTCTTGGCTTCTGTTCCTCTTTTAATTCCAAATGTTAAATTCTCTGGGTGGTAGGACAATGCTACTTCAGGGACACGGATGCTTCCAGTAAAAGAGGGCACTTATTTCCCATACTAAAGATGTGTCACATGAGTTTACACTTCACTATGCTTGTATGATTGTTACTTTTTCCTAACTTTTTCATAGACTATAGTAGTTCTGCTTACCTGCAGAAAAAGTGGGAAATATTGAAAAGAACTTGTTACTGTAGTAGCAACTGTCACTTTTTGGAAGCTGGTAAGGGTATTTTACAGATCTAGCTGTTGCAGTAATCAAGCAGACCAAATGTTAGATTCCTAAATGTTCAGTCCTTGATCTTTCATTTTGCTGCTGCTTACCTCTGCAGGGAAGACACAGTGAGGTTCATGCTAGATGTGTGCCTGAGAGTGGAATCTAGAACGTTGCTGTAGACCATCGGTTGTTTGTTAACCGCTTGAAGGACAGGAAAGTGCTACATATGTGAATCCATTACAGGCAGCTCTAAGCTAAAAGCAAATTGGTAACATTAAGCTTAGTTTGTCTTATGTCCTCCCCAAGAATGCTTTAACTCAGGGGCTCCAGTAAGCAGCCTTGTCTACTCAGCATCCTCTCCTAGCCCATCAGAGTTTGCTCTTTTAAGAACAAAGCAAGATGTGTCCCACTTTAACAAGTAGGATGTCATATGTAAAGGTCCCACAATGTCCAGTTTTGTCCTCTGTATTAGGAAGCAAGAGAAGAGAATGCCCAGCCATGCCATAAGCAGCTCTAGATGGGCATGTTCTGTCTGTCACTGCTGAATTGGGGGGCGGAGGAGGCAAGTGCAGCCTCATGGTTTGGATAGGTGTGCATATAATGAGAGAGAAAGAAACACTTAGTTCTGCTGCTTGAATTGCCTAAGTATGTTACGTTAGACAGTCACTATAATAAGCTGCCGCATGGTAGGAGTTGAGAAATGACTGCTCACTCTCAAACTGACTATAGCATCAGTTGTAAAACATCTTTATATTATGATTTTAAGGACCCAAATAATATCTAGAAAGTACAGAATCTCTGCAAAGAGCCCATTATGTCACAGGGCTTTTATATTCCACCATTGCCTTTTGAAGTATTCTGACTGGGTTTCTCCCAAACTTTACAAAAAAAAAAAAAAAAAAGGCAACAAACTATTGCTGAGTCAGAGCAAGCTCTCATTAGAGTTATTATGCTGACTTACTTACAAGTGTAACTCATACAGATAGATGAGCAAGTTACACTGAGCAAAGAGAATTAGTACTGATAAACTAAAATAGGATAGCAGACAAGTTCTATCATACAATGACCATATACCACTATTCAATGTAAAGGTAAATTCATTCTCTGTTTTCTACCTTGAGTCATTTGCTATTTGAGAAGGGTTTGGATTTTGAAATATGAAAGCCCATGTAGCTTATACCAGGCATACAGCAGAATAATTTATATTTTGCCTTCCAAGCTGCTTAATTTTTAAGTATAATTTGAGCCTAGTTTATCTATTTTATATCAGTCTTTAAATCACTTCCACAAAAGCAGAAGACTGATGTAGCCAACTGTCTTAGGACAGGTTCACCTACTTCCCTTTTCATTTAATCACTGTGGAAGAGGTGTAATCTACTGCAGGAGAAAGGGTGGAAGGTTTTGGTGGCTAGACAAATAAGGATTTCCTTGTGAAGTTATAGTGTGTTCCTAATAACAGCTCTCTGCCTTTAAATTGCCTCTACTCTTTTCTAGAATTTCTCCTGTCTGAAGGCAAACTCAGTTGTTGCTAGCTTTTTTTAAATGTCATTTAAGGTTATAGTATCTCACAAATTACCCATTCTCTGGCCTACCACTTGAACTGGACTAAGCATGTGTTACCTTTTGTGTTAAGCATGGAATGGCAGATTTCTGGAATATATGAAAAATAACAAATGAAGTTTGGTGCTGTCATCACAGTGACTATCCCTGTGTATTTTTATAGGCTTGCTCACTATTCTGTAAGGATAAAAGCAATGGTTGGAAAGGTAATTATCAGTGCTGCTTCTTTAAGGATAGCTTTTAGCCTGGGATGGTGAGCAAGACCTTCACTGTGTGCTGAGGAAAGGAGTGCCATCAGGGAGCACATCACACCTGGCACTTGTCCCCTGTGTGCTAAGCTTCACTCTTCTCTGATGTCCTTTTCAGGAACAGGCATATGTTTATATTTTACAATATAAACATAAATTATATTCAGCAAGGTACAGCATCTATAGAATAGTGCCAGCAAAATATTTTTCTATTATAACACAGCAGTTTTTTAGCCAACATAGCAAACTAATAGGAAAGATTCAGTTTTATAAAGTAGCCAGTTATTTTGATAACCTGCTGGCTATCTAGTCATAGTTGTCAGGGAATCCTTTGTGGGTTTTTTTGAGTCACTCAGTATTAAAATTAACTTAATGTATTTTCAGATGCTTTATGTAGAACCATTAAAGTGTCATTATGATTAAGGAGCACACAACCTATTGTATTTCAGTAGAGAAATTACACCTAAATCCTTTAGGTGCCTTTGAAAATTTTTAAATTATTAATGGTATCATAAATCAACACCAAATCTAAACACTTTCTGTAACAAAATATAAAATTAATTTACATGTTTCACACTTGAGGATAAACAACAAAATTCCCAATATTTTCGGCCGTCTGGTCCAGTATTTTTTCTGTTTCACTACAGTATAAAACAGCATAAGATACAGCTTCAGGAAGCTGTAATAATCTGAAATCCAAGAATCTTAGACTAAGCATGCCAAAAATTAATCCCAAAACCTGTTTGTAAAATTAGCTCTTTATACTAACTCCACATTTTCATTCAAAATAAAATATGCACCACCTTAAATTAGCAAGAAAGCCGATGAATAATTTTTTTGCCAAACTACGAATGCTCTTAACAATGATGCTCAGCTGTATCTATCAACAGTGCATAGAATGGCTAAATGGTGAAGGATGCTGGTATAACCTGGAAATGAAATACTTGTCTATGATAGCATGTTCTCTCTTAGGAATAAGCTTGGTTCTCCACTCTGTTGTTAATGGTTTTGCAAAGTTTGACAGGAAAGATAAGCACCAAAATGGCTTTTTCTTTCCTTTTTTGACTCGTGACACTAAACAAGGTTTCATTATTTTGTAGTAATAAAAACATTTGATTAAAATCTATAAAACATCAAATGGAAAGGGGACAATCTTTGGTAGCATGAATTTGACCTGTAAAGACAATCAGAAAGGCCATTCAGAGTAGTGAATACAGCTTCTACCAATTTGTTTATGTTTGCAAGGCAGAAGAAACAAAAAGTAGAAATTACTGGTTTGGAGGTGAGGATGACACAATTTCATTTAATTTGAAATTGTTTCAAAATTTCTTTAAAAATCCCATAGTTGCTGAGGAGCATGGCAGGAAAGCAGACCTGGCATATGGATCATCTTTAGAAGTGGTCAAAATCAGATATAATTTGCAAACTTACTTATTTTTTTGTTAAACTACATATTCTGACAGAAGGAGAAGAACGGTTGGACTTCTTTAAACATTTGTTTGGCTAATCAGTTGGACAATGATTCAGCCAAGGATTTTGAAGTACATTATAAAGTCTTAAATATGAAGTATATTTGTCCTCTTCACCTGCTGCTGCTTGTCATTTAACTTTTCTTCTACTCCTGAGCAAGCTTGGATGATACTTGCATGTGACCCAGAAATTTTCGGTATAGCATATTGTTGTTTCTTGCAACAGATCAAATGTATTTCTTTCTTTTCAAGTTTATAATCAAGTTATTTTTTTTACCCCAATACAGTCCAAAATATAAATAGTCTATTTCAAAAAAAGAAACAGAACAGCCTTAAGTCATTAAAAATACAGAGGAAATCACAATAAACCTGCCTTGTTTCTACCCCATACTAGGTAAATGTTATTTCATGTCATTACCAAGCCTGACTCCTCTTGCAGGTTGTCAAACTTTCATTTTTTGGCTGCTCTCATCTTTCTTCCCTTTTTATTATAACTCACAACCTCTTCTGCTTATTAAGTTTCTTTGATGTACCTGGCTCTATTCCATCTGTGATAAACCCCCCACTGTCTTTGAGAAAAGATTACAAGTTATTGTCTCATTTATGTTTAGTTTTCTTGCCTTTTTTTTTTCTTTTTTTTTTTTTTAAGGTGACTGCCCATGAGTAAACAGGTTTAAGCTCTCCTTAGTGAATTTTCTGCATGTTAATTGACAAGAACAGCTTCACAATCCTTGGCTTTCAACTCATGATTCAGTAGCATCATTCTTTAGGCAGTTATCTATTACTGAAATTTGTTTCTAATTTTAATGAGTTTCCTCTAGAGTGTTCCTTCTTTCTAGCCAAAGGACTAGCAAGATGACAAACACACCTTGCAGTAAGCATAAAGAAGTCAGAGTCCAGTAACCCTAAACAGAGCTAGTGGGGCAGAATAAAGTTTTTTCTAATTATTTATTACTATTAGAATTATTTCTTGCTGTGTACTAATTATTTGTTAAAAATGCAAGTTCAGTTAAATGGTTTACTTTTGATTTTATGCTTTATGAACCATTAAAGAATGAAGGTAAGCATGACACCTGTAGCTGTACTTGCTATAGAACTTTCTCTACAACTCCAGCAGCTGTTTAAGCCTCAGCATATAACTTAAGCAATATCTTTTACTGTAAACACATTTTATACATAAACTGCAACTGCTAACTAAATACATACTCTTTTTTTTTTTTTTTTTTTTAAACAGGTATTAAAGCTGTATTTTCTGGACATTATCATAGGAATGCTGGAGGGTCCTACAGAGGACTGGAAGTGGTGGTTTCATCAGCTATAGGATGTCAGCTGGGAGAAGATACACATGGGCTTCGGGTGGTTGTTGTCACAGATGAAAAGATTGTTCATAGATACTACAGTTTAAATGAACTGAGCAGCCAAGGCATAGAGAAAGAGCTGCTAGATTTGCTTGCTAAGCAAAATTAGGCTATGTCAAATGATGTGATTTTTTTCTCCACATTAGACAAATAGGAACAGTTTCAAACAGTTTCCCCAAGCTGAAGATACAGATTTCTGATTGTGCACCATGGCCCAGAACAGCTCTCAATTTGTTATCATCCTAAATAACAAGAAAGTTGTTGACATGTTTCTCTCTTGAAAATGAGACCTATGTGGAATATGGAAGAATAGCAGAATTCATATGGTAATATGTCATTGAAAAGAACAGTTCTGAGAATTTTTACTTTGCTCCTAGATACAACTTAGTAGAAAGTGTATTAAAAAGTGAGAGTTGTAGCTTCTAGATAACCCTTTAACTCAAGTCTATTTTAGTTATATATTTTGAGAGGGTATTTTAAAATCAAGAAATTTAGTATTTTCTACTACACTCTGGAAAATATAAATGGGACTCTTTTTACTCTACAAAAACAATCTCAAAAAGTCTGAAATCAACAGATTTCCACTGACTTTTAGCAGCCTTTGGATCAGATCTTGTTACCTAGAGATTGTATTTTCTCCCATTTCCCATACTTTATTTTCTTAGCTCTTCAGAGCCAGCAGCAATATGAAAGCAAAGACATTCTGTTTTGCATTCACACCTTGGGTTTCTGTTACATCCTAGTTTTATATAAAGAAAAGTCTATAAATGAAGCTAATATAGAGGCCACTGACAGAAACTAAACATGGAATGACTATTTTCCTTTTGAAATTTAACTAATATTCAATTAGCATATATTCTTGCTATAGCTTCAGAAGTTGGAATAATTGCATGGGGAGAATATTCTGCACAGAATACTGTTATCAGAAGTCACTTTGTTGATTCCTACGCAAGGGGAGAGCTTTGATTTCCAAATGCAATTTAAGAATGCCTTACTGTAATATTATACAATATTGAATGTTGAAAACCCTAAAAAGTATCTTTTCTTCACTGGAATAAGTCTTTAAAAATAAATTATATAAAAAGAAATTTACGTGCTGCAATCCATCTTGTCTTTTTAGCAAGTGTATCTGACTTGTTTACTGTTAAATACAAAGAAAAGTCTTAATGTAATTAACATATAGCTGCTTTCATTTTTCTTAGTTGAACACATTATAATCCATGCCACAGGTTATCTAGAAATAGATGTAGCACAGCTTTAGCACCTGAAGAGGGAAGAATACAAAAAATACTGGCTGAGGAAGTAATGCAATCTATCTGTTTTTATATATACTCACATACAACATCATTCCCTAGAAGATATTACAGATATTTAAATATGGTGAGAGAGATGAAATGCTGAGCTGAAAAGTCAGTTTCATTACATTTTAGTCATAACAGTTTATCTAGTAGGCTCATTCAAGCTTGATCTGTGGGACTTGTAAGATTCTAAAATTACCTCTGTAGCATTTCCTTGCACCAGTGAAACAGCTGTACTTCCAGGTGGACAGGACTAAATGTGGACTACTGTCCCATGACAATAACCTAAGTATAGGTAATGTTTGATTCAGAAAGAAAGAAAATTATTTTGCTTTTATTCTCCACCTGGTTTTGCTTAGCTGAATGTTTTCACAGTCTTATTTTCAATGGAACATCTGGGAAATGAGAACTAACATCTAAGGCTAGATTACTTTGAAATAGGTTGGTACCTAAGTACCCAAGTGGCAGTTTCATTGTAAGTTAAGCACCCGTTAGTTCAGATACTGGTTTTAAAAATCTGTGTACTTAGATATCTTTTAAGCCACTTTTAAAATTTGATCTTACATAGATGGGAGCTATTTAGTAATCATAGCTAATTAACCATTTCAGGAATGAGATGATGCTAGTTTATGTTTTGCAGAAGGAAGAATAGTGTCTCTATGACTGACTTAAATCTTTAAGGCAGTTTACATCATAAGGCTGAAGAAGTTGAGCAGAGGGACTTGAGATAATCTGAGCATGGAATATGCTCTCTGCTCCAGTGCAATATTGTAAAGCTGAATGGAGGAAAAGTTTAAACAGTTTTTTTAATATGCCTGTTTATTAAAGGATATAATTTTAACTAAATATATGAACTCTGGGAGATTGAAATATAACTTCAGGAGAAAGTCTGTCCACAAATGTGAAAATGCTAATAGCAGTGGTATACAGTGTCCTAAAATTTGGTTTTCAGGGTTACAGTGTACTAATATACAAAAGAAATGTTTATATAAGCATAATTTTAATTCTTATTTTTAATTTATTTTTTTTTTTCACTTTTTTCAAGTGTCATTTCACCCTAAGAAATTCTATGGCATTTTGTCATGAAAATATCCCATAAGTACAAAGCTGAAGTTCAATTAGAAAAAAATTAAGGTTTCCTTATATCACAAATTCTTCCTTTATTTAGTGATTTCTAAGAATATCATCTTGTTATGTTCATGTGTAAAAATATTACCAGATTTGTCTTCAGTTTATAAGATAGTAAAGTTGGGCTGCTGATTTTTATTAAATGCCTTCTTGTCCTGTATAGGATTTGGGGAGCTAACAACAGTGTTGTGGAGCTACATGTTATGTAGGCTCTTGCCTAGATTTCTGTCTTACCTGTTGGGACAACAGGTAATCAGTAAGTAGTGTACTTTCTATTATTGTCTATTGAACTAGATGGTAAAGTAGAAAACCCCAGATATATTCTTAAAGTCTTGGTGACAACTGTGATTAACTTCGTAGGATGAAGAAAAATATTCTCTGAGTTTTACATCTGCAACATGGAAAACATTTATTTTGGTTCTCACCTTGCAAATTTTCAAAAGGAAGAAAATTTAAATGTCAGAGATGAGTAAGTTGTGTGCATAACTATTACTTTGTAGCTTGAATGACATTCTGATGAACGTAATATTAGCTGAAATAAGGAAATGACCTCCTGTAGTACTTTGACCTTTTTGAGCCAATGCCTCATTTCAGTGAATTAAGAATTCCCTGCACTAGCCCAAAATAGGAAGAGGTATCTAGCATTTCATTAGTTGTTCATTTTGCCTTAGTTTGACATGTGTAGTCTAAGTTAGCACACATATTAAACTTCTTGGTATCCAAAAATCTAAGATAGTGGGAAAATAAATAAAATGTATTTCCCTTGCAATGCACGTTGTTTCAAAACATTTCTTGTTTTGAATGACAACTCAGAACTTCCACCCAATTTCTCATTCATACGAAGTGGATGCAATTGTGTAACTTGGATGAAAACACATCCTCATTTATATAATACAATCATAGGAAGGTTTAACTGGACATTACAGTACGAAGCAAAGAGTTAAAAAATAAAATAGGAATGTCCTTTATTACCAGCATAAATGACAAATTTTGTTTGATCACTTTTCTTAGCATAATGAGCTAATTTAGAATTAATACTGATGCCTTAACTGATTTGAGATGGCAGAGGTCCTTGTGGTCACAGTGCCTCATCTCGTTTATGTAGAGAAAAATAATTCAGATTATGTTATATTATGAAACAATCCACCCATGGAGACACTAATTATCATTTAAAAAAACATCTTTTGATGTTGAGGACATTATTTTTATATCTCCAGCAGGGCTGATAATTGTAACTCTGTCAGTATATGACTGACTTTAAAGCAAGATGTCACTAGAAGTTCAAACTGCTGATGAAACAGAGAGCAAGTCCTCATGCATTTCTGTGGACTCAAGGGGTTGGGCAGAGAGGAAAAAAAATCCAAGTGACCACAATTCATTTTGGTTTCCTGCGGGCAGCTAAAAGGCTGAGATAACCTCTGCTGACTCTTATTAAATGTGGAAAATTCATATTAGCATGCCACAGTAACCTGTGAAAGTAACCAAATACTACATAATTACAATCTGAGGTGGAGACCTATGCACATGAGGCAAATTACTAAAAAAATGTCTTTGAGATCAATCTTGTTTTGCCAGTTTCAGTGTAAGGAACAAACTGAAGAACACACTTCCAAATCTTTCCAAAAAGGTCATTAAGCCATGAATACACTCTGTTTGTGTACAGCTTGCCTTTTGTTCATTTGGGTCCAGCATCTAATCCTGCAAGTTTTAATAGAGTCAATATTTTGATAGGACTACAGTATTCAACTTCTGGGTATTGCAAACAGAAAATAAACACTTGATGTCTTGTTAAAACTTAATCACATTTTATATTGGGAATGGGCAGTGGCAGAGATAAAGTCTCTTCCGCCATCCCTGTTTGGAGACTGAATGTCCTGTGTTCACTCTGCTTCAGTGACTGCTTTCTTACCCTTACCTCAGCACAGCAACTTGTTTTCTAGTGCCTGTTTTTTCCAGACATTATCCTCAAGGAGCTGTTTTTATTCTGCTATGAGAAGAACTAATTAGACACACATCTAATATAAGCAAATATACAAAGCATTAAAAACTAAACATTTCACTGCTTAAAAATGCACAGTTCCTCCATCTATGTATGTCACTGTACAAGCCATTGCAGGCTACCACATTATTGTTTCAGCTAATGTTAATGCTGTGAATAAGCTTCTTTCCTTAATGCGCTCATTAAGCCTTCTTTGCAACTACCATTTGAACACAGCAATATCCTTTAAAGTAAGGGAAATATTTACACATACATTAGTTATCAGAAAGCTTGCCTGCCAAGCAAACGTTAACATTATCTAGTCCTTCATGATAAAAAGTCACCATGTAGAAATGCTGATTTGCATTAGAAAATTGTAAAGAGGGACTTTCCACTTCACTAATATTCTACAGTTACTAGGAACTTCTTTCTCTTCCTACTCTATGCTGACATATGAGATATCACTTCACTGGCAAGTATGGAAATGCAAAGCCAGGTAGTTTAGGCTGCCAGCATGCCAGGCTTAGGTGCCATGAACCACTACCAAAATAACATCCAGCAGAGGGGCAAATTTCTTAGGCAAATATGAGACATCTACTAAAAAAAAAGAAAAAAGTGTGAATACAAGAAACCTTTACATGGCTGGGCATATAAGGCTCAAGAGGTGAATCTGTTGCTAGAGCTCCACTCACCCAGAAGGCAAGCAGCCATGTGGCAGCTTCCACATCCACCACATGTAAGTTTATTCCAGTGGGAGCTTAAAAGGACAATGCATGCTGTCATCTTCACGCAACTAAAAGCAGACTTGCAACAAGGAGGACTTAAAACAATGAAAGATTTGCAGGGCTTTTTGGGAAAAATTCTTTTTTGATTATTTACCTTTTTCAGATATTTGGCAATCAAAATTATTTCCTCTTATTAGGGAACAAGGACTCATGAGTTGTTTGCACCCATTCTAATCCCATTCTCCCCAACATCCAGGGGTTTTATTAATTGTTACTCAGTCATCTGAAGATCAGGCAAGTCAAAGCTGATGAATGCAGGCACTGTGCTCTTGGGACACATTTTCATTGGATGATGCTCTGTAAAAAATTTGGAAAAAATAATACATATAATACAGAAAAAGCATTAGACCAGAATATTAAATTAGTCTCCAGTCTAAATGAAATCCAACTCTGATACAGCATATACAGAAGGCAGGGGAGGGGGGGGGACGACGACGGGGGACGACAAAACCAACCAACCAACCAAAAAAACACCCCACAAAGACAGAGCTAAGGCAAGATAGACAAACCAAAAGGTTTTCAAGCAATATAAAAAAACATACCCAGCACTTCTATTAAGAACAGAAAAGAAAAAACCCCACACCACTAACCCACAACTTAGAGCACCATTACTTCTTTTTAATTGACATTTTCATTTGTTTCTCTAGAAGTAATTTCCTCCATTAGCACTTTGTCAGATGCAGGTAGTTTAGTACATTTCTACTAATAAACAGCTTATTTTTTCCTCTAGGAGACCCATTAAAGCTTCATCCTATTTAAAAATTATAGTGTTGTTATGTCACTTTTGGGTAGCCAGCAATTGAAACATCCATCTTCTAAATATAACCCTATCTTTCTTGAACATTCTTTAGAAAGGTATAGTGTTGTTAAAAAATAGTGCAGCCTTTTAAATGAATGTTAATGGCATTATCTATGTATATTCAAATTTTTCTCACCCATTTCCACATAAAAAAGACACAGAAATATAGGAAGATATCTCATACTGCTCTAATGAACCGAGGTCAGCAGTCCTACATATGGCAACCTGCCTATTCAGAAATTTTCTGAATAATGCATCAACAGCACAGCAGCTAGGAAACCAGTGACTTTCATTTGGATACATGCAAAACAAAGATAATATTACCACAGAAGAACATGGTTCTTCCAGCCCACCACAAGCACTGAAGCCAAGAGGGTGCTAACAGGGCACAGAGCACAAATCTTCTTTCTTTTCTTTTTTTTTTTTTTTTTTTTTTTTTTTACAAAGCCTGAGCTGAACTTAGTCTTGGCCTTCTATTAATTCCAAGTCTTGGGCTGTCATAACCAATGAGGAAGAGCTGGTGCCACCTCACTTTACTGCAGCTCTGTGTGTGTAAAAGCTGATGTTCCAGTCTGGTCAACTAGATTCCTTCCTATACATATGGAGATCTATAACTCCAGCAGGTAATTCATCCTATCCTGCAAAAGATGTGTAAACTAGATGGACTGAATTGCCCCTGAAGATGGCTCTACTGACTACTGCAATAATCTAGGTGATTCACTGATTTAGACAAGATTCCTAACCTTACTTAAGGTTAGGCTAACCCTGGAGGAGGCACTGCCTACCTCTAGCCATACTTACATCCTACTCTGCAAAGGTGAAAGGCCAAGGTGTGTCATAGAAGCCATTGCGCATCGGAGGAGGTTGCACCTGACTGTTCTGAATCACCAAAATCCTTTTTTTGCAAGAAGGCTACCTAATATAAATATAGGGAATAGCCATGCTCTGGGTGTCCAGGCCAACTATCTAATAAACAAAACAAAATGGTTGGTTGCATGCTGATGTTACAGCTGCTTATGATTCGTGAAGGTGTGTGGGACAGGTTTTTTTAATCTGTACTTTATGCTTATGTAACTATAAATTTGTACTTGAATTCAAACCTTAGACATTTTATGTGACTGTAACATTTATTTTAACCTCTTCCTCTGATCATTGCTCCCAATACTAACCATAGCTTGTATTATCATTCCCAGCACCTGCTACCCACCCTTCAGGAAACACCTACTTGTGCTAAGGCAACAAAATCAACTCATCCTAAAAAAAAGAATCAATATAGCAGAAAAGGTAAAATAAACCAAAATAAGACAAAACTTAGGCCTACTACAAGTTATAATCTCTCTAAACCGTGTGGCTGTTCAAGTTGTTTAGATGATTTGTGGTAGGAAAAAAAATTCATGGGAATCTTAAACTGCTCAAAACAAGGGTCATGTTTGTTTGCATCCAACATCCCTGGGCTATCCTTGGTCTATCACAGGCAAAAAAATGCCTCAAACTTGAGCTTCTAGACCAGCTATGCTCACTCCAAAGAGGCCAAAGTGTCCTTTGGCAGCAGGCCTCCTACTGCTTACAGAAATTCACCTCAGAAATTGCCTAATAAAAAACATGCTAAAAGATACGTGTTTTACTTTAAAAATCTTGGTTAACATTCTTAATCATATTTTTTCACATTAAATATTTTCATTTCTCATTGTGAAACAAAACCTAAATATGCAGCAACACAAAAGTCTTCTCGGCCATTCAGCTCTGCGCTGTAATGACAGAAAATGCTGTTATGTGCAAAGAGGACAATTAAAGCTGAAAAGCAGTCACAGATTTGGTTACATGCAACGTGATAATCTAATAAGCATCCAGGCACTTATTATTGAGCCTGGTATCCTTTGTATCTTTGGAGTCTAAACAATGTCAGCACTACTACTTGATTTGGGATGTCTTTGGGATGCAAGCACTTCCTCCCTCCCATAGAAAATGTACCTTTTTCCAGATCATCAACTGTGTAGAGAATTTGCAGCAACAGCTCTATTTGTAAGAAGCACACAATAGGAGTAGGACACACACACATTTGCACAGAAATGTAGAGTACCATGCATTAAACCCATTCCAGGTAGCATAACTTTAATCCAGACACTAACTAAAGATGATAATGCCTCAGGTTCCTCACTTATGAGCACTTTCTGATTTGGGTTTACCAAGATTCCTACTCTCACAGTTCTTTAATTCCACTGAAGCACAGTTCATCCAGGTACCTAACCTCATCTGCCCTCCATTGGTCTAGCAATTAATGTACACCCCCTCTCCACAGTGAGAGTGAAAGAGAGATGGCATAGGAAGACTTCCCTACGATAGCCACTCCCTTTGCCTCTTTCTCCTTCACTTTTTCCAAGCTGCAGAAGGGAGTCACCATTCCTACTAGGTCTCACTCCAGCCCTCCACCACAGCAGGAGCAGGATAGGAGCTGATACAAACATCATAAATATACTCAGTCACTGTCTGTGAAGTTCCTCACTCTGAAGTTTTCTCTACCACCATCTCTCTTCAAGCTGTCCCACACCTGTGGGCTTATCTCATAGTTATACATTAAATCTAAGATAGGATGGGTGAGACTCAGTGCAGTAAGGCTAGGGGAGAAGTCAACAGGTCAGGGCCTGAGCTTTCACCCCATGAAGTCACCTTCCATCCAGCAGGATGTGAACTGGAAGACATCAAAGAATATAAAGACATGAGAAAGAAATTAAACAATTGGGAAGCAACCCATTATGTGCTACTGGCTACCCTCAGCTGGAAGTTGGCACCATCCTCTCCCTGACACTTTAGGTGGATGGGGTGCTCCTGCAGGCTGTTTGACTAGTTCTCTGCTGGCAAGTGGCCCAATCTGGTCTACAGCCTTTATCAAACGTGGATACTCACAGCAATTCAACATCAAGAAATTTTCACTGTTAACAACATAAATACTAGTTAATATTACACATTATAGATACCATACAGGTAGGTTCCCCAATTGCCCTGATGTTCACGGTGTTCAAACCAGGGCAGAGTATCTCCTTACAGCTCCATGGATCCCATCATACCCCTTTAAGCGTGCACATACTTCAGTAAAAAAGCAGGCTGATCCAAAGCATTCCTGCTTTGACTCACAACTTAACAGCTATGACCTTCTACAAAACTCTATCCAACCTATTTAATTGTCAGAGCAATATGTGAGATGTAACTGGAGAAAAGTAATGATGTAGCATGTGAGCTTTGTAGACCAGTTTTGGCATCCCCCCCATCACCCCTGGTCCTTCTTTTTTGACTAAAAAGCATGTCTAGGAATATGACTGTAAAATAGTGTAAGATTAAGCATTCTAATTTATTTCATTTTACCACAGTCCCATAGAGAAAGTGAAGTGTTCATTACCAAAAATAAATTCCAGCAATAACTGGGATTGCTGTACTCATTCAGTGCATTTCAGCATATTTTGTTCAGACTGCAGATTTCTACATTCTTCTTCAAGGTGTTTTACAATACAATACCATCAGAAACAGGGGTAAGGAAGAGGATCTAGCCTTCACAAAAAATATTCTTTTTATGAGTACACTGCCTCAATGCAGTAATGATTAGCGCTTCAATCACTTTTTCAAGAAAGCAAGGAAAAAGACAGAGAAAAAGAACAGAGGACGCTGTCTGTTACTGTGACCCAATTTGAGAGCTGAAATAGACCAATTATTGTTTAGAGAACAGCATTCCTTTTCACTGTGTAGCAATTTAACCCAGACAATAAATGCGTATTTAAAATTCAATTGATTTAAAAACATAAATGCTGCCAATCTTCCCAATCAAAGGACTTTCCTTATTCCCTCCATTTGGTAGACTGCCACAATAGGATAACTGAGAAGAAATATTTCATAAAGTGTATTCCTGAGCCCAGTTTTGAATAGAATTTTGTTTGCTGTGGTTAAATACAGGAGGTAGTATTTTATATGTGGGTCATTCACAATTAATTCTAAATTTTACAGCCCTTGCTCTTTATATAAATCAGTTTGCATTAACATCAGACTTAAAGAGAGACTAACGATTTGACAAAAATAGAGAAACATGGATACATATCAAAGGTATGAGTCTAAAGAGATTAAGAGAGTGATGGGACTATGTTAAAATTCACTTTGCAATAAGCTTTTTAGTGAAAGGACTTCTACAAATTTATTTGTTTCACTGCTTTTCTTATCTGTGTATTAGGCCATATAGCAGTTTCCTATTTTTTTCTAGAAAAGCAGCTTGTAGTGTTAGATTATTTCTAAGCCCTCTATTATCAATGCAGGTATCTAATGCCTCTCCTTATCCTCCTAAGAAATAAAGCAATCTTAATTTATTTCTCATTAAAGATGCACTGTACCGCTAATCAGCTAAAGGTATTTTACTTGAAGCTTCTGAAGTTTATTTTTAAGTCTTCAACATTTTAATTGCTTTGCTTTGCCTTTAGGTTCCTAGAAATTAAATATAAACATAAAACTTCCTGTGGAAGTAAAATATAACCCATCAAATTTCCGTACTATCAGACATCATAGCAATGCAAATTGAAGCATTTACATTTACCGCTTACTATTTCCACTTGATTCCCTCTTCCTCGCTCCTTTCCTTTTTCTTTAAAGCACCAAAGTAAATAATTCTTCCCCATGTTGACTTCATCTATTAGTCGCAACTGCTACACTTCAGGACATTTACCTACTTCCTCGCTATTGAGCGCGCGTCTACTTCCCTGTCCTCCTATAATACACACTCTGGGAAGAAAATCCAGTTGCACAGGCCATAAGGGCAACAGAGATGCCCTGGTTAGGGCAATCTGCCTTATCAAGGTCTCAGGACCTTGAAACAGGTATCTACTATAATGCATAGATGTGATCTAAATCATTGCAAAGAAGGGCATTAAATTATTCAAAGTCCTTTTTGTCTTCCTTACACATACTCATCAGTAAAAAGTCTTGCTGTTATTTTATGTTTTGCAAATGTAGGAAGGGTATTTGTTACAGAATTTAATTATGCAACCCTTATACTGAGGTATTTGAAGATGTATTATCCCTGAATGAACTGGCTGCTATTCTGAAGTTTCAGTTGTAAGGAACATTGGCACTGCAGATTCCGGGATCTGTGATCCAGGAGCATTATTTCAATGTTTCCCACAATGTTAGAAGGCAAAAGCCACTTAAGTTTGGGACAGTGACTGCAGTCAAGGTCTTAGAAATCTCACAGTTACAGGAAGACCTGCTGATTAGCATTCCCAGTTTTAATTAAATCTGGTGTAGATACTGCCCTTGGGGACTGAACATAGTGAAGATATTGTTCTGAAACTAGGACATAGCCTGACAGAGCCTTAGCAGAAAAACTGTATTTGGCTGTAAACCAGACAACATAGTCAAGACAGACTCGGAGATCTGACAGAGGTTCAGATTCCAGCTCTACAATCAAATCTCTGTTAACCATAGCTGCAGTGTGGAGGATAGAGATTGACCTCATTTTTTTAAGTAAAGTTACTAGCCAAAATTGGAATGAGTTGGCTCCTTTAGCTGGCACAATTGATTGTTCAATCCAAGAATTTCTTTGCTGTAAAACTACTTATTTACAATGGAAAGATTCCCATTTCTCCTGAGGAGATAATCCTTTGTATTACTACTCATGACTTGTCTCATTCTCCACTGGTTGTCTTCACTTTCTTGCCCCAAAGATGAGCAAAAATAGAGCTTCAAGCACACATTCAGTGCAAACATTCATCTATCAGCTACAGTGTAAACTCTAACTGACTTTCCCACACAGCTCACTGGTGGCTTCTTACCATTTCAACTACCACTACACAAAGAATATTTAATTATTCCTCCCATTAACTCTGAATGAATGACATCTTAAGTAAGGTCTGTTAATGAGACAGAGATCAGACTGATGCTTGATGGCAGCACTCAGATTTTTTCAGCATAATATTAAAAATGACATGTCATAGTTCACTCACAATAGTAGTGTTAGTACACATTCATGATGTACTTCTAACACACCACAGACTAACAGGTGAATATTACTGCTTATTACAAAATAATAAACATATTTAAAGGGAATAATTTGGCAAATGTGATCAATTTTTAGTTTTAATGACTCTTTAATTTAATGTATTTTAAGAGAAATAAATATCTTCTTACCCTGAAACCTACAGAAGATATCTAGGACTGTATCCCAGTAAGGAAAAACACAGTTCTGGAAGTGTCATTGAGTATACAAATCCTTAATGTAATAATTAATTAATGATAAGGTTTATTTCTTACCTTCTGAACTTACAGCCTTACGGGCTAAGAGAAAAGTTTGCAATTTTCTTCTGAAGTTCTTTACATACATTTAACAAGCGGAAGATGAATTGCTGCAATTTACTTTGATCTCACATACCTGTTTCTGGGGTGTCTCTATACACTGTCTTATAACTTTCCTCTCAGCTGGCTATCTCTTTTTCCTCTCTATAAAAATGCTAACAGCAAGCTGTAAAAATATTGCATTGCAAGAAGTTTCTGTATTGGTACATGGAGGAATGTATTTGTAGAAATTACTCTAAATATTTAAGCAAAATATTTGTAAATGCTATTAGTAAAAAATGAATGAATGCCAATTACATCTTTATTATTCTGCACTGACTAGTCAGCCCATCTGTGGCTTTAAACATGAACTGTCTTTTCTGTAGGAAAATACTAGAATAGCCTGATTACAAGGCCATAGGAAAGACTTCACCTAAACAAATCATAACCACTCATTTTCTTTAAAAAATGCACAGCAGCATTTTCCAGGTAAGGGGAAAAAAGGCTTCATTGTGAAGTCTCTCAATTAGCAAGAACAGTCAAACAAAAAAACCACATCTGAAATCTGCATTCTTTAACACAATAAAAAACTAGCAAATATAGAGCACATCCATCAGTACCATTTATTTCTCAGCTGGGGAACTCAGAGAACCTTTTCTTCAATGTTTTTGCTCATCTTTGACTCATTATTATATGCTACCAGAAAATTAAATTATGTCATGTCCAGTGTTTTCAGTGCAGAAACTTAACAGGCCTCCAACTGTGCATAGGATTTCTTATGGTGTGAGACACTGAAGCATTACAGGAGGGAACAGGATAAGCTAAGTTTCCAGGAGGCTCTCGTGAATTCAGACACTGATGGTGTCAACTTAGATTCAATAAAATTATCTTAAATTAACACCTATGCCCAGAAATAGTCAGAGGAATTGTCTGGCCAGCTCTCCATGTTCAGAGGCTTAATAAAGAAGAAAGAAAAAGAAATGATAGACTGGTAGATCTTTTTTCACAGACTGAACTTTCCTTGGCTGAACTCTCCCTGAAAACTGGTACCATGACAGCAAGTAATGTACTACTGAGTATTCAAGTGCATTGCACCTTTTTATCACCTCAGCCCTGACTAGCTAATATTTTAGTGATGAGTACTGAACAAGACATGTGACTAATGCATTTTAATGCACTTAGAAGTCTTGATAAAAATAACCATTTATCAAAGAAAGCTTTTTAGTAAAAAAGCCTAATGAGTTTGAATAGTCTTACAGCCTTTGCAAAGTAGAACTAAGTTTCACTCAAATTAAGACTCTAAAAGCCTTCAGAAGCATTATTCAAAAACATTTTGATGTCCTGGAATTGTTAGCCACTTTTTAAGTGACATCAAAGGAGGAAGAAATTAAAATCTTAGTAATCCTCCGAAATATCCTAATTTGATTACTTGACCTGGTATCAAACTCTTTGGAAGGGTTGTATTCAGAAATGTCAGCCTGTCATCATCGCTGGTCCTGGACATTAAATTTCACTAAGCACAGTGTAAAAGTAGCAAAGGTACTGGGAAAATTTAATACTTAATATTTAGCATCAACGAAAACATGTGGAAGTGATTTTATTTCCTTACCCTACTTGTAAATTAGGACATTACTACCCTGAACTAAGGCCAATCAAATGCCATGTGAATATTTTATTGAACACATTTCATAATATGCTTTGGACAAATTGCTGAGTAAGTTATTTGCAGTGTCTTGCATACAGAGTAATACTACTTCACTTCAGAATGAGGGTAATAAATTCTTCAAATAATCATATTGTGAATTTTGCAGTGTCAACTAATTCATTCAAGCATTTTCTCCTAGAATTGGTCAAACCCCATAACTGCTTCCTTTACACCATAGTTACGTCACTAGGTACCACCATTAGCCAAAATCTTCCAAGATACTTTGTTTGGCTGACAAGCAGCTAAGGTGCTAGCTTTTCTTAACAGCATGAGCCATTCAAGCAGCAAAAGTTTTCACCTACAGTACTATTTAGTGACAGTTGGGAAAATAAGGAATGGCCACCTCAAAACCAAGAACTAGAGTAAGACAGCAAGGCTATCTTATGTAAGCTACAGAAGAGTGATAAAAAGAAAACAACTTTACCCTTTATAAAGGAGATATATATGCTTTTATTTCCTTTCCTATGTACCCTTTCCGTCCTTCCTATATATCCTTTATAAAGGATATCAATATACTTTTTATATATTTATGTATGTATGTTTGGTTAGTGAATTAAACCGTTGAACTTTTTCTAAAAGCTCTTATGCTTACTCTAAAGGAATCAGTGCAAGAGAAAACTAGTCAACATTTTGAATCCTCTAAAGTTCTGGTGTGTTTTTTATTAAAGGTCACTGAAAACACAATCTACATAAGGTTAGATACAAAGGCTTGTATTTGAAATTTATATTTGATTACGAAAGGTCTTCGAATGCTGAACAAGTTTGGAAGTTTCTAATTAGCCATCAATGATCTTATAACATGTCATATTCAGTAAATGCATAATTAGAACTGCCCCTCATCTTTATACATAAATTACACTGTATGTTAACAAAGAGAAACTCCCAGTGAGATATGCTTCAGATTGTAGAATTGCACTCATCATATGCTTTTGACTTCACTCTCAACAGCATGTTTTCCACTTAATTGAGTGCAAGAAAGCAAAATACTGCTTTGAGGTACCAAATACACTACAGATCACCATACCTTCTTCTGCTTAAGATAGAGCAGATGATCAGTTTGGTTCACAGGCTTACAATACTTCCTCTGAAAGACAAAGAAGTCCCTACCTTTCAAGAGTGCTCCCCAGCTGAAAACAGTTGATAAAGCATGTTGATCATCTGGTTGGATTGTTAAGTGTAAGACTGACCACTGTTCCTCTTTATCACTGCCACACAACACAGAGCGCACTCTGTCCTAAGAGCAATGGAGATTTCTTTTGAGAATGTATGCACATGAAGGAAGAAAGCATGAGAAAAAGCCCTTTCCATACTTATGTTCAACACATGCATTTTTTTAAACATACCAGTGTCTACTTTAAGACACAGAGAGCCTCTTCAATGTTGCCATCTAGCACAACAAACACCACAGACATATCAGCTATCACACTTTGAATGACTTTTGCAGAAAGGCCCAGCTGAAAGCCTCCACACTAGTATTGATCAAACTTGTCAATGAGCTACAAATTGTAAAAATCTTTACAAAGCTCTTATCAACATTTGTCTCAAGAAAAGTAGATTCGATAATTCACTTCCAGCAGACAGCAACAGTCAGTAAACTCTTCCTTTTCTTTTCCTTCCAGGTAGTATAATGCAACTAAAGAAATCTGGATGATTGAGTTGTGGAACAAAAGCATTTGTTCAAAAGACTGAAACCCACAGTCAAAACAAGCCACAGATTTTTATAAGCAACAGGAAGTGTTAACATTTCTCTGTTGCAGCATACTTCCTGATCATACAGAGGAATTGTACAAGCTTTGCTCCTCTTTAAGAAAACCTATTTTTCACCATAATTGTGGATGTAAGAACTTGTAGCCTGACACATTTATTTTTGTGCCAATAGCCAACGTACTCCCAGTCTCCTCACAATTCCATCCAGCTGAAGGCTGAAGAGAGAAAATAAGGCAGCACCTCTGGAAGACAGTGCGTATATATGATTGCCAAAAGGACGGCAGAACAGATTCTGGCTGATCCAGAACATTTGCACAAATTTTTTTCAAATTCTGTGTCTGTCGGAGTATTTATCAAATATACAAACATACCACCTTCACTTTTAGTCCTCTGCATCAGTTACCTAGTGGAAGATTTTGGGAGGACGAATGGTAGAAGATGGTTTCCTATCTTAGGAAAAAAGAGATTTGCCAAGTATTTTTACAACAATTTTTAAAATTCCCATGACAAACACTTGAATTTTTTTCATTCTGTTCCAGTACATAACTGACTAGGTTTTCAAGGTCAGGTGAGCATGAGCTATCCCTAATTTCTGTGATTCCATCACATTTAAGTGCTTCAGTCAAAGCAGGACTATTTGGGAAGAAGTCTCAGCAAACAATGACAATGTTATGCAACATGAAAAACTGAGCTACACATCCTAACACAGCTGCCAGCCTCAGCCACACTTGAAAAGCTACTGCAGGCTCACTGCTCTACTGAGTACCAGGAGAGGGGCACAGTGTCAGAACAATGCCTTTTAAGATGGTCAATAACTACAACCCCATTGTGCTACAGAGCAAAGGAACAGGAATGAAAGTAATTAACTGCAGGTTATTTTGTCTCATGATTACAGCTTACTTAAATCCTACAGTATGGTATCTGCAATTCTTTAAGATTGGTTATTTTTACATTCCAAGGAGAGAGAAGAAAATGGATATGCATGTGCAAGATGGCATTTCTGAAAGCAAATGCTGGCATAGAGACTTCAATGTTTCAAAAATATTTACACATTTCTGCTTTCAAATGCCCGTCTTCAGACATTGCAGTTTTCATTTGAACAGAGACTGACCTGCAGTATCACTGAGGTCACTGAGAATTACAGGGCAAGAACTCAGGCAAAAGTAATTTTGGCAGCCATCCATTAGGATGAACCTAATCACTGCCCTCCAAATAGCTTTCTCCTTTGTATATAGAAGAACTGTTGGTATATAGTGCTATCAGAATTGAATATGGAAAAAAGAAAGAGCCTAAGGGATGCAATAAGACACATTAATGTGGAACTTCTCTTCTAAGTCAATTTAAAGATTGCTTATGATCACAACAAAATTACAAAATTCATGGGAAAAAATGAGGTTAAAATAATATTGGAAGGCTCATTGATTTGAACTATTCTTGATTTTAAATAATGACAATTTCTCTTGGCTTCTTGGACACTAAAATCAAACTAGGTTACTTTCTTTGTCATAAAGATTATATGAAACAGATTAAGGTGGCCAAATTAACTTTTCAGACACACTAATAAATTTGTTGGATTCTACCTGCATATGCTAGATCATCATCTGACTTATGTTTCTACAATGCTCCTCATTGACTGTGAAACCTTCTTCATGACAATCAATTAACACTTTTTAAACTTCTAAAATACAAATGAAATGTATGTTATTTTTAGTGTCAGCTCAAGTTTTTGCACCAACAGTGGTTGCAAATACAGTAAGCAAAAGCATAATACTATATGTTAAACTTTCTATGCAACACATTAAATCCTGCTATCCTGTGGAGACATAATCACATTAGAGTTCTAAGCACATGTAATACTTCTATTTATTGATGTGTTGGAGAAAAAAGAAGTAACCTTAGCTCATTGAAATAATTTCATATTCATATACCAACTAGAGAACTATGTCACATGGCGACTGGTTATCCTGTCCTTCACATTGCTATTCAGTAAAATATTCATACGCATGCAAGTCTCAAGTAAGTAAATAAGTTTGCCAGTCACTTCATTTTGCTGAATTTCATTAGAAACAAACAAACAGAAAAACATCCTAAGACTTTCAGGCTCCAAGATGCATACTCTGTCCAAGATAAATGATGATAAAACTTGGATTCCAGATTACTCTGTGGCAAGTCCTCCAGTAAGCAAGGGGTTGTAAGGGAGGGACATCAACTACCAAGGGAAGGTTTTATCAAAGCCCATCAGCAGGTTGAGTAGAAGTGCCTAGGACTGTGTCTTTCCATGGTCTAGTAATAAGGGATAATGAAGCAGATGAATGTCAATAATATACTTTATTTAACAGATACTGAACTGGGAAGACCCTGAAAAGGCTAAATTAACAAATGAATGAAAGCCAGCACAACCTACCACAATTGCTGGGAACTACATCAAGGAGTATGGCCTATGTATGTCCTCTTTGGACCTCCATGAACTGTTCTGATATGTTAATGGGTTCTGATACGTTAATGTGCAAGTACAGAAGTATTCTGGAGGCAACAGAACATTCCCTAATATTCCTACAATATTCCTACTTGTGCATATTGTTTTCTGCAAAGATATCAGAAACATGATTTCACTTTGTTTCAGGCATACAGACATGCTTTGTTGATACATCAAGCAATGAAACAGAGAAAAATTTATTTTAAAAGGGACCTCTGGAGGTCATCTGTCCAAACCCTGCTCAAAGAATGTACTTAAGCTGAAATAAGCACATAACCTCTTCTTCCCTTGATACCCAGCATAAAATACTTATGAAAAATAAAATCTTATTTTGGCACCCTCTGATCGCAGTTCCACTTACTGTTCCAGTTTTGTTACAGAAAACACAATGATATTAAAGGGCTTGCTGAACTGGTTTCACACTCTGAGTAGCCCTGTTGTTTTGCAGACGTTTCCTTATTGGTCTTTAAGTTAGCAAACTGGAACAAAATGTCACACAAAAACCCAAAAGTCCCAACCTCTACAACAACCTGGAATTTTACTCCGAAAATTCCATTCCACTTGAAAACACAGATTTAAGTCCTTTGTAACAAATGAGGACAAGTTTATTTTGTAAGAATCTACTTGTTAACAAGTTATTTTTATTCATATCATTAAAACCTGTCTTTCTTATTTGCTCAAAGAGAATGCCAGTCTGATCTACTAATCATAGCTTTTGTATATCCATGGTTTTCAACTTTTAGAATGCATGAATTCATGCATTAAAAAACAGATGTGTTTTTGTATTTTAACTCCTAGAAGCCTAGTATTGTAGACACATTTTGGCTGCCAAATCTTTTTGTCAAGATGAGGTTTTTGGAAAAAGCCATTTATATTTATTAAGTCACTACAGCTAGAACCAGATTCCACTGAGTGTATACCTTAAGCAAATCTTAAGAATTTCTGACTTGCTTTCTTCTCTAATAAATTTGTCAGAAACAAAACATACATGTGCAAAAAGAGAAATGAAAGAGCTCTGGGTTTTTCTCTTATTTATTTGTTTGCTTGTTTCACATAAACTACAAAGTCACGGAGAAGTAAGCCACAGGAAAATGGCATTATCCTACAGTGTGTCTGCCCACATGTAAGGTACTACTAAAATTCCCTACTATCAACACAAATTTATAGCTGAGATTCCAAGACCTTGCTCCTTGACACACTCTTCCCATGGTAATTTTCATTCCTGGAGGTGCAAAACTAAACAAACAAGATTTTTTGGAAAATGTTTGAATACTACAATCTAGATGAAGAAACAGTGTTAGCCTAAGTACATTACCAAGGTGTAGTTTATAAAACAAAAAAAATAAACCAATTGGTTGAGTGCCAGCCACTGCTAACTAATATACATGTCAAGACCTGTTCTTTTGGGGGAGGGGGGGGGTGTCCTTAACATGCTTCTTTGTAATAATTCAGTAAGAATCTCAGCTTTAAGTTTCAGATCCCTATATTGGCTGGAAATAACCTAAAATAACCTATAAAGATCATCTATCTGCAGCATATCATATCCCCCCAAAATAAAGGAAAAACCCCAACAACAACATTCTTTAAAATGTTGACTTGAACATGATTTTGAAAACCTGACTCATTTTTACATGTTTGGGTTTGGCAATATCAAGTAATTTGCTTGCAAACACTCAGGCACACCATGTCAGAGTTAATAGAAGCAGGAAGGGCATTCTCATGCCCAATAATTTTCTAGTTCAATAAACATTTCTCACCTGCTGGATTTGCTGTCAAGGCATATCATACACTTACTCTCTTTAGATACCACTAATTGTACTTTTGGATTTCCTCCCACTTCTTATTTCTGAAATCCAGCATGAAGGATAAACACTCCATAGCTGTTTTACTCAAGTCTTAACTCCAGAGATGCTTTCACGATGCTCTTACAGTACCAACGAACTTCCCCGGTAAGCATCAACTGAATATTGGTTAAGATTTCTTCTGCCTTAGTATCCTGAGACCTTTACTGAGAGGAACACATTCCTGGTTAATAATGCAGTGCTTTCCATACACTAAAAAAGTTTCTTTTGCCATGTCAAAGAGCCTATTTCTAATGTAATTCTTATGCTATGTCTGTTCTTAGAAGCTGAGCGCTCAAAAGTCAAGGAGCTTGAGGTATTTATTCAAATGAAGTATAGTTAATATAGGAGTACTACCTCAACCAAAATTTGCTGTGCAAACGTACAGAGTTAACAAATACAAAGCTATAGCACTGAGAGCAGTACCAACTTGATGTACAAGTACTGACATACATAAAATTCCAATATTTATATAAAAACTTTTTACTGAGTTTGAACACAAATACATGATTTCATAGCACTAAATTTCAAAAGTCTTAATTTTCATCATCCCATTAAAGATAAAATATGTGGCCCCATATAATATTTGAGATTGTTACTTTTAGATCTGAAATTCACTCTTTCCTATCTTTTCCATTTTACCCCATTTCATTAACAATTATCCTAAAGTCAAAGCTGTCTTTTTACTACCAGGATTTCAAACAGAGCAAACTAGAAAGCTTAAGAGTAATCTCAATATATATGCTTCTTGTCTTCCTTCCACTATCCTCATTAAACTCTTGTAACAATCAATAATCTACTTATTATTATAAGGTAATATATTCCTTAATGCTCTCACAGCTATATTGTTGCCTCAGGTTATAAACAAACAGCTATGGTCCATATATTTATTAGTACAGTTCAACAACACTTCCTAGTGCCTGCTTGCACACATTTGCAATATCAAACCAGACTCTGCACAATACTCCACAGAGTTTACTCTGCGTTGGCAAAGGCCCACCTCTGTCTGTTAAGTTGCATGTTTGTTTTCTGGCATTTATTAGTCATAGTGAATGCTGCATATTTCACATAATAAAAGCATGTTTATATTTTATGTAGAATAAATACATTTCTCCAAGTTAAAAAACTTCTAGTAAACAACAGGGAAAAGTCCTGAATTTTATTAGAACATCACATATTTCACAATTTCATTATTTTAGGGTGGTTTTTTTCCCCAGTAACAAGTAAGAACTTATTTTGGGGCATTTATGTAGTGATATTCAGTACTAACCAAAAATTTACCTGTCTGGAGAGTGCACACACACAGAGATACATGAAAACTCTTGTAAATAATAGCACTGTTTTCAAGAGCCTCAGACTGGGATGATGGTCCTGAAGATGAATATGAAGATCACATCAGGTAGGTATGTACGTTTTGGAGCTACTAGTGCTACTAACTACTGATAACTATCAGCTATAGCATTAGGCAATGACTTAACTGATCCCTTCTTACAGAACAATGATGGCACTAAAGGTTAAGCGAGCTCTGAAACAGGTATCTATTAGACCGGGATATGAATATTATGATGATAATAATAATAATAATAATAGTGTGGCGTTTCTCTCAAAACAGGAGGCTTGAAAAGAGTTGCCTTGACTTTTTCCACACTACATGGATAACATGACAATCTGGTGTGTACCAGTGTGGACAGGGAGATGTCATATAAATGTTGGCCTTTGAAAATTACTTCGCCTACAAATGGGTGACCAAAGCATCCATGTCCTTTGGTAGGCCTCTCCCAGCAACATAAACATCAACACTGGGAATTCTTGAAATCTGTAGCAAATCTATCATTGCAGTTCTTGCTCCGTTTGCCACATGTAAATTTTAGCTCACATAAGAAAAATCTCAGTTATTTTATATTTATTACCTTTTCCTCTTCTCTCTGTCCTGTATTCCACTAGATTTCTTTTTAAGTCAATGTCCTTGCCATGGGGAATGAAAGTCCAGTGCCATTACAAAATTATTACATGCCAAGGACTACTGTCTGTTTAAAGGCTCTTATCACTTTCTTAAGACCACAAGCTGCAGGGGACAACTGTCAGGATCAGATTTAATAATTTACCGTACACCAGATTCTGATGACCATATGATTATGATATTGATGTTAAATCTGATTTCAGCTGCACTAGTATGCTATCAGTGTGCTTTATCTGTCTTCATGCTTTCTGGATATAGAAAGTACTTTTTTATGATTATATTGGGTTGATGCTGACTTTATTTTACACTCCTCGATAATTCTCTTTCAACAGTAGAAATAAGTAACAGCATCCAGAATACATATGCATCATAAGTTTGCAAGGTTTTCTTAGCAAATAATAGATTGGAAGAAGGATAGTCTGTAAACATTTTATGGACCTTTCATTGAAAGTCTCTGTATTTCATCCATGTATGACTTTGGATACTGTTTTCAAACACAAAGGACACTGAGTAGAAATGGAGGCAAAAAACATAATTTGTGTTATGGCAGGAGCTATCAAATCTAGAGGGAATTCTTTGAGGATGCTTCCCTGGAAGAAGCTATTTGAAAATGTGGCATTTGGGAAGGCATCAAACCAGCAATTGTCACAGCAATAAGATTCGACATAAGGCACCAGCCAGAAAACATCCCTTGTCAGTTATAGCATTAGTTTATTCACAGTCCTGCTCTTCATTGGCATAATATAATAAATATGCAAATTTAGTAGTTAATGACAGCAGTTATTTCCTGCTTTTGCTTCAAAACCCAATGGGAAACAGTCTGTATATATCTGTATCTGTTGTTTCGCAGGCACCTTAAGACCCACCAGAAGATTACAAATAGTCTGATTTTCCTGAACTTCATCTGGTTATGAATTTTTCTTCTTATAAATGAGTACCAGATCAGTGCCATGGGATTCTTAACATAAGCACAGCAACAGCAGCAAAAGTCTGGATCTACTTCTCTTCTGCAGGACTCCCCTAGGAACTATATCTGATGACTCAGACACTTTACTACTTGTTTATAGTGTTTGTGTGCATGGAGCTGTGGGAAATGATAAAAGCTGGTACCTGGGGGTAAAGGAAGAAGAAAATAGAAAGATGACTGATCAAAGCAAATGTTTCTGCCTGCCTGATTATAAAAGGAACAGAAACAAAAAAAAAAGTTCTAGGTCACTTGCAGCAACACTTATCAAGAGTGACTGGCTGAATGTTCATCATATGGTAAAGCAGTTTGCCCAAAGAAAAGGCACTAGACTGTATCACCTTTCACACATATGCTCCTAGATCAAATCCTGTTCACCCCATCTGCAGCCATCAAAACTTGTCATCAAATAAACAGATGCAAGTGGTCCCTTTCCACCTCAACAGAGAAAAATGTCAATGTGAAGCCTGCAGGTAATGCAAAGATCAGAATGGAATGATTCTCTCCCTACCCTCACAATGAGGCAGAGCTCACTTACCTGTTATAGGCATACCCTGCTACATGTCAGAGGTGCTTTGCAGAAAAATGCAACAGTTAGTTAGAGATTCAATGAACAGTAAAGCCATTTTCCCCATAAGAATTCATGTAGCAGAGGGGGACTGCATGCAGGTACGTCAGAAACACAAAAGGACAGTACAGAGCAGCATAAGATTCTCCCATTCAAATCCTAATACAACTGCCATGAGAAACGAGATCTCCATGGCACAAATGAAAAACAAAGACTACAGGGATGCTACTGCAAAGTCAACCAGCAAGATCCTCTGTGAATTTTTACTACTATTGGTGTTATGATCAACAGAACTCCCAAGGAATGGACAGAGAAACAACGAACAGTAGAGTGTTACTGTCTCTCTTCCCCACTGCAAGGTTTCATTATCCCCAGGTGGTGGATCTACACAACCAAATTAATTTAGCATACTCACCACTAAGCATGTACTGAAGTTGCATAAAAGTGTATCTTGCAGGAGTATTTTGCCAGTACACTTCACCACCAAGAATGTTACAAGATGCAAAGTCTGAAAGGTCTATCACAGTAAGCAGTTTGGAAAGTCTAAGACATGAAACACGATCTTCACAGGATAATCAGACCTACTCAGATTTCTGTACAGCTAACAAGCCTTGGGGAAAAGCCTATCAAAAAGTAATTCTTGTATGAATTTTTTTTTTTAACTGAAGAGAAATGCCTTGAGGGAGATACCTAATTTTTGTTACTTCATCTTAAAAGAAATCTGTAAGAGAACCTGAAGTTACTTGAGGATGAGATTCTTTTTTTAAAACCAGGAAAATCCAAGTAAGGCTTATACAAACTTGCAAAGAATTTAAAGAATATGGAAATAATGTTAAGAACACGTCAAGAGTCTCCTTGACCCTACACTGTTTTGAGAACAACAGGAACTGTGAGACAGTCTGCCTTGTAGTATTAAACATACCAACATTTTGGTGTTACTAATAGGTCTATGAAATGGATGAAAACATTTTACAGTATAACTGCTACATAGATGAATAAGCAAATCCGATTTAATATCTTAGTAGACCACAGTACAAAGCAAGACAGTCCATTTTTGTCATAAGGGAAGCTTATGACAAAAGGAAGGCTTATTTCTTTTCATCCCTAGCATGCAATCTCCAAAACCACCACTCAGCTGGTGACAACTTTGAGTTAATATCTATAATGATAAATAGCTGTTTCAATAAAATGTTTTATAGCGAACCATAAATCCATCTTCCCTTTTTCTTAAATGTCTTAATACTAATTATGACATAGATGCAATATTTGCATTCCTTTTGGAGCTGTATACCTACTGTTTATATGCAAATATGAAATAAAAGATTAGAGGAGTCACAAAGCTTACTCTTAATTTGAATGCAGCATGTGTCATAAAAAGCAAGGCAGCTGGAAAGGCGAAGGAATATGAGGTAATAGAGATTTACATTCTACAAGACATTCAAACAGACAAGGGGATTACATGTACATTTTGGAAATCTGGATATTTTATTTTCTTCTCTTTTTTCCTTCCACCTCCCCAGAAGCCAGAGTTTGCATCACATATTCTCCCTTTACAATTTCTGTTTGCCATTTCCAGTTTAATATTTAGTTTGCTGTTTACTGGTGAAAAACAAGCAAACAGAGCTAATGGCAAGCCTGCTACCCTGTAGAGTTTAGAAGACATAGTATTTGAAAGTGTGTACACATGTTAAAAAAAAGAACCCTATAAAGACCTGAACTTCTCTTATAAGGAATAATATGTAAATATTTCTTTTCTGCAGCTTTATGGTCAAATAATTTCTCTAAACAAGGTGTCCATTACCAACAGTGTCAGAATTAAATCAGTATTAGCTATTCCAGAACTGCTTGGAAAATACTCCTAGTGTAAGAAAAGACCAAAGTGACAAACCACTGCAGAAACAGCACACCAAAGCTCTACAGAAGAGACAGCAAAGTGGAAGGAAAATCAAATCTCCACTACAGCTAAGCACAGCAAGAATGAAATGTCTGAGAAATGTGGTGTCCAAACGTTAACAACAGACATACTTGTGAAATCCCACTCACACTGACTCCAAACACACGGAAGATAAAACCTACAAGAGGATGAAAGTCTAAAAATGTCTTCAATAACAATCACCTCAATAACTGTAAAAGCTAAAGAACCTGGAAAACCCACCAAATTTAACTACAATTCCTGGTCTCCATGGTCTACTTATACCTTTTTTCTGATAGTAACAGACAAGGGAGAGCAGATCTGCTTCTGTTTATGCCCTACCTTTTTAAAATTCATGCTAGGTAACTTTAGAACCAATTTGAAAAGTCACTCTGAAGGTACGAAATCATGCAAACCCAGGGTCCAGGCAATGATCCTGAATAGTGCTGTTGACTCAACAACTTGGGAAACATCCATCAAGAGGCTATGATGCCTGCCCTGCATGTTTTACAGCACTGCTCTCCTTCCTTCCCACTGCAGCCAAAAGATCAAGCTGGGTCCTCTTGTGCAGAAGAGAAAATAACACTGCATTTTCAAACACTAAAGAAACCTCTCCAAGCTCAAAGTGGATTTTCTGTGTATAGAAAGTGTGGAAATTAGAGGTAGATCTGTGTCTTCTACAGAGGAGTCATCCCAGTGTCTCTAATTTAGCGGTACAGAAGGAAAACCACAGGGGAAAATTACCCTTTTCATGACCTTTATAGGAAGGGCACAACCTTTATCTTCACACAGGAGAATAAGGAAGAAAACAAACATACAGTCCTGGGTTATTGTGAAGAAGGAGAGAGGACACAGCACTTCAAAGGTAGCAGTTATGTACCCAGTAATTGCCCACGATAAATATGCACAGAACCCAATGATTAATGCTTGAATCCCTGAACTTCCTTACAGCTAACCTTCAAGAAACATGCACTCATCTACCTTCCTTTTTCTATTTAACCTTTACATCCTCTACTTTCACCAAGCTCATTCATTACCCGAGAGCTTGGCAAAGATTCCTGGTTCTGCTCAAGAAAGCCATACACACGCATATTCAACATAAGCTAGCTCAGAGACAGTTTTTTCCAAGCCCTCCCAGCTCTGTGAAAGTCAGGACTGCAAACACCTACACTTCACAAGAGGCATAGCTATAATGTTCAAAAACACTCGCAACCAATGTGTACAAATACATCCCATCAATACTCAATGAGAAAATATGGCCTGTGACTACCTCTGCTCCCTGAATCATAATGGATGAATTATCCTCCCACATATAAAAGCAACAGAGACTAATATTGTACTCACTGTATCTTTTTTAAATGCAATATTTAGTTTTGTGTGAGGGTTATCTCCGTATCTGACTTTTCTGCATGCTTACCATTTTTTTCTTAACTAAAACAGCCATAGTTACCTTGCCAGTTTGCAGTATGCCACTCACTAATTAGCACAGGAATGGGGGATTCTTGTTTGTTTGTTTGTTTTGGTGTGTTTTTTTAAATCACCACTATTAACAGACACCAGGGGATCTTCTTGCTCCACAGCTATTATGCTGCAGATCACCAGAAAATAAGCTACTAAAGATGTTCTATGCCATTTTACTGCAGACACTGGAGAGTTCTGTTCTCTGACATGTTTTGAGAACTAAGTAACTCCTCATTGTCTGAACAGAGATTATTTTTCATTCACATTCAGAGGAATTCTGTATTCCTTTTTCAAAGACAGAAGAATCTGTCCAAAACACTTCATGGTGAAAGAAGGTCGGGGTCAGACTTCTCCCAGTATTTCTCCTATAGAAATTTACCCACCAACCGTACATTTACCTGTATCTGATGCATATTTCACTTGTCCCAGTAAAGAACCATGTATACAAAATTGACAACAGGGGGCAAAATTGCTTCCAGAGCTGTGTAAAAAATGGTGTGCTTACATGGATATATAATTTCCTATTACCAGATAGCACTTCCCTTGCATATGACTGGAAAGCTAGAGACTTGGTTTACTTGTAGCCTTTTCCATTTATAACTTCCAACAAGTGACAGTGCCATCAGTCCACTGAGTCACAGACACTGTAACTAAAGCAGGCTTCACATCACAGGTTGTCATTCCTTTAAGAAATTCTGCTTTGTTAACATCTTCTGTAATACATTACAATATGTGATGAAAACCTTGAATAAAAATACACTATAACAGTTTAGGAATAACAATACGCTCTATTTTTGAGATCTTAATGACAATAGGGTTTAGTGGTTAGAGTGAAGAATTAGGAAATGGTATTCATAAATTCTTTTCCTTGCCCTCCCAATGACTTCCTCTTTACCCACAGTGTTAGTGGGCTTATTTTGTAATGCTGATCTGTATCATATTAGTGCAACTGAAACATAAAGACCATACTCTTACTGCAGTCCCATCTGTCATACCAGGAAAGTTATTCATATCTGTTTTTCTTTCTCTATTCTATCAAAAGTTGAGGACAACTGTATTTACTAGCTTGATGGGGTGCTATACGATTAACTGAAACCACATGATAGGTAGTCTGCAAGCAGATAGATATAATTGGCTAAAGAACTATGAAGGGCTGTTACCTAAACTTGTATTAGAAATGATAACTGAATTAAACCCTGTCCCATATCACAATTCAAGTACTTTCTGAGGCCTGGACACTTCAGATATATGGTTGCAAACTTCATTTTAGATTAATTTAGCAGGTGAGCACTGCTGAAGTAAAGTACCAAGGGAGACATGAATACATGCAAAGACAAAAGAGCATTCAGTCTATAACATGGGCTGGATAGAAAGAACAAAGGTTTCTAGTGTAATTTTGAAGAGCTAAGATATTTGGATGGTTTCCAAGCTTTTTGAGGGTTTCCATCAATAGCACAAATATGTATTTAGAAATGACTAGTGACTATACGTTTCAAAAACTAATTATGAAGTTAATTCAAGTATTTTGCTATGGACTTTTGTAAAAAGAAATGAACCCTTTGCAAATGAGCTAGTGACATTAACAGTGAAAGCAGAGGACTCACCACAACTTAGATACAAAGGGTAGCTTCATTGATCTTCCTGAGGTGGTTGAGAACTGCACGTTTCCTCCAGAACCTTCTGCCTCGCTAATTATCACATTAAAAGTCACAGTATTTCTCTTTTATGAGTAACTACACTACTTCCCTCAGTGACAAGTGTTGCAAATTGAGTAAATACTAGCAAAAAAAATAATTTAAATTTTGATACCTCCTCCTCTATTAATTCACAAGTTCCTTCCTCATTTAGTTTGCAAAGGAAGAACAAAAGAAACAAAGCGACCATAAGGGAAATACCGTAAAGGGCTGAGCAGTCAAGAGCCTCGTGGCATTTCTCACTGAATAGACAGGCATTAAACATCTGGTGCCTTTTTCCAAAGCCAAACAGCTGTCCACCCCAGCCAGCAGCAGCACGCTGCGGACAGGACATGCCATGCACTAATCAGCATCCGTTCACTGCTTCCCAAAACGTGTTTTCCCATGTATGGCTCTATATCTCATGGTCACTCTAGGGCAACACAAGGGTTAGGGCTAAAATCCCTTTTTTTAAAAAAAAAAGAAAATCATATTAATGTTCTCCAGGGCAGGCAAGGTCAGAGGAAGTATGGCAGTGCCAGCAGCAAGCATGGGCAAAGGCGCCGCTGAGGCACCCAGATCAGGGCTGAGCCCTCCCTGCGGCCCACAGACGGTTCTAGAAACTGCCCCGCTGTCAGCCCTCAGGGACGCGGGCACAACCTGCCAGCACTGGGTGTTGGAAACACCTATTTGTGAGAGAAACCCGGGCACCCCTGCAACAACACCGGGCCACTTGTGAGAGAAACCTGGGCACCGCTGGGATGACACCAGGCCAGGTGGGAGGGAAACGCAGGCACACACCCCCCACCACCCCCGACATCTGTGAGGCGCTGTGAGGAGAGAGCCTCGGAATCTTCTTTCAGGCACCTTTTCTGGAGGTACTTACACCGCAGACGACACAGTTTCCAGCCTTTTTGGAGGCCGCCTGCTCCCCCCAGCTCAGTTTGTAAGCGTGGCACCGCCGGCCCTGCCGCCATTTGTGGTTAAAGCGGCCATGCCAGGGTGGGCAGGGGGACAGATGGGTGTGGAAAATGCTGTCCATCACTGTTAACTGCTGCAAGGTGGAGCAGGTATTCAACCAGGGGGAAAAAAAAATATCTCAAGTTTTGATTTAGAGCACACTGTGGACAGATAGTATGGGAAGACTTCAGATTGATGAATAAGGAAAAGTTTCCACAGAAACCCTGATCGGCAGCCAGCAGTGGTGGCTGGGAGCTGAGGTGACCTTTCAGAGGAGAAAATCCCTCCGCTGCAAAGAAGGTGGCAGATGCTTTGTGTAGAGAGGAAAGCTTGTCGACAAAGCCTGCAATTTTGATTTCGGCTGGAAAAGAAAGCGGGTGAAGGGCACATGAGCCTTCAGACACCTGAGGGAGGTCTCAGCTGCCTGCAGAGACCAGGGCTGGAAGGAGCTCACCCATCTGTCCGTCCTCCCAACTTCAAACAAGCCAAATGCCACCTGCATCTGGGCAGAAACGCCTCAGAGCTCATTGAAATGACTGCTAACGGGGACTCTGTTTTCCAACCAGCCACAGGATTCATAGCTCTATATTGCTGTTGCTGTATTCAGATTTCAGACCTGCTTAATACCTGTCTCCATGAGGCTGGGGTGGTCGAGAGGTATCCAAGAGAAGATGAAATTCAGGAGGATGACAGAATATGTGTCAGGGAAACTGGCATTACTGATCACCCCTTATCAGCATGGCCTTTCCTCCTGCACTGTGGAGATAACACACATGCCTGCTGTTCAAAGAGAAGACCCACTCACTGTGTCTGTAATATTACATAGGTAACTGTTTCTTGACTAGAGTCAAAAGACTCTTTTCAGGTACCGAAAGCCTTGATCCAAAATACCTGTCAAAGAAGATAACATAAAAAATGTTGCAATCAATAACACTTTCAATTTCTCAACTTTCTATAATACTGTCCTGCTGCAAATGTGAGGGTGGGGAAAAAAACCCCAAACACTATGCTTTTTAATTTTTTGACCAGGCAATTTACAAAGTTCATCCTTTAATGCTGACTCCTCAACACTGCAAATATCCAGGATGGTAAGATAATTTGCAGATTAAATTTTTGTTCATGAACTTTCAATTTGCCTTTTGCAAGTAAAACCAGTAATTGATTGGAACAAAACCCATAGGCATTCGATATAAAAGGATATGATGTGTCACAGTTGTCTGACATTCCAGACTGATCTGAGAAAGCTAAGATGTGCATGAAATTAAAAACCAAGCAAATATATACCTTTTAATCATGTTTTGCCAGTACCCCATCCCGCCAACCTGTTACAACTGGGAGAGTACAATACTATGTGCTGGCTCTCAATATTGTCTTACAAGCACCGTGCACAGATTGAACACCTACAATAAATATGCCAGTGTCAGACACTCATTGGTGATTATTTACCTGTGGATGTGAAGATGGTTTGAAAAAAATCAGCCACTTGAAAAAAAATGCAAAATCTATATGCAAGGTGTGGTGACTGGCTCAGGCTATCGACAATGCTGCAGGTTTTTTTGCTTGTTGAATCACACCTGTTTGTCTAAATTATGTGACATTTCAAAAACTTTATGTTATTTGGAAATTCTCAGAAGAAATTCTAATTCTCAGAATCTGCCCCTTGCAAAGTTGCACTGTCTGCGTGAACCTTGACTGCTTGTTAAGAGCAGCATTCATAGACTGGGTTTTTTGTTGTTGTTTCCTAGACAACCACTCCAGGTTCCCCCCAGAGCTCTTGGGTTTGTGTTTCCTGATTAAAATGTACATGCTGCCTTTGGCTGATCTTACTTGTGGGAATAGTATTAATTTTTGTAGGGGCACTATTGATTAACTTTTTATTGTCTCAAACAATATTAATTCCAATATTCTAAAAAGGATGATAGGATTACATGAATTTTAACTTTGCTAAATCATAGCTTATGCTCCCTATTGTGGAAGTTATTCTAATTTTTTTTTGCTCAAGGCAATTTTTGGTTTACACAACAGACTGATTGAATTCTACAGTTCAGTTTTTATGCAGACCAGCCATAATTACAACATGCTTCTCTTGTTCTGAGCACTCCTAGAGCTGTCTTTTGAGTCACTCCACTATGGCATTTTCTGAGTTTGTAACTAACTCAAATATAAATGGCAGGGATGTGGCTCCTCCACTGTGGCTACTACTGCTACTTCCAGGCCCTTGCAGAAGTTTTCCTCACAGTACAAAGGCCATCAAATCTACCATCTTGCCTTGCCTTAGTCTTAGTCTTGCCTTGGTCTCTGTGTAGATGATTAAATTTCAGCTGTGGCCAAATTTCACTCTGCTCAGTGTAAAATCAAATTGGGGGTGAGGGAAGGAGGGGTAGAACTGCACTAACGTAGATCTAGGTGAACGTGGCTCATTAGCTCCTCACTTACTGCCTGGAAACAGAACCATTACTTCACTAGCCAGATGATTCCATACTGAAATGACTCAAAAATTTGGAAGAGGAACCATGCTTGGAAAAAACATGGAAGTGTTATCTTAAACTTCAGGATGAATTCAAGTGCCCTCTTCCATAGGAAAAAACTTAAGAATGTGCTTAATGGGCTACAAAATCAGAACCCCAACGGAAGCTACGATCTGGCCACCAAGTGTAGTATTTCCGTATCTTTGCCTACCAAAATAACATTCCTTTGTCTCTCCAAGCACTTACTATATTAAAATATTAATATACACATTATGTTGCTTTACTAAAATTAATTATAGATTGAGTCTTTATTGGCATGAAGCTAGAGTTCTTAATACGATTACAAAATCTTACATACTGGACAATATATATCTGATTTGTATTTCATTGTACATTAAAAACTAAACACTATAAGCCATATATTTTCTAGTATATCTCTATTTTGTATTTTTACAACATGGACTTTTATTTTTGTGAGATGTTTGAATCTTACACAGTTTACACAACTGTTGAATTTTACTTGCTGAAAACTGTCTCAAAATAAAGTAGGCCATTTTGCTTAATATGAAAAGCAAAAAATACTGTTTCATGAAGATGAAAATGCAAGAATCTTAAGCAGAAACCATTATATGTGCTTTTCACCAACACCATAAGAAATAAATAATAGAACTTATTTTTATAAATCTCTGTCAACAACTAGTACTGTGTTAATTGTATTTATAAGGTGATCTGGGGAATACAAACAATGGATGAAAGGTAGTGGAACTTTCTGGTTTTATTTTTATATAGTTCTTCTTGGGGAAAAGCATCCATTTCTTATGCTGAAGGAAAGTCCATTTTGCTTCATGCAGATTATGAATGCTTTCAAGTATAACTCACGATCTGAATAATAACCGAATTCACCACCTGAGTAAGTTTTTTGGAGGGGTTTAATGTATCTTAAAATAGAAAGATTACTTCTTTAAGAGTAGTGGGAGACATTGAAGTCCCAGAGTTTTACTCCCTGAATGTAATTCTGGAGCATAAGCCCTTTTGTAAATATTGGACTAAATACACAATAGGTTTTCTGTTAGTATGCTGCTTTAATATTTTTCACAATACCCTTTACTGATGCCTTTTCTCATATGGCTCTTTTTGGGGGAGCATTATACACAGTCGGCTTTTTATGTTTCAGAATTGCTTCTGATGCCTTTCTTTCACACTAAAAAGCCTCTGTAGTACATTACACTACTTTACAAATGGGAATCTCATACTATGTTCTTTATGTATGTATGTAAATTGCTTTCATTTATTTATGCCAGTGGCCTCTACGCTCAAATTGTATGACTACTGAATAAACAACTTTTCTTCCTGAATTACTTCATGCCATTCATGTCTGCTGCCATGCAGTACAGGTTGTATGTAACCATTCAAAGTGAGGAGTGCTTAACCTTGGAACATGAGTTGGTTCCTAAAACTCCTTGGAAATGCCTTGGAAATCTTTTCCACCAACTGCCTACTGGAGGAGAAATATGTTTGCACAGATGTCACCAATGAAAGTCTCGGTGCCTTTTTCTTCAGGCACAACTTTGTTACAAAAAAGAACAGTGAAAGATGTTTGCTTTTATTTCCACCCTTCTACTACTTGACCATTACGAGATCTCTGATCTGCAAACAAGGGAACATCACATGAGGAAAAACTGTGGCTCTCCATAGACTCTCCCCACTTGCTATTTCCAATTAAATGTTCCTGGAATGTTCAAGCTTAGTCTCAATTGCATTTCAACTCCATTAGGTCAAAACTAGGCTCTTCTTTCCATCCATGAAAATTTGCTGTTTTCTTGAGAAAAAGGAAAACTGGCATATAGGTTCATAATGAACATACTCCTGAAGAGGTGGGGTTTGAATTACCTTATTTTATTAACTTTGGGCTATAAGTCTTCTGTTCCGTGGCTTACCGATCCAGTGCTCTTTCCCTCTTCCCTCCAAAAATATGCCTCCCCAACTGCCTGTGTCCAGCTGTAGAGTCTATGGCATTATCTCTCCTTCTCCGTGTCCATGTGTAAGCACATTTGCTTTCTTGCACAAGCACAAAAAGATAGCACCACGCAAACATTTGTTTGATACCAGCCTTCCTTTCAAAGGATACAATAACTACCTTTTCTGATTCCTTCCAGGACAGGTAACCCTGAGATGACTTGCCAACTGCTAGACAGCAAGTATGCACTGCCCCTCAGCCAGTGAGCAGGCCAGACAAATTGCTTTCCAAGCTGTGTAACACAAGTCTGAAATAGAGGAAAATATGAGTAAGGTAAGCACGAATGAGACACCAGAGAGAGAAAATCCTCAAACAATATCCAGTTCCAAAATGATCCACTGGCATCTATGTTTGCCAGATGTAGAGAAACAAGTCTAAAACACACGTGGAAATATGAAAATAAATTTTGACTCTGGGAAATCTTTTGACATCAGAATTAAAGGTAATCAATTGCATGGCTTTTTTTTTTCTTTTTTTTTTAATTGAAAGTCCTTGTAAAACTCTAACCTACAGGCAAAAGGAAAATAACAAATAGGAGACAAAGAGAACTCAGAGAACAAGAGTCACAGCAGCCAAACAGTCACCCTGGGCTATGCCTTAGACAAAGCTACTCTGACTTTTTTCCTGTGAGGTAGCCTATGGTGAGGAGCTGCAGGCTCAGCCCATGGAAATCATTTCTTGTGTACTTGTCATCAGAATGTGGCACATCTGGAGAAACCAAGTACTGGGAGTCCTCAATGTCTCTCAATATATGGTGCAGTTAATCTATGGTGACATTGATCTTAAAATACTGTGTACTCCATTACAGCCTCAGCTAACCCACCTTTAATAGGAAAATGATCACTGTTTATCCCATGTTTATAGCTAATCGAACATAATAACTTGAACTGTTCAAAGGATTATCATTTGTTATAATGTCAAACTCAACACCATTTACTTTACTGAAATCTAACAAAAGATACACAGCCACAAAGAAGCAATTTTTTTTTCTCTGTTCTCCAGTGCATGGCAAAACTTTGCAATTTAGATTTACTAAAACTGCATCCTCCAGTGCAATGCAAAGAACTCCATAAATGCTAAATGCCATTATTATTATTATTATCATCAATGTAAATCAAAAGGTGCAATTCTGAATGAGTAACAGAAGCCAAAATTTCTTAGTAGACAACGTTATTACAGCTGAGATCTTAACGGTCATATTAGACGATGTTGGAAGAGATGCTTTTCCAGAGGGTGAAATTACTTGCTCAAGGAAAATCTTTGTATTTAAGCAAATGCCTCTCATATAGATGATGTTTTGTGAGTAATATGTAATGATAGAGGCAAAGGAGAGAGAGTCATTCCAACAATCACTAGAAGTTGAAGAGCCCTAAATTTTTAAAATTAATTGTACTGTAATCTAATATACACAGGAGAGAGACTTGCTTTTATAAAAACACAAGCAGGTATGAAATATTCCTTTAAAAAGAAAGACTTGCTTCCACCATCCATTTCCATCATGGGTATCTATAGGAAACTGTAAAACAGTTCTGTGACCCCCAAATATTTTAGCAAAGACAAGTAAGGCACGTGAGAGATGATATACATAAAAAGGCATAGCCTCAAGGAACTTCTAAGTCACTTCTTCAGGAGGAAGAGAAGAATGAAGGAGTCTATAGAATTCGTGCCTTCCATTTCTACATGAGAGAACTGATGGCAGATTTGATTCAGAGGGAAAAATGTTCTAGTTATCCTTAGCACTGGAAGCAAAAGCACTGTGACAGGATGTCCCTAAGCTATACTGCTTTAGGGATCAAAATCAGATCTCTTGCCTGGTATTGTACTGGACCACGTAGGGACACTTGATTATATCACTAACTCCCCTTGTAACCTGGGACAATTCATACCCTAACTCCCCAAATATAATAAGAATCAATAACATTTATTTTCTTTCATCTAGAACATGTAATTTATAAACTCTCGATTCTTCCATGTATTGCATTAGTGGCAAAGATGAATCTTTTGTGTGTGTGTGTGTGTGTATATGTATATACACACACACACGTATACACACACGCAGTCACACAAATTGTTTCAGTTTTCCAGTTTCAATTTTGTTGAAAAATATCAATGTTCAGATATTTAGTTCCTTGATATGCATATAGAAGATATGTCTATATGTGAAGGAACCTTCATTGTGTCAGTTGAATATTATACTGATAGTGGGTCAATACTGGATTTGGGTGTCATTTGGTATGTGCGTGTTACCTGATTTGTACTTTCCCTTTCTTTTCTAGTTTATACTTTGCTTAAAATAAACAACAGTAATGTTCACTAAGGACTGTTTTTATGTGTCTGCATTAAGGAGGCATCTTAATCTCATAGAGGTAAAAGGAAAGCCTCACAGACTTCACAGCATCCCTGACCTTTCCCTCACATCTGCTCTCTTCCTACGCATGCATGTACACAGAGTCAAAAGATTTACAAAGCAGGAAAACAAATGGAGTCATACAAGTCGTTCATACTGGGTCACATCCTTGCTTTGACAAGGTACAATTTAACCTCAGAGTGAACCCGGTTTTCAAAGACCATGGGGAACAGTTATGTAACAATGAACAGCTGAAACACAAATAGACAAAGATTTTACAAAGCAAAGCAAAAGTAAATTATTAACTTATTTAAAAGAATTACTTTTCACACTAGCTTATCTTGAACTACATACTATAAAACTACAACCTTAGCATTACCATTTATGCATTAGTTCTCATCTTGAGCAGATCACTTATTTGATATTTTACTGATGATCCTTATACTCTAAATAATTTAAAAAGAATGTGTCTTGAGGAAAAGCTTCAGCATTTAGAATGTATCTCTATAGTATGGCTTTATACTGCTTTAGAACTGGATCCGTATGTGGTCAGCCCTTGCACAGCCGGAGGATTCTAATGTTTGACACTTATCTGTGGGACACTTGTTGCTATTTCTTTTTCTGAATGTCACAATTAAGGATTTTCCAAACTGTCCCTGATGACAGCCATAGTGAAATATACTGCATAGTTTTTTACCTCTCTGAGTGAAAAATTTCTGTATGACAATTGTAGGTTGCTATACATTGAAGACAACCTAAAAAACGAAAAACGTTAGATGTGCTCCCTCTCTTTCACCCCTCTCTTCCCTTATTCAAATGCTTAAAATTCACTCACATTCCACCTCACTTACATCTAAATGGAACGTTACATTCCTGTTTAGCAATATGTGCAATAAGATGATAATTCATAATGCAAAATCCAATCCCAGCTTAATGTGGTGGTAATAGGAAACTGCTTTTATCCCCTTCGTTATATAGACATGCTATATGCCTTTACAGTGTTACAAATGATGCAATTTTGCAGTTATACATGAATACAAATTCAATAGAGAAGGGTAATCAGAAAGGAGAAAGACTGTTACGGGCTATGCAGTAATTAAGACTGACCTTGGTTATTCATAAAGTTTTTATAAAACTCCTCCCTGTAGGAGAAATCCAATGGCAGGAGGGATCTGATGTGAAATTCAGAGCCAATAAAGAGCACAAAGAAGTTGAATAATCATTCTTCTCTGTAACAGTGTTGGATGTTATGCAGTTTGCAGACTTTTTTTCCCTATAATTTGACTCTCTTACTCATCTTACTCTATTTCAGTAAACCAAGATATGACTCATAGAAATTCAGAATCCAGGCACAACAGAGATACCATGTAACAAGTCATTTGTTTTATACTGGGAGTGTTGGCAAACTTAACGTGTATACCTACTGACTGCTCTCCTTAGTACTCAGCTAAGCTTTTGACTGCTGGATAATCTCTTTTTACCTTAATCAATTGCACTGTGACATTAGATTTTAAAATAGGCTGGCTTTCTTATTGTAATAATGCTGTACAGCTGACTCAAGAAATATTTTTAAGGCTAAAATTGTAATTAAAGATACATGCCTATTGCCCAATTTACTTGTGGTTCTTAAGAACTATTTATTACTTGTTTAAGGAGTGTTTTCAGACAGATTAAATTAAAAACACCATTTCTGTCTATGCCAGGCATGTTCATAAAAAGTAACAGCTGCATTTCAGTTCTGAATCTAGTATTTGAGTTTCAGTATCAGATTTAAGCCTAAGCTGGGAGAAGCATTAAATAAAATAAAAAAAAATAACAACAAAAAAGAAAAGTTGAGACAGCTCAGCTATCACCCAGCTGACATCTTCTAACCTCCATAAAGTGACCACAAAGCTGAAATTGGTTTGGGTTTCTTTTGCTGTTGTTTGTCTGGCCCTGCTCATATGTAACAGTGGCATTTGTAAGCAGTAACCAAAAATGTATATTAAACAAGAACCCGGAGACACAGTGCAATATACTATATGGTAAAAGGTAAGATTATTCTTGCTTCTACTACCCAGCATGATACATATTAGTAAGATATTAGCATTTATATGATCTTCATATCATACAGTAAGTGAAAATTCCTCCACATTGGATTGGCCTCAAACCCGGCTGATGAGTTGACGTAAATGCTACAGCTAGACTCTCTCATTGTATGTCATGACATACAGAAGAGATCTTCGTGAAAGATAGCAGATGGTGTAATCTTTTGTTTTAAGCTGAGTGTTTCATGTTCTCTCTCTCAATCCTCTCATATCTTATGTCAAATAAATTTTCAAAGAAGTGCAATCCTGAACCTCTTCCAGCCCAAGAACTTCAGAGTAAAGACTAAAGGACTAGACTCCTTGAATGTTATAAGTAATTGCTAGAAGTGGATCAAAAGTTCAAAAACAATCTCTCTGGACCTTGTAATGCATGAATTCATTCTGTTTTGTCCTGGACTTTTCTATTCTATTCTCCTAAGCAAGTTCTTACATTGGCCTTATCAATGTACTGAGTACATTGATATCTGAGTACATTTCTGAATTATGTTCTATTCTTTTCCTGTTCCCTCAAAAGAAATTATCTGTGCTGTAGCATTTTGTGTGGGGAGGGATTTGTTTTATCTTAGAAAGTGGTGTTTGTACTTTGAAGTTCTACACTTAGATCAGAAACCACGGAGATTTGTGATTCCACATTTTTGGACTGGACTCCCAGAATTACGAGTCTCCATTCTCCCCAGAATTACAGGAGGTAGCACTTAGGATCATAACCTTTGCTTTTGAGCTTGTGCCCCAAGTACTGATCTGATGCCCAACTTTTAGAACTGACTTCAACATTGCAGGTAACTTGTTCTCACCCCCCTCCACCCCATCCTTTCTTTTGAAATTGATATAAGAACAAATTGAGCCTGGATGCAGGCTGATGCAGTTTCACAAAGACTCCTTCTTCTGTGAGCACCTCAGAGTAGCAGTAAAAGAGCTGCCTCCACCCTACTGATCATATCATTACATATATTAACACCTCCAACACCACCGCCTTCTCTCTTGGTATTGCCTGCCCATTATACACAGACTGAAAGTGGGTCAAGGACACATTGAAGAATTTTACAAGTCCAATCAATGTTTGAGTCAAAGAAACAGAGTACTACTGCATAAAGAAGTAATTTGACACAGTAAGTTACAGTCAATATATAAACAACTAAATAAAGTGCCTAAGTGTGTAGCAGAATTTCATGCTTTAGCACAAACAGGCCATAAGCAGAGGGTGAGTTTCTAATTAAGAGAGAATTGCTATGGTAACCAAAGGTGGTCACACATAATTGGGTGTGAAACCACGTGTGGCTTCATGACAGAGGTGTCTGCATATATTATCCAGCACATTTTCTGTTTCTTAAATAGAATTACATTATCAGGTCAGATAATATTTTCCATCTTTTATGTGCCTCCTTTTTGAGCAACCAAAAATGCATCTCTGGGGGTTTCCGTGACAATTTCAGCTCTTCAGCACCCTTCTTTACAGCCAAGGCAGCAGAAGTCTAGATGTGTCTCCCTCATGAGCTAACAAGCAACAAGAGAGAATGACGTTTACAGTGTATTTATATGAAACTCAGGAAGGGATCTCTGTTCTTTAAATGGTATCAGAACAGTCTATGTGCAAAGACAAACTTGAAAGTGAGGATTCTCAGCCCTAACTTACTCTCGGTCATGGGTCAAGAACAAAGAGCGGTGTTTGACTACATTTCCTAACTCAGTTGAATGGGACAGAGAAGCAAGATAGTTCCCTGTGTTAGCAAAGCAGAGCAATCGGGAATGAAGGTAACACTGCTCCTCAAAATGGGACTGTGCACACTGTCTAGCTACTTGATATCATAGATGATACTACAGTGTCTTAGTTAAAACAGTTACGGTTTAAAGTTGGTATTTTTTTATCACAATCAGTGGGAGAGAGAAAAGTGGTAATCTTGGAGACTGAATTATTCTGTGCAACCAAGACCAGTCTGGTAGGAGCAGAGGGAATGCTTAAAAATCACACTACATCAGCACAGTGGCACTGGCAGAAACAAACCAATTGTGATTAAATACATTTACTTAAATTTATGAAAATTATTTACCAACTTAAGCATCTCCTACTAGAGAGTTTTGAGCATTATCTTAACTAATTAGATTATGCATTATCTATGTAATGAATCATATATTATCTGTGTAATGAATCCTGATGATGATTAAAGGAAAATCTCATTACTTCATGTTGTTGTTCTGGCACAAGATTTCGAAGATTTCTATTAAAACCCTTTCTTGAACACATGGATATGAATGAAAGGTCAGATCTTGGGCTTACAAATCCCCATTTCTCTGTACCAGCTGCATTTAAAGGGCACAGAGCTACTTCAATGCACACCATATTCCTCTAGTCTGGAGGAATCTTGCAACGTTGTCAGGACAGGATGGATTCAGAAACGGGGAGGATAAAGAGATCAGCTCCTGTGGACTTCCATTATTACTGCAACTGAGAGAAGCTTTGAGACTCAATTCTGTTAAAAACTGCTTCAGGATCTTAAATTGCCCTTTTTCAATTTACCTTATATTGGTGGTTCTCAAGGGGCATTGTATTTGACAGTTTCTCTCTATGCAAGGAGTCAGTTAACGAGGTCTGACTTAATACATTTTTGTGCTCCTGTTGTCTACAAAACAAAAACATATCTGTTCTGCATCTTTAAATGAGGTAGTGGGCTATCATTAGTCTCTCTGCATATCTGAAAAGGCTGCTGCTCATCTGCTCTTGAAGTGCAATCTATATAAACAGTAGGGCATTAAGGCAATCAGGAAAAGCATATCTGACTGAAAAATAGTCAAAAGCTAAGTCAAAACTCTCAGTCAGCACTGCAGTGCCAATCTAGCTGTGTTCTGCTGTTTCTGCATGTCCAAATTTCCCATTAATTATCTCTCAGCAGGAGTTCTGCATAAAGCGATGTGGTCAAAGAAATTTTCAGTCACTAAGGGAAAGCAGAATATCATAGTCTATCTCTGTCATGCAGGGAGGAGAACCTTGCCCATGCTGATTAAGTACAGCAGTTGACAACAGATGTTATTTGTTAATTATTGACATATCCAAAGGGTTCTATGGCTTGACAGAATCCATAACAGATAAATTATCTACTTTGTTGTATCTCATCACGGAACATATGGTGGCACTTTGATGTAGTACAACTTTTTAATATTTTTTTTTTAATGTATTCCTACATTGAATTCCTCACTCCTTTTTCTGTTACTTTTTGATGCATCAGAATGTGTGCTTTCTTTTGTTTCCCTTTTTTCCTAGCATCCAATTACCCTCTATTTCCTGATACAGTAGAGCTACTCAGAGGTTCTGATGTATCTTGTTTGCCAGTTCACAGCTTTGTTTTTTCACCTTTAAAAAATATCAACCAGATGGTTTCAAAAAATGCCAATTATATCTAATATATTATTTGAAATTAAAGTATCACTACAAAATGCCCCTCATGTTATTAACTGCTTGAAACTATACGTATCACTTCAGATGCACAAACTGTGTTCCACCACTGTATTAAACAAAAGCCCAACGAGAATTTGAGCTGCCTCAAGATAAATCTAAGTGAATAGCTAAATTGTATGCTACAAAGTATTCATATGTATCTAAAGTTCAGATCTGAAAAGCAGATCCTGCAAACCATTCAGCAGTTTGAATAGCACAGTATAAAGAACATACTGATTTTTTCTTTAGTCTTACAGTTAAGAAATAGACTTGCTTGTGTACGTCAATGAAGACAAGATACATATTTCTGATGACAAATGTCTGAGGTGTCATCTGCTTTGACTTGTAGCTGGAAAGTTACTTAACTATATTAAATGATATTTCATTTCTACTCTTCTATAAGCTTACATTCCCACGTTGGAAAGCACCTGGGGATCTCTAACTGCTGAAAATTAATTTTCTTGTAACATACAAAATTGGGAACGTTAATAAACATAATTTAGTTTCCTACTAGAAATTGAGACATAGAAACTGTCGCTGAATTTGACACATGTGCAAATTACTTAGTTCATGGATGAATTAGCACTTGAAAAAAACAGGGAACCAAGTGAGGAAAAAGGAAAAAATTATAAAAATTAGGTATTTAAAAATTAGTGTTAACCTGATTAACTCTTTTTTCGCTATATTACCTTAACCTGTAAATATTTTTCACAGAGTGAAGCTATATAATATGAAAGTGAAATCTATTTTACAACAAGAATTCTCAAAGAAAGGCCTTGTATTTGACAGCTCTGGTAGATGCTAGTTGGAGTTGTTATAAAGAGGCTTATGTCATGCAGAGTTGATGACCTAGAACTCAGACACTGAGTAAAACAAACCCTTGATATACCTCAGCTGTTTCTGAACAACACGTAGCAGCAGGAATAAAATTAATTATTAAAATATTCTCAACAGGAAAATGAACTAGTTAAAGTCAGAGCTGAAGCACTATGTAAGGATGAATTTGCCCGACATACGTATTCCAAAAAACTGTGGGAGGGCGGGTCTTTGTGATCCAACAGAGACTCCAAAAATATCACAAGCTCAACACAAGAAGGTGTGAAGAGCAAAAGTCCAAGTGTACAAAAAGGAGTATATAAAGCTTCACATACAAACAAGCACTAACCACTGCATGCCTGACGTTTGGAACAAAATGCAAAAAGTGCAGAGGCTCACCCTATTCTGTAAGAGGCACTGCATGCACACATCGAGGGCAGAGCAGAACAGCTTGCTCAGAAGAAAGCTCTATAGGAAGGACATCTAATGGTGCAATTAATGAATGGCCTAAATGAATGAAACAGATATAAGCTGCATGTGATTAGGGATATAAGATCACTTTAAACATAAGGACATACATATTTAGCAATGACAAATACAGCATATTGGATGAGGTATATGCACTTGCTGAGCAACTGTAAAATATTGGGAAATGAAAAAATGTTAAAAATGGCATGGATATTGTTGAATTGGAAGTAAAAAGAAAGTTATCATTGTGGTACTTAGAAACCACACATCATAAAAGCCTGCTGTTACAATGCAGATAAAAAAAAAATGGCAAGAAAAAAATCAGAAAATAAGCATCATGCACACACGCCATAGTTTGCACAATGATTTTCTACAACAAAATCAACCATGACTTACAATATATCAAAATATCAGTTATCTATTATTTTAATTTTGGGAATACAGTTAAGTTCACTTACAATACTTAAAAGGTCATTTGGAAAGACTGAAATGCAGTAGCAAAACACACATTAAACATTATCTTAAAAATATCTCTGCTCTTTCTTCTGACAGATTGCTTGTACAAAGGTTTCTCCTTATTTCCTTAAAATTTTGGGGGAAAAAAAGCAGTAAATCCTGCGTAGGTCTTTTCAGGAAAAGAGAAAAATTTTAAACTCTGTAGGCCCACACAGAAATGCCAAGGCAACACAACTCACCAAATGCAACCTGAATCTTTGCCTGGATTCGTAGAAAAATCAGTACTTCCTTTAAATGATCTTGTTCTTCCTGGGATTTTGAAAGTGGTAATTAAGCAGCATCATCTCAGCATCTGGACAAGGCAGTAGGATATGGTTAAATTCAGCCAGCCGCTGGTTCTGCCATATGCATGTAAGGGTTACTGCATAAACCCTTTTCTTTCCAGCCTTCTCTGGCCCAGGTTTCTGAATCTAATCTTTCCCCTAATGATCAGCTTTTACTCTTCCTACAGCAGTTCAAAGGCTCAGACATGTTGATAGACCAGGAAGTAAAACTCAAGTGGCCAAGAAGCACCCATTCAGAACAGATACCTCCTGTGCAGTGTTGAAACTCTGTACATCTGGAACAGTGAGATCTTTGACTTCACACAGTCTGAAGAAAAGCCCCATGAATAACCTGGGGCTCTTTGTGGTCTAGTACCTCAAGCAGACAGAAATGGAAAAAAACTATGGCTTAAAACTATTAAAACTTTGTAAGCATAATTTTGCTTACTATCTTAAATAATTGAGATATGAAAAGCTTATACTCTGTAACTATTAGTAGCTAGTATCAGTACTGGAATTGTTCAAAAAGTCTCATCCACATTTGCTAAAAACCAACAAAATCCTATGGATTTCCAAGACAAATTAAAAGAAAAGTTAACTCCTATAAAGATACCTAACCTACCACAGGTTTTAAAAGATGCGGATACCTAAGCATCACTATGAATTTTAAAGTGTCTTTCTGTAGAAACTTTTTTTTTTTTTTAAAACATGAGCAGTTCAGCTAATTAGATCTCTGTATAATAGTAGTGGCTTGAAAATTTTTAATTGAATTAATCAGACTATTCTGTGAGTACGAGGAATTTACTAACACTATTTTTTTGTTAAATTAGAGCTTTGTCTGCTTGGTGGAAATTTATCAAATGTATACCATGCTTCCAATTTAAAACTTCCTTTTCAATGAAGCATCCAAATCTAGCAGCTTGTTTTCACATAACGTAGAAGCATCCAGTTATGAACTGGATATGAAAGTGTCAATCTGAATATCCAAATGTGTCATATCTCAGTAAAAGCAAATCAAATGTACATATGTGGACTCTGTAAGAAACCCAAACACTACAAAATAATATAAGCATGTTAAATCAACCCTTGCAAAAAACCTCACCATTCAAGGGATTTTTTTTAGTGTCTTTTCCCATAAGATTCTGGCTTGCATCATGGAACATGGCTTGCTGTACATGGGCAGAAAGAACAGAGAAGAGGCCTTCCTTGTTCTGCTCCAGCAATGAATAGAAAGTAAGGGAAAAGTTATCCTCATAACTTTTTCCTAGTGAACACAGTGGTCATAAAAGTCACCACTCTTCAATGGGTTATCAGCTTGTAGACGTATCACAGGCCTTCAAACAGATTTTAAAACAGCTCTAGAATTCTCGCTTTCTAAAAAAGGCAGTAAAATCAGAGACAGAGTGGTATTTCCAGAGCAAATCAGCATCACAGACATGAAAACAGTACAGATCTTAGTCTCCTGATCTCTGTTGAAACACCAGTTATACTGAAATTATATGTATGCCATTTAATTCCCAGTAGATACCATGTAACTTCAGTACAGAGATTTTGTAATAGCAACCTGCAAGACAAAAACTTGCATGGTATTGTTTTCCTTCTTGTTTGTGTGATTGATTTATCTAATATGTGATTATAAACTAAAATGTTCAAGATTTCTTTCAATAAATACTACTTCTTATACAGGGAAATAATAAGACTTTAACAAATTAAAGTCTGATACCTACATACATCATTCTAGAAACACCTTGAAAAAAAATGAACATAAATCACAGAAACAATTACAAAACAGCTGAAAAGAACAAATAAGGTGTAAGCATGCTCTATTTCAAACAAGAAAAGATGTTATTTTTTATTTTGTTCTTGGTAAAGTAGCATATTTCAACCAGATTACAACAAAATTACCACAGGATATTTAAAAAAAAAAATACAAGAAAGTATTTAGAAAATTATATATATGTACACATTTGCTTAAAAATTCTATAATGTAAACATTAGCATAAACAAGTTAAAATAATATTACAAACAGTTTATTAATACTTATGTGAATGCTGTACATATATACGCTTCAGAATTAATACTATCTTTCCTACAGTTTAACAGGAACAACAGCCCTCCCTTCTTGCCCCCCAGTCGAAAGGGAAATCCAGCTTCTTCAGTTGCCAACAGGTTTGGTCCCACACACAAGATACTTATTTATCTCAGTGTTAAGTAAGAAAGAAAGTGCAGCCTTTCAGAATTAGATTTTCAACCACATTTACATTTCTATAATTTTTAGCTTCTTAAATGATTGATAATCCACTCAAAAAAACAACTACCACAGTTTTAACTTCCATCATGGCATGGACATAATTTCTGAAATCTTGTTAAAGAAACTGATTCCCCTACACGGAAGTGCAATACATTTGTTTTGATGCAACAAAAAAAATATTTTTTTTAAGTCCAGATATTTGCAGCAATTTGTAAATCTGGAAAATTCACTTCTCTCTAAACATTTCAGTGCTGTTTTCTAGTATAAATTCATGCCCTTATTAACCAAAACCCAATCCATTATTATTAATTAGAAGTATGTCCTGATTATTTTTTAAAAAGAAATTTTATAAATAATCTAGTTATCTGTAACTGGATCATAAAAGCACAGTTAGTGCAGAATAAGAAATAAATGAAATGTACAATGTCAGACCACTGTGTAGAACAAGTGTTTTATCTTCCATTCAATATGTGAAATACAAAGCAGGTTAACTGACCTTTTTTAAACATATTCTGTACTTCATATATTAAAGTTATTCTATCAATACATAATGCTAAGAAACTACTGAAATGACTAAATAATCATCAAATTAATATTCCATGTGATGCAGGGCACTGACTGAAATATCCTAACCTACACAAACTGAAGGAGAGAAATTCTTTACTTTGAGTTGTTTAACCACTTTTCCAGAAGTGACTCAAGCTCTAATACAGAAGTATTATAATTGTTTCCAGGGAGAAATTGTATTCTCATGTTAAACATGTTTATTTTCATACATACTGGAGTTCCAGCTAGAAGAGCATAGTGCTGCTATCAAGATTTGCAAGGGTATATAGGAGCAGAATTTGTTGAAAAAGTATTTTTCTTTCTTTTAAATGGCTGTCCCACAGGTTTCTCATAGTAATTTCAAGCAGGTAACTATTTCTACCTACAGGTATAAATTATCTGTCCTCAGAATTACAAGATATTAGATGAAAAATGTTTTAGGTTGGGAGTTGGGGGGGTCTGAACCTTTAAAATGGCATGAAACTTATAGCAGAACCGAGATCCCTGTGTGGTTTAATGCAAAAAGAATGACATTCACATCTGAAAGTACTAATAACTGATTCTGTTAACAAAGTATCACAATCATATTCTTAAATCATTAATATGTCCTGACAGACAGTATCATTAGTTCACTTGGGGTTCACTGAGTCTCATTTATTATTAGCTTACTGCTCTGAGTCAGTCAACCCCATTTGTTATTAGGTTCTTATTAATTAATTTGACAGCTACCACACAGATCTTGTTCTATACAATAAAACATAGAAAAACCATGCACCTTAGCAGTAGGTCACAATTTTGAGCCAGTGATCTTTAATACCATTATGCCCTTTCTCTAAATACTTGTATAAATCCAATCACAATGGTTTATGACTTCCAGTAGATTCTGTAAGATAGTATAATTTGATTACAACTATCACATCAACAATATATTCCATAACAAACACTGGCTTTGAAATTATTAGACTTCCTACGAGTATGTGACTTAATGGACATATCAGTTTAAGCCTTTATAACAATGTCAATATCCTGCCTCATATAAACCTTGCAAATTTATTATTATTATTGAGCAACTTGATTTAATGCAAAAGCTAAGTCGATACAATGCATTCTCTATAATGAATGACAGAATCTCTAAATAAATGAGATTCTGAAAAAACATAGTCAATACGTAATGAATACTGATAGACAATCACATCTGTAAAAGATGGAAGAGTCTTGCCTCCCTGTGTTTCTTAGGAAATTGTTCATTTTGCATATGATTTGAGAACAACATAAAAATAAAAGTAGTGCCACTTATTTTTACAATTTATTTTGAATAGTCACTGAAGGTTCCAGATGAGCAGCCCTAGAGACCTACTACATCTAAAGATAAAACAGGAATGAAATGGAAACGATATTACAAATTCCTCTACACTGCCTACACCAGGCCATAGCCCGAAGCTTGCAGAAAGAACTCCAGGGACCAGCCTGTGCCGAGTCCTCTATTCTGTGACTACAGTGCTGTTCAAAGTAGCCAACAAGAACTGGTTGAACCCACCAACTCATTGCCCACCAGCCACTGACCACATATAAGGGTTTAAGAACTATTAGTCAGTACCGAAGGAAATCAGATTTGTACAAAAATTGTAACTACATGCATGGAATTAGGTGACACAGGATAAACTGATAAAATCATCCAATTGATAGAATCATTGTTACACTTACAGGTATTTTATAAGAATAATATAAACATTTTGGATTCTTAATACCAGTTGGTCAACCTTCTTCAGCAGTCTTTGCCGATTCTGGTAAATAAACAGGAGAAGTGGGATTTGTGACAGATATGTACAATTCTCTCAAAGACATGGCATTTTAGAATGTCTTGAGGTGCTAAGAATTTGGGTGTTCATATCACTAGGTATCTACTTGCAGTCATGCAAGTACCTAACTGACCTTCAAAATAACCAGGTGTCTAAAGTGGGAAAGCTATCTTGTGAAGAAAGGCTTTCATTTAATTATTTTCTGACATTTTAGAGAAACCACAGATGAGCTTTAAATGGATTAGTAATGCACCCATTATGGTATCTTGTATCACAAAGCAAACGTTGTTTGCAGACTGTAATCTTGGGAGCTGATACACAATTCAGCTAAAGTTAACATAGAACAATTTGTACACAGTAAACAAGTTTAGTATTTTTATGTGATCTACATACATACATTAAGAATTACAAGCAAAATAATCAGGAATGAAATAATTTTAAGAGTCAAATGTAGATACAAAAAAAATTCCTTCTAAACAACTGAAAAAAATTAAATATAAGTCTGCACTAAATGAGATTTCTTACCATTTGCAACTTTCTAAATAAGTACTCTGTGAATTATTTCCTGAAAATAAATACAGCTTCATGTGACAGATACATCACAAAGGTTTCCACACAGTGTTTTCTTTCAGATTTACTCACAATTCAATGTTAATAGATGTGTGTCACATTTCTACTAACCAAGTCTCCACTTTCTGAAAAATGAATTTAGAATTGTTTCAAAGGAGGACCATCATTATAGCTACTTTTCTTTCCAACAATCTAAACTATCAGCAGTGTATCAGACTGAAGGGTTTGGAGAAGCGTTAGCTGACAAGCTACTCACTTTCCTTTCTTCTTAAATAAATGTCCCACTGTAGTTTACACAAAACACAAACAGTAATTCAACTTCTAATAAAAACAAATTAGCTAGCTCCCAGGCTGGCCTTTTGGGTTTTCTATTTATCTCTCTATTTATTTTGTAACTGAGATCTCTTACTGACTGAAAAATATTGTTTCATTTCTGCGACATGATTTTACTTTGTTGTACTTCATCTACTGAAATTTCTGAAGAGTGAATTCCACTCCTCTTTGCCACATTTTGCTATTCAGTGCAATCTATAAACTACGTATTTCAATGGTAGGAATCCAGTATTTGGGGCTCATAGTCGGGCACCAGCCCTCTGATGCCACTCACTGTATGTAATGAACCCCTACTCACTCAAGAAGTGCCACTGAAAATGACTGCACCACTTACCTGACTGAACAATACAGGTTTGAAGAACAGAAGTTCCAGTTTGGTAGAACTTTAGTAAAGCACTGAGGTAAAAAATCTGTTATTAATCATCAGCTTGTTTTTTCTGCAGAGTAATATTAGCTTTCGATATCTATTGACGTGAGAATTTAATGTAATGAATGGATAATAAAATGACAAGATACATCAATTTAAGGAACATTATCCAAAAAACTTCTGAGAAGAAAGATGTTCTTACACAAAGGAAAACCAGAATACAACTGATAGAAAATTTGAATGTACATTGCTTAAACTTAACAAAGAGAAGAAGATAGCTAACATATAATTAACTGCCTACGGCAGTGCAGCTAATGGATACTGAACTGGATTCCAGTTAATCCATGTCAGGACTTCCATCACTTGTAATAATTCTTGTCCATTTTTTTAGTTACTCTTACAGTAGTACCATTACAAATTACTTTTTGATAAGAGGTGATGGGTAACAGGCACTTTGATTACAGGCAATTTTTAAGTATCACCATGTGAAGGGTTTTACAAAATCAGAGTAAGAATTCCACACTGCGCTGTTAATGATGGACTGTTCTGTAACATCAGCAACAAATTAATAACAAAATATAACTCAAGACTTTAAAACACTATTTTGTACCATGCTAATTTTGTGTATCCTTCTGGTGGTTTGTAGAAATCAATAATAGTGCACCCAGCCTTACGGAAAGACTGAAATGTCACTAAAAAATTATTACATTATCTGATTTTAAAGAATTACTTCCCACAAATTAAAACTATTGAGAATATCTAACTAGAAATGTACAAAAGCTATTTTTCCACTTGTAATGTTTTTCCCTTGTCATGTACTTTGTCAAGTTTTTTAAAAACCTTTGTGTGTGTCAGAGGTTTACAATAAAAAAAACCCCAGTCTTTCTATTTACAAAAGGTAATAAATTAGTGAGGTTGTTTTAAGCACAAGACATATTAAGTAGTGATAATCATAACTGTTCTTCTAAGGAAAAAAAAATAGTCTTGACGTGATAACCATGTCTCTCTAGAGCAGAAAAATCACCTTTAGAAAGGGAGACAACACAATACAAACAAGGAATTCATAGTAACAGAAGAACCTCGGAAGAACAAAGGAGAGTATGTGCAATGCAGCTTTACAAAACAAAGAAAATGCCTATCAGTTTGCTGAGCCCTCATATTCTTTTGAGAAAGTCATTACTGCCTTCCACAGTTATTCAGGATATGACCCTTAGTAATGAATGTCTCCTTTCACAATTTAAGTTGATGCAGCTGTAGTCTCTTCAGGAGCTTAAATTATAAATATAGGATAGGAAGGAATCACAGAACAACTTAAAGTACGTGGTGCTAGTATTCACAGTTATGAAAAAGTGTCAAAGATCACCACTCTGAGGCTCCAGGCTTCGTGGCTCTCTTTGATGGCTGCGAGATAGTTTGGGGAAGCGTGTAGTCACTCTCGAGCGATTGCTTTTGCTTACTGTTTCTCCAGAAGGTGGAATATCACTAGGAAGACAAGAAATAAAGACAGAAGTAGCTAGTTTATGTTATATGTAAATTATTCTGTAGTTATTCCAAACATGAAAAAAGCAGATGTTATGAGAGCCTGGCACATGACTGCAAAGTACAGCACACATCTTCAACTACACAGAACTGCATTCTTTCTACTGGTATCTCAAGTGTGAATTACAAAATGGGCTCTTTCAAAAATGAGAACTAGTAGAACTTTCAATACTTTATGGAAGATTGCAAATTACAGGATAAAAGCATATCTCTATGAGTTGCAGTTCAGAAATGGTGGGAAAAGCATTCTGAAGTGATAAAAGTACAAGCAAAATAGACAAGAGCTTGCATGATGCTCTACTTAACAATCCTCTAATTATGGATGGATGTATCATTACGTGATGAAGTACATTAGTAATACATCCCTGTTGGGAATTCTTCAGTCTCTTCTGACCCACAACAGACTAGTCTTACATAAATGAGCCTTTTGGAAAAGACTCCAAGAAGAAGTACATTAAGTTCAAAAACAAGCAGTAACAGAAAATTCCAGCTTACCTAGGTGATACTCAGAGGCTATAGACTCCTCGGAAAACTACAGTATAAAGGGATAGCATTGTACTTTTGCCATTCTTTTAGAGGACTCCACGTGGTTTTTAATTATACTGCTTACATACAGATCAAGAAATAAAACTAAATTTTGCATTTTGCAACTCAGCTAGGCAATAAAATTACACAGTGTACAAAGCCAAGCTTATTTTTATAAGTTAGAAAACCCAACCTTACAATACCCATCTTCAGAGTCCATTAACAAGTCCATAAGGGAGGAATTGCTCATCTGCAGTTCTTGCCAGATTAAACAATGACAGCTGTATTTTAAGACAATCACTGAATTTACTCCGTGTAGTTCCCTTTTTCCTGCAGAGTGACCTTCCTCACAGGTCAGACAGCCCTTCAAAAGCCATAGGCACACTAAGGCTCCACTCAAGCATTTTGAGCACCCACATGGGAGAGATCTTAGCAAAGCAAAGGCCTTTAACAAGTCCTGGGACTGAGTGGAAAATTCACTTGTAGGAAGCAGAGCACTTCTGCAAGATAAGGCAGCTGTATCACTGGTAGCCATTAGCTTTTTAACTACAATGCACACATTGGCTGTTACTCACTAAAATAATAATAAAAAAACAGTGTAGAAAAAATGAGCCCAATTCAGATGCTAAACATTAACAGAAAATAATTTAATTTTTTTTAATGGCAGTGTATTTTACTTGTCTAGATTTCTGAGCAGAAAAGTCTAAAATAACCTTAGTTAAAATAATAAAGGATTATTCTAAATTAAGATTCACCGCACTCCTATTGTAGTATTTAGTTTTCCTAGGTAACTAGAAGTCCTTCACATGAAAAAGATTGCATAAAATACCTGTGGTATACATCATCCTCTTCTTTAATAACAAGATTAATAAGTTAGATATTTAATTCCTTATTTTTCTTGCCACTAAAATAAAAACTCTAAAAATTAATTTTGAATATGTTATTAATTCTTGGTAGCCAAGGATAATTGGACTTCCAACCCTGGTCCTGTGTTTTCTTATTTTGAAACTCAGCAATGCTATCTAAGTTGCTATAGAGAATTCTGATCATGTGAATCCAATTTCAGCTTTGCTCATTAGCATGGATTTCAGTTAGTAACAGGAATATTATTACTCATTATTTTTATACTATTTATAAAATGGCAGTGATGCAGTGTTGATACTCTAATGCTTGTAAAATAACGCATGGGATACTGGCTTCAGAGGGTTGCGAGTTTGTGTTAAAATATGTATCTTTCAGAACATGTAAACATAAATAATCTAAGTATCAAATATACAATGGAATAAAATTAAATTTTCACCTCACTGGGCTTTTCTCAATCTAAAATAGGTTAATTTACCAGCATGGTGGCCACTGTTGATAGTACTTTAGCTTTTAGCTTTATCAGGGAACAGACGGCTGCTTTACAGATACACGGTAGTTTACATTGCAGAAGAAAGCACAGTGTTATGTGCAATTACTCTAATTTGGTGATTGCTTTATTGAAAGTACATTTTAATACACAAGCTCCTCCTGCTGGCATGTCCACAAAATGACATTACTGTCAGCCCAATGGGAAGTCACTCTTTCTCTTCTGGAGGAAAAATGGCATTCAAGGGAAAAAAGTGCAAAAGGTGCAAAATTAATTCCCCTAAAATGAAGAGATAGCAATTAAAATCAGTCTGCCCTGATAGGCATGGCTAAGGTAATAAGATCATCTTAGGATAATTACATGAACACCAATGTCTGTGAATGAAGGACAACTATTGCAAGTAATTCTGCTAATTTAAACAATGCTACTCCAGAACAAGATATATCTAATAACCAAATTAGAGATAATTTGTCTTAAATGTCTTAGATAATTTTTATAATGACAATCCAAATTCTAAGACAAATCATTATGTTATGTAGGTTTACAGAAATCAGTTTACATCTGAGGAATTAGATCTTCATTGCATCCAGCATGAAAAAGGAAACTGGAGCTGAAACTGAATTGATCAACTTCCATGTAAACAGTTGTTGTATAGAGAAAAAAGTTTGGAGTATTAAAAAAAGTCATACATTTAAAAGTATCTATCTTAAACCCCTTTCCATCCTCCCTCCTGCAAAACCTGATGAGAAAACTTGCGATCTCACTTGTGTCTTTCAGCTCTTGCTTTTTACTGTACAGTTAAAATGGTGACTTTCCAATAACATCCAGAAAGTTTAACCACTAAATTTGGGAAAAAAATTACCACCACCATCACCACCCCAAATGCACAGTAATCAAGTAGGAGGAAAAGATTAATCTCCTATCTCTTCTGTCTCTTTTTACTAGATTTAAAAATTTAGTTCTGGCCTTGAGGTCAAATGATACTTACAGTGACTCTGGCACTAAAGAAGACACCTTTTTAAATCTATTGACAGTTCAACAGGTCAGATATTCCATGAACTCTTGGGCAGAGGTATGAAGACCTTAAAATGATCCTGTTAGTACTTCTGGCAAATGCACATGAAGATGAAGTGGAGAAACTTGTTCTGAATCTATTTTTGCCAATCTATGTTTGGGATTGAGGAGGAAGGAATAAGCATACCTACATGCAATGTTTGCACATCCTCTCATTTGACTCATTCAGCAAAAAAGTCTTTAGGCTAGTTTTGGGGGGCTGAGTTAGGGTTCACCTACAGTTGATATTTTACTCTGATTAAAATACAGATTTAAAATATGTAAATCTAAACCAGGGGGTAGCTAGTCAAGAATAACTCTTCCAGAACAGCTACCCCCAGTCCCTGTGGTAAGCACTTACTCTTGAAGTCTACATCTGTCTGAGTTACCCCTGTTCAGTTTTAATACAACATTCTTCTTTCAATTCCATTACCTTTTTAGCCACTGAAGTCTTAACAGGGTTTAATTTTCTAGGCTGAGTCTGGCAGGCAGCCAGATGCATGCCACGTATTACCCTGTTCAGCAGTGGAATGTCCAAGTGCTTTTTTACATTCTCACCTTGTCCCATTCTGAAGAAAAAAGCAACCTGCTGAGGCAATCAATTCCCTCTTCCCACCAGGTCATTGTTTAGCTTTTAAGCATTCCCAATTGATCTGCCCAGTGTTTGTTTGGATACCAATTCAGTTTCATCGATTTTGTCTTGGTGTCAAGTTCTGCCTGAGGTGCATCTATAGAAAACAGCTTAAAATAACTGGTCTTTTTAATCAGCTGCTAGTTTATTCATAACTTTCATTTATTGCTCTCTGTGTATCAAAATGTGAACCACATTTTGTGTGTTTTTTCTTTACATACTTAGCATATGGAACTGCAGTATTCTCTTAGCTGATACTGTGAACATTTACATGAAGAAATTTAATTCCCATCTCATTGTCTACTCTTCAGGATAAAATTAGAGAGAGAAGTTTCTTATAAAAATAGTATAACACGTCTGCAATTGGAAATACTTTCATACCAGCCAGAGATTGGAGAACAGAAGTAATAAGCACATCTTGGGAGTGTAGCAAAGCTCAGGATAAGGTATTTCATATCTACCTACGTACCTATCTCTCACATGTAAATGCATCTCTGGAGACATGATTCTAATTTTGCTTGAGTTGTATTAAACATACCTCATGAAAAAAGGCATTGGGTGGCAGATAAATTTGGTGACTTTTTTTGCCAGTTTCTTGTGTTATTAATATTTTTGTTTGTCATTACAATAATCTAATTCCTGGTTATAACCCCAGTATTTAATGTGGTAAACTGGATTCAGGCAGGCAGCCTCCTCAAAAAAATAGTATTAAACAATGCCTATACTATATTAAGAGATCCTTATTAGACAAATGAGAACCAATTCTGACTTGCCAAAACAACATACCTCAGCACCTTCTGCTAATTAAAATCAGCTAAAACAGCTGTTTAGTGGCATTATTAATTAAGACTCTGACTTCTTCAAATCATTTTATACACTCTAGTAACTCCTGCTTTGCAGTGATCTGGGTAAAATCCTTGTTTCTAGTTGCTGAACTTTAAGAATAATTGCAGCCACATTCCTGCCATCACTCCCAATTTTTTAGAAATGAAATATAATTATTAATAAGACACAGTGATCTCCATCTATTAATATAAATGACTGAGTTGGGATGTTTAAATAGTCAGCTATTAACAGAAGAGACAGAAGGATATGGGTAAGATAATCCTCTACAGTACACTTCGACATTGAAAATCCTGAAAATACTATTAGAGCAAAGCTGTCAGGTTAAAAACTGAATAATCATTTCCTATCAAAATTAGATCTGAATTGATCAAGAAATGAAAAGTATTAATTCTAATATTCTATCCAACTGTTTGATCAATATACAGCTCCTTCTACTCCCACATACATACTTCTACAGAACACAGTATTCATAATTATGTATTCAATCTCTTCTTGCTGTGAAATAATTACAAACACATAATCATGCTTCCATTTGTTATAATTTGAATGATCCTAACTTGAACATTCTCATGCTACAAATCAGTTCACTACCAGCATGAAGATTTTCTTCATAAACATCATCTGCATTGGTACTTGAATTTTTCTGTAAACCATGACACCATACGTAATTCTGATGATCAAATCTTTTAATTCTTCCACTAACTTTACTTTGAAGTTTGCATTACAAGATGGTTACTGTACAGTAAACGTTTAGTATCCATTAGTTATATCTATAAAATGAATAAAAACTATGATTAATTTTGGATTAAATACATTTTCATTGAGGAAATGCTCAGAACCCTGTAAAAATGACCTTTTGTTGGTTTACGTCTGAGCAATGCTTTTACCTAAAGTCTTGTTCCTTGGCTTTCTAATGCATAATGACATCTGCACTAGGGAATGGTTACTTTCCATCTTTTGTGGTTCCCCAGCTAGAATAAAATAATGCATAAATATGGTACTCATGTAAATGATCCCTTCACAACTAACAAGAAAGCCAGAAACCACTGAACACACGTATAAGAAAAATTTCACCATAATACACTATTTATTTATAATGGATATAATTGTTTCATGTATTTCAATGATTAGTTGAAAGGCAGTAAGTTTGGCTATTCCATCCATTTCCATCTAGAAATTGCCAACATTCTACTCTGTTGGGGGTTAGCTCAATTTGTGTAAGCAGTATAATTTACAACTTCTCAGTGATAGGTAATTTAATGAACAAATGGTTCAGAAGCTGAACATGTTCCAAGGTTGTTTATATAATAACAAAATGGAGGATTTGCTTTCAGAAGAACAGTGTTCAGTGAATACCTGGATTTATTTTTTCCTGCTAGTACTGTAATTATCATCCTTAAGGAAAGCAGAGACAGATCTAGGATACATTTTTATTGAAAATACTGAGGTAACTAGAAACAGAAGACGTGCATCAAGATTCACAATGCATCATATATGTGAAAATAAAAGGAACAGAACTCTTGTCTGACAAGTAGCAATTTCAATGTGCAGAGACAGCAGTGCATTACAGTGCCTAGCCAGGCACTTCCTCCTCCATATTCACATGCTGTTTGCACGAAAAAATGACATGGAATGGAGACAACTTTAATTACCAAATTAGCTTTTAAACAGCCCGTAATCAATACGATTGGCATCGGAAGTAACAACAGAAAGAGTTTACAGAAAGTGTGTTCTCAGACACCAGCGTATGAGAAGCCAGTGAAAGGAGTTATGTATGAACACTTGTGAGCTACCTGCCTCTAGTTTACACAGAACAAAAAAATGCAAAAAGTTGACCACCTTTCATGCCAAGCAATGGAAAAAAAAATAAATTTACCATCTCCTCTAATTTGCCTAATTTTGCCAATATCACAGAGAAGAAAAATCTGAAAGCTTAAAACATTTCTTCCTACCTGTTCATCCCTATCATTTACCTGATACTGAACTCACTAATGTACTTAATCAGACTAATTTCAATTAAAACCATGGTGCATATTCACCATATCTGACTTTTAACCTTCAACACCACATAATTCGGCTTCATGGTAATGCAGCACAAGTTACCAGTCTCCTGTTCTGGAAATCTGCCACCTACATTTCCATTTGCTCAGGGAGCAAACAGCTGGTGGTGCTTTAGTTCTGAGCTGGGGCTAATGGCCCTGGTGTAGCTAGTCGGCTGCTGTTTCCCTGTTGAGAGGCTTTTCCCCCTCCACGCTCCTTGACCCTTTGCTCCAAATTCAGCCAGGCAAGAATATTTGCCCACCAGCACTAGCATTTACACTTTTCAACATAGTTTAAATAGTCTCCATGGGAATAATGCAACTTGACTGTCTTTGCTCTGAGTTTTGCAAGTAAACTGCCCATCATAAAAAACAACTTGCACAAACAATTACCATTATTATTTTATTTTTAAAAACAAACCCCTTCTTTTAAAATTACCACAAAAGCAAATGGAATGATAAAGAAAAGTTGTGATCAAAACATGTTGTTTTGATCTTCCAAGCAAGTGCTTGAGTTTTAATTGCTCCATCAAGTTAAGAGGTATCAGCTGCTTCTCTCAAGTATCTTCATTTCTCATGAAGATTACAGCATGATATTAACATATGCAACAAGGCAAAAGAGAGCTTACATGACCGTTCTCAGGGTCAGATCCAGATTTGAATGGATGTCATGTTAACAATAATAGCTATGAATGTGAAAAATGGACAAACTTAAAAACTGCTCCTAGAATCCCACAGAATCACAGCTCTTTTCTGGAAAACATGTTAGCAATAACAAAAGTGAGGAACAGTGCTTTGTGGCAATCACTCTTTCTGGGTTTTGTTTTTATTTTTTAAATACTAAGGGCACCTTACTGCACTCCAGTCATAAGCTTGATACTAATTGTGAACCATGACCTAAAACCTCAAAAATATAGGTCTTAATCTCAACCTTTGGGAGCTTTTAGATTGTTCTTAATTTTAGCCTATTATTTTTAGTTTCCCTAAGCTAAAAAAAAAATTCACACTGAGTTGGGTAGCACATAGAAAATAGTGCACCTGCACCTGGAAACATAATCACAGAGAGTGAGCTGAGACTTGGCATAGTGGAATTAAACCTGTACTCTCTAAATAAACAAAAGTAATCAAGATGGGAAAATACGTAAATAAAGTACAGAATTGAGTACTGTCAACAGAATAACAAGAGAAATGCTGACTTTGTTCTTGGTAATGAAGACAAGGACTAATGTTTACATTTAGTCCAACACAGAAAGGGAAGCTAATCAAAGAAGTCATGACATTGCCTGGTAAATGACTAAGGGAGCCAGCTTGGGATGCAGCCTTCTTGATGGATTAGACAGAAACTAAACACGCAGCAGGCTGGCCAGCAAAAAGAAGATTACTGGTGCCACAGAAATTGGCAACCAAAATCACATTCTCTGTTAGTCAGATTTGAATTATTTTCTCTGTGAGAAGGAAAATGGCAATGATAAATATAGGCTCATCCTCTTTTAAATTACGACTCCAAATTAGGCTAACAGGAAGCAAACGTTGCTACCGACTCCAGTGGGAGTTAAACACGCAGTAAATTGCGGGCAATGAGCTCCTGAAATTTGGGGTCAGTTTTCCAGGTATCATCAGATTCAGAATCTTTAAAAACTATATAATCTTGGTCCCTCTCTAATGCAGATGCAACTTTGCCAATGAGTTCAAAATAAAAATAAATAAAATTTGCAATAAGCTTGCTCTTTGCTAGAATATTAAAGAAAAACCAATTTAGGACAATGGTGATCAGCTGTGACTCTCGCATTGGTGGCAGCCATTTAACTGCAACTCCAGCACTGGAGTTGCATGCCTGGCAAGTGGACAGCAGCAGCTTGGGAGCTGCTGAATGTTCTCAGTTCTCAGCTATGTAGAGAAGCCTGTAAATGGCCGCTGCTACCCAAAAGTATCTGCTTCCGTAGCCCAGCTGAATTTTGCCCTATAAGGAAGTTCCAGGATCACAAGAACGGCAGTTTCACCTTTCACCTATGAACTCCCCGGGAAGTTCCTCCTCTCCTTATCTCTTTGAGATTTGTGGCTTTTGGCCACATGAAGATTTTGGTGTTAGGAAGACTAGCCAACCTTGATATAGGAATAGCTCTGAATAAATTTTGAGCTAAATGGTAGCTGAAAAAGCTGCTGAGGTATCACTCCCTGGTTTAGAAATAGATCAATGAAGCATCTGTATGTACAGGTCAATATTACACATGAATGTATACGGTACCAGAAGGCAATAAGATGATGCAGAATCATCTTTGTTAGGGTTGTTCGGCTTTGCAAGCAGCAGGAGAGAAGTCCTAGAAGACACCATATACAGCATGTGCCTACAGCTCCTCCTTGTGATATTACTATATAGGCCTGAGACGCAAAGGACTACACTGATGCAATGTGAAGGCTATTTATGCCCTACACAGGTGATATACATCAACTTGACTGCAGTAACAACAGCTCTACAATCAGACATGAAGCATTTTTAATCTTACACATACAGCTGTCCTGGACATATAAAAAGCTGGGCACTGGATTTTGTTGGGCATCTTCAGGATTTAGATGCGTTTGACTCGGCTGTAGCACTAACAGTAAAAATATGATCAAATATTCAGTCTGCCTGACAATGCAAACCAGCCCCATTTTATTTCCCTTTGGTCATACCTAGCTATTCTCAATAGCTAGTGCTTTGGGATTTATCTCTTTTAATATGTAGGAGTCTTCTACTGAAAGATTTTTAAGGGAACCTGACATTCAGAGCTGTTCAGTATATTTATGATTTACCCAGAAACTGTATTAAGACTAATAAATTAAATCTCTTATAAGGAATTAATTTGAGTTCTTAAAGGTTAGAATAAAATTTCAGAAACAAGATTTCAGAGTTAAAACAGATACGGAATAGTAAGAAACAGGCTCTTTGGCTCATTTTGCAGTTGCAAAATTAAGCAATTTTATGCAAGCTGTTTATAAGGCACAAATTTCTAACACTTTCTACAGTGAACAGCAATCCCTGCAGACCCACATATTAGTGGTTCTCCTTACTACATATCATGTGATTTAATAAACTGTTAATATTAAGTGTAATTGTGTTACACTTAAAATCTTAAATTAAAAATAAACCTTCATACTGCTGTTGGTGTAATCAAACTCTGGGGGACTTTGTAATTAATATGTGAAGATTTGAAGAAGGATTACTCTGGTCTGCTCTCAGAGATGGGTACATCAGCCATCCCAGTACAAATACTTACTGTAATTTCTGTCTAAAATTGGGTTATTTTAGCAAGAGTAAACTGAAGAAGCCCATTTCACTATAAAGCAGATCTGCATTAGGAAATCTGCAGCTATTCTGACTACACCATCATAGACAAGAATAGCCTGATGTTATACTTAGACCGATGTTGTAAATATGCAAAGCACTCCAGTCATGTTGTCCCTGGGTTAGGGCCATACTGAAACAGCATGTGGAACAAGCATGGAGAGGGTATCTGTGCAATCTCTTCTTGCTGCAGATGAACCAGAACTGTGTGATGAAGCTACCTCTATTATTTCTGCACAGACCTCAACAGTTCGGGTAATTTTGGATTTCTGCACTGACATTTGGCCCAATTTGTACCTACAGAGAATGTATTTGGAGACCTCTGAAGCAGTCTAAAGAATATTCCCAATCACTTTCTTTACTCATTTGTTAATGACATGAAGTGATATGGCAGGGATGTATGCATGCATACCATTAATTTTTGTTATTAATAGATAAGTGCCTATAATTACCCCAAGTTATTCTAGAATCCTTCAGCTAACTGTTCACGGATTCTGCTATTACCACAGAAGTGCCAAATGTGTTAAAAATACACCACAAAAATAGCATCTGAAATACAACAGAATTGAATGCACTATGTTTATAGCTGGCAGATTAACAAAACTAAGGAACAAAGCTTCCGTAGGATGTTTTGAATTTCAGTGATGGCCTGTAGCTAATTCATGCTGTTTTCACATGAGAAACTGATGGCTGCTGAAATATTTTTCAATACAAGTTCAAATGAGGAAAAGAAATAACCCACCTCCTTTTGAAAAACTGTGCAGTTAGGCATAAACAAACTTGTTATGGTCTGGATTAAAGCCAAGCACATGCACAAGTACAAAGATACCTCCCCTCATGAAGATTATTTGCTTCATGTATTTGAATGGATGCATCCATTTATCCATTACTGTCAATGTTGCACAGAAAGGAGTATGAATAAGCACTGGAAGACTGCAATCGAAGATGTATAAGCAGATTTTTCTAAACCACATTTTCATGAGAATTCCTTACTGTTTCATATGCTAAGAGAAAGGAATAAAGCTTATATATCCACCTCTCAGCAAAGCCTCTTTGACTCCTCAAAATCTTTTCCACTGTGGAAAAGTAATTAAACTTAATCTTTGGTTTTCTTCCCAGTGAAATAAGCATTACAGAATAGTTTTTCTTGCAATACTCCAAATCTAACAATTACATGAAGAGAAAAATTTTAAAGTCATGTTGTTTCATTAGAAAATTATTTTTTTAAAAAAACTGCCATTCTAGTAATTATGTAAAATTTACATAAGGGCGTATATTTAAACACACACATTCTGATTTAAAGAACAGTGTATTTTCAATACTTACTCCCCCCCTTTTTTTTCCTCCCTAACAGATTCCTCAAGGGCAACTGAACTGAGACAGTGACATTTCAGGAGATCTGTAGCAAAAATCATAAACTCATGTTTGAGAGCTTAGCTTGCGATATTTCTGACAATGCATTACATAAATACACTACACCAAAACTGTTTGCAAATGCCATCCTGTGCCAAAAATGTTTGCAAATGTCACAGAGAACCATCCAATATGAAAAGGGCCCTCTCCTTAATCTAGAGTGATTACTTCTGCACAAAGGCCTCATCTACACGCTACAGAACACAAACTGTGCTTGACTGATGCTTGCTGTGCCCCACTGTGACTCTCATCAGTAGGAAATGAAAGCATGCAGTGACTTACAGGAATCGTTCTTTGTTTTTCTGCATTAGATATCTTGAAAAAAATACCATTTTCAATTTCACAGAGTATCAGAAAGACAATTTGCTGATAAGACAATGGGTGTTTGGGACCTGAAGAGAGAACACAGGTCTATTGCCCTGACTGAAAGGAGATACAGCTAACCTGTTAGGTCATGTTACTCAGACCCTGGTTCCTAAACAATAAATCCACTAAATCCTGCTCTCCAGTACTGGAGAGTGCTGCCTTTGCATATCAAATACACACTTAGTGGTCTGTGATTTCTTCCATTCATCCATGTTTTAGAAAGTCTTGGAATGAAAGTGGTTTTTTAGATGGTCTGCGTTGTTGGCAAATATCTTAATCAAGCTTTTCTTTTAATAGAATTCAAGCTGAAAATGGGAAGTCAAAGACTTTCTCTTGAACATACACTCTATACACTCTGAATTTAAGCCACTGTTGTTTGTACTTGGACTTATCTGTTATAAACTGTATCTATCAGTTTCATGACTATGTAATATTTTTCTAAGTAGAGATTTGAACATGGAGTTCTCATGGAACTCCAGACTGAGTTTTGTCCAGGTCATGTCACCCAGGCCAGGCTAGTGTAGTTTTAAGTGATATATTTTGCCATGCAGACTGGTTAAAGTAAGTCAGAAATCCTTAAGTTCCTTTCTACACATCAAAGAAGTCAGAAGTAGAAATAACCTCACCCTTTGTTGGAATAGTATGGCTTCAAAAAACTCTTAAAGTGCCATGGTTGCATGGTATGCAACTTCCAAATATTTTATAAATACAATATAAGTATATTATAAATAAGAGATTATTTGGCTTGGGTTTTTCAGTTACGTTAATCAGTTTCTATTCATTCTATGAACATATATTTAAATAAATACTTCCCTCCTCAGTTGTACATTTCAAATTCTAATTTAAAAAAATCACTAAAAGTGATCTGGGATATGAGCACTTCTCAATAAAGAAAGTTGACAATGCCATCCACTCAAAGCCCTCATGCTACACTACCTACCTGAAATCTGCTTTCGGATGTATGGAAAACGTAACTTTGAAAATTTCTCTTCCTGGAAATGTTATGGGCTTTTCCAGTACTCTGCCATTCCAAAAAGAGAGATCAGATTTTGGAGCACTCAAGCTATCACTGTACACAGTGGAATAATACATCATCAAAAGGGGTCTTCTCGAAGGCATTGTTTTGAAGATCATGAATGGTTAACTAAGGGTTATGGATCCCAGAGCTCTCATATTCGTCTGTACTTGCACATAGATTGCTCTGACTGACCAGATGGCTTCTTACAAAACAACATGCTTATATGAATAGTTTCCAAAACACTTTCTGGTCACACACTTATTTTCTGTAGAAGACCTGCAGATGGTTCCCTTCCCCTACCTGTAAGTTCTCCAAAATATATCTCCTGAACTAGCTGTTATGCAATCTTCAGCTACATATGCTGATATTTGACAGTGAATATCTAAAGCTGGCAATTTCTTAAAATAATCTCCAGAAAGAGAAAGTTAACAAGCAATTATAGATCAGCTAGTTTAAGTGCAGCTGTAGAATAAATATTACAAACTGTTTTGCAGGATTTAGTAGGCCAAAAAGTAAGCTTTGAAAGCCACAATTCCATTACAGGGAATTCATGCAGATTTGGGCAAGGGTGGTCTTGTTTAACTTGTATTCTTGGACAACATTACTGCCATGGCAGACAAAGGTAATTAAGTGGGCATCATGCTTTAGGTTTATAATTGTCATGAAATCTGGTATCAGATTCTACTAACCAGGAGGTAATGTAACTTAGTGGGCAGGAAACTGGCTCAAGAAGGCCAAATTTTGTGAAAAGAACATTATTCAGATATATCAGAGGTATGTGTGGGGTGTACATGTGACACACGAAGCCGTGAGGTACCTGGAACAGTCCTGAACAACCATGCAATAAATTGCTCTTATCATCCACATTTACCATTATGTATTCATTCTGGTAACTGTCACTATAGAGACAATTTGTGTATTCTCACCTGCTGAATAGTTTAAAAAATTATACCGAGAAAAAAATTATCTTCCTATCAAAAAAAAATTATTCACTTTGATTTTTTTGCCAGTGTGGTACTCTTTGATGACCTGGATGCTACATAAAAATATGTATTAGGATGTAACATAATATTCTGTATGTTTGTGGACCTTTTATATTGAAAATTCTGTGCCCATTTTAAAACATATTAATATTTAGGACTTTGATTGAAAAGGCACAGAAAGATATAGCTTTGGTAGTTTAAAGCATGAGAGCTCCCACGCGTTGGAAGGCAGACACCATCATACAGTAGGAACAGCAAAAACATTTAGCCATCTGCACTTGCTTACAATTCCGAAGTTTTAGCACATTCTCAACTACTGATTGTTTGAGTTGCAAACTCTTCTGTGCTCTCCTCCTCTGGAAAAGTCAGCTCCAGCAGAATAATGGGGCAAATTGTTATGGACAGAAAAGGTAATTAGGAAATAAAGTGTCCAGACATACCTAGTCTTATTTACCAGAGAATTTAGGAAAATACATTGAAAATAAAAACCTTTTTCTTTAAATTAGGTATATTACTAGAGCAATTTTTAAAAAAGAATCCTACGCAAGTAATCAAGCCAAAAACTGTTTTACATTGTAAAAAGAAGTAACTAGACAATTGCAAACAAGAGTACTACACTTAGCTTCCTTTACAAATCATGTATACCTGTGTATTGGGTTTGCGTGGCAAGGTTTTGGTAGCAGAGGGGCTACAGGAGTGGCTTCTGTGAGAAGCTGCTAGAAGCTTCCCACGTGTCCAACACAGCCAATGCCAGCTGGCTCCAAGATGGACCCACCGCTGCCCAAGGCTGAGACCATCAGCAACAGTGGTGATAACACCTCTGGGATAACAGATTTAAGGGAAAAAACGTTGCAGCAGCACAGAAACTGCAGCCAGGAGAGGAGTGAGAACATGTGAGAGAACCAGCCCTGCAGACCCCCAGGTCAGTGCAGAAGAAGGGGGAGGAGATGCTCCAGGTGTCGGAGCAGAGATTCCCCTGCAGCCCGTGGGGAAGACCCTGGTGAGGCAGGCTGTCCCCCTGCAGCCCAGGGAGGTCCACGGTGGAGCAGATCTCCACCTGCAACCTGTGGAGGACCCCACGCCAGAGCAGGTGGGTGCCCAAAGGAGGCTGTGACCCCATGGGAAGCCCGTGCTGGAGCAGGCTCCTGGAAGGATATGTGGACCCCTGGAGAGAGGAGCCCACGCTGGAGCAGGTTTTCTGGCAGGACTTGTGACCCCACGGGGGAACCACACTGGAGCAGTGTGCTCCTGAAGGACTGCAGCCCAGGGAAGGGACCCAAGCTGGAGCAGTTCATGAAGAACTGCAGCCCGTGGGAAGGACTCGCGTTGGAGAAGTTTGTGGAGGACTGTCTCCCGTGGGAGAGAGCTGGAGCAGGGGAAGAGTGTGAAAGGAAGAAAGGAAATGCCCTGTAAGATTTCTTAGCCATTGAAGTAGAAATACATTCTACATGCTTACAAGTAAAGTTTTTATCAATCCTATAGAGATGTCAATCTCTTTCAAATGTAAAAATTTCTAATGTCATTATTTTACAACTGTTAGTAATCAGATGCAGACTAGGAGGTTAACGGAAAGAAGTCTTACGTACATTGTTTTGTATTTTACTATTTTCATGGTTATACTTTGCAGCTTTTGATTATCATTTTATATGAGAACTAAAACATGCATTTGTTTTATCCAAGATTTAAGTATAACACTATGGCATTCCATCTGGAGACAAACACAATACAAATAGCATATTAACTCACTGCAGAGCCTGATGAACTGAGAATACACCTATCTCAAGCTCTCAATGAGACTTAATTTAACAGAGAGACTGGTAAATTGAGTTGACAGGCAGACTTTGAGGCTCTGGGCAAGCCTGGCTGAGCTATGCAACATGCATAGACTGAGCAGCGCACACAACTAAAAGACTAACAGGATGCCACAACGAATCAGAGATATAAATATGGTCAGAATCAACCATAATATTGCATCTGGAAGAGTTGCTGGTTAGCTTACCTAGGCAAGTGTTTCAGTTTCCTGTATTTTTCCATAGAGTTCATACCTTAGGCTTAGAGAATGACCACTGTAGCCTGATATGGATGATATCACAAATCTCTGTATTTCAAATAGTATTCAAATTGCCATCTAGATTTAATATTGTGAGGATGTACATATGCCCCACATGTGCACATTTCATAATTTTATATATACACTTACAGTATATTGATACTAATAAATAGAGACAACAGAGTTTTAGAACTGTACAAGGGTAATGTTTCTTACAGAGGAAATACAGATATGGATTCTAAGGTTTCAGGATGAGTACTGTATATATACCACAGCATGGGAAAAAAAAAGAATCAACATATAAATTACCTTAGAATCTACTGAATGTTTACATGTGCAAAAATTGATTTAAAAGTATGCAGATGATGAAGTCAGAGAAAATAGAAGACATTTGTTTGTGCATTTTCCAAGTTTCTAGGCCTTAAAATAAAAAGGTTGAATTTTACATCTAGACATCTTGAATTATGCTGAAAGATTCCTCAGAAGCCTAAAACATGCATGGCAGTACTTTGGAAATCTTAATTTTTAGTTAAATACAAAAGTATCTTCTTCACTGGAGGCAGACAAATATTAAGTAAAAAGAACCTCAAACAGTCTGAATACAATTCACTTCAACAGCTTAGCTTTTAGTTGCCCGTTATTGGTGATGCTATAATCTCATTAACCCTCAGCTCAGCTTGTATATTCAGGATATCTTTGACACTGCTGGAAAAGAGTTAAAACTAGAAGTATGAAAGTTAAATGTGAGCTAAGCCATGTTAGCTGCAATTGGTGAATATCATTTGGCCTGGCTGCAACAAGGCTGATATTCTGAAAACTTGTCATTCCTTAAGTAAAAGGAAGTTAAATTAGTTGCTAGGTGAAGAAAAAAGGCACTTTGCAAAAATATATACAGGCTATGAGACAGAGAAAATGGCAGCTTATAGACCTGAGGATTAAAGGAAAAAAGACATTTGTCCCAGTACCCAGAGAACAGGTACACTGAATGACCACCAAGCTGGTCAGACTTACAAGTAGAGGAAATCTCTTCTTGCCAGTCATTTACTTTGCTCTATACATGGGGTAACAACTGAATGCAGGATATTATTGCACCAGACTTTGTCATACCAAGATCCTAGGTGGAGTTGAATCCTATTACCCAGTAAGAATCTCTTAAAATACCAGAATGAACTATGTGGGTTTTTTTCAAGGCTCATTTTCAAAGGAATGACAAAATACATTCTACATAGTGTTTAAGTAAAAATTCTATGCCTACAGTGAACCTCTTCTTTTGTTGCTATTTCAGCTACTGTTGCCATTTCAATAAATGAAAGAAAATCCCAATCACTTCTAGTGAAATGGCTTCTCTTCTGTGTGCACAAAATCCAGTAAAGGAAAACAAATCCCATGAGAGAGTGTTTCCATGTTTCCTTCTTTTCACTCTTTCCCACCATCTTCCTTTTTTACCTCATTTTCACATACATTCTCTTCATACAATCCAAACAGTCTTAGTCTCTTGCTTGTTACTTTTTACAGTGCTCCTCAACTCTTACTCTACTAATTTATTCTCTTACTCCCCACCTTCCCCAATTTTTCTTTATTAATTCACGCCAACAACCACAACACAGATTACCAAGTACCTTCCCTGCTATTGTTTGCTTCTCTCTTCTTTATGCCTAATTCTTCCCTTAACAAACTCTGTGCTGAGTTGATTCTATGTAGCTGAGTCAAACCTCTGTCGCCCAGAAGTCAAGTAATTCTCACAGCTCTCCACCTAAACCAATTCTCTCCTGCACTAACAATCTAGACATCGTTATCTCTTTCAAATCAGTTCACCTACTTCACCTTACAGTTTGCCCTCATTTCACATTTTCTTTATTACAATATAGACCTCAACTCCCTGTTGACTCTCAGGTTTTCAGCCACCCAGACCTCAATCAGAGCACAACACTGGACTGCTCGAGCTTTGTGAGGAAATCCTACTGAGTCTTTGACACATTTTTATTCTACTGTTCTACCTTCCAAAATATATTTTGTGAAAACTACCAGTTTAAGGCATTTTTAGTATACTTTTCCAGGCTGAAAACCTCACTTGAAAGTTCTTACTGGACATGTCACTCCAGCTAAAAGAATGACTCTGGTGAACAACTGCCTACTGTTGCAATCTGGACTTTTCTGGTTTTATGCACTGTTGTTAAATTAATTTACACTAGAACCCAGACACTGTGCTATGCACCCTAATATATTATGATAATGACATCTTCTTGGGTTAAATTCTGTTCCTATATGTCATTAATTAAATATATTAATCAGTGCTGATAGTAAAAAGAGGGTTAAAGTAAGCATATTGGTACAAACCCACGATGCTTACAAGAAACATACATTAGTTCTGTATTTGAATGGCAGGTAAAGCTATCATATGGCTAGCCTGACAAGAACAACTTTATACTTCCATTCAGTTCAGAAAATCATGCCTCATCACAAAGAAAAAGTTTCAAGATGGCTATCAACATTGCTGAAAGAAGAAAAAGGTAAAGTGATTGTTCGCTACCTTATTCCATAGTAAAATGATTTAATGCTATCAAGAATGAGGACAGTACTAATTATATTAGCATTTCTAGTATTCCACTTTTCATAGCTAGGATGTTTCAGATTCAAAACTGGTTTATGGAGCTTTAAAGAATATTGGATCTATTGTTTATGAATTAGATACAGACAAAATACAAGTAGGATTTTTTGTGTGTGTGTTTATAATTAGAAATAGTTTATGATTTAGCTAACCAAACCCACCTTGGCAAATACTTGCCCTTTAGGGTAATGTGCAGTAAGTATACTGATAGGAATGATATGTTTTTGTTGATGGGCAATAGAAAACAAGTTGATTCATATTTAGACCCTAAGCTATAGAACTCCGTGAAGGGTTCTCTCAGTGCAATGGCTGGATGTCTAAAAATTTAGTAGTTACCTCTTTCTACTAAAATAACAAGTGATCTTTGTATTTATTTTAAATATCTGTCTTGCTCTACAAATTGACTTCATATCTGTGTTAGATATATTTGGGAATGGATGGCAGTCACATCTTACATTTTACAATTTAAAGTCTTAAGCAGCATTATTTTCAGTTACCAGGCTAGTGTTTGCTGTAAAAATCCCAGCAGAGAAAATGGATAGCTAATTGAGTTTTTTACAACTGGATTTCAACAGAGTGGGGCTCCTTTGTCACTGCTGCCACTAGAGCTGAGGAAAAAACCCAACCTGACCTTCAAGGAAGGACTAAACTTTCTAAGCACAGGGAGCAGAAAGAAACCTCTTTCTCAAAAACAGATACAAGCCACAGAAACAAGAATTTTCAAACACAGGCAAGGCGGTGGAGTGTCTTGTGAATCACATTCACTTGCAGAAGTGAGACACAAACAAATCCTTTCCTATTCCACAATGTTTTTCCTATCTGTGACTACTCATTGCTGGATATCAAGAACTGGTGCTCAAATGCATCAGTCTTCCAACTAACTTAGTTTTATTCAAGATAATTTACAATCTCAGCTGTTTTAATTCTGAAATGTATTAAAGATTTTACTTTATTGATGTAAGCTAACCTGTACTTTTGAATACTCAGAATTACAACTTGTTATATTACTACCTCACTGACAGAAATGTAAATTTAAAACCAGAGCTGAGAACTGCAGGAGAGAAAACCAGATTAAAGTTATATTCTTGCAAGTCTCTTCTCTGGTTTAATTTTACATTGCTTGCAAAGTAAACTAGAGAATTACAAATGCATTCTCCCTATTTTGCCCAGACTCAAAATTGGAATTTCCTTTACTGGCTCTAGAGCCCACTCTTTGCTACCAATTTCAGAAACACCTGCTGCAGTACAGAAATGCCTGAATATGTAAAGAGTTCACTTTTTAACAAGGGAGTGCATGTGACTTGCTTGTTACCAAGGAAACAGGCTCACTGCTGTAATGACACAAAACTTTAACTGGCTGTGTGTTCTTTCATGAGAAAAATCTTAACCTTTTCTTCCACTGCTACAAGTTAAGCATGTTAGGGACATAAACTGCAGTTTAGAAAACCTAACTCTTGCTAAAGACTTGCTGAGTTTATTAGCAAGCTGTAAAAGAGCAAGATGAAAAGGAAGAAGTAAATGCTACTGTGAATGACAGCTCTTCTCTCAAAATGATCTTTCATTACTAAGCCTGTTGTTAACTGGGAGGGAAAATCACAGAAAGTGGTGATACAATTCCTGAGGCCCAATCAAAAAAAAACACATTCAAAAGCATCTAGATCCCACCAATTCCTTAGTTAAACTGACCAGCATCCCATCTTCAACCAAGTTGCCTAGACTAAGAAAAATGGTTATGCAAAACAATCGCCTTATATAAACTGGTAACCACGCATAATCAAGAGTAATAAAAGGGACTTGAAGTGACCTGAAACTATTTCTGCATGTTATAAAGGTGTTAAATGAAAAAATATTAAGTAAATTGATGATTTCATATTTTCATGGTAGGCAACCTGGCATTTTCACTAGATGTTAGAGCCATTTTTACTATTTGCAAAAGACAGATGGAAATAGACTCATCAGAAAATGCACAGCACAGTTGAAAGCTCGTTTTGTACAGCACTGATGTTTGCTGTAACATTGAACATGGCTTTGTTCAACATAATCTCCATTTATTTCAGAGCTTTATAAGTAGTGTTTTTGTAAAGGAAACCAATATATACCAATTAGCTACAAACAGCAACATATAAAGTGCTTCTTGACTGTTACTGTCAAGCTACTTGTTTTAAAATTTTGGCCCATTCTTTTAAACCATGCAATGGAGAACATTTCTCGTACATTTCCATACGTGTAAAAGAAATACCATGTCATATCCTCTCCCTCATTTGTTTCAACAATTTTAGACACAAAATAACAGTATTGCCTGTTTTAACATCATTATTTTCTCAGGCAGCATTAACCAAGAGTTTATTCTGAGGCAAACATAAAATATCACAAGCCCTCAAATGCTTCCAATGGTGACTGGAGAGTATTCAATTCCCGTACAGTATACACTAAATTATTCTTCTCATAAGCACTGTAAAGGTCACTTTGAATACATAGAAGCATGACAAAAATCTACTTGATGGAAATATGCTCATAAATACCTATTCATGAGGCCTGTTGAACAATTAGTAGCAATTAACTTTGCAGAGCAAGTCTCACTGTCTTCACTGAGATGGTAATCGGTGTAAGAGTCATACTATTTGAAAGTGAAGTTGATTTTTGTTTTTTTTAATGCCAAGACTCAATAATGAGGCAATAAATACAATACATAAACCCCTTCAGTATTACGGAGTTGCTGCATGACATACCAGTTTTATTGAACATCACACCAAGGCAAACAAATGACAAATGCCTTTTCTTTGAGGTGTCTTAGTCCCGGAACAATACACCACTGAGGTGTTTCATTAGGGTGAGTTTAGAAGGATGTTGTGTTGATTGCACTTGACTGCCCCTGAAGCAAACCAGCAGCAGTTTGGTACAGGCTCCAAAGGAGGTGAAGGCCTGAGCCATGGCTGGGCCAAGAACTCCTCTAGGAAACCCACAAAGGAGCAGAACGACAGAGTGGAAGTTGGGGGTACAAGGAGTCTTGTGCATCCTCTCCCACTGTATGCTATCTGACTACGAGCCAACCACTTTATCCCACAAATATGACAGCCTAAGTGAGCCTCCTTCGAGCTCTCCCTGCTAGGCAGCGTGGCCGCATGGCAGTGATCTCCAGCAACGAAATCTTTTACCAATGACAGATCATTGGATTAGCCCAATTTGAATTTTCCCTGGACGGCAACTGGACTGCATGCCAGGCCACTCTCCCCTTGAGCAGGGACACATCTCAGTATTAAGAGATATTAATTGTTTAGCTTAAATAAGTTTTAAATAGAATGAATCACTTAGAGTTATAAAGTTGTGTGATTTAGTATGCTATTTACTTAGCTTTACTTACTTGGTACGAGTAGCTAGATTTGCTGAAGCCCTAGGCCACAAGCTGTAAACTTTCACTTAGATTTACTGAAAGTGTACCTACTTAGTCAAAACAGGGGCCTCCAGAGCCAGCATAAATCGGGAGATAAGGAGGCTTCAAGGCTACAACCCTCAACAGCCCCTGCAACTCCATGAGATGATAGCCTGTCTGGAGACAGTGAAGGAATCCAAAAAGGAGTCAGAAGGTGTCAGACCAGAATCACTACTGGACCAAAGGGCACCTGGAAGATGTGCGAAGAGAGCATGAAGAGTGCGAGAGGGGTGGGTGAATAGTCTGTAAGGGTGTAATTGCCCAGGGACTTCTTTTCTCAGGTCCTTCCTTCCTCTTCTTCTCCTTTGCCCCTTCCTTCCATCGGTACCTCCCTGGAGGCACCCCACTCGAGCTGACCCTGCTGCTGTACCACCCTTTAAAATTATTTATTTTTATACAAGTCAATGCCTGAGAGTCTGTTTCAGGAAACTGAGGGCTCAAATTTCGGAGCAAACTAACACCAGATGCCTGGATGGATCGGTAAGTGACTAGGAGCATGCTAAACTTTGAAATCCTGAGTGACACAAAGGACTCACTGTGCACATCTAATTCCCTTAGTCATAAACCTTTGACCAAGTCTGGGACTAAGACTGAATCCAGCCACACCTAGACTCCTCTCTGAGAAGCAGTTTAGAAAGCTAGGGGACCCATTCTGAACCTCGTGACTCAATGGGAGGTTTTCCTTACACTTTGAATCTCTTTGCCATAAATCATTGACCAGGTCTGAGACTAAGTTTGCATCTAGCTGCACCTAAGCTCCATCAGGAGTTTAGAAAGCAAGGGGGTCCATTCTGAACGTTGTGACTCAACAGGAGGGTCTCTCTTACCTTTTTGCATTTCCGATCTCTCTGCAAATCATCCTAAATCAATTCTAACTCATTCTTCCTTTGTGTGTTTCTCCCATGTAGTAAGTAATAGAGTGAACCTTGACATTGAATTCTGTTAAGTCGCACTTTTACAAATTCTTTAAGGATCTTAAATCACTCAGCTGCGAAAGATGTGTTTCTGTAATAATTCCACTATCACCCATAATCTGCAGGAGAACATGTTTTCAGTTGTACTTATACTGAAACACTTCTGGCTCAGTACTGCCTTAAAAGTGAAAGACTGACAAGTGAGAGCAAGAAAGCGTGAGCAAGAGCAAGAAAACAGGCAGGCAGGAGTCAGAGACGTGCACATAAACAGATTCTTTCACCTGAATAAAACCTATTTACATTGGGCACTGCTGGCAAATTTCTCTTAAGACCGACTGCTGGAAAAAAGAAATACAACCTATAGAAATGCAGCTAAGAAGAATAAAGAACTAAGAAAACCGAACAGAGTTTCTAGTCCTTTTTACTTTAACAACAGAGAAAAAGATTTACAACTACAAAAATAGTTTTAAAAATAGCAAAACACATATTCTGACTCCAAGTTTTCACCTTGCTCAAATTTTGATCTGAAATGTAAAGGATTACAATATTAGTATGTAAAGCAGATCTCAGTAATGATTTATGGGAGGCATATAAAGTTAGGAAGTATGCATAATATTCTTCCTGATTAAGAATTGTCATTGAAGCTCTAGTGAGTAGTTACTTGACTGCTAACTTCTGTAAAACTACTAACAGCAGAACCGAGTTGAAGTCAGCAGGTATCTTGAGTGCTGATGGGCATCTGGAATATATCTGCATCTACAGCAACTTTCTGAAGACTGTGAATGCTGCTAATAGTATTGGTCTGATAACTATCCTGAAATTAGGACATCATGGACTGAAAACTCTTTGGCTGGAATGTGTATATATTAACTCAGAAGGGTTATCAAAAGAAAATCACACATTGAAAAAAACATTGATGGGGAAGACGTCAATTCTGTCAAACATGAAATAGAGAATACCACACTATAGGCAGGGCAGAGGAGGAGAGGAACACAGGGAACATGAACACAAATTTGGATACATCATTGCTATGATCACAAATCAGGTTGAGGAGCTTTTCTCTCTACAATACTTATAATGGAATCTCTGTACTGCAGACTACACCTTGGGATCAAAAGAGAGAACAGCAAATAAGATTTCTTGCTAGTACAGATACAATATTCTTCCCAGCATAGGTGGCATCTTCCATAAGTATTTCGAGGGACTGTTTTTCCATACACACACTCTTAACTGACATAAGTGTGCCGGAAAAATCCTCAAAGATAAACTAAGATTTGGTCAATTATGTACTCGACTTAAACACAGCTTCCTTAACTCTCCTGCGATGTCTTTCACACACAATAGTATAAAACTAAGCTGTAGTTTCCATTATGGAGGCAATCATCTTCCACAGGTAATTGTCTTTTCCTAGCTCAATTTACAGATTTCAGCATTTATTCAGACCATTCAAAAAGACTAACCACTGGTAATAAAGTAAGAAGTAATTCTGCACACCTTAGGTCTGAACAAAATAGGATGATGCAGGACACCTCTTTACCACATGGAAAGGAGCAGCAGAGTTGCAACAAATGCCACCTAACAGACTTGACACACTTTTCCAATGACTATTCAAGTTTTTAGTGTGCTATACTTTAAAGCCAGGATCAAAGTTTTAATTATTTCACAGATAACCTGTCAAATCCCAGATAGATCACTTGTAAAATAAAAAACTGCAGCTGTAACATCATCTTCATTTGTTTAGATAAAACTAGCTTTATAAAGCCAAATGCTTCTAGTAAGCCTCAAGTATCCATATTTCTCCGCACTTCCTTACTACATTCAATCCATCTTCCTTTTAACATTCAGCACCCTGTGTGTGTCTCTTGCTGCTTATTCTTGCCCTCTTTATCACTGCTTCTACTCCTCCTGATATTTTTTTTCCTTCCTCATTTTCCTCTAACATTCATAAATCCTCTCAGCTACTCAGAGCAGAAAAAGGAAAATTTAATACATTTGTAGAATGCCATGTAATACATATCTTCAATGTTGATATGTGCCAAAACACAAAATAAAAGACAATGTAACATCGTAATACAATTCTTGCAGAAGGAAAAGACATGAAAGTATGAATTCTCATATACTTTGACCAAACAATTTTTGCCCTACTTCTTCACATTTCAGTTAGATCAAAACAGGCATGATGCTTTTTTTAAGTCTGATGTCAAGCCTCATAGGTTATGAGAGACTAAAAACAAAACTGTCAGTTACAAAGTGAAGAACACAGTAACCAAGAATCACAGTGAGACAACTACATGTTTGTTAAGAACAATCCACTCCAATTCAAATATTTTAATTCTATCATCAGCAAAAATTCCACAGAAGAATAGTACGTTTTTGCAATGGAACTTCCTGCATTATCTGAACAAGCTAATCAAATTTTAGATATCTAAGATATTTTTACTTCAACAATCATCAATGCTTGGCAACACAGTTCTTATTGAAAGATAAATATTGTGTAATGTCTCTACATAGTTTTATAAGTAGATCAATCAATTAGCACAGCAATAAATTAGTTTCATTAGCATGTTTCAGGCATTAGGAGGTGCTTTACTAATTAAAAGTCACATATTTAAGCAAATGCCATTCCAAGTTTGTTCATATAAATGATATTCCTCTTTTTCAGAGTGTTTGCTTACTGTTTTAGAATGTAACTGTGATCTGTTAGATACTGAAGTCATTCAGTGCCAAGTTGATAACACAAGCTGCCACTTCAAAGGATGCAATCAGGTAAAAATCTGGCCACTAGCCACAATACTTTAGGATACATTAGCCGAATACTGTAATTTATTCTATTAGAAGGCACAGATATGTACACTAATAGCTTTAAGAAGTGTCATGCCATCACCAACTCATTTTTTGAGAAATTAATCTATTGAAAATTGCATTTTAAACTTCCTTACTTCACAATGACATTGTTTTGCAGTATTTCTGGGACTGCTTGTTTGCTTGCTTTTAATCTTATTGTTTATCTGATAATGCACTAACAGCAGCATACTGGTACCACATACACTGCAAACTGCATGGACAGGACAATTTTGCTGTCTCATTTCCAATTGGCCCAAGAACTTCTGCGCTGCAACTGCAGACCCAACATGTTATAGAATGTGCAAAACAAAAATACAGTATAAAAATCTTGTTACTACTGTTTCACAAAACACATATGTAACTGATGCAATGCCTAACTAACTAAATATATAACCATACCCTAACTACATGGATGTCAAAGGGGTAATCTCAATGACTATTCAGCACTCATATATAAATAATTATATCAATACCTGAAAATATTCCAAGCTAACTTCTTCTGCAGAATAAAATTTTAAAACAAAAACATTCACTGCTGGGTTGATATAGATGTATATATGTATGTGTGTAGGCTTTTGCTTATTTATGTTATATATAGATAGTATGGAACTCAAATAAGAGGAGAAATTCCCAATCTAAAGCATAAATTCTGTATTAACTATCATTACTGCTATTTTGTTTATATGCTAGAGAAACATACTTTAGAATTATTTTGCTTTTTTCATAGAATCATCTTTTGTAGCTTTTCATCCAGAAAGACTAGTTAAATAATAGCTATACTGCTGCTATAAATACAGTACTATCAGTCCAGCTAAGCAAGTCCTAAAGGGATGAAATGATTAGAATATTTTAGAAAACTCTCTGTACCTATAAAGCAGATTTCTTACAAATCATAAAATGAGGCAGAGAACATTAGAAAAGGACATGAGCAAAATAAGATTACAAAAACATTTTTCACCTTATTTGAGACTGAGATTTGAAGTCCTGCAAATGCAGAAATTTATAAACCTAAAATTCCTTTAGAATTTTGATTAGTTCATGAAAACCTCATCTCAATACTCTCACTGGCCAAGAACACTTAGTAAAAGCACTGTTTTAAAATTTTTTTCTCCTCTACCTTTATATGTGAATATATTAATGGCTATTTATTCAAAGATCTTATTTAAAATAATATTCCACAAATGTTTCTGTGAAAAGGTTTTAGTTCATTCTTTATACTAAAACAGTGCCCATATCTGCTGTATAGTAAACTGTCCCTTGTTGAGAGATGAAGCTATTGAATGAAATACAACTGATAAAGTTAGACTTAGACTAGTTTGCAGTTGAGCAAATGTTTTTATCCCTCTAAAATATTTTGAAAGTAACTTTGAAAGGGTCAATTTTCAATTTCTTTAAAATTAATTCAGAGAGACAACATCCATAGGAACCTCACAGTAATTTTCTTAAAAGATTTATTTCATTTATGCCTGAAAGCAACATTTTAATACTAGCAATGGTATTCTATAGAAGTTAACATTCTTTTTACCTCTCATACCTTTAATATACACATTTAAATGTTCTCAGTGACACACTGACAATTGCAACTGAAATAGAGGTGAAAAGAAAAAACCCCAAATCCAAACCAAACCAAAATTCTTCAACCCACTAAGAACAAACACCTATTCTTCCACATTATTTAACTTTGTGGTCTGCAAGACCAAAACCAGATACTTGACTTTACATACTGGTTAGTGCTAAATAAATCTTAAAGGAATATTTCCAGTGCAACATATTTTTTTTGAGTGGCTGATTGGTTGCTACTGAAATTTGCCTGTCAGTTGGTACCTGTATCTCTCTACCAAGCTTCTTATAACTTTACCTCCCAAGAGGTAAAGTTATGAGAATTTAGTAGTGAAGAATTAGTAGTGAAGAATTCCCCCTATTTAGAATTTAATAGTGAATTTTTTTACTACAATTTTACTTGGTGACTCAAAGACAACTGACACAAAACACCTGAAAAACACAACTTTTGCTATCAAATACGTTGCCAGTAATGTCATCCAGTGAAATGAAGACAACATATTTTTTGAACATTACAATCCTCTTATCATCATGGAGAACTGATGACTCCTCTGGTGTTCAAACACATCCTGAAGACAACAGTTTCTCAGAATCTGCTCTAGCCTTTTTTCTGATGATTTACTGAACAGATTCTCTGCTTTCTTTAAAGTGTACGTTTGAGCAACTACCACAAGAGAACAAATGTCCAGCTCTGCAGCTCAGCAGAACATATAATTAACTTATCTAGAAACTGTTGTAACATGTAGCTGTGGCCTAGAAAACAAGATTAAAAAAAATACTCAGTGCAGTAATCTGTGAAAACAGTCACAAAGTTCTGTTTATACCATTCTTGCATATATTTTAATCCAAATGTTTGTGTTGCCAAAGCAAAAGAGTCAATAAAGTGGCAGTATTCTTATTTGAATAGCATTGCATAGCTACAAAGCAAAGTACATGTTTTAGTAGTTTAACACTGTTTAAGATTTTTTTTGTTCACATATAACATCTATTTGACCAGCTGTAAATTTAGCTAACACTTCTTTGTGTGGGTAACTCAGGTTAAAATTGCAGGTTGAGGTTTTGGGGATTGTAGATCTATAGACTATTTGAGATTGGAAGGCACCTCTGGAGATCGCCTAGCCAATCCCCCTGCACAAGGTTGCCCAGGACTGTGTCCTGTCAAGTCTTCAATATCTCCAAGGATGGAATGTCAACAACTTCTGGGCAACCTGTTAGAGTGTTCCATCACCCTTACAGCAAAAAAAGATTTTTCTTATTTTTCTTATATTTCAGTTTGTGCCCATTATGAGGATGATGGGAAGAAAATCTTTATCTTCTAAAAAATGAGGACATTTGATACAGAAACCACAGAGATAGAAAAATGGAACATCACAACGTTTTACTGTTTCTTTTCACAACTTTTTACAGTTTTTAGCTTTTTATATACTTGAAATCATACAACCTATTATGATGGTTTATGTTGAAGACTCAATTATATGGTCCAAAGAACTGCAATACTTGTTGCCAAAGATCCCTCCTGTTCTTATATATGTATTTACAAAGAGCTAATATGTGTGATATTTTTTTGATAGATTGATAAAAATGTGATTAAAACACAAGTGCACTTATTATAACAAGTTTTATTTATCTGTAATGTACCAATTATGAGTGCAAATAAATGTTAATTTAAGTATTAACAGACAGGCCTTCACCAGCTAGCAGATGTAGCAAATTAATTCAGCAATGCCAATTCTTGATTTAGGTTTTGCTCTGCATGGACTGGATAAATTTAACCTGTGATGTCAATTTTATTATTACAAAGAATTTGTTATTCAGCATGTAACAGACAAATTAGCAGAGCCAGAATCTCTTTTCTACATTAAGACATGAAAGTACACTATAAGGGAAGCTTTGACCAAACCTGTGACTGAGCTAATACAGCATTAAAATTGAAAAATATACAAACCGAGATTACAAATGATAGAGATTGACAACAAAAAGAATACATTAATGACAGTTCACAGCATAAGGAATCAAACCAAATTACATTTCCATGATTAACCACTAGCATTTGATACAATAATGAAGAGAAATGCTAGCAAACTGATTCACAATATTTTACTGCAAACTGTTAATTGTATCTGAGTTTAAAAATAAAATTGATTTCTTTCTTTCTAACAGTGGCAGGCTATTTGATACAAATCAATTAAAATGTTTTGCCTCATCAGATCTGTGCCTCATTGTATGAAATCACTGCACTTGGAAGGGAGAAATCGCCAAAGGAACAACGTTGCAACAAAAATACTTGGCAACATTCCTTCCAGCATTTAATAATCAGTGGATTCAGTCTTAGAGACATTAATCTTATTTTCTATGCACCATAATCATATTGTAGGACCTAAATCAGATCTTAAAAGTGATTAAATAAAACTGACCCTGTAATTTCTATCTACAGGATGCCTAATCAGACATAATCTTTATGGCATTCTCCATTTTCACACTGAAGTGTGGTCATTTAATTTTGTAGTGAGAAGACACTCTTTAAGACCAGATATTTCTTTTTAATTTTATATTTCATTGCTTCCTAATAGACAGATCTAATGCCCTAGAGACTTTTTATCCATCTTAAGACTGTAATTTTTTTCTCCTAGACTGAGGTATCACTACTGTCTATAGCACATTCCTATGACTAATATCTCAGTGTTTTGTAACTGCTAACTCTTTCATTAATAAAGATGTAATCTGCAACTATACACACATTTGTGCTGTAAAGCACAAATTAAACATATCAGAACTATTATATGGTTTATATTAAAATATTATTAGACCAAAATATTATTAAACCTAACAAAGTAGAAGAATTGCAGGTATGGTACAAAGGTTACAACTCAATAACGTAATAAACATTTCACAGAGTACAGCATGTTCAAGACGTCCTGTTGACGAAGCTCAAAATACATTAAGGAAGGACAATACTGGAGATGTTGGCAATATGAAGTGGAACAGAAATGAATTTTCTTTTAGATGCTTTCTCTTACTCACCAACAGTGCCAGGTCATGACTCTCAGAAAACAAAGGACATTGAGAATTCAAATGATAGCCTAGAATGATGATACTTTCCAAAATGCACTCCTATCATTGTCTGAAAGATCTTTATATTAATCTAATACTACTGCTCTAGCTGCGGAGGAAGAGTCTGATATCTCAGTAGACAAATGCATTAAAAATCCACTTTGTCTGCTGTAGATGAGGTATATAGTTATTTCGCTCAACAGCTAAGCTTTTTCCAGAATCCCACTAAAATTCTCATGGAGAACTATCTACTCTAGCTAAGAGAGAATGCTGATACCTCTATTATTTGAGAAAAAGTTCCAAGGAAATAATTCACAGATACAAATATGAACAGAACCTTTTTGCCATAATGTCCAGGTATCAAAGAATAATCTTGAATCCGCTATATTCCATTGCTTCATCTGATGTGTCAAATGCAAAAAAAACCTCTAAAAATAAACATAGTCTTTATGCAACCTATCACTATACTCAGAAAAGGTTAGCATCGATGCAGTGCATCATATTGGTGTTTACAAATTGTTGAAAAATGGTGTTGGCAAATTTCCTTGAGCAAATCTCCTTGAACAAACTTCTTTCCTTAGAGGTAACTGCTTCATTTTGGATCACAATGTTTCACATACTAAATGTAGGCATATTGAGAAAACACGTTATTTAAATATGCTGCCTTCTCAATAAAACTTTGCTCTTTCTGTGAAATTAATTGTATCTATCTCATTCAGCTCATTACATTTATTAAAAGAAATAGGGTTGGGAGTTTCTGTTTGGTTTGGGTTGGGTTTTTTTTACATCAGCAGAACAGGGAAATGGTGTTTATTCTGATTTGTGCATCATCAGTAGAACCCATTATGTGGGGTTGTGATTTTGAATCTTTTCCTGTGCAGGTCCTCATACCTGGCACTTTTTTTAATAAACAAAAACACAAGATCTAAATTCTATTTACACATTTATAAAAGAGATGAGATTAACTATCAGAAAGCAAGTTAATTGTTTAGGGCTGAGGAATAAGGGTAAAACTGTTTTCCTTTCCTGTTTTTAACATAAGTGGCTAAGAGATTATAAATAAACTATTCTTGAAATGTCATTTCTCAAAGTAGAATAAAAGATACTGTAATAAAATATTTCTGTAACAACAGTGTATTAATATTAAAAAAACACCTGAAAAGTAGTATCATTGTATAATCTCACAGTATGGTCACTGTTGAATTCTACAATTACTGATAGATTAAAAAAAAAATATGTGAAATTCTAATAATTGAAATTAAATAAAAAACTAAAACCAAAACAATTTTGGTTAAATCATGTAAATAATGCATCACAGTTCAAGTAATGAACTGCTACTAGAATATCTTTTCCATCAATTAAGGCCAAAGCTTCAAATTAGTATTTCTAACTGGAATATCCACAGTATTTCCTAATCTAATAGCTTCTGGTTGAAACTGTTTTCCACTTTTGTCGTATTTTAATATTAGTCATGTTGCTATCTTTATGACCGCTTGTACTGTTGAGGTAATGATAATTACTACAGCAAGTCAATGTACACCTGAAATCATAATCATCATTTACTAAAATATCTTATACCCCACAAAGCTTGAAATTTAATTTCTTTCATAAGCAAACTGGTTGAGGAAGAAAAGCTATCTAGCCTTGACTTACAGATGTCATTCTGCATTACCTGTTGTCTGTGTGGAACTCAGGCTAATTAATTATAACAAGCCCATGAAAAGATGGGATCTTAAATAGCACACTGTTCGGAATTTATTATCCTGCTCTACATTTAAAGCAGCAAGTTATGAAATGAAGTTGTCAAGAAATTATCGGTCCACTACTTCACACAGCTATACTTAACCATCTTAAAAAAAACCTTAATGGGACAGGAAGAGCAAAAATTATTTGAGTTGAAAATTCAATTGCAAATGTATTTTTTATTTGCCCCTCTCTTCTTTAAAAAAACAAAATGAAGTACAACATGAAGGACAACTACTTTAAAATGACTTAACAAAAAGCCACGAATGGGCCCCTCAACTCGAAGTATTTGAAACCTTTTCAAACTTTACAGCCCCTAGTCAAATTCTACAAAATAGGTTCTTAGGGAGAAAAAGGTAAGTCTCTCAAGATGTTTGTCCCTACAAACATCATTTTGCCATTTATAACATCATCATCATCAAGATGTCTCACCAAATTGATTTTTGCTTTTTTCAAATCCAGGAGAAATTGAAAAAATATGAATGCCACAAAATACACATCTTGGCATTCTTCCATTTATCTATTACATTTTCTAATAAATACAGCTTTCTTGAAATAAAGTTTCAACTTGGAAATCTGAAACCCTACAGAAGACCATGCAAATAGTACAGCTAAGTATCCACGCTTCTACTGAAACATATGAATTTTAAATTGGTCTTGATTCTGCAAATTGATCCATCCATGGATTCACAGGCAGAGATGCGCAATCCCTGTGCAGAGGCTTGTGGACAGCAAATTTAACATGATGGCTTACTATGAACCTGTGTTCAATCTATACATAATTTGTATAGAAGTAGTACTGAAAAACCATTATACTGAGAAATTATTAGTGAAAGAAATAACTTAACACCACTTTAAAAAACAAATTTTCATTAATATTATTTTTTAAAGAGTTCTAGATATCATTTACAAATACTGTAAGGAACGATGCTTACAGCAAAATGGAAAGATTTTAACAGATGATATCCCTTGTATTATATCAAAAGGTTTGTTTTGAGATTCTTAACAGATGACTGTGTTAAACTATTTCTGGACATATTCAATGTTAACGTTAATGAGATCCGAACACGCGTCAGCAGATTGCAAAATGTAGCTAGAAAGAGTTCAACAGCTCGACTTCGTAATTTGGTTAGTAAGTACCCTAACAGTGCTCCACCTCCAACCCCCAAAATAAATTTAAAAACAAAAATACAAACCCCACACAAACAAAAGCAAAACAAAACTGAAAAATGCCAAATTAAAGAAATTGAAAACACCTAATGTTTGAAGAGTATATATGGATGAAGATTTTAAGGTCACTTAGATATTTTTGAAAGCTTTACAAAGTGTTTTTTGTTCAAACTCACCATTTAAATAAACAAAAATTACTATATATGTCATATAGTCCTTTAAATATAACAAAAGCACTCATAATTTGAACAGGAGACTTCTATTTTAAAAAAAACACTGTTTCAAAGATTTTGGAGATGCTGGCATTATGTTTTAAATTAAATTGTGATTAAAAAAAACCTTAATATTTTCTTGACTATTTGACAGATACTTACACAAAAAAGGGCATCAGCTGAATAAGAGTCTCTTTTTTGGGATTGGCTGTGAATTCTGGCACAGTTTGAATAATTTTGTTCATTACGTTTCTTAGGTAATTTTGTAGCTGCTTGCGTCGCTCTTCTACAAACTTTGCATCCTAAAAATAGAAAGGAAAAAATATAAATGGCACAAAGAATATGTTTTTCAATTCTGTAATGTAACTAAACAGTCCTAACAAGCATAAAATTTCATCTTTTGATGATCTATGTTTATTATGTCTATAGAAATGTGTTAGCAATATGTAAAAAACCCATGACTCTAGCAACCTTAGAAAGAAGGAAAATCATGCAACCTAATAAAAACCTGTTTCACAAAACATCCACTGACAGGATGCTGAATTCTCTCCTTGGCAGAATGTCTCTTCTATGGACCAGAATTCTATTCCTAATAGCATATCTCCATAAATATACTACAATCTTAGAAAGGCAGTGCATAACAGTGGCATAGAGGCAGTGGCATAACAATTTATGCAATTCTTTTCGAGATCCAGAATTACCAGTCTTCGCAGAAGGAAATACTGACTTACTCCCACAATTTCTTCACAATTCATACTTTTCAGGCATTGGGTACACAAACTCCAGAATGGATTAACACTTCTCCAGCTTTTTTGTTATTATGTTAATAAATTACTATTTTATGATTCAGTTTTCACGTAGTAGACTGCTTTTTGAAAGATTATATCACAACTCTCATAAAAATGTTTTACTGAAGTTCCTATTATATTTTAGATCTCAGGATTTTATACTATATTGGCCCCAATAAATAAAATAATTCTATAAAGTCCACATTCTGCTGAGGGACTTACAAATTAAAAGTCTAACAACAAGCATAAGGCCATGCATCCTGTAACTTACATCTAGCTTCAGCTTTTTCCTGTGAGGGATCACAATTACAGTGAACTATAACATAAAGTCTACACATTTCAAACTAACATAAGACTGTAATAGGTTTACAATGAAATTGGGTGCTGGCTGGTTTGAGCTACAGCCAGTATGCTGTATCTCAGGAATGCAGGCATTCTGATCACCTGGTTTAAGTGTCAGAGTATGTTCTTTAGGCATTAAGCCAAAACTATTATTAGACAATTACAGCTCTCAAAGGAAGACTATTATCTATGAGATGTGTTTATCCAACCTGTATTATTTATCCGTGTAGGAAAAGCAGTTGAAACAAATTGTTTCTTGCAAAAAAAATTACAACCCACCAACAAAACACCATAAATACATTTGACAACACTGAATAAATTCACTGTATTAAGAAGGTTCAAGCCATGCTGCCATGCATGGGATGCAAATCGGAAGATTATTCCTTCCTTAAGTAAACCAGACTAACTCATTGTCAAAGCAAGGATGCTTCCTCAAATTCAGGACTGCTGTAGAGTTCCTAGAACCTTTATTGACATTTTGTTCTGTTCTTATCTCTCATTAGGAAAAGTTACCAGGAATAGCAATATTTTTAGGAGACATGAGAAAATGATAAAAGATTCTGAATGACATTTCTCAAAGTAGTAATTTAAATTCATAGAATTAAAAAAAAAAATAATAAAAAAAAATCAACAAATGTTAAGTAAGGAACATTTTCAAATATTGGCAAATAATCCTCTATACTAAAAATAGCCTCATTTTTTTTATAATTCAAGGAATTATTTTATGCTCTTGTCTTTTATTTGCATGTGATTACTTAATAACATGTAATTGTAATTACCGTAACAACGATAATTGCCAAAGACATTCATACTTACAGGCTTCAAAAACTTGGGCAGTGCTTGTGTTTTTTTAGTTATTGTTCACAAAATTCCGAAATATATACAGACGCATTTTTTTGTTTTCTAGGTATGAACTTACACCGATGTCCAGCCCGGCTTCACATTCCAGTTTTATATTAATACATGTAATGATCAAGATCAGTGTGAAAATAAAAAAAACTATGTATTATATTGTTTGCCATTTCTTTATCAGTCACATTGTTTTTTAGCAACATACACACACTACGCACACAAATTGTATAGCAAGTGATTCTACTGTTAATTGATTTACTAAAAAATGAAGAAATGAAGTCTGAAAACTCTTGGAAACCAATACTTTATTAAAGAACAAAGCTGCATTGTTGACACTTCATGCAATCCACTCTGCAGAGTCACTCACCCAGTACTCCACAACTGAGTACAGTTACTACTCAAACAGAACAGAGCAACAGCTTGCTCCGTGCCCCGCTGCACTGACGAAGTCTGGACAAATGTGTGGAACAGAAGTCTATACAAGCTGTTGGGAAATGTTAAAGCAAAAATTTTAATACATGGTGACACATAATATTAGAATAAAATGGAATGCTAATAATAAATAATAGTGTAGTGCAATACGAATTAACTAATTGACTCACATAAATTTTATTATTTTCCCTCTTTTCACTAAGACTTTTATTCCTACTGGATTCTTTGACTAGCTCAAGGAACAGCCTTGTCTTCCCATCTTTTCACTCAAAGGATTTGAAGTATCACATCATCCCATTGGCAGGGACGGTAATTTGCTACCACCAGCTGTGTGAGGCAGAAGACAAGAAAGTGTGGCCCATAGATCTCAGAGAAGAAGAAAAAGGTTGTGGAACAGCTTTGGTTCTGAAAGCTTCAACCACATGAGTAGTGGTGATGTTTGGCATGTGAGACCATTTCAGTTATGGAGTAATCCTCTCCCCCGTCTTACTTGACTGCGTACAATGGAAGAAGGAGCATTGCTTTGGTCTACAAGCCTGCTCCCAGCACAGACACAGCCTCAGCTTAGAGCCATTCCAAAGGACTGGCCTCACCCCCACTACACTTCCTTGATTCTACTTTCATCACTTCTATCGGTTATGTTCTCAAGCCCCTAAGAAAATCTGAATTTTTCAAGTACCACATTCATTAGCACTTTTTCAGTTCTTAACTTTTTTTTTTTGTCACAAATCCTTAACAACAGTACATTCAGTGAAATAATTTCAATTATATTAAAATTTTCTCTTAAGCAGAAGCTGCATTCTTTTAGTATGACTTCTGTACTGCACATGTATTTAAATAAATACATCTTTCGCAGGCAGGACCACTTTGTTATAAACACTGAAGCAAAATGCTGAATGTAGATACTTTCTATCCCTTATGTTATTGTAAAGAATCTCATTAACTACACACAATAATGACACAAAGGAGTTTTCTAATTAAGACTGCCAGAAGATGCTTAGGGAATGCATTTTTGCTGTTGACAGCTGATCAAATTAGTGCTTATAATATAGCTATTTTTCTGCCATTTATTCAAGTGAAATACATAATATCTCAGAAATTAAACTCAACCTGAAAACACTTAAAATGCTCTTTTAGGCTGATATAAATTTGATCTCTAAAACAAATACTGAGCACAATCGTGAAATTCTGTACCATATACTAAGGCCCACTGTCCTTACCAGAAGTAATGTAAACCAAGGTCAAAATGATTCAGCTGTAGGTCTATATCATTAAATATGCATTTTGCAACAGCAGGTCGGCTATTCAGAGAAATTATTTTACCACATAGTTGTTACTGCCAAGTTGTTGCAGTAATAAAGAGGTTTTGTCACAAAACAGTAAATAGAATAATTAGTAGTGGAAAACCACAATTGCTTCTAAGCCTGGCCAATTTTTTCAGTCTCAAATTCTAAAGAGGTAACTGTTACCCTCTTTTCATTGGACCCAATTATCTACAACTGAAATCTAGTTAGTATTTTATATTCTAACTCCTAAACGATATTTTTATTTACAAGCAAAAAGTAAAGGGAAAGGTTTTGATTTGGATTTGTATCAGAAAAAAACCCATACTTTGAGTACATGTATTTGGTGACTTTATGAGACTGTATCTGTCAACACAAATCTACACTTGCATATCTATTCACACAGGAAACAGATTTATGTATGCTTGATAAGAATGTACTCTGGGGGCAAAGTAATTTTGTTAAAATTACAAATACATACACTTTTGAAAAAAAACCTTACATTTTCACAGTATTAAAGGTTATATAGTTTCATTTTTAGGAAAATAAATGCATATATGGGAAGATAAAGTAACACTACTAAATAAATGCACACTTTCAAGATCTCATTGAAGAGAGATCCTGCTAACATGGTTGAAAAAGGAGACCTGCTCTCAAAAATATGGATAGGTATTATTACAAAGATCAAAGGTATTTTCAGAAATTTATGTAAGAAAAATGTATAGAAGAAATGGAATGGGTAAGACAAATAAATAGCAGGTCTTGTCTCTAACAAGAAAAAAAAACTTGCATCTTGAATCATCAAGCGAGTGTCATTTGACCAGTTGGGATCCAAATGACAAGGAAGATCTTTTCTTTGTCTCTTAAATGTCTCTTTTTATTTACAGGAATGCTTTATGAATTTTACCTGCCTTTATTACATATGTTGCTTTTTTAAAAAAAAACAGCACTAGCAGGAGCTCTGGACAAAAAAAACAGTAAGTTATTTCAAATCTGGCTGTAAAAATAAATTTTGAATAATTGTGGCACTGACTTTTTTTCAAGAAGCACATACCAGAAATGGCACTAAAACCAGCATTATACATATTTGGTTCCTATACTTTCAAGAGCTGTTACTGTTTATAGGACAGAAATTATATATAATTTGAAATTATTATAGAAAAAACAGACTGTTCTATATTAAGTTTTTCTCCATTTTTATACAGAACATACTAGATTCTTCCATAACCAATTTGGGAGCACATGTTTTTAAGCATTTTCCCGAGTCAGGCCCCACGTGCCGTTTCTGCACATCTTTCCATGAAGGTATTTGAACAATTGGCTACAATCTTATTAACTTTAAAACTAAAAGGCAAGGCTAGTTGGCCCTTTCAGTTCTTCTAACTGGGTCCAGTGGTAGACTGAGTGATCACACCAAACTTGAAAAATTTAACTCTTTAACTATTGTAAAACATCTCCTACTGTATTCATGATAAACCTAATCCCTGATTCCATAGCACTAGAGGGGGCAAAAGAGTATTCAAAGAAGGCAGGAGCTCTGCTTTCAAGATTTGAGATTTCTTTTCAATTCAAAAGATAAACTCTTTGGAGACATATATCCTTAGTGTGAGGGATTATTTATGGACAGCTACTACCACTCTTTGTAATGATGCTGAAATTACCTTATTGTACTTGAAAAGCAGCTCCAATCTGATCAGACAGAAAGCCTCGCATATTCAGTACCACATGATTAACAATCCATAAAAGCATTCTGCACGTAGGAAAGGAACTAGTACGTGCAGGGACACATTGCCTATAACCATAATCCATTGCCCTTCGTAATTGATTAAGAATCTCTCTTTCCCTGTTCAGAAAAAGGTACTATATAGAAAGGGACTCAGTTACATAAAAAATAGGGACTCTGATATACATCGGTAGGGCATCTTGGCCACATTAGCACTAATTTATGCAGAGAAAATTTATATTGTGCACAAATTGTTAATTGCGACTTAGCATACCAGCATTCACCTTCAATTTGTAGGCATATTTTCTGAAAAATAAAGCTACTACTGTTTCTGCACAAACTACTGTCAAAGTTATTACCTAGCCTACAGTTCAAGAGAATATACTTTTGATTAAGAGTCCACAAAATTTCAATTAACAAGCAAAACTACTTCAGACTGCAGAAGCATCAAAACACATCTGGGAAAATATTTTTAATTTGAAATTAATGTCTCCCAAAATATTGTATGAAATTCTTTTTGACTGAGAATTTGCCAAGTTTCTGTCCACAGCAAAATGCTAGTATCAAATTACAAATCTCTAAAAATGAGAATACATAATGGAAATCTTATAGACTCTCAACAGATATTAGAAGATGATGTTAAGCTCTAAAACTAAAAAGCAGAGTCTAATGTACCATATCTTATGTTACGCTGCTTGGCAGTTTTTCATTACAAGCCAAGTTCATTCCAACTTGCAGTTTAATTTGTTTCACACAACTGCTGGTCTTTCATATACACTGTTAGTATGTAGCAGATGGCAAAACATTGATATTCCTCATTATTAATGGCACAGCTCACTTAAGATGTTTCTAGTATTTTCCATGAGCTGTTGGAAATGGTACGATTGCCATGGTTACCTGCCACGATTTAGGAACAGATAAAACGCTTCTATATTCTGGGTTTGGTGCTGTTGCTATCAACATAAAATGCACTGCTTCTGATGTTCTAACTATTATTTATCATTTAACTAACCTCCTATTGTTAGCACTGGGGGGGGGGGGGGGGGGGGGGGAGGGCACGACATGACACAACAAAACCAAATAACAGCTCAGGGCTCAATCCAACTCAAAATAAAAGGAAATATGGCTTTAGGACTTCAATGAAACCTGTATCAGCCTCTGATACCACACAACGCATCCCATCCTAAATAAAGCTGACAATAGTGCTATTCAAAAATGAACCTGCAAATGCAGAAATAAACTCAGGTTATTCTAGGGTAGCCCAATATTTTTTACCATCTTGGTCAACCAGTCTTAGCAAAATGATCGTATCAGGTTTTGTCTATTTAAAAGACACCAAATCGTTAACCTGAAAATGAAGCTGGAAATCAGAAGCTGAAATGGGAGCTAATTAAACATTCAATTGCTGAGTCATTCTCATTGTTTTGTGATTACAAAACAGTTAGATAGCAAGTGTTAATTTTTACAGGCTAATTGACACTTTTGCAAAGGTCACAATAAAACATGACTTGAATACACCTGTCCTTCAGTAACTACTGTATCATGAAACAGTTTTATGGATGTACAGTTTCCAATACTAAATATACCAAATGCTACCATATTAAACAAAAATATTCTCAAAATCATTAAAACTACATCAGCTTAAAATTTCCATCCTCCTTGTATTGCCAGTTTCTGTATGGCAGAATCAAGCTAGCTTTATACAACAAAACAAGGGTATACAATACATGAAATTGTCATTTTTCCCATCCCACTGTGAGATTATTTGTACATTTACTGTTCAGCGGAAAAAACAGGAATCTAAGAGGATGAGATACAAAGAAGAAATCAAGGAACTGTCAATTTTGAAAAGAAATCTTTCTTTAAACAGAGATTTACTACGTAATTGTAATTATTATTCTGTATTTCTCTACCAAAATAGTTGATGCATTTCCATTTCCAACTATGGGTTCATTTCAATGATACCAGAAAGTATGCAATGCTTTTAGATAAAGTCATTTGCAAGAGGCATTGCTGCAAACCCATCCAGCAGCAGACATGCTAAGGGTGAGCTACAGTCCTTTCAATGACCTCAGTCTAGCACAAACTTACGTGGACAATTGCAACATTTTCATTAGCATTTCTAATTTTTTGAGACGTGAGGCAACTCCTGCAGTACTACGCAATGCTGCTCAGCACAGCCTACCTGTTCAGTAAGGAAATGGCTGCTCGACAGCTGTACCAGCCTTCTCGGGTCACCAGAAGAGCTGCAAGCCCAGTCTATGCCTCACAAATACGTTTTTTATTCAAATGTCAATTTTTAAAAAAATACTTACCTTTTATTTTAAGAGAGTAGTTTATATATCACGGCATTATAGCTACTAAGGTTTATAGTCATACTAAGGTTTTGTCTGTGCTTTCTTGGAATATAATGTTGCTGTATAGCATCCTCTAAGCAAGTCCAGAGCACAAGCAAGTTAACAGACACATGCAAGTGTGCAGTGCACAGGCCCTATCAAAACAACAGACAATCCCATTTTGATGAATTCTTCCCCCGTGTAATAAATCTCAGTCAAACTATGTCTTTTACCTCCCTAAATTGGCTCAGGCATTTACAGAATCCTGGAACCAAGTACATTTCTTAAGATACCTGGCATTTTCAAGCTAGCAATATCACCCATCCAAAAGGCTAAACTTTCTCAAAACCCTCTTTGAGAAAAAGTGTTAAAGGTGAATAAATATATCAACAGAAAAAAAGAGAGCTTGAGGATAAGACTAAAACTGATCTCTTTTTAGTATTGTGTTTAATGCCACTGTTAGAAAAAGAACTCAATTGGTAATGTTATGCTAACAAAATCCAGTGTAATCTAAATACTTTGTTATTTAAAGACATAAATGCCAACCATGTGTCAATTTGTCAACTGGTCAGGAATCAACTGGTCATTAAAAAGCATCAGTAGAAAACTGCAGCCTAGAGCAAGACCCCTAGGGCTTATCTTTCACTCAACTACTGAACAGGGAAATTCTAATTTCTTCTCAGACCAACTATTATCAGCTCTGTATTTCTATTAAGGATATTCTGGAAACTACAGCAACAGTTCGTGAAATTGAGATCCATTTTTTCACTAGCCTATATTACAGTAATAACTATCAACAGTATTAGTTAAAATGTGTCTCAGTTCAGTGCTTTCCCCCAACACTGCAGTTCTCTTTCTTAATTTCTTTCTTTTATCAGGTTTGAAAATGCCCTGAAGACCAATAAAGACAGACTCTAAATTTAAAACAACAACAAAACAACCCCAAAACCCTTTAGAAACATGGTACACAACAGTGCTTACAGTGTACAAGCTTATACATACAAGCTTACAGTGATGATTTCCCTTAAAAATAAAATAATAAATTAATTAAAAAGAAAACAAAACCAAAAACAAAAGTGAAGAGCAAAACCCACAAACAGGTTAACAAAAAACTAAAATTTCTCTTCTACCCTCTCAGCAAGTGAAAGAAATTGCTGTCAAAATTCCCCACAAAGTTCAGTAACAATTGTTTCTCTACCACATTTCAGTAAATATTTTCCCTCCCCACTAAAAACCTTCTAACAGAACTTAGGCCACTTCTCTCCCTCTTGTTGAATAGTTCCAGCAAGTCACGAGGGGGGATACTAAGAGAACATGGATGGCTGCAGATCGCCACAGAACTGCTGAAAAAGGATGGTTACAGGGAGCCACAAAACAGCCCAGGTACCACTCTCTTGGCTACCTCTCCTCTGATAGATCTAGCTAAGATTACAGCAGTCTTGGCTTAGTCTGCTGATAAACAGCAACATCTAAGACATCTAAAGCAGATCTGCAAGAAGGCTGCTAGCTTCTGGCTACTGTCTACACCTGTGGACTACCAGTATCCAAATACGTTTATTTGAAATGTTTTAACTCTAGCAAGTTAAAACATGTATGATAAAAAACCAAACCAAACCAACCAACCAAAATAACCCAGAAAAAATAATTAATACAGCAGTTTACCACCCCAACTGCCAAATAGTAGTGGGATAAAAAATGGTCTTTGAACTTTACTCCCACTCAAAAGACTAGACGCTCCTTTAATATAAGTTTTTGTTCATATACACTCAGATAGGATGATTCTGATTTCTAAAACAAAAATTGACTGAATGAGGAATACTGGTATCAAGTGCCTGTTATTTATAGTGCCTTCATGTAAAGGTATTTTACATGGTACAATGAGGAAAAGCAGGTTTTTCAAGCAGAAAGCGTCTCCATCATTCCACATGATCTGAAGTATTCAATACTTAGTTTTCTCCGCTTTTAAAAAAATTATCACTGAATATGTCTACTACTAGCAATTGCCCCAAAAGCTGCAGAGCAAGTAAGATTAGAATTTGCTGATATTCATAAAGCAATACATTGGCGGGGGGAGAGGGGGAAATAATATCAAGTCTATTGACAGGTACAGAAAGACAGAAAAATGTGGGTAAAATTTCGAATTCACAGAGAAAATAGGTTTTAGTTTTATTTCTGTAATCAGGTGTCCCTGCTAAGGTGTCTCTGAAAGGCAATTTATTAATCCAAATTACTTTGTAACTTAGCATCACCATCACAATAAGAAATAAATTTAGAAAATTATTTTTATATTTTCATTTTATACCAGGAGGCTACTAGAACACCTAAATGACACGAGTTGTTATTAAAACTGTAATTTTTCTAGCAGTTGTCCAAGCAGCATGTAAATTACATTACTTTCTTTTTTTTTTTCTCCCACAATGTTATGATGTAAAGCAAGACCATCTCAACTGTCTACGGGCTCTATCTTTAATAATTTGTTAGGACAAATTGCTTCTCTTGACTAGAGGATTACAAGACAGCAAAAATAAAAACACCTCTTGACAGGCAAAATTTTGTTTTGTAGACCCTAAGTAGTCTGTGTTGCTTCTTCCTAAACTTCAACAGCAATTAACAGCAAATATTTGTAACTTGAAAAGAAAAAGAGTCAATTCACTATTTTCATTAAATGTTATACTTGAGCACTAAATGAACACATTAATTCAGTGAGACATTCTTAAAGAGATGGGCAAGTACAAGTTGGCAAACTGTTTATCTTTTAAATTAAACCACTGAAAATGAAATATACTACTCTGCACTGTGCTAGCTTTAACCTTCATGCTGAGTTTCAGGTAACCCAGACATTTCATACCACAGAACTTGAAGATGAAGTGTTTGCTATAAAGTATTTGTCATATAAAAGCCAGCCATTTCCTACTGACATTTCTCTTCTCTTAGATAGTGATATGACAAAAAAAATGGAAATGAAGAAGAACTGAATGCTCTTTTCTAAGTGCTGTATACATAAAACATCAACTGCAGTCTTTTCCAGTAGAAAACCCAGAGGATCTGGATTCAAAATCTGAAGTACTCTGTAGTCCCCCTTAGTGTGCAGGTGACAGTGTCAGCAGAGAGCTGTGCTGTGACTAGAAATCTTAATAATTGTGCCAAGTGTGAAATTGTTTTTATTTCTATCTGTATGGTACTTCAATTAAGTTACTTATTTGAAAACTAGATTGGATTAATTTAATCTCAATGGCTATTTAAAGCTCATACTTCTTTGAGAATTGAACTTTCCAGTTATGAAGTAACATGGTGAACTTCGAGGACAAAGTTTCTTTTATGGCTTTAGAATGCCATAAAAAACAGTGTTATAGAATTAATGCATATGGCTGTAAGATTAACTTGAGTTCCTTTCCTGATCTGAACATAACACAAAAGGATCCCTTTCTTTTCAACCATATGACAGCACAAGCATGTCTGTCGAATTTATATTAGCTACAGTTTTTCCTAAAACCCACAAGACAAAATAGTATATGAAAATAACTCAATATACTAGTTAAGTCCACTAAGAGGGTTGAAAATTAAAATCTACTCACTTTGAAAATCAAGAATAATATAGAGTTTAAACATCTATATTACATAATCCAAAAATCAAATAAAGTAAGCATTAATGAAAGCAATCCTTAACTTCAAATTTTTAATATACAACTTAAGGATTTATATTTCCAAAGCTTTTCTCCTTTAATAAATATATTCCCATTCTGAAACATCAGAGAGTCATAATATTCTACTAATTCTACTTGAAGACATCAGATATCAAAGCACAGTGCTAAAAAATTAGCCAACTGCCCCAAAGGCATTAGCTAGTAGTTTTGCTTTCTTCTCTGCTTTCTAAGTCACAGCTCCTTATGACAGTATGACTTTGAAAAACTAATCTGATGAAGTACAGTTTCTATGACCTACTCAACCACATAAAGTACAAAAGCACATATATCTGTACTTTTGATTTCAATGCAAGTCAAACATATAATTAAATTTTAGGATGGTCTGAAGTGCTTTGCTGAATCAAGAGAGAAAAACATGCAAGCCTAAAATGAAATTACTTCCTTCCCTAAGATTCTTTCTGAATCATCCTCTTTTAAGCATTCTGTATTTCTCCTGTTACTGTCTATGTACTAGTTAAACAGGAATTGTTACACTTCCTATTTTAAAACATATATTTCAAACACTACCAGTACATTGACTATTACAATCACATTTGCTATCAGAGCAACAAAATTTACATTGGGACGTATGCATGGAACTTGTGAATTAATGCCTTTAAACCACGAACATGATTTTCCATGTCAGTCTACAATTACTGGTAGTGTTTTTATTAATGTGATGGTCTAGGATATTTATTGGAATGGTAGTGAAGGTGGAAAAAGTATGAACACAGGCCCTTCTGCAGATCTGAAAGATACGGGAAGTTTCATTCCGTGTTTCTGTCAGTCCTGAATACTCATCTGTGAAGTCAACAGTATCTCACAGTTTCACTGCATCACAATAGCAAAATACATACCGTGTTAACATGTGTATAAAACTATGTAATGGACTGTGTAAAGTAGTGAGCATCAGACAATAAAAACTGAATTTTGAACTCATATTGTGTTTTGTAAATGTGACTAATTATTGCAAACACACAGGTCAGGTCTTGAGGAGGCAGAAATACCTCTACTGAATATGTCAAAAGCCTTTAAAAGAAAATTATGTAGCATCATGCTCTCTGAAAAATGCTAGCAAAGCAAGTGGTTTTTTTTCCCAGCTATCTCATCAAATCATTAATCTCTGTCCTCAGCCCAACCCAGTAGCAGCTACCCCACTCTGTCCCGCAGAAAAATACTTGCACAAAAGTTAACAAGAAATTTAAACACCAGAACTGTAACTTAGATACTTGCAAATATAAAAGCACTTCATGCCTCAGAGACAGTAAAAACAAGTTAACAAGAGGAAGCAGAAGATCCAGTACTGGAATCTTCATGGAAATGCTTTGGTCTGGTGACCTCTGTGCCTAACCCAGAAAGGTTCCCCTCAGGGGAACCTCAAGCACAGCTTACCACTCAACCACAAACTCTGAAACATAACAGAGAACAGCACTGCCTTCTTGACCTATGCATGATGAAAACCCTTGCAGCCTTTTCCCTTGCTTCTTTCTGCCAAAATCGGGAGGGCTTCCTTAAAAAACCTTAATTCCTCTCATGCTCCTCCTCCTCTTATCCCTTTCCAAGGGGTTTAGTACGTCCACCATCTGGTCTAAAAAGCAGCTTTAAAAGGGTAGCTGTCTCTGAATACACAGGTCCTGCTGGCCCAAAACGGCAGATCAACTTTCTACAGTAAGGAAGCACATAACACGGGTTACACATCAATGGCATAATGTGAAACCCTTAAGAGCAAAAATATTAAAATTCAAACTCTAATTTGAATGGCTTCAAATTACTTCACATATATACATATACACACACACGCACAGAGCCAGACAACTCTTTACTTGATAAACTTTTAAAAAACAATAAACATTAGAAGCCTAAGGCACAAGCTATATTCTGTTTTCTTTTATCTGCAGTAAAATCTTTACTTTCTATACCTTTTGATCCTAACATAGTTATCCTCCAGACTGCCTTAAACTCTTCTCTGTCTTCAGCAACAGGCAAACAGACCAGACACTGATAAAAAAAGCAGCTATACTGGCAGAAAAAAAGTCCCTGGTGAATAGAACTTGCAGAATTACAAGATACTTTACAGAAGCCAACTTCATATATATCCTAAATGCTGTCTTTGATGTCATATGCCTGCACATGTGTGGACATATATATGTACAAATAGATCTTTTAAGATACATACATATAATATTTACAAGCTTTTAAAGTCATTACATACACAAAATAATCTACAATTTAGCTTCATCACCAATAGGCAAGAGGGACATATTTACTTTATTGAACTAACATTTGGGCATGAAACAAACTATGGCTAGAGAAACAGCTCACAGACTGCAGTTGCATGGGCTAAAAGTGATGATGCTGCCCTCAACATTTTCTCCTAGACAGAAAACTTACTTTAGATTTCTGTATTGTTCCTCCTATGCAGTTGAGGAGTCATGGCAAAGTCACTCTCTTCTAATCTCAGAAAAGTGCTGTGTATTCTTTCCATATGGGGTATCCAATGGTTTACAGGAAAGCAAAGGATATCAAGCAGTCAAGTCAGCACTCAGTGGAAAGCTACCTTATTCAATTTCTACACACTTAGACAATCATTGAATACACATCTTCAGTGGAAGCAAAGAACCATTTCTATTTTGATATGTCCTCTATTAGGACAATACCCTTGAAGAGGATACTTATTTAGATGTTTACTCAGTTACTAAAGTCCATTCTTTAATAGCTTCAGTCTGCCCAATGCAGAAGTAGCAACTGAGATTTTAAGGACATTGCAATATTCAAAAAAATTAGAATAATAGGTCCGATAAATACTCACATAATACTACTTAAACACTAGTCTGAAAGCAACATTTCAAGAAGTGAGAAACCAACACAGCACAAAGGTTCAGAAGCTAAATGTAAGGGCTCATCTTAAATGAAAAAAATTAAGCTATATTTCTATGCAGAAGCATACAGGGATCCCTCTGCAATCGAGTATTACGATCATGTGAAGCTTCTCTTCGTGAGCTTCACATAACTCAGCACACTCTAGACCTGGCTAATGGAACCAAACCAGTCCTTTGGACATTAGGAACCTGACAGGAAGGCAGTAGTCACAAAGACTTAAACTGTGATAATGGAAGTATGAATTCAAAAGATCCAAAGCACCTGAAGGCTACCTAAAAGGCAAAAATCTAATTCATGCAAGAAAACCATAGTTTGAAATTGCAAGTCTTGTTATATACACCTACATATAAAATATTTAGCAAACCACAAACCAGGCTGATACATGGGAAGCATTTGTAAGTTTTAAATAAAATGATCTGCAGTTTAAAAAAGAAGTACAAAAATATACAATGAGTATATGACATTTCTCTTATACATGCAACAAAAGAGAACGAATATGTTTCATGTTTTCACTCAATCAAAACATTGATAAACTGAAGGAAGAACACTTATTCTTGCAAGGACTACTGATAAAGATTTTGACAACTACTTGCTACCAGCACTGAAAAATCATTAGTAGAAAATATACAGCATGGGGACTAGCATATATGAAAATTAATACATGGAGTCTTGCAAGCATTACTGTTCTATTTGCCTTCAGTAACTAAATTGTCTGTTCTGACTTGATTCAAAGCAACATTTATATATCAAATTATTCTTTTCATTGCTTTACATCAGTTCTAACTTACTACATTCAAATGTTTAAACTTATACACTGAAAATAAAGTTACCAACCTGAAAGGCAAATACACACTCTTCTTTGTAATTGAAAAAGGGTTACTTGTCCAAAGAAGTATTCTTTTCTCTTCCCTATTAATTTCCTACTAATTGGTTTTCTGTATATTAGATTTATGTTTCCTCAAGCATTAAAGACAGTTTCTAATCATACATACATAATTTGTTGAAAGATCATGTACATGAACTGTTAAGATAAATTGTCCTAACAAGTGAAAGGCAAAAATACATTAAAAACATAATAATTTGAACTAATATAAGATTCTCTTATCTATTGTTTTACAATTATTAAATATTTTCAAATTTCACTGTTCCTTGATGACAATATATATGCAATAATACTTTATTTTCTCAGGTTTTAAAATCCTTATTCAGCTGAAATTCTGCTTTCTTTTTGCATTTTTCCTGTGTCAAACTTTGCAACTTTGCATTTGAACCTGATCTCCCTGATTTCTATTGCAGTAAGCAGGAAAATTATGCAGGAAAATTAATAGTTCTCCATAGGTTTTTTCTACATTACTCTTTTCTAGTCAAGTTCCCTCCTCAAAGCTCCAATATTTTGCATAGCAAAACAGTGGATAGTATTTTGTGACTCTGCAGTAGTGGTTCTAGGTCATTCTGCAGAACATGGCTCTTGTAGTCTTGGAGGTTCCCTCAATCTGAGACATATAACTGAACACCACATTTAGTGCTGGTATCAAGGGAGGTATCAATAACAGCAAAACCCTCTTTCAGTTCCACTAACATTTAGAATAAGCTTGTCACCTTCATTAGCCTCACAGTACCAAACACAGTATATTAAAGGTATGCAACAAATAACATCATTCAGGTACAGACCTGAAGGATATGAAAGCACACAACACCATTTCCAAAAAGCTGTAAAATAGTTATTTTTAGCCATTTACACATGGAGGACTATGTTTTACCAATATGTTACTTGGGCATCCAATAACACTGAGGATTTGTAAAGAATATGAAAAACATAGATTAACATGACCTGAACAGAGATACTTCTGTTAGCAGAATTTAGCTACTGAAACTGCTCTCCAGGCACTGATTTAAGATTGTATTGATTAATGTGGAAACGGGAAAGCAGCTGCAATTCTATTAAAAACAGTGTAACTAATATCGGAGAGAAAAAATTTCTATTGAAATCTAACAGCCTATCTAAAAGGGAACATGCTTTGGTAGCCACTAAAGTTAAAAATGCAGTATTGAAAAAAGTAGTATTGACAGTATCTCTTCTAATGCTTATTAGCAAACATTTACATGTGTAACATCCTGCACAAATCCCTCATCCCAAACTGAAAGTTCTACAGAATTCCAAGACAGACATTCCCCCACGAATTAATTAATTTTACACTGAATTTTTAAACCTTCCAATTGCTTCAACTTGCTCTGTCATGGAAAGGAGGGCTATCTCAAGGCCATGAACCCATCTCAGTCAGTCACATGGTGCAATGTTTTCCAAGAGGCTACTACTTCTGCTGGATATACAGGGTAATTGTTCCTGAAGCAGGATGCACCATACTGCACAAAACCATGCAATATGCCTAAATGCCATACATCCTATGACACAGTAGAGAAAACAGCACTACCAAAAGGACAAAAATTTGCCTACACAATGTGCTGTGGAAATAAGCTCATGTGATAGACTGAGGTAAGCTCTTGCAAAGCTGATGTGAAAGCACCACTTTGGGACTTGCAAGCTGTTTACAGCAGGTAGCCAGAAGTATAATCACTAATCAATTCTGATTATACAACTGGATTGTGTCCCATAATAGGAGTCTTTCAGGAGTGCAATAGATGGCAGCCACTACTTACTGTAAAGAAAAGATACTTTTCCTGAGATCTGATATGACAGAAAGTGATTGTGGGTTTATGCATGATTAAGGTAGAATTTTGGCCCAAAGCTAAAGCATTGAAAGAATAAGCGATGCAAATTTTTTAACGAGTTGCTCAACTGATAATTTTGTATGCATCAATTGTGCAACTGAAGTTGGAATTCAATTAGTATTTAAAGTTATTAAGGATGAAAGACTATCAAAAAAAGCTTAAAAGAAGGCTTTTGTAATTAACTGAAGTGGCTGATACTCCAGCACTTCAAAGAAGGAGAATTAGTTATGTAACAAAGAAGAAAATACATTGTATCTATTACAAAACTATCCATTAAAAAATGAAATGAAAAATTCATGATCTTCTAATATATGAAAAAAAGCAGAAAAGCTCTCATAAGTACTTTCATTTACTAGGTTAGTAGGCAATGAACAACCACATTAACTCTGGACTTTATGCCAAGCAGACAGACCTACAGATTTCATTGATAAATTCCAGATATATTTATATCACCACCACTTACTCCAGATTGTGTGCATTACTACTCATTTCACATGTGCCAAGTTTACCTACTCATTTTTACGGAACACTTGGGAAATCATTTGAAGTCAGTCAAAGTTACTATCTTTAAACATTCACAATCCCCATTCAATGACATCTGAGTGCCATTAAGGAATTTATAAATATGATTTTTCTTCTATTTGTTTTTTAAATTTTATATTCTTCATACAAACTAGCAATGATGATTTTTGTATCATAGACAAAGTTGCAACAGATATAATTAGCATGATTCTGGCATTTCAGTGACACATGTATTAATGTGATCTTAGGCCAAATAGAATGTCATGAAGATCTTGGAGTATTTTAGTCATTATGTCAGCTTTCTTTTGATGACTACACTGATCACTATGGTTGATGCTTCTTAGATATTTGATACAGGAACTCAGTGATTCTAAGGAAAAAGAACAAAACAAAAAAAAAGAAAGGAGAAAATCCCTTATAAAAGCTAACAAATTTGATTAACATTAGGAATGCTGATTTAAGCACCCAGTGGTTTAGTATAGATGTTTTCAGTCATGAGCATGATTTAAATCTCAAATATTTTACTTGTGATAGTGAAACAATTTTTTCACATTATTGCTACACTGTAAAGAACTACTTGGATTACTTCTCTACTCAATCCTCACTGGATTTGTGATGTATATTGCAGTGTGTATTTAAACTCTTGAACATTTTAAATTTTGGTGATTAAGGATTAAACTACACGATACTACATATTTACTACCTACATACTACAATATTTACTGTATTTGTTGCAAAATCCCTATATGATAGGAAAACACAGAAATTCCCATTTTAAAATGGGACCGCTAAAACGCAAAGACACAGATTATTGGAATTAAGCATCCAAATGCCTTTAAAAAGTTGGTTCAAAGAACTTACAACAATTGGTAAAGAGCACAGAAAATTTAAGGAATTTAGACTGATACTTTTTTAAATTTACAGGAATATTTAATGAATTACCAGTGTTAATTGCTGACATTTATTGAAAAGAATGGAGTAGAGATTACATTTTACATATACAGCTGTCCAGTACAGTTTGGGGGTTTTATGCATTTGTCTACTGTGTATGTCATCAATATTTCATTTAGTAAAAATGTTTAAGTTTTCTTTCCAGTGAGTGGAAAAATCAATGCATTAACTACATTATCAGTCAATCTGCAGCTGAGAAGGGCAAAGTCTGTATAAAAGTAGCAGGTGTAAAAAATATTTATGATAGTCATCTCTTTTTTTTTGTATGTGTGAATAAGAAAGGTTTTTTCCCCAACTCTTACTGATATTATTAGTTCTTTAAGTACCTTGTTCCCAATGGCCTTTTTCGGTGGAAAGTTAAAAGTCCTCACTTGCTGGTATTTATTCTGTAATTTATGATGCAAGCTTCTGAACTCCGCATATCTTCGATAAACATTCCATTCATCATCCTTTATCCTAATATAGACCTGGAAAATACAGACATGGAAGGAAATAAATTAAAGACAAACCATTGAACTAATATATCACCTTCACTCGTTAAAGCTTCATGGCTTAACACCCTCCCATTCATGATGCAATGGTACCAGAAGTTCCAGGATCACTTATCCGTAGATACATCTCTGACTGTACATTTGCTGTTTCTGTTGTATGGGTCATTAATCTTACTGTCTTCGTTCTTCTCTGTCCTTCTCTTTTTCTCTCACATAGCTTGCTCATTTTAATGTGACTCTGGGGCAACCATGGTAGCACTTTTTGTTACCGTGGTTTCCAACATATTCTACTAGCCAGTGACGAAAGGAAAAAAAAATTTAATAGCACTATAAAATTTATTTCTATGTACTCAACACAGTTTTTCAACTTTGTAAATTAGCTTTGTAGCATCTGAATTGCAAAACATAATTTTATCCAAAGTATGAAACTTAATTTACTTTTAAGAAAAATTTACATTTAAAACTAAACTAGAAATTTTATTGTTTGGAAAATAAACACAGTTCATTCTTTCTGCTTGTATAGGACATTAAGTATAATTTAACACAGCTGTAGTTTTTGTGATTCTGTTTCTGTTTGCCACTCAATTATTTCATGAGCATATTACCAATTACAAGTTAAATATTCACGTTCTCTAGGAAAATTTCATGCAGAAGTGAAATATACTTACAGAAAGCTGAGATTTCATTCATTACTAGGGAATAACCTTTCCTCTACAGAAATCAACCCACAGTTTCAAGGAGTGCTGAAATAGCACAAGTCAGAAACTATAATCCAAGCATCAAAACTCAAGATCCAGTGACCTTTTCCTTAGCTGCTTCTATAGAATCTGTAGCTCATTCATTCTTGTGTGTGTGTTAATAACCTCAGTATTTTGCATCACAAATTAAGCTGGAATAGTACTGATAACAGTGCACTGCCTTGCTTCTCCAACAAAAACCAGTAATTTAGTAAGTTGTCAGGCAAGTTCAGGAGAATGCTTACATAAAAAAGCAACACCAACAACCATCGCACAAAGAGCGGGCAGTAACAACTGTATTTTTGTGAATACTAGGAAAAAATGAAATTTGGATTTTGATGTGGCCAATTCCAACACTGAATTGTAGCTTTTCCTGATGACTGAAACATTAACATCGTCCTTCTCCTCTAGATTTGCCAAGTCCTTAGAAAAAACAAAATTTTACTAAGGCCTCATGGTATTTCAGAGATCCAGTGATGTCAAGTGAATGTCTTCTCCCACAAAAGCAGCTTATGCATCCTACCTTTGGTTTGGTCCTTAAGTCCTCTTATCTCTACTGACACCTAAGTTTCTCACATTTATAGGAGGCTTCTGCCTTGCAACAAAATACAATGTACCATGCAGATACCATGCAACTTCTGCCAAATTATAATATTTCGCTGCAGAAAAAATTCATGTATTCATAATATTGGATTCTATTGAATAACAAGCATATTTCTTGGTTACTATTGTACTTCATCACGTTTCATGATGATGACAAAAAAATTAATACTATAATTCCAAAATTAGCACGTCTAAGAATACAACAGATTCAGAGTGTTGTGGGAATTACAAATGCGTATGTGTTGTGGTTTAACCTCAGCCAGCAACTAAGCACTATGCAGCTGCTCACTCACTCCCCCCCATCCAGTGGGATGGGGGAGAGAACAGAAAAAAAGTAACTTGTGGGTTGAGACAAGAATGGTTTAATAGAACAGAAAGGAAGAAACTAATAATGATAATAATAACACTAATAACATGATAATAGTAATAATAAAAGGATTGGAATATGAAAAAAAAAATGACGCACAATGCAATTACTCATGACTCGTCAACTGATGCCCACTTAGTTCCTGAGCAGCGATCCCCCCCCCCCGCCCCGAGGCCAACTCCCCCCACTTTATATACTGAGCATGACATCACATGGTATGGAATACCACTTTGGCCAGTTTGGGTCAGCTGTCCTGGCTGCATCCTGTGCCAACTTCTTGTGCCCCTCCAGCCTTCTTGCTGGCTGGGCACAAGAAGCTGAAAAATCCTTGACTTGTTGCTAAGTAATGTTTAGACTAACTGAAAACATCAGTGTGTTATCAACATTCTTCTCATACTGAACCCAAACCATAACAGTATACCAGCTACTGAGAAGAAAATTAACTCTATCCCAGCTGAAACCAGGATAGCATGTAAACAAAAATTCAACTAGTTTTGGTAACAAGAATTTAAATAGAGTAACGATGGAACCTCTGTAAGTCTGCAAGAAGTATTTGGATTTCTTTTTCATTTTGAAAATACAGGCAGGATAAAGATAATTAAACACCTACAGGACCATCTGTTTTAACAATTCAGTACACCTCTGAAGGAAAATGAAGGCAAATATGAAATTCAAGTATTTTGCATAATTTCAATACAATTCATTTAATGTAGTAAAAACTATATTAAATACTCTTTATTCAACCCAGCTCTAACCTCTCTCCATGCCTATTCAACCAGGATATCATTTGAAACTTTTTATAAATTCCCAAGATTCATGTTTCAGCTTCTCTATGGGAGGTGGGGATGACAAAAAAGCTTAAATTATTTTTAACCAAGTTATTTAATATGGAAAACCTAATTTAACTAAGCAGTTATCTTTGCACATGTGATTTGGTGAATCATGCAGTTCAATATTACCTGTTAAGCTGTAACCCATAGTTAACTAATTAAGGAATCCAGTAAACTGTAATTCAAATTTTTAAGGACTGCAAAAATGTAATTAATTTCTTCGATAATACTGTTAAAGAATTTCTTCCTGTTCTTCTGTGTACATAGATATTGATTTCTTTTAGACAGTAAGAAATGAAAATGCAACATTTGGAGTCCTGTGCCATATTGAATTTATTGACATATAATAAGAGTATGAAAGGCATATTAAAGTTCATGATGTAGTACACATTTAAAGCTTTATTATCTCAACAGGGAATACTATTCACAAGCCAAGGTATTTCATGACCCTTAATGCAAATTCAGTTGGGAAATCAGACAAAGTAAATCCTAAATATAAAACTGCTTGTATAAACTTATTCTAGTCTAGTCATATGAGGCATACAGTTATCCTCATTTAAATCAAACACAGACCATACAACTGAAGCACAGGAATAAGAGGGAACAATTATCTTTGTAGGCAAAATTTTTAAATAATACCAAATCACACAACTTGAGATGCATGGTTTGAAATTGTCTTAAATGTCATTAGGACTATTCCCATCATCTTCACTGTATCTGCAATTTCATTCACAGTCTTTTAATAGGAAATCAATGAAATCTGTAGCTGCCAAATATACTTCTGGGCATGTTTGTCCCAAATTATCATGCTGCACCGTAGAGCGACACTACATTCTACTACTGAAAATACCTTAACATATAATTACAGGACAGTATTTTAAGATCATGTTATAGAAAGTTGAAAGGACTACTTTTATGCTCATTCTCTGATCAATTTAAAAATCAATTCCAAATCACTACACCTCCTTTCAAATGCCTATGTCTTCCTGAAACCATCCACTTCCTAACCTAATTAAGTAATTTTCAAGGTAATGAGAATTTACAGACCAAATCAAAATCACTGTTAGAATGCTTATTTGATTGTAGACAAAAGATTTTACTTCAATATTCTCTTGTATATCAAAAATATTTTAAGTAGCTTTTGCTTGTAATTTAGGAGCACTTTCCAACTGGGTCTCCTGTGTAAGGATTGGTTGGTAACCTTTTTGTAGCTATGATTCACTAATAAGTATATATAAAGAATTAATCTGTTATTTTCTCATAACAAACATGTCTGAAGTCAAAGATTTGAAGACAAATAGCAAAACCAGTAGTAATTTAGTATTTTGTTTTTCAGCCAACTACCTGCTAACTTAATATTACTGAAATGCTGAAAAACTTCTGAGAACCAATTTGAGAGCACTAGTTTAATGATCGTATGCTGAAATGAATGAACTCTACTCCCACGGTACTGGTTTTGAACCAAAAGTTTCTTTAAGAGGTTAAGGGATCTTTAAGCAGTTCTGAGTCAAAAATGCTGTTAAAAAATCCTTGTAACAGACTAGTAACTATTGACATAGTTCATCACTCCTTATGTAAAAAATCCTGAGCAGGACAAAGGCCAAAATTCCAACTTGCTCCAGTTCCTACCTTCACAGATTAAATGACTATAATCAACACTCGTTCTTCAGGTCTGCAGAAGTCTAAAGTGGGTGGGTTTTTTTTGGATGCAAAATATAGATTGGTATATTTAGGATTCACTTTTTAGCTCTCTCTCAAGCACTCTAGGTAGAAAGAGATACTGAATGGGATATTAGATAGTCTTCTGTTGCAATGACATTCATGGTTATAGAAATACCAGATTAAGCACCAGAAAGGAACTTCCCTAAACCAAGCTACTCCTCAATCTTCCCCACAAATATGGCTCACATTTCCTGGTAGGATGATCTGAATACATAATGGAAAAATGAATTCTAGCCATAGAACTCTGTGGATGGGAGCTCCACAAATACAAACCTGCTGAAGTTAAAGTCCCCATGAGTCCATGTCCCATTCCAGAGGCAAGAAAAAAGCCAGAAGGGGAGAGAATAATGCTAGTGGAAGGTGAGCAGTGAAACTCTACTAAACTACATATAAAATTCAATGGCACAAGATGTAAGAGAACTTGAAACATTTCAGCAGCAGAACACTTCAAATGACATAACTAATACTGAGAAAGTTTGTAAAGAATCAGTCCTATGCTAGACCAGGTCATAGTTTTTCTTATGAGCATGAAAAAAAAAGAAAAAAGATGAGCAGTATAGGGAATGCAAAAGAGACTGATCTACACTAAGGAAGCTACTGTGGCATTTGCCACATAACTAAGCATTGGGGGGGGGGGGGGGGGGAGGAAAAACTATTATTTCTGCATTACTGTATTTCTACTCTATTAGTCTATTTCTAACTTCCCTTCCCTCACTAATGAAAAAGGGTTTTCTGGAGATCCTCTTGTTTGTTACGCCTTTCAAATCAATGCCCAAGCATGTGACAAGAAAAATTAGCAACTGGTTTGGTAGAGACAACCCAATCAGTATGAATACAAAAACATAACATGCAAATTAGCATCATTACTTTTTAAATGTTAACTCAGCTAAGCTTGACTGGTGAAACTTTTCTTGACATCTGTTTTTAAATAACACTTTAAATAATTTTGGAGTACCATTGGTCCATAGTTTTACCTTCAGTACTTCAGTATTCAGTACAGCAAGAAAAAGGAAAGTAGACATGAAGTAGTAGAGATGGTTTAATTTTTTGCTAGAGTTTCATGCTTGGTAAAGAAGGTATAAAATGTTTCTGTAAGATGAGAATACTTGCTGCACATACAGATATATCTGCTTAGATAGAACAGATTAAGATAAAAAAGGATGAGAGGATTAATAATCAAACCTGCTCATACTAACAGAACATATATATATCTTAAGAGGCATATTGCTAGTACTCAGCAAGATAAACCAATGAATGAATGAGAGTTCTTAAATGGATTTTATGCATCTTTTCAGACTGGCAATTTGAACATTGGGGGGGATGGGAGACGAGATTGTACAGGGAGGGAGATGTTATGTGCTTAAGCTTGCCTTTTTTCCCCGCAGACAGGACAAAGTAAGCTTGGAACAAATAAAACATTACATAGAACAGACTGGTCCTCCAACTACCTATGTTGACACACCTGTTCTAAGACTTTGTTGGGTTAGAAAAGCCAAGAAAAACCATGCAGGGAGATGATATGGATGAAGTTCAAACTGCAAGCATTTCAGCTTTTTCCCCTTCTTATAGCCAGAATCTACCAACAAAATCTTGCATCTCCCTTACCTTTTGCCTTCAAAATAGTCAATTTAAATAATTATATATTGTGTTACATAATCATAAAACAATCATAATTTCATGCCAGGTCCAAACTGCAACACTTGCAATGTCCCCAAATTATCTTCTGAACTACTAAAATTATCTTCTAAAATACTTTAATCTTACTGTGATCCACGTTATCTTGTACCAACCTTAAAGATAAGGGTAATTTATTTTTTTATTCTTACAAAAAGTAATCTACTAAACAGCATAAAGACATACTCTTCTGCTACAACTACAGAGGGGGAACATCAAGCATAAGATGGAAATGCCCATTTCGGAATTACTGATGGAGAGCTGGTAGTAAGAGGAGACAAGATCTCATCTGCATTAAAAGTTCTCCTCAACAGCCTAACCCAGTTTATCATTTTCACTGCCTCCACTGTAAGTTTCCCATTAAAAAAAAATGAACGTGCCCCACCCCCGCCAAACCAAACCAAAACCCCCCGTTTAAGAATGTCTGTTAAATTTCTTCATGATAAAATGGGAGAAGAAACTGAATAGAAACAATTTCAGTGCTCTGAACCATAGAGCAAAACTTGTTAACATCAATAAAATCCGTCTACTGTTTCTCTACATTTACTGAGTTTGGTGTTATAGACATTATAGAAGCCTGGAATATTCATGGCAACAACTCCCAAATAATCATTAATTTAACATTTGGTTAAACAAATCTTACAACCCACAATATTTCCATAAAACAAAACTGCCAGTACTTTTGTAGAGCATTGCTAACGTAATCTACGAAAAAGGACTGCATAGTCATTCTGTGGAAAGAAGAAAATGCATTCATTTTAACCAGAGATGCAGACATGTTCTGGGATGAGCTTCTCTAACTACTACTTGTTCTGTTTCTCAAATACTGTTCTATGATGATAATAAAGTTTTAAAAATTCTTAAAACTAACTCAACTTTAATGTACATCTTAATTATCCAGGAACACTACATTAAAAAAAATTTTGATCAAAATTTACAATGTAAGAAATAACTGTTTTCAGGGGATTAGAACTACCTTTTCTTCCTATTTCATAGTGTGCTTTTCTGAGATGAGTGATGTATTTCAATCTATTTAGGAAGCTTTTATCAAAACTATTACTGCACTCAAAACATACAGAAGTAAAAGGTATGAATCCAAAGGGGAAGTGTATAGCAAAAAGGAAGAACCAGTTACATCTTTTTACTTTACTTGGGGACAATGGGATTCTTTTTAGAATATAAATTCAAGCTGAATTCTCCAGTTACCTTCGATGTGTGAGAAATGAATACAAATGCAAGTTATATTTTGACACAGCTGCAGGACTGCATTTATGGTTAAGTTCCCACTTTGAAAATGATCCAATTTAAGAATTTCTGCATAGTGAAAAACAAATGGAACAATGAAACTTTTCAGCTGTGGTATAAGCAGCTTTTTGTGTGCCTTTCTACGTACAGAGACATAACAGGAATTAAAGTGAACAAGTTTTTATCTCAATAAGACCATTTGATCCACTTGCACAAAGACTACAAATACTATATTTTGTTATGTTAGATCTTCAACTTTTTGCTATTTAGTTCAAAAAAATGAACAATACAGTGGCAAATATGTGAGAGAATGCACGCCATAAACCTTAAAAACAGCCAATACTGTTCTACTAAACAGAAAAATGCCATGCACTTCAGGCCTATCCACTCAATTACATGCATGCAGAATTATGCTCACTGTGTTTCTGTAGTTACAGTTCTGTTTCTATTCACCAAAACAGCACTAAAGTGACTGGGCACTAAAGAACAAAAGCAGCATGCCTATGCTTTTGCTGGATGGAATCAATATCTTTTTTTAATACAAATCAAATCAGCACAGAAGATTTCCCTCAATAACATAATTAGCTCCTTTTGACAGCAAAATATTACTTATAATACCCCAAAATAATTAACACCATTTCACAAACATGCACTTTGAACTGAGACAGTCATTGCAACGCATGACAACCACTGCAGTGAAAGAAGGTTCTGCAGAGGAGAATAGAGGTAAAATGACAGAACTGCCGGCTTTTTCTCCAGATAAAATATTTTGGGTGCTCTGGCCAGGGAAAGGAGGATCTCTATTATTTATTCTATCTTTACTGGGCATAAATTGTTTTCTTCTTTCTGTAGTCACTATGAAATAATTTGAAAATCAAAATTCTACTTTTATTTTCCTAGTATGTTTTGCATCCAGGTTAGCATTTCTATAAGCACATCAATGTATTAAGTTGGATTAGTGTCTTGGTTTCAGATAGGATAGAGTTAATTGTCGTCCTAGTAGCTGGTACAGTGCTATGTTTTGAGTTCAGTAAGAGAAGAATGTTGATAACACACTGATGTTTTCAGTTGTTGCTAAGTAGTGTCTAGTCTCAAGTCAAGGATTTTTCAGCTTCTCATGCCCAGCCAGCAAGAAGGCTGGAGGGGCACAAGAAGTTGGCATAGGACACAGCCAGGGCACCTGACCCAAACTGGCCAACAGAATATTCCACACCATGTCATCTAATATAGTAACTGGGGGAAGGGGGGGGGCAGGGAATCGCCGCTCAGGGACTGGCTGGGTGTTGGTCGGCGGGCGGTGAGCAATTGCCCTGCGCATCATTTGTACATTCCAATCCTTTTTTTTACTACTGTTGTCATTTTATTAGTGTTATCGTTATAATTATCAGTTTCTTCTTCTCTATTCTATTAAACCATTCTTACCTCAAAGCATGAGTTTTACTTCTTTTCCTGATTTTCTCCCCCATCCCACGGGGCGGGGGGCTGGGGAGTGAGTGGCTGCATGGTGCTTAGTTGCTAGCTAGGGTTAAACCATGACAATTATGGTTTCCTTTAGTAAAATAAATAATTATAAAAGTTTCCAAGGACTGATCTCATCTTTGTATACTCCCTCCATCCCAGCTATTTAAAAATTTTTCTCCTTTACCTACTCTTATGCTTCTCTGACACATCCTCAGGTCCCATTACGGAAAAAGTGGGATACTCAACCTTTTGGGCTTATGCACCCTCAAACCAGTCTCTTTCAGAATGCCATGAGCCCTATCTTTCTCTCATATTCTCCCAAACATTCCAGGCCATTTTCTTCTCTACTTGCCCTGAGCTGCTCTGAGATGGAATATCATTAGAACGTTATTTCTTGCTCCTTTTTGCCTGCTTAGTGCTGCAGCTGCTAAAGGAATCCAATTCCTCATACATCAGGGAAATGACATTCAACTTTGGGTTTAATTTTTGTAATTTGTTGCCTAATTTTCAACTATTTTAACTGTCAATCCATTGTCTTCCATTGTTAAGACTTAGTATTTCATCAAAGGTAGAAGCCTATGTTGGCTCACGTATAAATTAAAGGTCAACAGTCACATCTGGCAGAACCTAGACTGTGCTTTCACTGTTTCATCTCTCACCCAAAGAATTTGCTGGGCACCTCCCCCTCAGAGACACTTGAGTATCAGATACTGTTCTCCTCCACCTCTTTTATGTTGCATATCTGTGAAAATTCTTCCCTCTGTTTAAACAGCAGCATTCAGGTACTGTGATTAGTCCCTTTGTATGAAGGTATACTGCTCTTCCTTCAGAGAGGAAGTGGAGAGGAAAAACGGAACACCGTTTAAAGGAATATAAAAAGAAAAATTATGAGAAAAAGGTATCAGTCAATATTAAACAGTAAGACTTACGAAAGTCAAAGGATTAAAATATTATAAGAATGTTTATTGATGATAATCGGGGGGGGGCTATTCATATGCAAATAAAAACAGTCTTGTCCAATTAGCATGTTTATCCTCAATCTTATTTACTTACATGTTTACTGCTCTGCAAACAAGGCAGATTTGCCAGCAGCCATTTAAATATTACTATCACTTTAAGAATCACAAAATCTCGGTTTCATTATCTTAAGTGTCAGACACTGATAATTATAGCAACAAAAGGCATGACCAATGGCATTTGCTGTACACTTCACAGGAAAGTAGTATCCATATGTACACAGAAAATAACAAGGTACTCTACAGTTGAGAAATATGATAAAATAATATTATTGCAATAATCACCTTGCTTCACAGACTGTAAAGAAACTGCAACTAACTATCACCATCTAGAGGTAAAAGGTAAATGCAAAAATTTGTTTTTAGTCTGATCTGGATTCTGTCTTTATCCCTGTGAATATACTAGACAAGAATTTATTTTCTAATGGTAGGCTGACTGAGCAGCATCTGCCTCACAAAAAAGATGGGCATCAAACTGCACAGATCACAAATAGCAGTCAACAGAAAGCAACTAGTTAACTAGAGAAGACAGGACTTTTATAACAGAAGGTTAGACTTTTGCCAGTATAACCCTGATTTTATAAAACTGTCTAATATTTAAATTATCTGTTTAAAGGACTAGGCTTTCTTAACTGTTACTTTGTAAAAAATATATTGGTTTCTGCATATGTGGCTAGGTCCTTTAATGCTTATAACTACTCAGTTTACCACTTACTAATAGCCATCACAAACTTTGTAAGAGAATAAAGCTCTGAAGCTTCTTTTGGACTCAGAGTGGATAACTGTAATTGTTCTGATGTCTTGCTAGAAGATATTGTTATGATAATCTAGTCTGAACTCATCACAGCCCAGATGATTTCATCCAGTAATGTCTAAATAATCCTTAGTATTTGTTGATTCATAATAAGGACATCAACTGGTCATCTAATTAATCTTTCTACTCAGGTGCAAAATTAATTATACTAGTAATCTGTCAGCACTAATGAATGGCAAGACAGTAGTTGAGATATAAACCTGAAGCAAAACAAAGCTGAGCAAGTATAAAGGGAAGGGATATGCTTCTGAAAACATTAGATTGAGCTTGCCACGCATAGAAGATAAACTTTAGTGGAAGGAAAGAGATTTCCTAATCATACCTATTATTTCCATTTTAGGACTAAATTAGTCATTCTTAGCATAGCACTACAAGGGCAACTCATGTTTAGTTAATTCTACACCATGACCTCCCAAGTTTCTTCCACTGTACTATTACTGCAAGGTATACAGATTTCAACAGTTCAGAAAATTCTTTGGTGAATTATGAAATGTATTTTATTCACTACACTTCAACATGAACAAAAGGTACCATGATATTTATCCAGAAAAGTTGCTTATCTTCCAAAATATTGCTATCCAGCGATTTCCTGAGAAAGAAGTCACGTTTCTGTTTGGATCGATTTTTCTTCAATTTAGTTAGCACAATTACTTTCTAGACCCATGTAAACTTTCAATATTCACAAGCTCTGTGGCAAGATGTCTTGCACCCCAATTATATGTTGGGAAAACCACTGTCATGCACTTGTTTCGAAACTGCAAGCTAGTAGTTTCAATGGATGCTCCGTCTGCATTTTCAAACAGTTAAAAATCTCTCCATGTCTTTCATGATTTGAAAGATTGCTATCATATTCTCCTCTCAGTTGTCTTTCTTGCAGCCTGAGAATTTCTAATACATTCCTCAAATCAAAAAGCTTCATTTTTCACCTGTATTCTTTCCAGTTCTGATACATTTCTTTAGAGAGGACTAGAACTGCACACAGACAAGCCAGAGATTATACACAGCATAATAGAGCTTTCTGGTTTTCTATCCCTTTCCTAATGATTTCTAACAACTTTGGGTTTAGATCTCCCTAAACCCTTTTAAAAATTGTGTCAGATCAACCAATTCAAAATCTTCTATTTATCAACCAGTTTTCAGCTATTTCACCCTTGAATTCCTGGTGAACTGCATGTGGAGATTTATACTTTATTTGTTCAATAAGATCTTCTGCTATTTCATTTGAAACAGACAATCTGCTAATTCTCCACAAGGAATAATCCAGAATGGGAATACTCCATAACAACTCCAAGGTAAACTAGATTTTAAAATATGCATTTTCTATTACTGTTTTACGTTCTGAGACCTTCTTCTTCTGCTTGAGTATTTGTCCCACTGACTTTAGCAAGTGGCCTCTTCCTGACACGTACAAGAGAGACCATTAGATTTTATGCCTTCTGAAAGTTGTAAAAGGCCTGTAACACGGTATTTCTACTTTTTTCCTCCAGAATGTGTCCATTCTTCTATTTTTCTTTGGAGATTACTTAAATTCTTATTTATTAAACTGTATTTCTTTACTTCTAATAAACTTCCTTATTCTGCTGCTTAGTCATTCTTTTCTTGTTTTTCTTTTCTCTTTTTTTAAAAGTAGGATATGCATTCCCTCTGAGCAGTATCCAAGTTTTTAAATAGTCTCCCCACTATGCCTGCAAACCATCTTAGATGTCCCTTTTAGTTTTTTAACCAGCTTCCTCATTTCTTCCTCATTTTCTTTTTTATAGTTAAATATTACAGTAGTGAATTTTTGCTTTTGTTGTTCCTTTTACAACAGAGTTTAAATTAATTAATTTTAGTTTATTTAAATTCCTATTCTGATCCCAAACACCTGCTCTTCTTTAGATGTAAACCTTCCTCTACTTCTCAGTTTATAAATTTTATGATCTTCAAGTGCCAGTAAGAGAGTCCTGCATTTAAAATCATCCCTCTGAAAACTCCCTTTATTCCAGAAACATATCCAAATCCTGATGAATCCAATTTCTTTATTTTTCCAACATTTTCTTCATTGATGCAGCAAAATACTAGATCTCCAATTGTCTGAAACCTCCATACCCTCCTTTATGCTGTATCACTGAAAACCAAATGGAACACCACCTTCCACACCATGGCTTAGTAGCCCATCTAGAAATATGAAGTCTTCCCATCTTTCAGTCCCATATGATACCCTAGGGAATGTCGAAATTGAACTCCCCAACACTTACAGCCACCTCTTCTCAGTAGGGATATTTGTCGTCAGAGGACTATTCACAGTACAAGAGAAAACAAAGCCCTAAATAGCTAATTAATGTTAAAAGCCCTGTATCACAACGTTTATTTTTTCTCTTTATTTATTATAGTCACTATTTGTTTACTGTAGTCATCTGAAAGCTCATCAATTATTGTGAAATGGTGATATTTCAGAAAACAAGTGAAAAAACATTTCTTAATTGAACTTAGTAACTGCACTTAAGTGCACATCCAATTCTAAATAGCTTTTTCACTAAAATTTATACAGCATCTAATTGTTCTAACAGCCACAGTTGAATGATAAAAGTCTATGGCTCTTAGTTTTTAAGGCAGTATTAGATAGTGCTAAACTGTGAGCAGCGATTAATCTGCTTGCAACTGTCCCCTTGAACTCAGTCATTCAAACTGAGCATAAAATTTGGCTATGTTTCTAGACCTTGTTTTTAAATTCTTAAGATTCATAACCAGTAAATTCTGCCAGTTAAATATTACTGCAAGAGTACAGTGTAACTCTACAGAGGTCTGATTAAAATTTCCACATTTAACAGGATTCATTAGAAAATGTTGCTTGATTTCAGAGTCCACAACCTGATTTCTGAGCTTGTCCAGAATCCATAATCCTTAACAGAAATTAAAGAAAATACGTGATGTTTGAAACTATGCGACAAGTGTGCAGGAGCTGGAAACTTTTGCTTATATATATATATATATATATATTCACTGACGAGTAAGATCTGGGGTTTTTTTAAGGATGGAAGATGTACTGATTTTGAACATGACATCTGAAACATACCTAAATATTAATATGACACAAAAAGAAATGCTTTGAAACGCCCTTCAAAACAGCATTACAAATCTGCATCACATTAAAAAAAAAAAAATTTAAAATTAAGCACTATAACAAAGCTCCTGCTGGAGTCTATTCTTATCTTGTCCAGGTAAAGCCCTTCTAATATGTAAATTAACATGTCATTCATTTCTTTTCCTGGTTTAAGAAGAACAAATACAAAATTGGCTTTGTTTTTTAAGAGGCACAGCTACCCAGATTTATTTCTCCTAATTCTTATATTCTTAAGAAGTATTTACAAGTCCACAAAAAAAGATGACAGATACTATGGAACTGATAGGTTCATACTTTTCCGAACTATTCGAGGTGCTCTGCAATCCTTTCCACCTTCTTTTGGTCATTTGCAAGACACATGATAAATACACAGTAGTTTTATTTTCTGCTAGAAAATATGCATTTATGAGCAAAAAGGGACAGAAGAGGCACAACAATTCTAAAGTGCATCAACCATAAATGTGACAGCAAGTCTCCACTGGCACACTGTCTTCCTGTCTCCATCAAGTGAAATGCTCCAGAGATACACAACTTCAAATCAGCAAAGGTTTACAAGGTGGCTCATAACAGGAGGGGAAAGGAGGACAATCTCTTTAGCTTTCTAATAACAGAAAATGCAGAACAAATCAAGCAATGTTAGAAACACATTTACATGAACTGCATTTGGAACAGCAATGATCAAGGTCCGTGCCCTTTTGTAACATCTTCATTTGGCAGCAACATCTTACCTTAATAGTATTATACATACAATCTACTTTTCAGGCAGGCTAAGCATCTTAAAGCTAATTTCCAATACAGTCATAAGTATATAGCGTATCTAAAAATTATGCTTACCCAAACCCAAAGTTTCAAACTTTGCCTGTTCCAACTGGCACATTTTAACTTTCTCCAAAGCTCATTTCACATCTTTTTCTCAGAATTAACCAGCACAACCAAGAGTCAGTTTTTACATTTCAAGTTACAGTTACTCAGGTACTCGCAGAGAAATCTGAACTCCAAAAGATGCTGGTAACTATCTCAACAATAGGAATATTCTGCAATATTGCTACTTTCCTTTACATTGATATACTACAAGCAATTTCTCATGTAGCTGATACCAAGAGTTATACATGCATTTTAATTTTCTGCCATTGGAGAAATAAATGATAAAGCAGAAAAAATAATGTTTATTATGAATGAGAGGACTCTCAGAAATTAGCTTAGTCATTTATCCTAATTGTCACTCCCAGTCCTTGCCTGTTTCATTACATACTGGTAGCCTGTTAAATATCCTCTTCCACAATTTCAACACTGAATCAAATCCCCTGTAATCAGGAGCACATGTTTTGGCAGAGATTTAACAAGATAAATGCACAGTGCTGTTATTTAAGCTATTCTGAAGTTTTAAAAATTAATGCTTTCCTGGTAGCTATAAAACGCAGAATATATATTCAGCAAGCACATAACTACATATTTGATCAGAGATGTGGCAATCACTTCAAGTGTTTCATCATAGTGCTATGCTACAGAGTGTATGTCTATTTAGGAAAATTTCTTTTTTTTCACATGCACAGTGGCAGAAAACAAAGTTATTTCCTGACAGATACTCTTCCCAGTCAACTCCTGTTACTGAGATCAAAAACTGGTAGGAATGCCATTAATGTATTCTTCAATAAGGAAAGATCTCAGTAGGTACCAAGATCAAAGTTTAGTAAGAATTATAGAAGTTTTAGGTCACTTCTAAAGGTAATTCTTGCTCACTTTTTTTTTAAAGATTAAAAGACAAATTTGAGCAAATATACAATTGTTCACCAGAGGAAGTGTATGATGTTCTGTGCTGTTCGGTAATGAAAGACAATCTAGCTTGACGACCGACATTCTATGTCTATTCTCGATAGACGCTTCTAACTTTCCACATTACGTATGTCCCGTAAATTGCTAGTGTGAATAGATAATGAATAGAGCATATTCAAAAGAACTTGTACATTTTTCAAATACATATACCAAAAAACAGAATTTTGCACACTATGGATGCCCAACATTATGAGTATATATTGTAGACATAAAGAACTTAATAAAATTCTCAAAAGTGTCTTCTTGTAAATCTAGAATTTTCAATCTTTTTAGGATCTTGAAATAATATTTTGCTTCCTTTTTTTCCTCTTCTCAAGAGGCTTAGCCTTCAGTCACAAGTTGTTTGTTTTCCACTGATGATGAGTAATGGATGAAGTCTGTTAAAATCCACTCTGTACCAACACAACATATTTTCTAAGAAGCCATGGCAATGATAAATAGAAGTAAGGTGCAAAAGCACAATAAAACCCCCTAAATTTTTTTCAAGTCACTGTATTAGGGCCTTAACCAGAGCAAACTGAGAGCAACATCTAACCCTCTACTTACCTCAGCAGATTTTGGATAAAGCCCTGAACCTCTTATAAATTGGGAAGTTTAGTTTATCTCAATATTTTTCCTATTGAAAAAGAACGTGCAGAACATCTATAGCATATATGAATTCTGCATACTTTCCAAGCTTTCATGATGCCATTTGCATAGTCATGTACCGTCAAACTGCATGAAAAGTTTTGAAATCTTTAGTAACTGTTTGATATCAAGTTACAATTAAAAATAAATTAAATTATTCAAATAATTAATGTTTTTTAATCCAGTTCTAATATACCTTAGTGAAAAGCACTTTACTACTAAAAAAAAAAAAAAAAAAAAAAGAAAGAAAGATTTGGCATATTAGATAGCAATCTTACAAATAAATTGTTTCTGGTTCATGTCTTAGTAGTAACAACCCTAACAAAACTCAAAATACAAAAGCAACTTTAATAATAAAAAAAGATTCTTTCTTCCCATCCAACCAAATAGAATGCAACTGAAAAAGAAAATACTAAAACTAAAATTGTTGATAAAAATGCAACTATTTGATATACACACAAATTATCAGTTTGAAAAAAGGACACAGAGATGTGCTTATGTGCTTTCCTTTCATTTCTTCTTATATTTTTTCTTGCCACTTAACCACTCAGGACCTCCAAACTGGCAGCATTTAAAGAAAAAAAAAATGGCCAAACTATGCAGTAATAGTGTTACTACTGAACTTAAGAACCTTTAATAGTATACAAAGACAGTTTTTCTCACATTCCTTCATCTATCACAGCATCTCTTCTTACTAAAGAGCTGCCTATAGCTAAACTCCCTGCTTATCCAAAAGCAGTTGCAACAATTGTTTTGTTTCTACTTCTCAATAACCAACCAAATGAGGAATACTTGTGTGAGCAACAGACCATGAGTAAACACACCCGAGAAAGCCATAGTCTTATTCACAACTTACACAGAAAACATTTTAGAGTAATTTTCTTTGCAATAAGTCTCCCGCTGCAACAATTCATGCTTACAATTTGGTAATTAGAAATTATGTTAACTTTTCACATAAATGTGAAAGAAATGTAAAACTGAGTTCACTGCCATCCACATAAGCTTTCCTGAGTATCAGGAAAAGATAAGATCAACTATTGGGTCATATTCCCCCTCTTCTGTCTTTCACATAACAACAGATATCAGTAACATTAAAAAGACACAAAATTAATGCTGTACAGACAGTACAGTTAATATGTCATTTCTCACCATCATTAACAAGTGTGCCAGGCCTAAGCAGTCAGAAAGGCACTTTAAAATTATCGGGATATTCACTGGGTGCCTTCATTTCAATCTGTACTGCAGACACAACTCAAAAAAAAAAAAAAAAAAAAGGGAATGTAGAAATTCGAGTGTCATATTGTTGCAAACACAAAAGACCTCATCATTCAGATACCAAATATTTTTCTGGAATTGTCTTATTTTTCAGTTATCTGCCAGAAACTCAAAATTTCTACACAACTTCAGGAGAAAAAAAAAATCTGGGGTACATCACATTTCAGCTTTTGCTTGATCAACACTCTAGATGTAAGATGATTGAGAAAAGACTGAACTTTTAAAACTCAAAGCTTTTTAAATAGTACACAACAGGTACCCCTTAATATTACCCTTTGCTGCTCATCCACACAGGCAGCAACATTAATTCCAGAGAAGACTATTACCAAATCAAGGGAGACTAAACAGCCCTGGGGACAAGGACAAAGTGCACAGCGGCCCAGCTGGTCTTCTAGATCCTGCCAGTGAGGGAAAAGGCTTGCGTAGGAGCAGGTGGATCCTGTGGATCAATATCCGGTTGCACAGCAGGTGCCACTGATAGATTTGGCTTTTATGATTACGGGACTGTCTCTAAGGATCAAGGACTGCTGGGAGAGATGAAATCCACCGGATAGAGTGGGACAAGATCATCTTTGCCAACAGGCTAACCAACCTGGTGAGAAAATGGTGGATGGGGTGGAAAGCAAATGGTGCATGCTGATAGGAACAAGAGAAACCTAAGAAATGACAAAGCAGGATGAAAAGAATAACAGAGCAATCTAGGAAACAAGCAGGAGGAACCAGAGCTCCTCTAGTGGTCACAGAACTGCAACATCATTAGAGTAACAAGTGATGTGGTGGTGTGAGACACTGATGCTTCTACAAATTTCTGCAATAGCAGAATGGGTTTGAGAACGTGTAGCCAGTGACAGCAGAGTGAAGGAGTATGTGAAAGCCAAAAAGACAGAAAATAATCACACTTGTCAACAAGTTATGTTTCCACAAACACTTGCGCACGTGAATTTGATTGATTATTCAATGCTTTTGAACAAATTACTAACGGTTCAGTATTGTTAGCTTTTCTTTCCATTAGCTAAAGTCTTATTTTTCATTGTCTTTTACTGGCCGAAAGGTAGGTGTTTTCCTGTATTTTTCAATTACCCGTCAACACTTCATAGATTATTCAAAATTCTACAAAAATCATCATTCAGAGTGAGAGGAATGTTAAAAAGCTTCAGAAATCTTGTTCAGAGCTGAAACAAAAGTAGAAAAATTTTGCAGCTGCTTATAATCTACAAATAAAGAAATACAAACAGCCTGGGACAGCATATTAAAGAGTGTTTAAAGTTTGCCCTGCTATTCTATCCATGGAGAGTATAATTGTTCTGAAACCAAGAATCCAGGAATCAAGGAACAGTATAGGATTTCAATGCTTCAACTACAAGGCAGGCTAGAGCATAAACCCCTAAATTCAGACCCGGCTGAAGCCGAACATACTATGAACACATCCAATGACACATAGTGAAGGCTTGTTGCACCATTCCAAATGTTTCTGAGTGAGCTACTACAGTAAGCCACGTCTCTCTGTCTGTCAAGCAACATTTCTGGTCACTGATATCCCGAAAATTGAAACAGAATATGTACATGCATACTGAAGAAGGCAGTACTGATTAATATTGAATTGTTGTACACCCCAGCCAATGCAGTCAACTTATTAGCATGCTTTTAAAGTATTTAAATATTAAAAGCCAACCCTCAAAATATGCTATTTGGATAATCAAGACAATCCTATGGATGAAAATACATTAAGTTACTGCTGCTGTTCATTAATTGACCTCTAATGAAATTGTACTGAGCTCTTTAAATTATTAAAATGTGCCATTTCAGTCAGAAACGTTTACACATGATCTGTGTTAAGATGTATCACTTACCTGGTAAACATGGAATGCATTAGCAGCTTTTCCACGCAGAAAGACTGAGGGAATCCAAACATTAATAAGAGCACGATTTGATCTGAGGAGGAAAGAGAAAACTTAAAATAGGGAATCATATTTATGTATAAGAATTGCAAAGCAACTACCTCCAGTGATTTAAATAATGATCAAAGTGACCAATAAAGCAACTTAACATTTCAAATGGAGTATTAGAAAAACTGTAGTTCTGCCTGAACCTTAAAAGGCTACCTTAGATACCTGCTGTATCTAAAAGTGTGCCCTAAAGTTAATGTAACTGAAAAAGAGCACTGAAACAATTCCCTTTGTGGATTTTTGGTTGGTTTTAGCGGGAGTGTTTTTTGTTTAGGTGGTTTTGGTTTGTGGTTTGGTTTTTTTTTCACAGCACGCATTTGACAGCATTTGATTATACACATGAAACAAAAACTGTCCAACAAACCCAACATCTTGGTCCACAAAACTGAGCAAAAAACTGAGCAAAAACCTGAATTTATTAAATAACAGAAGAGCACTGCACAATCATGGAGAAGTCATTTCCATCCACTTTTTGTAATTCATCTCCAAATTTCTATGATTCAAAGATATCAGTTACATTTTCACCCCCTCATCCACAAAAATCCAGATTTATTAGTCTGACTAATAAAGGCAAAACTCCAAATCACAACACTCTAGAATGATCTGGGATGACCACCTGCGTTGTTTGTGGTAGTACTGTTTGTATGCATTGATTAGGAGTTACTCTGTAAAAATGAGAAAGTCCATCACTTTATTAATAGCATCTAGCATCTATCAAACTCAAAGCAACAGAAAGCAGTAACTTTTTGTTAAGAATACCAAGAGTGCACTGAAAGAGCACTCCAAGAGAATCTTTATAAATCTAAACTCATTCATTCAACGTTATTAAAAATTATATTAGGGCATGGACTGTGCAGCTCTCCATACTTTTTAACAATGGAACACCAAAGCTGAGAAATGAGTTACTGGAAATAATATAGGAAAAGCAAATTATTGAATGTGTTTCCTTATTCTTCTTTCCCATAAAGACAGTAAAAAGAGAAAAATATGTGTATTATGAAACTTACATTTCAAAATCTGATAAACTCTGATCTTCGGATGTTTGACTCAAATCTCCAGGGACCTATATTTACAAAACAGAAATAATTCCCACACACTGGTTATTATGCTTTCTATTAAGAAAGCATAATATTATAAGGAAATTACAATTCAACATTCAATTTTTAAATGCCAATAAAAACTATTACTGAGAAACAATAAAAGAAAAATAAACAATCACGTGATTGTTTGATAGGATTATGAACATACCACCCTTGCAAGTTCTTCATGTTAGAATTTGCTATAGTTTTGTAAAGAAACAAATTGGGCTTTGTAAAAGCATGTAATTTTGAAAGGTATAGAAAACCCAGAAATAAGCATCATTATTTGGCCTTTATAAGCAAAGTATGCTGAAACAAAAGCACATTGTGTGTATAAACAATTTATGGGAAGAGATGAAGCATATAAAACCTAGCAATCACTTTCTTTTACAACCACTGAGAGAAAGACACATGATAATTTTATTTTAGCTGTGTTCTTACAAAACATTATATAGCTACAAAAGTTCATAAAGATGGCAATGATGGACTAAAACCTGTAGAATCAAAAGAAGTAGCAGTTATGAGAAAACAAGATTGAAGGAGCATTTAGAGCTGAAACAGCAATAACTTTTTACCTTACTTTAAAGCTAGGTAAACATAAAAGGCTAACTTCTCTCCTTTAAATACTGTAAAATGTAAAGCATAATCCAGAATAATTAGTGTTTTGATGAAGAAAACCAGCTACGTTTTAAACTTCCAGAGACAGCTTCTACATTAGTTAAATATTGGTTCAGTGTATCTCTATAATGTATGTTGCATGCATATTACTGTTTTTCAGAATATTTGCTGCCCAAGAAACTTAAATATATATTATTGCTTATTTTAAAGCAATATGTATTTATTTATTGCAAAGCAATATAAAATTTCAAAGGGGACTAAAGAAAAACTACTTCCCAGATGCTTTGACAGACCAGCTCAAGACTTCCCAATACACAAGACAAAACTGAATTTTGCCTTTCCAAGATTAAAAGTATATGGCTCAGCAAAAACTAAGTCATTCCTGCCAGAGAAAGGAAAAGAGGAAGACAAATGTGCAGAGCCAAGACAGCTCCAGGGCATATATACAGAATCCTGAACACCTCTGCTGTCCTTTTTTGGATGAATGAGGTGGGAAGGGCCAGTATGACCTCTCCCTCAGTTACTACCATCAGCTGTTGTCTGTTCACAGTCCAGTCCACCCTCCAGTGGCAGCACACAGCGTGGCTTTCCAGGGCTCTTGTGCCAGAAAACAGACGTTCTTCTATCTTGCCTACAACCTGCACCCTCTCTTTGCCTGTATCTGAAGTGTCAAATCCTACCACCTGTTATATACAGCTATTTTAATTAACTTCAGTAAAAGTTTTGTATAAAAACCTCAGAGTGTGGACTTTGGAAATAAGAAAAAGGTTGACATTAATGAGTTCTTGCACGCCTATGTTGAAACAGATTGGTTACTGATTTTGAGATGGTAATTAAAGTGTTGTTCATTGTAATGCAAAACACAGTGATGAAGACGTTACATCGATGTATTTCCTCATACCCTTGAAAGCACATACTTTTTGTTTTAATATTCCTCTGTTTGTTGCAGAAATTCTGTAACCCAGTAACTAGAAATTTGGAAAGATCACTGTGAACAATTCATTTAAATTCATAATTTACGGCCATTAAAATTGATTATCAGCATTAAAAGGAAAAGAGAAGACAGTGAAGAATCATGGAAGCTATTTTTATAACAAACTGTAAATTATATACTACTGTAATAATATAATGTTAAGAACTTGTCTGGTATTTTCAAACCAGTGAAAGGGGGATCAAATATTCATATCCCATAATTTCTGGCAGTTACACACACTACCAACTTTGAAATTTCTAATTAAAGTCTACTAAGTAACAGATAGGCTATCAGCACAGAGTTTTGTTTACTAATACAGAATTAAAATTTATCCACTTAGGATAATGCGAAAGTCTTTAGGACTGTATTCAATTCACAGTTTCATTTTGGACAATAGCAGCTAATAACAACTAGCATTTAGCTAGCACTTAAAAATATAGTACCACTTCCACATCTTAAAGAGTCTTACGATTTAGTTTTCTCTCAGTATCCGATACATTAAAATATAGTATCAATATCTAACTACTGGATTAGAATACGTATACATGGTTAAAAACAAAATCTCTGAGCAGGGACATACAGCCTAAAATCTCCAAGTAAGAAAGTACAACTATAATACGTGTGTGATTTATCATTTGTCATCTCTGAGCACAGCAACGTGATTGTTTCCATCTAAAAGGCTGACAATTATAGGTGAAATTCTGCTTCACTAATGCACACAGAACTGTTGTCAGCCACCTTACATAAATGTTATGATAAAATAGGCATGGATGCTTCCAGTGCAAACAAAAAAGTAAGGAGCAATAGCACATAATCACATGAACAAAAACTATCAAAATATGCCTCCCTCAGAAGATGGACAACTATTAGGAACATTCTTGACTCCTTCTGTTTCCTCCTTGTTCATTTTCAAATTTCAACCCAAACTTTTCTTTTAACACAAAAAGCTAAAGTGAAGCAACAGTTAGTAGAAAACAATTTTATTGTCTGAATATATCTATTTTACATTCAATTCTGCTAAAGAGACTCAAACACTATCAGAAATACCAAGTAAGGTGTTCTTGACAGATGTGTTATTAGCTGTTATTTCTTATAAGCTAATATATATTTTATCTCATCACAAGTAATGGTTTTGAGCTTTTTCCACAGTGGTATTCTACACTGTAATAAACAAACACTTACCGGCCCTCTCAAATCAATTAGTTCTTGTCTCATTTGGGACACAAGAGCTTCTTTAGCCATCAGAGCACGGTGCAGCCTCTCATTGAATTCAATCAGTTCCCCATGCATTTCAGCTACCTGAAAAACAAAGCCAAGAGATAAAACTCTAAACTGAAAATAAACCCACACTGTGTAATTTCTTACAGGTATATCAACTTTTATTTATATTTTTTATTTTACCATACTCTCCAAGTAGTGCACCTCATTGTTAATGCATTAGTTTGAATGGACCATTAAGAACAGACTGTAATAAAAATTTTGACTCATGACTTGAAGTGGAGGTTTTGATACTGAATTTAATAGGACAAAATACAACTCTATGTCCAATTTTATTCCTATCAGAGGAGATCCTATGGCAACTGATTCTAATAAAACACCTATTAACTTTTGTTCTCAGCTTAATTCTTTGATGAACACAGCACTCAACAGTTACAAACTAATCACAATATTTTGAACTGGGAACAATGCAAAATGCACAAACTGCATTAAACTTTGTCAATAATTCATGAGTAATATATCCTGCACTCTTACTGGAGTTTTAATAGGATTGGAGCTATAAGTCCACCCATCCCAGACAAACCTGTGAGGGGTCAAAAGAGCATAAATACCACAGTTACGCTGTGGCACAAGCTGTTGTGCATAGGTAAATAGCGTGGCCTCAAGCACGGCCTCTTTGGACACGAAGTATATCTATGTCTGCGCTCTCCATTTTTGAGTCAAAGTGTCAAGAAAGCACCAATTGATGCAGGATGTTTATTAAAGTGAACGGGGCTGGATGAATGACAAGGATGAAAAGTATACCAATTTACAGAGCAAACTATGTTTAAGTTGGTTCCCTGCCAAGAGAAGCAAGAAACAATTAAACTCAAATCAAGGTTAAAGATGATACTAAGCTCTTGATTTTTTTCTTACACAGAAGTGTAAGCCTACAGCTTAATGGGGAAGAACTCCAAAAGGACAAGGGTTCCCAAATAGCAAAGGTCTAAATAGTAGCAGTAACGTGCTATCATCAAGAGAATGTGATGGGGAAACTAGCAGAAACAGGGAGCAAGGCTAAAAGAAACTTGAAATCTGTGTTCAGCAAGATTTTTAGTTAATTCTATTGGAACCATTATACTATAAAATTGAATGAAAGTTTCAGTTATGATGGATGACCCATCAGTACATAATATACCTGGCAAGAGAGTTGTCTTGAACTGATAATGCCATTTGTAGCCTTAGAGCAAAGAAATTTGAGCTGAAAAGGGTTTGTAGAATTATTTTCAAGAGAAAAGAAAGACTCTTCAGAAAACCCCACTGATAGAAGTTTCCAAGTAAATCCTCCCTATATGACTCCTGTATTAAAGAAAAGGAATACTGATGAGGGCCACTATCAGAGGTGGAGCACCAGATGAGCAGTCCCAGGGCAGAGCAAGAAAAGCTACAATTTTAACAGTAGTTAGATGAAAACAGAAGCAGTAACTGCTCGGCCCCTCTAGTGGGCATAGCAGGCTACCACAACAATACTGTGAAACGTGTTTTTCAGGTTACACCAACTCTTGAAATGCCTCCTCACATAGCCATCCAAAGGTAGAATAGGAGAGGCAGTGGGGTAACATTATGACAGCACAGCTGAATAAGATGAGTATCAATCCACTACCTTCAACGATGGCACAGGGACTTGGACTACTGCTAAATCTCTTACGAGTTCATAGTTTCCCTTCTGGAAGGAGTTCACTACTACCTATGAATTTCATGCTTTCCTTTTCTCAAATTACCACTCTGCCTTCTCCCTCTTCCCCAGAGAAGTTCCCCAAGATAAAGCAGTTTAATTCAATTTGTTTAATTTAGTGCTTGCCTTTAATTTCATGCTTTATTCCAGACAACCTGTATCCTTCACATAAACAAAGCAAACAGAAAAACCAGCTTCAATTTGACAAGCCAGGAGCTGACATCATTGATTAAAAATAAAAATAATTATCCCTGAGTTGAATTTCAAGTATTCTTTTCCAATTTCTTTTTATATTAGAGGGAGTCCTTCAAATCCAGTGATTTATCAGTGTGGCATATACGCAAAAAGAGCTAAACTAAGCCCAGATATGTCTACAGACTGATCTCTCTTGTTTATTCTGAATTTACAAACTATTCTGAAATGCTCAGCAAATTACAAGCTAAAAGCCAGTAACTGAACTAATAACAAACTTTCCTTGTAATAGGACTATCAGGAAGTACAAAAAAGCTAAAGGTTTTACAGAGTGATTATTTAAAACCAAACAGGCAAACATTTTTATTTGTTTGCCTGATAATGTAAGCAGTTTTAGATTAATATTACACAATTAAAGAAAACCTTGCAACATGTCTGAGTTACCATTTAGTTTCACTTTCTGAAGTGTAAAGGTTTAACGTATTATTAATATAGTTTCAACAGTCAAAAGCTTTTAGTAGTAGTGTACTAAAGCAGCTTTAATCTACTGCTTTTGTTTTTGTTCTTCTCAAATATTTCAGTTGCACTTAATCCCATTAGAAAAAGTAACTTCATGGCCTCATAATTACACTCTTTTCTGGCTCCTCCTGACAAAAATCAGAACATAAGGACTTCCACGTTATCACTTAATGACACTATGTATTCATATCTCAATTGTTAATTCAACATCAGCCTTGATAAAAAAGGGTCTTCGACTTCAAGCACTTGTTAGTAATTAGGAAGCTCATTTTGCAAAAACAAAAGGCATCTAAATCCATATGAACTTCTGCATTATGACTAACATAGTAGGTACCACTTAGCAAGCAGTTTTCCTTCATAAATTACAAGCATTTATGCACCAAACAAAGTTGCCAACTTTACCAGGTAAAGTAATAATATAATGTCATTAACTCTGGATAAATTATTTTCCATACTGGCTTAAACACTCATTCCAATTCAAAGTGAGTGGTGTAATATTTAAGAATATCATAAGCCCCTCTGCGATTCAGGTTAATATTAGCAGGTCATTGTAAATTACAAAAAGCCTAGGCTGGGAGGCAGAACCTCTTTGTATTCAACATACAAAAAGATGCAGTATGCTACTAGTTGCAAAAGTACAGAGGAAAAACTGTAGAACTGAGAGTTGTTCGATTGGTTATCAAAGGCAATATAGAAATTTATGAATGGATGCAAAACTCTGTAGTTTATATATTTGAAATCATGACTTATTTTTCAGTGCCTGTCTCTGTATCAGAACAAAATCCAAACTATCTGATGTAATATCTGACTGTTTTCTCTCCCTCTAATTTGGATGTCCTTGAAATAACTTTCTACTTGCAGGCTCGATTAACACGTAAATTTAACAGCTTTCTCAAAACACTGGAAGTAATACAAAAATTTATAAATGCCCCTAGCAAAGGTAAATAACAGAAAGAAAATTTAACAGCAAATAAAATACCAAATCACTTGTTATATGTTATCAAAAGGACAAATTGGCAGGTATGTTACTTGTGAAAATCACTTTTATTAGTCATTAAGTTACTTCAATACTTTTTCTTGTCAAAGAAAAATGTATTACCGTCACAGCAAACCAAAAGGAGCAACGAGATATACTTCTGAATAACAATATTAACTTAGGTTCCTCTAATTTTTCCCGCATCGAGGTCTGCTAAAAACAATAAAGAGGTCTCCTTATAATTATATCCTTTCAGTTACATATTATGGCATCACATCTTCCTTTATTCATTCCACACTGAAGCTTAAGCAGTAATTTTCCCTACTGGGACTTCAATCATCTTCACAGTTGTTTTTCTCCAAGACAATATGTTCAAAGCAGAAAATTAAAGTACAAATAAGCAAAGTTTCCCTTGGCCAGATGATCATTCAGATTTTGTCCTGGTCATATCAGAAAGCATGCTTAAAGAGCCCAAATCCTTATCATGAAGGGGAATGTTTCACTAAGTATATGAATAATACAATCTGTCTTAGAAGGACATGCTTTTAGAGTAGAGAAACAGAATTTTAAGAACTTGCAACAAGAAAAATATTAATGAGTTTTTTTAAAAGGGTGTTTAGTGGAACTCAGATTTTTTTAAAATATAATTTGCAGCTAAAATTCATAAAAGTTTTCACATGAACCACATCTGAATTAATTACTTTGTCCGGTATAGGCATTTTTTCCCCCAACTGTCACAAAATGCAAAACAATGTATTTCCCAAGAAACTCTAGGCAGAACTGGAAGTTACTTCCTTTTGCTCTCAGTGGAAGCACGGGTGTATTTTTCCCATGAGAAGATGCCCTTTTTAAAAAATCAACATTCTTTTACATTTTTCTCCAACAGAAATAAAGCCAAAGGTCTTCAAAAAAGAGCAGGTATCCTACTAAATAGTAATAATTTCATTTTTCTACAAGTGAAAAACAGTAAAACTCAAAATGGCAGACAGTTCAGACAAATCTACTGATACAGCCATAAATGCTTAGTCATCGCTTTCTTTTTAAAAACTTTCATTTTGTATTCTTCACATTTCCATCTGCAAGCAAGTTACTTTGTTCAAGGCAGACTGAAAGAGCCATTTAGGAATAGGGTTGGGTTTTAGTTGTTTCGGGGGGGGGGGGGGGGTTGTTTTTTTTAATTCTGTGGTGTGGATTTTTGTTTGTTTACTATAGCTATATAAGGTAACCACAAGTCACAATTCATCAAAACCAACAAGAAGAAAATAAGCTGTAGCTTTCAACTCAAAATACATTGGGAACTCTGCATGTTTAATGAACTACATATTAATGCTTGCAATATTACAGTACTACCAATGTGTCCTGATTTCAGCTGGGATAAAACTGAGCAAAGCACAGTAGCGATGGAGCCAGAACTGACTTCAGCAAGCAACAATCCAACACTACATACCATCCTCCTGCTGCACCCAGTGTCACCCGCTCACCACACCGCACTGAAGCCTGACCCTGCTCTGCCGACTGAGCAGATTTTGCACCACCCCTCCTGCCTAGAAAGACTAAGACTAGTATGACAAACGGAGCCTAAAGTTGTGGAGTAAATGAACTCAACATACATTTAAGAGATGGTCCAGTGTGTGTGTGTGTATATATGTATCTCAAAGGACAGAAAAGGTGAAGGTGATTGATTAGGCTGTATTGGAAAGTATGGGACCTGAGCATGACGTAAATGGTATAGAATAAGGGGTGGATACTGTCCTGGTTTTGGCTGGGATAGAGTTAATTTTCTTTCTAGTAGCTGGTATAGTGCTATGTTTTGGATTCAGTATGAGAAGAACATTGATAACACGCTGATGTTTTCAGTTGTTGCTAAGTAGCATTAAGTGCTAAGTCATAGATTTTTCAGCTTCTCATGCCCAGCCAGCAAGAAGGCTGGAGGGGTATAAGAAGTTGGGAGGGGACATAGCCAGGACAGCTGACCCAAAGTGGCCAAAGGGGTATTCCATACCATGTGATGTCATGCCCAGTATATAAATTGGGAGAGCTGGCCTGGGGGACATCGCTGCTCAGGAACTAACTGGGCATTGGTCAGTGAGTGCTGAACAACTGCACTGTGCCTCACTTGTTTTGTATATTCCAATCCTTTTATTATTATTGTCATTTTATTATTGTTATTATTATAATTTTTAGTTTCTTCCTTTCTGTTCTATTAAACTGTTCTTATCTCAACCCAAAAGTTTTACCTTCCCCCCCCCCCCATCCCACCAGGGGAGAGGGGAAGTGAGTGAGCGGCTGCATGGTTCTTAGTTGCTGGCTGTGCTTAAACCACGACACAGTGTTTACCTACATTAATCCTGGCATACAAAAAAGCACTAACACAATGAACAGGAAAAACACTACTCTAGCAAGACCTGTGCCTGGCCAGGGAAAAGGAAAGTAATCAGCAAAAGCAAAATCAGATACACAGGATAATGAGTTTGATAAGTGTTAACAAGAAGGATAAAAATTAGCATGTCTCTAGCTGCTGCATCCTTCCATGTATCCTCATAGCAAAACCCAAAGCCCAAGATGAAAGATCTAAACAACAAAGATCTAAACAAGTCTCTAAACACCACCATTATTATCTTTCCCTAGCTGCTTTTTACTTCTCATTTCACACCTGGAGGAAGGTTTCACCTCATCTACTGTGCTGAGACAGCTATTCTGAATTGCAGCTCATTATCCCTTTACTAGGATTATCTTCATGAATTAACACAAAATACTTTGAATGTACAACCAGCATTCATAAGGATAATCCAACACAAGCAATGAAGTAGAGACACAGTTACTATCAGGAGACTACTTTTCATAAACATTCTATAGCCCACTTTCAAGAGAACAAGACTTGGAACTAAATTAATATTATTATTGCATACTAAAAATCATGGACTCAAAAAAAGTAGTTTCACAGGCCACAAAACATTATCTAGTCTAAATCAATTTGATTATTTAATTTTTTTCAAAAATTGCTGACAGGCTGATTTTTACCTAGCAGGTTTTACACTACACCAGGTATTAAATGTCCTCCAATAACTTGCACAGAAACAACAAAAACACAGACTGGCCCAAGTTTTATTTTATATTTTAGCTACGCAAATGCAATTGTGGTTCCATACCTAATCCAAACCAATTCATGAGCTCAGCTGACCTGACAGTGTACAGGTCCAGTATTTAGTAATGACTGTGGAACCACAAAAGCATAATAGAAATGTTTCTTTTCTTGCTCATCACAGTTTTCTCATTTTTACCTCCAATATGCCGTGTTTTGACTGCAACAATAAAAAAACTTCCCATACCATCAGCCACACCTTTTGGGCCCCAGTAGTCCCTCCTGGGAGAGTGCTGCTTAAAGTCATGTCAGTCTGTGGTTTTACTATTCCACAGATATTAACTGCTAACCTTCTGGTTTTCCTATAAATCATGATAGATTAACATAGTTAGGAAAGATATTCAGCAGTTGCTACCATCCTTTAGATGCACCTTGGTGTTTGCTGCGTCCAGGGTTGTACAATAAGGAAATCTTCAGCAGTGATCACAAAATATTCCTGCTCTTCATGTTCATTCATTTCCATCTACAGGACTGTCAATCAGGGGAGGAAAGTGATCTGAATGAAAATACCTTGAAAATATTTTTAAAACCAAACCAGGTTCTCAAACCAGTTTGCACCATGGACATAGAAACTACTTTTCCATTACAACTGTGGGGTAGGTGCCCTGTGATATAGAAGCAGGATTCAAGCAATTGATTGCCTGCTTAAATTGATATTGCCACCAAAGATGCAACATAAACCATAGCATGTGTTTAACCTGAAGAACTTTGACCATGTTTTCCCCAAGTACATGATTTAACAAAAGATACTAACTCTTCCTGAAGTCTTGCCTGTAACAGTTAAAATACAGCGGGTAAGGAAAGAAATAGCCATAAATGCCATACTGTTTTTTCCTTGTAGAACTTGCAGAAGAGACAGCTTAACACAGTTATTTACCATTAACTGAATATAAACAGCAGTGACTCAGAAATAAGTTAGTTTGTAAAGAAAAAACCTGACCAGTGCACACATTAACAAGTGGATCACTGATTAAGTGCGTGGTGATTCATGGGCACATCGTTCTTGCCTCAGAAAACAAAACTGTTCATCTTATTCAGCCAGGACTAGTCTGTCAATGAGAGAGATGATATACACATCATTCAGAGAACTATGTATTGTATTTCAGGAGTTGGATAAAAAATAGTTCTTGCTACGCTTCTAGTGCTATTGCACTTAGTAACTTAAACTGTGCATTGCGCACCCTTGGAAGTGAACAGCTTATCAGGTTTTTTTTATTATTATTTGAACATAAATTCTTACTGAGAAAATAAATATACATACATATAAAAACATATTTCACAATTCTTATGAAATAAGACAAATTCTTTTAAGAACCACAAAAAAAGTCTACCTTTGTCCCAAAGTGCGCTGACCAGATGAAATTACATCTCAGTGTATTTCAGTAATAGTTTAAATGACAAAAGCTACAGAAAGGCTTGTGATTCCACAGAAAAGAGCTGACCAATTTGCTAATTTAAGATGTGTTTTCTATACTGACTTCAAATTACTTATTTAACAAGAAAGAACAAAAGGCATGAAAATTTGCAAAATTAAATTCTCCAGAATGGTAAAAGCTTTGCTTAATATCAAAGATTACCTTTTGTAGATATTTCAAATGTTTGAAACAATTCAACTTTTCAGAAGAGCTGCATAATTTGTCAGGAATTTAGAAAACATTAAACTTAACCTTTTTGATGGATGTCAGATCTCATGAATATCTAACATTCAAAATAAACTCTCAACTCCAATCTACTGAGTGTACTTATTTGAACAAGGTGATTCACATCTTGAGTTCACGTGATCAGCATATGCAACTTTCAAGTCAGAAACACAGTTTCCCAGCCTCCCATACCAAATCTCAGACATCGATCTGTCAGGCATAAAAATACAACAGGACACCTACCACATATAAAGTTGTCTATGAGCTTTAGGAAAAGGTACAAAAGTATTTTCAAGTTCGTTAAAAGGCAAACCACTGGTTTCTATGGAACTTTACTTTAAAAGCTGAGCAATTCCTAGTTAATTTATGTAGAAAAATTTCAAATCCTAGAAATGTATCTTGCACAGACTTTTACAAGGAAAGCTTTAGAGAGTTGGAAAGGATTTATTATTTTATTTTTTTTTTTTACACTGTTTGGTTTGTCTCCAATATTCCTGTAAGAATGAATGTTTCTGCAAAACAATAAGGGATTAATATATTGTGATACAAGTTTCAGTGCATCAAAAGCCTCTTATTCCAGCAGAGGAGCTAGTCTCCTCATTCCCTAGTCTGACAGGAATAGCCTATGCCAGGAAACTGAAAATTCAGTGTCATTTATTGAGTCTTTAACAGAGCTCTCTCATAATACAGTTTAGTGCATCATGAGCATAACCTACAATTTAACTTTGACGAAATGCAGGTTAAAGCCCACCACTAAAATTACTCTTAAATAGAGCACAAAATTATCAAAGAATGAAACTGCAAAGAAAGCTGAAGTCATATTCTCTCTAATTAGATATGTTTGCTAGTTCATTACTGGTCTACAGCCACAAAGAGAAAGAAGAGATGAATTGGAGAAGCTTACAGATAACAATCTGACCACAAGTCTTTTAAAGATGGAAAAAAAAAAACCACCAACCCTAATTGTTTAAGCTTTTTTGTTTGTTTTCCTTCATTTTAAATCCTTAGCAAGTCTGTAGTAATCGTTTATTTGGAGCTCAGTTGCAATGCAATCTATCAAGAATTTGTCTCTTCCTCAGTGTACAACACAGGAAAACTTGTGATGTTACTCTGACAAACCTTACATAAGCAGGACAAAGCAAATTAAATATATTTTTACCTTACATACAGCAAACTTATGCTAACAATGCACAGCAATGGCCCAAAACATATCTTACAATGATTTCAAACACACTTTATTATTCATGGCTTGAAAGTTGTATAAATCAACCTACTTTCTCTTCTAAAACAAAATAGCATTTTAGTCCCAAAGCATATGACACTGGAAAACATGGGAATTGCTAGAGGTATCCAAAGACCTATCAAAATCCCAACAAACTTCAAAGCGGAGGTTTAGAAGAAACTGAGGTAACTAGATGGATGTTTCACTATTATTTGTAAGGAAATACACCATTTAAAAAATATGCAAAATTTTTACAAAAATTTCTCTGTTTTAAGCATAACATTCAGTTAAAAGTTTCTTTAAGTTTCTTTTCTCCTTCAGAATCTTTAGGTGCAACTTTTCTTTATCGATTTGGTTAAATCAACCGATTTGCAGATCACAACTAAAGAACTTCAATAAATACAAACTTTTTTATAAATATGGTAACTGAAATTTTTTTCCATATATTATTATGAACAAAATAATTTCCAATGGAAAAAACAGAAAAAAAAATCTCTAGTTACTCAGCAGAACCATTCTTTTTATTCTCTTGAGAGCTAGTCATTTCTCTGTGGGGAGACTTCAATATCCCACTCAGCTACCAAGAAATTCAAGGGAATCTTTGTCTTCAGTTGAAATAGTCTATTAGGCACAAAATAAGAGTTAATGAAACTGCTTCAGTCTGAACATTCTTCAGACCCAATTCTAGTTGAATGGAACTGCCAGAACAGCATTCAAGAGTCGTTTCTATCCCAGTCCTCAATTTGGAACACAACGCAGGATAACCTTTGAAAATAAAAGACTTCACATCTCTCATTTGTGGAGAGAAAAAGGAATTATGACTTTTGGTAAATACATCTGGATTGTTACAGGGGTTACATCCTATTTTGAGTTATGTGAAGATATTGTTACAGGCTAGTAAGCGAGACTCATGTAGACGACTTCTGGATGTGATTTGCAACAAGGTTTTCCAGGGGTTACATCCACTACAGTGTCATCAGTGCTACCGCTAACACTGTCTTCCACAAACTCAGAAGTGTTAGCAACAAACTCCTGAACATGCAGAACAAACTTGGTAGAACTAAGGAGGATGCTTTTAAAGCTGAAAGAGATTTTACCTGTGTTCTTAATTAAGATATTCTTTTGATAGGTACAGAACAGAGGAAAGGAGTCAGAAGAACCCAAAAAAAGGTATGCATTAGGGAGAGAATTAGTTTCACATGGTCCTATGAGAAAAGGATAACCAAGTATGAATGTTTTAGAAGAACTGTATTAATCTCTTTGATGCATGACCTGCATTTTTAGTCATCTTCATGTTAATCAGTTAATATGAGTATCCAATTTCAGAGTATTTTGGGCAAGAGAAAGACATAGAGAATTGTTTTACTTTTTATAAAAATGTTCATTTATTATTTAATAGCAGATATAGGTATTAGATAATAAATTTCATTACTTTTGCCTGGAAAATCATTTGTATTTAAATTTAGGATGAAATCCTAATCTTTCTTTTTTTTTCTTTAATGAATTTTACATTAGTCTTAAAAGTGAATCTTGCATTAAGAACTTTTTCTAAAGTGGTTATATCAATAGAACTAGTAGCTTCCATCATCCATTTCCATACGGCAGTATTCAATAAGGTAAACGGTAAAGCAATACAAAAATGAAACACAGTTTGGCAATCAGAAAACAGTATGAAAGCACAGAAAAAGCTACAGCTCTCACTATGTCCTTATTTTAAAGCTCAACTGTCAAAACAGCAATACCTGTAATTATGTACTGTAACTTATACAATACCTGAAACTTATTGTCTGTGATGCTTTCAACTTCACCACCATCCGTTATAACCTTAAGGAACTTGTTTATTTATTAAAACCTTCATCATAATATCAAAGTATAAATGTGTACCCTTGTTAGGAAAAGTGTTTTTAATTATCTGAATTGCTTTCAACATGCTTTGAAGTTGAATGAACAAATTTGTATTTTAACCACAGAAGCCTGAAAATTAAATCTTTCTCTTTTTTTAATTTTTAAAGCAAAAATCAGACTTTTCTTTTACACTAATGTGGAAAAAATAACAACTCAGCAAAGAAACTATTTACAGCTTCAAATGTTATGTTACAATTACAATTTCATAAAATTTGTGCAGTACAAACTTTACCTCAATCAATTTTCTTTCGTAGGAGCTGGCTAGTTCTTCGTTGTTTTCTACTTGCTTTTGCTCTGGAATAGTAAATTCACCATCAGTGCTCCAAATGTTTGGCAGAACTAAAACAAAGAGATACCTCAAATTAAAATGTTAAATTACATAAATATCTAAGACAACCCATTTAGAAGTAATAGCTCTAAAAAAACTCATTTACTAGAAGTATCAAAACAGGATGTAATATTAAACAGTATTTCAAGCAGTAAAATACAAATGCTGCCAGGAGCTTTCCTGTGAGCAATATTTAGACAGGTACTCTCAGCAGAAAAAAATGCAAACTAAAAGCTTTTGGCTGTTCTGTGTCTACAGCTATCTAATACATGTAGGCAGTAACTGCAATTCCTACCCAAAGCCTTTGAAAACTAAACCTATGCTTCTCTTTTAAGTCTTTTTTTAGTACATCTCTTCTAAAACATTTCATATTACTTGCACAGACTACTTATATATCATAGAAATTACAGAAAATAGGGCTGAGAATGGACATTCCATACTTTATCTAGTATTTCATATTTTTGCATAAAGCAGAATCAGCTGTAGTTATTTCATTCCTGACAGTTAATTATCTAATTTATTCCTAGAAACCTCCAATAATAGAGATTTCATGCTTCCCTGCACAATCTATTTAAGTATTCTTCTCAGAAAGATTTTCTTGATAGCTAATCAAACTTCCTTCACCTGCCATTTAAGCCCATTACTTCTTTTCTTATCCACAGCAAATGAAAACTACAGTTTATTCTATTCCTGTTCCTAGCTATCATGTATGTATTTGATGATCACTGTAAGGCCTGTCTAAGTAAGTCTCCTCCAAGTTACGCAAAGTCCAGTTCAACTTTTCCTTACAGATCCTGAATTTCTTAAAAAACAAGTTAGCACATATAAAGTAAACAAGCCTTAATAAAAGAGAGGTATAACAATTGCTTTCACCATTTTTCAAGATCTAAACTATATATACAACCACTATAACGTAGAGAGAAGACACCATAATTCATCTAACTAAATACTCTTGCACCTGGGGACTGATTTTTGCTTCAAGGAAGACTATATACATTCAGAAGTTTACTATTATTTTAAGTGAATTTTGAATGCTATTTTAAGAGCTATTTCTTGTAAATCTTGCTTGAAGTTCTTCAGCCAGAAACTTCTAAGATCAGCATTTTCATATACATAATATTATTGTAGCTAAGCAGGTTTGAAAAATGGTACACATCCAACTCGTGCTGGTAAGCTGAGAAATTAGGATGCTTACTTATTAAATATTTAACTACCAATATCAAGCTGCTCAGTCTATGTCAGTGATCACTCATTTTGAAAGCTGGTATGATATTCTGAACTTGACACAGTTCTGACTCCTGGGCAATTTATTTATAATAACATTTTGAGTGTTTTTTTGTTTTTTTAAGTCACCACAAGGCAAAGTATTATGCTGAGTTTCATTTATTATTTTAGGAAACTATTTAAAAGCCATAATCGGTAGCATCTGATCTGATTATTTTAGCAAACATGTAGATTCTTCTCTATTTATAGTCATAAAAATAGCAGAACAGCAGAAGCTCAATTTATTTTGACTCAAAATAGTTTTACAGAAAGTCTAAACACATAGTGTTCTAAAACCTACAATACATTTATGACTTTTGTTTGGATACCGTTTGGAAGAAGATTAATTATTCTTGAATTACTCATGATAACATAGGACAGCAGTGAAATTAGTTGTATGCAACAGTTTATGCCTGCTCGATGAAGACAATTTCCTAACATTAAGCAAAAGAGGACAGCTGGGTGTTTTCCAGGTTGAAACAGATCAGAACTCTATGTCCCTCTCTACATGTAAGGCTAGTTAGAAATCAAGAACCTTAACCTACAAGTGTGTAAATTAACATATAAAAAACCAACAAGAATTTTAACTTAAAATGGAACAAGCAGAGAAAACACTGGTTTCTTCATCCCATTTTCTTCACAAAATTGTCACAATCTCAGAACACAGTAATAAAACAGGTCTTGTAAATATACTCTCTAATCCTCTTAGGCATGTAAGCTAATTAAGAGCAAACTGACTTAAGACAAGTCACAATTGGACAATTCCACAATTGGAATTCAGTAATTTGCCTCAAGTTACAACAGTGATATCTGTATGGAAAAGTACAAAGAGCTCTTTCTAATAATGCATATATTCTTAGTTATGAAGGCTCACATCTGAAAAATATGAATGCCTATGATGAGATACTGCAAGTTATGTATATAAACCATGGGTCCAATAGTTTCTATAATCTGGTAAAAGAAAAAACTTTTTTTTGTTTCACTCTTTTTTTGAAGTGTACCTACACATATTAGTTCTCAGGGATTATTTATGTGCTTAAGTACTTTTTTGAGTCAGAAGCCCCAGTACTATTAAAAATTTCACATAAATCTCCAATGGCAGGTAAGAAAAAAAAATTTGGTTTTATAAATATACAACATGTGAAGTTAGAATATAAGAAAAATTATCACAAATAGTGCATGTAGCTGAAATTTATTCTGGTCACTAATGATAAATATTACAGAAAATTACTGTGGCTTGATTAAATATCCTTTGAGCATAAAGCATACATGTATTCATTTTTAGAAATGTTGGTACTGTTCCATCCCCCTTTTTCATCTATAAAATCTGACCATCCTACTCAGTTTCTATTCTTATCACTTACTAATTTGCATAATTTTAACATGGCAGAATATAGCTAGCCTAGGAAATTTTTTTTTCTTTTCCTATAATTACACTCATCATGGAAACTGTCAGTATCTAATGAAGGATAATTTCTGCTATTATAAGAAGCTTAAGCGATGGTTTCTGTGAATAATTCTTAATATGAATCACTACACTCCAGCAAAGTCGGAAGTAAAAACATATGTTCTCACTTACAAAAATCCTTTTAAGGATGAATGAAGGTTTTAAACTACAGATAGGTATAGTGACTAGCCCTTAAGAGCAGAATTAATGTAGTATTCATTCATAGAGCCACTTATATGACCACAATATTGACAATTAAAAAAAAAAGACAGATGGTGCTGGTTTCTGAAAAGCCACCTCGTCTCTCAAAATACCTTCTGTAGTCAGTGGAAATACAGGTCCCACCAGAAGATGATACACAATCAAGACTCCAATTCATCCTGTCATGGACACTTCTATCACCACTGACCACTGAAGAAAAACAGGTAACACTGCTGATAATTTAACTCATTATCTTTAAGATATAAAATCTGTTCATTAGAGTCAGAGCAACCTAGCAAAGAAAATGAAATGTCTGGCCTTAATACAGAGTCTATTTCAAACAGTCTGCAAATACTGATCTCCAGAACAACACTAACTATAACTTAGAGATACTAAATTTTCTCTCCTCAAAATAATTATTCTTATGTTTCAATATCACATTAATTCACAGATTATTTTTTAAATTAAATTTTCATCTGATTGCTTTTTCTGGAAAGTTGCTTATTGAAAAGAAGACCACCTCATGTACCAGAAAACACTCTGTAAAAATAAGTACAAAAATCTACATCAGTATTTTTTCTCAAAAGGAAAAGATATCAAATACATTATCGGGAGCTATTACTCTACCACGGTTGGAAGAGGTGAATAGGGCTTATAATGACCTCTTGCTAACCCCACTTTCATGTAAAAGATTTCATTTGTTTTGGTAACACTCGGCAAGGAAAGCAAAGACTTCTTAATTGTTTCTTCTCAGCAGTGATTTGATAGTATGCCATTACATAACATTCTTTTTGTTTGATATCAATCTGCATTACAAAACTGTTCACACAACAGCAAATAGCCCAGTCAGAGATACATCAGGGACAGTTCTCATAGAAACAGAACTGTCATTTTTTCAGATGCTGATATTTTCCAACAGGGGGAGGGCTGATGTCATCTGGGTAGCATGTGGAAGCATGAACCATGTCCCCAGCCACACTGCGATTGTTTTCTGTGGCCGAAACGTTGGTTTTGGACCAGGGCTTGCACAGGACTGGGTGGCTGGTTATCTACAGAGGATCATTCCAGGATCAATTGGGGGGGGGGGAGCAGATTCTTGTAAAACAGAGACATGCCTGTTCACCAGTTATTCTTTCATTGTCAGTTTTTACACAAGTCCAGGAGTCACTTCCATCATTTGGTTACCATACCTATGCTTCCAATAAACTCTCTCTCAGTGGTAGCATACAGAAACAACCCTTGTTCATGGATTTTCCCCCCTCCCCCTCCACTTTATCCTTACCTTCCACTGTTTGACCTTCTCTTCTGAGCATCTGGACAGCTCCCACATACTTCTTCAGCTGCACTTTGAGCACCTCATTTTCTCTGTTGATAAAAAAGGGAGAATAAATAAATATTGTTGTTTTCTCAAAATAGAGGAAAGCCCCCTTCAATGGAAACAAACACACTATCTGTAATAATAAGATTTATCTAAGCTGTGTCATTCAAGATGAAAAAAAATAATGACTTGCACATTAAATAATACATCAACAGCAGAGTACCAGGAAAACTAGCTTTCCATGGCCACATAAACACATCAGTGAAACCGATTTGCTCATAATAAAAAAAGTCACTAATTGTTTAATTTAGATTTTCTACACCATGCTACACTGATGGCAGAAAAATGATACAGTCTAAATCAACAGTCAATTAAAAAAATGAGGATGGGATACTAGACAAGGAAATTCACAACGGTCAGTATAAAGTTTGACAATCATTTTACTAGCTGTCCAAGTATTTAATGTCAAGCAAATAAGAATTCAGCTTTAGAAACAGACTTTATCGTTGTAAGAAAATGCCAGCACTTCAGCAACACTATTCAAGGTAAAAGTTATCCACCCACCATTCCTAAATGAAAACCATAAGACAAGAAATTAAGTTTATCCCTTTGACTGTTACACTTCAGTGCCTGTGTCTGTCTCATTTTTCTTCGGAAAGTACAAGTACTCAAACCAGGTACTATAATAGCACCAACCTAATAACATTAAGCACCTTAGTTTATATCTGGGGGGAAATAAAAAGGATTCTGACTGAATTTTAAACAAAGCTGACAAATTGCATGTCTGAAAATTCAAGTAAATGTCTAAGCCCATTCAGTTAACCAAGTATGACAGAAGTGTTTATACAAAAGAAACATAAATAAAATGTGTTGCAAGAAAGTGAATTCAGACAACTTTTACTCTTCTTTAAGAAACTATCAGGGTAGAAGCCCATAGGTGCCACAGGTGCAGCACATGACATCACATACAAGAAGCCTGCAACTGGTTAGAGAGAAAAGAGAACACGGACAAGTCAAAAATATGCCTGTGGAGCGGTACAAGCTCCAGGAACGACGAAACCATAGCTATGTAACAGATTACAGAAAGCTGTTGTATCGGTTTTGTGTGGCAAGGTTTTGGTAACGGGGGGGGGGGGTTACAGGGGTGGCTTCTGTAAGAAGCTGCTGGAAGCTTCCCTGTGTTTGAGAGAGCCCACACCAGCTGGCTCTAAGACGGACCTGCCGCCAGCCAAGGCCGAGCCAATCAGTGATAGTGGTAACGCCTCTGTGATGACATTTTTAAGAAGGAAAAAAAGTTGGGACAGGCAGAAACAGCCGCGGGAGTGAGGAGTGAGAACATGTAAGAGAAACAAGCCTGCGGACACCAAGGTCAGTGAAGAAGGAGGGGGAGGAGAAGCTCGAGGCGCCGGAGCAGAGATTCCCCTGCAGCCCGTGGGGAAGATCCTGGTGAGGCAGGCTGTCCCCCTGCAGTCCAGGGAGGACCCCACGCTGGAGCAGGTGGGTTCCCGAAGGAGGCTGTGACCCCGTGGGAACCCCGCGCTGGAGCAGGCTCCTGGCAGGACCTGCGGATCTGTGGAGAGAGGAGCCCACGGAGCAGGTTTTCTGGCAGGACTTGTGACCCCGTGGGGGACCCGCGCTGGAGCAGTGTGCTCCTGAAGGACTGCACACCGTGGAATGGACCCATGCTGGAGCAGTTCGTGAAGAACTGCAGCCCGTGGGAATGGCCCACGTTGGAGGAGTTCATGGAGGACTGTCTCCCGTGGGTGGGACCCCAGGCTGGAGCAGAGGAAGAGTGTGATGAGCCCTCCCCCTGAGGTGGTGAAGCGGCAGAAAATAACGTGTGATGACCGTAAACCCCATCCCTGTCCCCCTGTGCCGCTGGGGGGGCTTGGTGGAGAAATCCGGGAGTGAAGTCGTGCCCGGGAAGAAGGGAGGGGTGGTGGGAAGGTGTTCTGAGATTTCGTTTTATTTCTCATTACCTTGCTCTGGTTGATTTGTAATAAATTGAGTTAATTTTTCCCAAATTGAGTCTGTTTTGCCCATGACAGTAATTAGTGAATGATCTCTCCTGTCCTTATCTGGACCCGCAAGCTTTTTGTTATATTTTTCTCTCCCCTGTCCAGCTGAGGATGGGGGAGTTATAGAACGGCTTTGGTGGGCACCTGGTGTTCAGCCAGGGTCAACCCATCATAGCTGTAAACAGATTATGCACAAAACAGTAGGCATTTTATTTATGAGAATTTATTCAAGAATGAGAAGTGTCCAGAAATACATGCAAATATATTTGATGGTCCTTATCATAATATATATATACACACACACATACACACACACACAAAAAAAATATACACACACACACACAAATAAACTGCTGTTGTGAGCAATGCCATATCTACATATAAAAACCCTAGACTGGTACTATATTCATATTTCTATGGATTTCAAATCAGTTTTCTGAACTACATAACCTCAGTTTTATTCAGTCCTTTAGTAGGAGGTTGCTAAATAATTGAGAAGAAACTATTGATTACCCAGCTATCAAATTTTAACAAAGTCCTGGATGATTTTATGCTTTTTATGATATTTTTCATTTCCTAGACTACAAACAACAAGTCAGTTTTTCCACCAGAGATGGACACTGATATTCAGATTAAGGAGGGGGAAGGGGGAAGGAAAAAAAAAAAAATCAGAAACACAACTTAATTCTATATACTATATTAAAACAAGTCTAAATAATTTGCTTATGAAAAAATTTATTATATGACAGCTAGACAAAAAGATTTCTCACCAGAACTGTAAATATGTCTGCATGGAAATAACTATACAATTACAATACATTGAGTTTTAAGGAGTCTCATGAACTAATCATACACCATCTCATTTCTACATTTGAGAATAGACTCAGTGCCTTCTGTCTGTACTGAGAACACATTAAAAAAAAATTTTTTTACTATTGTGCCTATCGACTTAAAATTGATACAGTACAGATGAACTTCAGAAAGACTTTAATTCACTTAAGGTTTTTGATACAAGACTGAAATTCAAACCAGCATACTGTGGGCCAGTCACAATTTCCTAATATGCCTCTTTTCATCTTACTACGGAAGCCTGAGCCTCGCTACTCATACTTTGACATCTCTTTCTCATTACTACTATTTAGCTAGATTCCAAAGAGGGCCCATTCTGACATATATATGAATTTATATAGCTCTTTTTACCAGAGCATGTTTAAAAAAAAAAAATCAGCAAGCACTCACTAGAAACTCTTTAGTGACTTCAAGAGGCATTATATCAGATATTCAGAGCAACTACTTTATAGGAAGAGAAGCTCCTGTATAGGAGTTAATGGTCAGATTTGCAGAAATTCTTGCTCTGACCCAACAGTACTACTTGTTCTTGAGGATGTTAAATACTTCTATGTGAAGGCCCCAGCTTTACTTCTGCAACTTTTCCAAACTTTACCATTTAACTTGAAGCAAAACTGTTGGACTGTTATGAGACTAGTGATAAACACAATGCTTTCAGCATCTTTTGAAGTTCTCCAAACAATTCCACATTCCATGCTGAAGAACAAATGACAAGACTGTAAGTACAAGTTGAAGGGGATAGAGGGGGAAAAAAAGCAGAAAAAAAAAATCAGGCTGAAATACATGGGAAAGCAGAGAACTATGCCACTAAAAGCACACTCATCTCCAAAATGTCAATTATAAGAAATTTCCCTGCTTGATCACTTCTCCCATGTTAATAAGTAGCTGAAAGACAGAGTAATAATATGTTGGTTTACCCTGTATAAGCTCAGTGATAGAGGATGACAATCTAGTATCCCTACAGATTACTCTTTTTGCTCAAATGGAACAGGTCTAGTGTGTGTTGTTGATTAAGCTTTATACCATTGGTGATTACATGCAGAACAATGATATATGACATACTTTTCTTTGGTTGTTTGATTATAAAACTAGAAAACTGCACATTAAGAGCTACACTGAAAAAAATACTAAGGTTTGAAATCCAATCACACACAGAAAAAATGGATTTAAAGCATCCTATGAAATCAGAATTTAACTCCTCCCCAGGTCTCTTTATGATTTATTATTATTTGGGTACACATAAGAATCAGATTAGCAGAACATCTCTGAAGCTTTATGTCTTCAAGACAAACACACATGCATTTCCCCACTCTTTTTTCCTTAAGACAAATACAAAGTTAATTTCTGACAGAGCAGATTTATCTGCAAAATCTCTCCAAAAGTATTAGAGACATACAAACACATTTAAATACAGCAACTTATAAATGCCACACATCTATAACAGCAGAATAAATTTTATTCCATCTCAAGCTTTTTCAAGCAACTATAGGAGTTTCTCCATAGTTTTGTGACTATTCTCCAAAGAAAACCAGATAAAGATATTTCCAGGTTCCAACAAAGTATTTATAAGCTAATGCGGTAAGGATCGACTTTTTTTAGCGTGTATTTCATTCTATAGCACTTTTACCCAGTGAAATAACTTAAGACGCAATTAAACTCTGAAGTTAGCTTCTTGCTTTAGTACTTTTCCTGAAAATAAATGAGGATATTAAAAAATTATGTGTATCCACTCTCAGCCATTAACAGTGTCTTTGCTTAAAACCAGCAGAAAAATACAATACTAATTATGGTAATGAATCAGTACATAATAACAACTGTAAGCAAAGAGAAGAGGAATGCAAGTATCAAAACCTTAAATGGTGATACATGAGTGACTTTTAAAAATTTTCTAAAATGGAAGATACCACCTCATAAAAATCCCTAAAATTGTAAATATTTCTATTGTCAGATATACTTGAAAATTCACCAGAAACCACAGTATGTATTCACAAATTATATGAAAAATCTTAAGGATCCTTCTAAACTCCTGTACTGAAACCAAAGTCAGAAAAAGGAAAAACATTCAGTAAATTTCTTTCAAGAGTATGCATATGGTCAGGGCTTGTTTATACAGCAATACTTGACTGGCATTACCAGTGTAAAGTATCCCTTTTGCCAAAACTACGAAATAAAACACTAATAGTAAGGGATTTACTTTTCAATGGCAATATTTAGTGACATTGATCATAGTAATACAGAAACAAAATATTGTTTTACTGAAAAGAAATTTTCTTTAAATATCCATGAATGGTACACAGCCACAGAACACCTTAGCAACAACAAACTTGTTTATTTATTATATTTTTTTAAAAACTATCTGGAATGACAAGGAATGATCAATTATATAATAAATTTGTCAAATCCCTTCAATTCCCTGCCTAATTTTGAAGCAAAAATAATTACACTTCCTCTCAATTTTATTATTTACAAATTAGCATTTAAGAAAACTCTGCCTAAAAGACAATCAAAACTACCATAAGAATGATTTTTTTGTAGCAGCATAAAACAAGTTCACATTTTGGGAAACATATACCTGACTTTTATGCATATAATGAATGAAAAGATAGCATGCAATATTACTGATAAATGCACATCCTAACCATCAAGTTAATTCATGCCAGGAAAATTAGCAACTGTTCCCTAAGGACCCTCATATCAAGAGGATGAATGTAACAAGATAACAAGCAGCATGTTCTCACATCAAAGGGAGGACAGTGCAAAGAGAGATGCTATTCATATGACACACAGCAGTGGATCAGTTCGCCTGCCGGGCCCTCTCCTGTATCCTTGGAGAAGGACCAGGGCCCCACAGGTGAAATCTCGCCCTTTTTAAAAACTATCGGGGGGACAGGACATGATGACACGGGACGACAAGGGGAGTTGAAGGAGGTTGGTTATTTTCCAGTAACATCCACAAATTTTCTGTGACAGGTAGTTATGCTTACTGAAGCATGTATACATACACCAAGCACAGTTAAGGTCTACTATGCAAGTCAAATTAGATGCATCTTATGTTTGTCATAAGATTTCTGGCTCTTAATAGAAATGAACACCAGTAAGAAAGTGTTTTATAAAAGCTGACTTCCAAAAATTTTATTAGAAGGTTAAAGAACAATACATCTTTAAGTTATGATTTTTGTTGCAGAGGAGCAGGCCTTATAGGACTTACTTTCCTATACCTTAAAGAAAAACAAACAAACAAACAAACAAAAAAAACACCAAAAAAACCCTCACCAAAAAAAAAACCCAAAATCACCACACAACTGCCTCTTGAAAAACCACACGAAAATTCCTCTAAGGCTTCTGTAAAGTGAGCATGGTAAGAAAAGAATTTGAAAAAGAGTAGTTTCTCACATATCTCAACTATAGTGGCCTGAAGAATACTGTAATTAAGTTTCTGTCACAAACATCAGATACTAACAACTGCTTTCTGTGAAGCTTACTCCTAAAACATGTCTTATTTCTAAATTCAGGCTTACAAAACAAAACAAAACAAAACAAAACAAAAAATGCCCCGAACCCAACAACAACAACAAAAATCCAATGCATCTGTGCCTTGATAAAAACTTAGTGTTTTCTAAAACACTGTAAAGGTACCAAACCTTCAAGTAATAAAAAAAATGCATGAATCTTGAGACTGAATTGAAATAAACAGTGTACTGCAAGAATATGTAGAATGTATATAGAGAGGTTGGCCAGATAACTTCCAGAGATGCCTTCTAACCTGAATTATCCTATGATCCTACTGTTAGGAGGCACAAGGTCACAATTAATTGTAATCATATATACCCTAAATGAAATAAGAAAAATGAGAACTATTACTCATAGAAGTGGAAGTCGAACTATATACAATATAATGAGATTATAGTATAAAACAAATCTCTGGAAAAAACTGTGACTAGGAATAATGTGATAAACATAACTGCTAGTCATGAAAGGCAAACACTATATACATGACAAACTGAAAACTATTCTCATGATAGCTTCATAACATAGACAATGTTCAAACCTAAATTATGAAAAGGCTCTATCTTAGCACTGATAACACATCTGAAAAAGCAAAAAATGGCTTTGTGGAGAAAAAGTATGAGGAAGTTCTTAATCTTACGAAATAACACATCTCTTTTTATAAAATGTTTTTGTAACTTGTGACATGTCACCAACTAAGCACGAAAAACAATCACTGAATATAGGAATATTCAAAGTAGTTTGCACAAGCAGGGACAAGACATGTTTTTTTCCTCTAAGAGGCTGGTTAAGCTAAGTGATGCAATCATTTCAAGATGCACAACACACCATTTCACCCATCACTGAAGCGCTATGGCTCTGAATGAAGTGCTGTAAAACAGATTAATATAAAATGCCAAATCCAAAAGCAATGTGGCTTAAATAATACAGACACTAGATAAGAGGATGCAGATTAGGTTACAGAATGTACAGTAAACAGAAGGTACATATAAGTGTAAGATAAAGTATAGTCAAATTCTCACCCCCCCTTTCCCTACACAGTGCATTATCATCTTCTCTTTCTAACTGCTTTTCTTGATACAAAGCCTGTCCTTTGTAAAATGCTTTCATCCAACATTTCTGAATATAGTCTAAGAATATGCAGTCTGAGATTATCCAATTTCACAGTCAACTTCAATAAATTTCTTTGCCCCGCAAAGAGAAGTAATAGTATTCCATACAGAAAAAAGAATCTCAATTAAAAAACTTCAGCATTACCAAGAAGCCACTGGCATGATATGTCCATGCAATTTGACGAGGGGGAAAAAAAAAAAAAAAAAACACAACAAAAAAACAGTTACAAAATTATACTAGAGAGTCTATTTAGTCTATTCTATTGGAAGGCTAGTAGATAGGTTGAATGCTGAGCCTGCTCCTTTTGAAACAATATCATAACTGTTATGAAAGAGTTATTCAAATACTTCCCATGGAAGAATGAGATTACTACTACTTGAAATTAAAATGAGCTAAGAATTTTTCCATTTTTCAAAGACAACTTAGGAAACTCAGGAAAACTTCTCTAAGTAAGCTAGCATTTTGTCTAGATCAGAGACTTTTCAGAAAGAGTCTAGGAGACCAGCCAAATAAATCAATTCTGCAGATATCCAGAAGTAATCATTTCAACACTGACTGATGTGTCACGAAAATTTCTGTTTTCAGAGCCTTCAGGAAGATATTTACATCAAATTCTTCGCAAGACATTTGGACACACACATAAATATCAACTCTCATAATCTGAAGCACATTTGTTCATCAAATTACAATAGTCAGACTGTTACTGAATTATTTTCCTTGCCTTAAGATGTTCAGAATATTACAATTGAGGAATTTTTTTTACTCTAATCATGTGATCAATTGTTTTCAAGATAAACAGTGAGATTTTCACTATTACAAAATATCTGAAACTTAGTTTCCTCTCACTCACCTAGTGTATTATGCAGCACTTGCAAAATATTTCCAAAATTTTTGTTACTTCAAATTCTTCAAATTATTCAGCTTGCCCAAATTCCTGGTTTAAAATATTATTTATTAAAAAAGTTTTACTACTCTTACTATTGCAGCAGCATCACCTACAGTCTACAAAGTGAACCAACAAAACAATTGAGAAGAAAAATCTATATTACAAAATAACTATAAGCAATGTTTCTTATGTGCTAGAAAATTAGTTGCAATGAATCATTAAAGAAATGCATGCAAAGTCCAAAATAACCAGTGATACAAGAATTTGTTGTACCTAAGCAGCTCCCATCACTGTTTTTATTACATGACAAGGTAAGCTGACTTTCAGAAGAACAATCAACACAACATACCCAGTCTATGTAGCAATAAGAGAAATTAAATAAACTTGTTTAAAAATAGTAAGTTAGTCTAAGTGAGCATCTCTTTAGATCTTGTTGTAAAGGCTCCTTAGCTATTCTTTAAAAAGTATGTGCATGACAAATATCTGATTCATGCATATGTCACTGCAAATTCTAAAACTGTGGGGGAAGTGAGTCAAAGAAATATGATTATACAATTCCCATAACCTGAAACATGAATATTAATGATGAAGTATTTGCATTGTCTCAATTGCCCTACATCACATGAACATCAAACCCACTTATGCATATCTGTCCCTCCTTCAAAGCGAGTAGTTCAGTTTGATGTGTCATCAAAAGCAGAATTAGTAATGTTCTAAATACTGGTTTGGTTTTTTTAAAGAAAGCTTTGTATTTATCATTTTCAGATACTAGCTCTGCTATGCAATAAAAAGCTTATAGGAATCTCAGCTGTGGTACTTCATGATTGACACTAAGCACTCTGCCTGCGCATGCAGAAAACAAACGCTTCTCTCTGATAAAGCACAGATTACTAATCTTATTTAACATTCGGGATAGGTTTGTTGTTTACTATACATGGGAATCATCCCCTAGACCTTAGGCATCACAGGTTACTCTAGAGCTTATTTAGAATTTTAAGAAGAAAATCATACTATTACAGCAGTATTTACCTTCAAAAGTCCTTCTTAAGCTAAATCACATTTAGACAAGGGGAGGGTTAAAATTCTTTTCTTTCAGCATAGCTGTGGCACAAAGTCAAGCTGGAGGCAAGTCACTACTGGAGCCAACGTTGTTTAACACATTCATTAATGACCTGGATGCTGGGACAGAGTGTGCCCTCAGCAAGTTCACAGACAATACAAAACTGGGGAGCAGCTGATACACCGGATGGTTGTGGTGCCATTCAGAGGGACCTGGACAGGCTGGAGAACTGGACTCAGATGAATCCCTTGAAGTTCAACAAGGGGAAATGGAAAGTCCTGCATCTGGGGAGGAACAGCCCCAGGCACTCATACATGCTGGGAGCTGGAAAACAGCTCTATGGAGAAGGGTCTGGGAGTCCTGGTGGACAATAAGCTGACCACAAGCAAGCAATGCACCCTTCACGGCAAACAAAGCCAACAGCATCTTGAACTGCATTTGAAGGAGCATTGCCAATGGGTCACTGCCAACATTGCCCAGAGGGGTTGTGGAGTCTCCATCTGTGTAGATATTCAAAACCTGACTGGAAATGGTCCTAGGCAACCTGTTCTAGCCGACCTTCCTAGAGCTAGAGGGAAGCAGTTGTACCACTTCATAAATTGGTACTGTTGATGCTGTTTGGCAACAACTGTTGCTTATGATACAGTGGTTGATAAACTGGTCAGTCATGACAACCGGACAACAGGACAAGATAAAAACATCAGCCCAAGGAAAGCAAAGTCATGCTTAAATAATCAGATAGAAGGAAGACAGATTGGATGGAAATGTCACTGAAGAGGATGGATAATCCATTCTTTACTGCTTACATGCATGAGGGTACATATGGAAGGGTATCTGTGTCAGCAGCAGCTGACACTGAAATATTCTATGTAACTGAAAGCAATAAATAAAGACACAAATATTCCTACTCAGCTGACACTAGGACCACTCAGCACAATTTCTACTGACTGAAGTAAGAACTTGCTGGGAGGAGAGGGGTCCCCATACTAATCTCAGTGTGGAACCATACAAGACATCTACCAGAGGAAATACTACTTCCAGTAATATGAAAATGAAATAATCTCCAAAACAAGTCCTCACTGGCTCCAGATCCAAGAGCTAGAATCCCAACAATCTAGCTTGTGTATTTCTGAAAAAAACTGTTTTACACACATACCAAAGCAGTAATTTCCACTACTGGAATGAGCATTTCATTATTCTAGGACAGCAACATCAGTCTGTTCACAATAAACATTGACATGGTGTTTCTGTTCCCCTCTCTGTGCCCTTATCAGATTTGAGGTTTGGAAAATACTGTTTGCAGCCAGTGCTAGGTACTTTAACAACATTAAGAATATGATATATCCAATATAAGGAAAAAAACCAGGACCTTGATACTGTGATTTGTTCCAGACTGGGCAGACAGCTATACCAAGAATCTCCCAAATATAAAGTAAAATAAAAATTAATTAAAAAAAAAAAAGGGGGGGGAGGGGGGCGTTAGAACGGGATAAAACAGACATATGAAGAGAGAAAAGTATTCTAACATTTACCTTACACATACACATATTCTTTTGCATCTAGTCTCATTATCTAACTGTCGCTATTTTCAATGGCTTATGTTTCTTAATATTAGTCTAATTACTTCTTAATTACTTCTTAAAATTAAACTTGATGTTGTCCTAAGTTCAGCTCACTAATATTCTTTCCTCTGGAGCTGTAACAATGGTTTTACTAATATTTTACACTCTCACTGTTAACACTTAAAACAAAAACCACAAACCCACTGAATTTGTCAGAAAACCTTCCAAAGTTTTTTCAGCTTAAATTCAACTAAAGTCCATGGGATTTTTAACCCTAAATCACTTATGTTCTGAAAACTAAACTACTTGAAAATTATTTTTTCTTGTATGCAGAATCTTTTATTCCCTTGTTCCACTGCTGTTAACTTTTTATGACACTTCCAGTGCTTCTTACCGTGCCAAGGCTTGAACTTTTGTGGCATGTCGCTCTTCCTGTTCTGCTACTTTCCTTCTCCAGTTGTCCATTTCCTGCCTTAGCACTGCAGAATGCTCCATCTCTCCATCAAGCAGATTTCTGAGAGATCTGGAAGAAGACAGCAGCCTCTGTTAGAACACTGCAAACACCACCTAGTAATTAGAGGATATTCTACGAATCATAGAGTAGGTTGCCTGAATGATACCATTAATGTCATCCCAAAGTTTCAGTATTCAATGTAATAAATTCACCTGATTTGATTATACAAAGATAAGAAAAGCTACAAAGAAAAAAGACCCAATCAAAACAGTTGTAAGTGCTTACTATTAACTTGTACTACAATCTCATCAGCATACCCAAAGCAGAACCTATTATGGTAACTACTCTGCCACCATGCACAAAGAATTTATAATAGAAACCGCTTATAATCTGGTCTCAGTGCTTCAGTACAAGTCCATATATCTCAGGAATAATCTATAAGCAATATATTTACTAGCAAGAGCAGGAGACAGGTAGGGGTCTTGTCTCTACTGAGAGCACTGCCATAGACCTCTGTGTAAAAACTTTGATGAGATAGCAAAGGTCAGCATGATGCATAATGGTAAAATGCAAAGCATCCTGGTCCTTCTGCCAAAAACCACAAAGCTGAATGGGGAAATAACTTGCAATTATGGGAGTGCAGAGGATAAGAGGCAGGAAAATGGGATCAATTGGTAGTCTCAACATTAAAAAAAACCACAACAATCATATCTATAGAAAAATGTAAATTACCAAGATAGCCCTACTACAGCAAAACAACAGTATGTCTTGAATACATTTGTATTTTAATTCATCTAATGATATGTTCCAATAGACTAAATGAATACAAAGTAGGTTTGATAGCATTTTAAATAAGCAACTTATCATTTTTACATCCTCGTTTTACCCCAAGTGAACATAAAGACACTCACAAATGACAGCCACCTTCAGAGTAACATTGTTAACCATCCTACATCACTTCTGCACCGGAAGGGGAAAAAAGAAGATTTTCTGAATATTTGTATAAGAACAAACTTTTATTCATTTGGAAAGCTATCTTAAAAGGTCTTAACCTTTTGGCTATAGCTTTTGGTTTTGAAAAAACTAAAACTGGCAAAAGCTCCCGAGATACAAAGAGCTATATGTGATTCAAATGCAAAGGAAGGAGTTGACCTGCAAATGTTACTCTTCAGTATCAACAGTTGAATATTGAAGTATTAAGCTTACCTTTCACAGAAAAGTCATATATATATCAAAAAGATTACATGAAGATTATGCATAGCTTTACACAAAGGACAGTTTGTATTAGAGAACAGATATTTTTAAATTATAGTGCCTCTTGACTAGAAAAAGAAAACTACCTATTCTGTTCTTCCAGTTCATCCTTTCTGTTCATCATGGCCACGATAGCTTGACGAAGCTCATCTAAAGAGAAGGGACAAAACCAGATAAATTTCTGCATGTTTTTTTGCTCATTTCAGTTCCAAAAGTCACATACATAGTGGCACTAATTCAGCAACATGCTTAAGATGATCCCAACATCATTTGCTACTCAGCAAAACACATAAAAATGCTGCTCTTAATCTCATCACTAATTTGAGCAATCTTTGAAAAATAGTATTATTTAACACAGTATCAGAAGTATTGATCAAATCAAACTAGTCTGCATCTGGCTTTAATACAAACGTTTACAAGTTTGCCTGTGGCTGCAGCTGTTTTGTTTTAATCGCAGATTTATGGGACAATGCACCTTTTCACTACATGCATATTAATGAGATACACTGTTACTTGTTTAACTTCTTCAAATTGCTTGTTTTCCTTGCTATAAATTCTGACACAGGAAATATAACAGTGAGACCAGAGCAGAGATAACGTCATTGATTCTTCATGGCATTTCTTCTCAAACTCAGTCTCAAAGATGATGGGATCTCTGAATCTTGTAATTTCCTATGAAAACCTTTTTATTTCCTATAAACACCTTAAAAAAATACTTTTGTCATTACCAAGAATAAATTATTTTTTTAAATTATTACAGAATTTTAGAATTTTTAAAGACTTCTTTAGGTTTAACAGTGATACCAGAGTAGCCGAATACCATACAGTAAAGTGTCAGCTCAAGGTGTTGCCCCATCTGGAGTCCTTCTGCTACTATGAAGGTTCTACTAAATAACTGTACAGCTGTACTATTACTATTTACTATAAAGTTACAGAAAAATATTAGGACTTAATAATCTAATCTAAAACAGATTCTTAACATTTTCCTGTGGACCAGAGTAAGTCTGCCAAATTCTAGTAGTGGACAAAATGTGAAAGTTTTTAATACGTCAATCAAATGTATCAGTCAGTGCAGACACCACAATTCCAGTCTGGCATTGGTAATCTGCTGGTAAATCCCCCCTTGCAGGATTCAGCAGGTTTCTCATATCACTTGATATCAGTCAATCCAATTCCTTCATGCTAGATTTTGTACAAAGCATTTCTGCTTCTTTGGCCATGGAGAAAGTAGACAATTATTTTCCTATCCATTCCACATTACAGCTTGAGAACTAACTGACATTAGCAAGAAACATTTCAGTAGGTCATTAGAGGGATTTTGCACTCCAATAACTCAGCACAGAAAGAATAATTATTTTTCTGCAGTAACTTAGCATCTTTACGTGAGTTCTCTATACAACTTTCAAAAAAAAAAAAAAAAAAGTAAATTTCCAAACCTTGTAGAAAAGCCAACAGTGAAATTTGTGGGTATTAAATACTAATGCACATTAAAAACAAACAGACAGACAAATCTGGAAACTTCTGCTTTCTCCCTTGCTAATACTACTCACATTCAAAACCAAAGCTGTGATTACATGGCTACTTTAATCAGTTGTCCTAAGACTGTCCTTTCAGCAAAAAGGACAGTCCAGCTTGCCTTACCCATCATTGCTACCACCTCCTTTGTTCTGGCATTCTGGCACTGGTGTTTATATACACAGTGTCCTAGCAGTAACTGATCCAGTTCAAAATTGGTTTTGGGTTTTTTTTTCTGTTGGGCTATTTTTCAGACAAGCACCTGCCAAGTGATCTTCCTGATGAATTTAATACTGTTGCTGGCACAAGGCACATAGCTGAAAGCAGTCAGGGCAGAACAGACCACCTTTTTAGTCAACAAGATGCAATATAAAAGGCGGAATACCCTTTTTGGCAAGAGTAAAGTTCATATTGCATTGAAGTGACCAGGTAACCACCACAATTTACATAGCAATTGTAGAAAACCTTAGAATGGAAAGATTATGTATGACAAAATATGCTGTGCTCCATTATGTTCATGACTATTTTTCAAAAGATGGTCTATCATAGCTTCTATTGCCTAGCATTGACTGGGGGGACGGGGGGACATGACATGTGCCAAAAAAAAACCCAAATCCTACATTCTCAGATGTAAGTATTTTTTAAGCTATAAAATATCAAACTTGATGATCACGAAACTCAAAACATTATTAGTATTCTTTCAGTCACGATGAGACATTGCTACTTTGAGGGCAGATTGGAAGGGTTGGGGGTTTTGAGGGTTTTTTGCTTGGGTTATTTGGTTTGTTGTTGGTTTTTTTTGGCAGTGGAAAATTGGTGGGTTGTAACAGTCCTAAAAAAAATAATACGTAGTGTTATGAAAATGGACCACAATTCATCAGGCTACCTGTGGAAAAAAAAAAGTGTTCTAAGGATGAGGAAAACAGAATAATCCAATAAGTGTTCAAGCCTTGTACAAGTGTACAACACAAGCAAAATACATCCACAGCAAGCTTTCAGTACAGTAGCACTCTAACAAAATAAAGATCTTTAACTAGAAAGTTGAATTCAGAATCCCCCTCAAGAAAGCATTAAGCCAATGACATTTTAAATATTTCAAGAGTGTCATTAAAATATGATAATGCACAATCTGAGTTAGTTGCTATTATTTCTCTGACTCTGAATAAATTAAAGCCATTGCTACTCAGACAAGTTATTGTACTGCTGGCTCTGCACTTATGCTGGGGTGACTACTCTACAATAATTGCCTGTATGCATACTCTGTTTAAATGTGTATTGATTTATTAACATTTAAACAGTGAAGCTATTATAAATTGTCTCCATTTTTCCAATTTTACCAGCCTATTCAAATTGTAACCTTAGCTTGCCTAATAACTTAATCTTCTTTCCCTTATTCCACCCAGAATCTTCCGCATGAGGGCTGAAATCCCATCTTCCCTCACTCCCCTCTCCAACACACATGTAAACAACCAGAGCATGAAAGCAAGATTCTGTTAAAGACCATGGTTTGCATAAAAGAAGAAAAAAGCCTCTTGAAATAAAAGATGTTAAAATGCTTTTTATTTCTATTTGCCTCATTTCTTCCGAGTTATGGACGTGACAATACTGTAGGGGCACAGCAAAGCAGAAACTCCAAATTTCATTATCACATATAGGATGACAATCAATGCTTAATTTAGGGCCACAAAAGTAAACACACTTCATACTCAGTATTTCTTGCTAATTTAGTTCAACTATGGATAGCAGCGGAGATGTGGAAGAAAGCACCAACACAAACAACTAGTCTGGGCTAAGGGCCCAGGGTTTCAAGAAGGCTTGTATAGCCTCTGCTTTCCCTAGCAGCAATATTCCTTCATTGTCATACCTATGTTATTTCTTCTTGAAGTGATGAGTATTAAGGAGTCATATTTTCTATCAATTACTCAAAATAAACAGAAGAATTAGATAGTTTATCATCAACACTTCTTTAACCTCTCCATCCACTGTAAACATAAAGGAGTCAAACATTCACTAGAGTAATTAAATAAATAGAAAGTTACCAAGAAGAAGAAAAATCAGAAACTTTTAATTTCATGATCTTTTGATGAAAGTAACTGAATAGAATTAAAAGAACACCATACTATTTAATTCAGGCATAACATTCAAAACTTTCAAAAACTTAATTTCTTACTCTCACACTGCTTGAAAAATTTTAGCAGCATGTCAGAACAGTCAGCTGAATGAAAACAAAGTAAATCCAGTATCATACACTGTGGCAGGTTCACTTCAAATCTGCCAGAACATCCACAGTTCATAAGCTTTCGTCTGTGTGTTATGCTTCCCTCTGAGATCAGTGCATGGCCATAACCTAATTTTTTCAGCAGACTTATGTCTCATTCATCATGTGGGTTAGAAAAAGTAAAAAATTTAAAAAAAAAAAAATCCGGGTTGTAGCAGCAACCATAAATCTGGCATTTTGTGACTTCTGGACTTCATAACCTCAATCGTCCGTCCCCCCACACACCCCCTTTTTTTTTTTTTTTTTTTTAAATAAAACAGTGGGTAGACAGCCAAGTATACCCACTTCAGAAAACTGATGTTAGAGTTTATGTTCCTACTTCTGAACTGCTTTGTGCTTGATATGCCATTTGCATTCAGTAAAGTAACATCAATGGAAAGAGATACACTACTGTTATTAAGGATCAACATTGAACACCAACATATCTAAAATTCAAGTGATAATCAGAGTTTCAGAAAGACAGATATAATAAGATGACTAGTGAAGTCTTTCAAATTATATAATCTTAAGAGATATTTTTGTAACAACTTCTTAAAAAAAGGATTCCCATATGCAAACCAAGAATTTCAAACCAGGCCTTTCCTTATCAGTGAAAAAAGATAACATAAAAAAAAAAAAAAATCACAGAATGTGTTAATTAAATTTTTCATATTAAACCTCACCTTTTAAAATGCCAAAAATTATCTTTCATTGTTGAAATTAATCTGTAGTGCCTAATTACTAATAGAGCAAATATTTGCTCTAAAACATTTTTTAATTCACTTGCATACTACATGCAAAATCTAGCTTCTATAAGCTTTTATAAGGTCACATTCAGAGCATTAAATATATAAAAAAGTGCCATACTTTAAGAAACACCTGTCAATTTCCCAGCAACCTCCAGAAAAGTCCTAAGTTTCACAACTCTTCTGCTGTTTAGCCAAAGATTGGATAAGTATGATTTGCAATCACCTCTTATGAAGAATGAGCTGTAAGTGAAATCATCTCTCAGTGTACACAAGGTCATGCAGCACTCCTCTGCAATCCTGCAGATAGAATATCAGGGTGGGCTGGGAGCAGTCTACAGGAATGATTTTTTTTATTTTCCTGAGTGCAAATTTACACAGATATTTTCAGAGACAAATAAAACTTCCAGCAGACTAGTTACATCTTAAATCAGAAGCCTGACCTTTAAAGACATGTTCCCTAAGCTGCCTGCATGAACATTGGCTATTAAGGCTTTATTTAGTGCTCCAAAAATCTTGTAAATATTATCCTGTCATGTCACTATTAATAAGGCAAATTTTAGTAGGAAACAAATTTGACAATACAGTGTTGACCTTCTACTTTATAGAAGGGTCCTGACAAAAAAAAAGTCTGTAAGATGAACTGCAGCTTTCTTCTCAGTGATGAAATTTACACACCCTCTTTCAACAGCTCTGCTTTCAGAGAAGTCATAATAATTTAGTACCTGTCAGTGACCGGTGGCAACAAAGTTACAGAACAGGTCAGAAGCTATTTAGAGGATAGAAAAAGTACAAAAACCTACACCTTATTTACTTACACAGCCAGGATAAAAATACAATATATAGGTTTGATTATTCAGTGAAGTTCTTCAATGATCATGGAAAACTGGGGGCTTTCTCAAGAATGTATGAAAAAATACAGAATAATGTGCAATGCTACAACCTTTGCTAACCTTTGTGGTTAAGTCCAACTTTAAAAACTGAAGAACATTATAGTGCAAAAACTAAGTTCCCAATTATTTAGTAAAAATAGCACTATAATCAAAGAACCTTGTAAAGAAGGACACAAGTAGCATACTTATAAAATTAAAAGTTTTGGAACTTCCTTTTTTTCCACTGAAAAAACAAAATGGGGAGACTTGTGCTGGTAGGACAGATTTTTCTGGTGTAAAACAATGCTGAAAACATACTCTTACAATGACGATAATTGGAGCAGAAATAAAGTTGTTTGTGAAAGCTGGAAAATGACATAATGGAATAGGCGCATAAACGTAAAAGTTCTGACAAACTTAACTCTTCATAAAATTGGTTGTAAGACATAATGATCTGTAAAGTAGGGCAAGTTTTCATATGATGTCTTAACACTCACAGCCGAACACTATGGATTAGGGTTTCTCAAGTGGTATTAGTATTTTTTTGAGATGTACCTGCTGCTAAGTTAACCTATACCTTACAAATGCATGGGACAAATTCAGGAAAATCATTCAAAATGGCAAAGATTTTAAATTACAGTTTCTCATAACATAATTTGCTACCCTGCATATCAAAAGAACCAAGAAAAGGTTAGTACTATACTAGTAAATTGGAAAGGAAGCAGGAAAAGAATAGATTAAAAGAAATTCATTTCAGGCTTTGTCTTCAGAATTAAGCAGCACAAAAATCTAGTCACTGGAGACCTCAGAGCTTTTCTCACTGCACTACTGCATTCCATTTTTCTTGTCTGATGTGTTAGAATTAGTTGCTACGCAACCAAGCTATAAGCCTCAGCATTTAATAATTCTTCTGCTAATTGCAAGAGAGAAAAAGAGCTTCAGTGTCTGGCTTTGTCATAGCACTGAATTCTTCCTGTATGGAGTATCTACGACCAGTAACAATGAACTTGAAAAAAGCATTTTTATTGAATGTATCTGGGATCAGCTGTGATAAAGGTATTAACTTATATGTATAGTCAGCTGAGATTTTATTATAATGATAATTAGATTATTTACTAAGTGTTCTACTGGCTTTATAGATTGTTTTGATACGCTTCCCCACTTCCTTCCACCAGATCCTTCTCTGAAATAGGAAACTAATGACAGCATGTATGTTTCTGTTGACCCTGTGGTTCATTTCACTTACAAATTGCTAAGTATCAAGAACTGAAAATCTCAAGATTTACTTTCTAGTGTACAGCTGTCTTAACTACACATAGGAACTCACTGAGCAACTGAAGGAAACCAATTGCGGCCCCTGCTGGTACCTAATACACCTACGAAACAATAAAATCAGGAAGTTTTCCATTAAAATTCTGTTACTGAAAAAATAAAATAAAAATGTAAGAACGAAAGCATATGGTAGTAATAACATGAGCAGAGAATATCCAGTGACCAAAGTATCACAGTAACTATCAACAGTAACTCCATCTACACCTTCAGTTATATCACTTAAAAGTCTCAAATTAGTTTCCCACTTTGTAAAGAACTTTGTAGGAAAGGATTTTTCAGCTTGGTAAAGCTCAGTCAGCAGACTCATGCCAGAGCCTGAAACAGCACCCAGCAAAAACGCACGGTCTACCTTCCTTAACGTATGTTGACACAGGTATCGTTTGAATGTGACATTAGAACATGAGATTAGAATAAATTAAGGGATCATGCATTTTGATTATTTCATGAATCAATTTCAGAAAAGAATTTTGGCTGCATCACTTCTAACTTCCCAAATGTCATAATTTAAAATCTGTATATATTTAAATTTATAAAAAGGAACAAACACACATCCCAGAGCTTTAGGATCAAAGCCATGTCCACCAGTTCAGTTACAAAACTTTCTGTACAGTGAGGAAAATAAAACCCTATTGGCTTACATGTTTAGACAGCCAGTCAGTTTAAGAACCAAACCTTTGTTCTACAAGGTTATGTGAAGAAAAAGATTAAAGATGGGGTAAACAAACTGCCTGTACTTTTACTAATCTCTTTCTACAGCAAAGGCTATTTTATCCCATCCAGCTCAACTCCTCACACCACTGAAAATATGACTGTCCTCCACCTTAATCTTAACTAAAGTTTTTGTTTAATGAAAGCCTATATTTGTATGTGGAGCAGATCTCTACATCAAAACCACAGACTGAGCGTACACTGAAAGAGTTCTGGGTTTGTTTGGGTGTTTTTCCAACTAGGCATTAATGAAAGCAGGCAAAATATGTAAGATCACATCAGAACCAACCATTAGTGTTTTCAGAGCTTGCAGAGATTAAAAGATGTTAATCAAATTAAATCATTATTGTTCATTTAACTATTCAAGCCACATCTAGTATAAGGATGACATTAGCTTCCATTAGCTTAGAGAAGCTAATGTCATACCAGTTGCAATGAACCATAACCTGCAATCTGCCAATTCAAAAACCATTTTAGAGCAGTCATTTCTAATTTCACGAGCACTTCAGAAATTAAGTGCTGTATGCCTCTCTGAACACATGTTACTGAAATAAAAGTAGAAATGAAGAGTTATAGGACTTTCAAAGTTAATTCCATCAATCTAGATACATCAAGAAAGTACTTACTAATTGTCATGGATTCTGGCACAGTGGCTGAAGGCAACATACTGCTTAAAGTATTCACTTGAGCTGGAGGACTGACATCCACTCTAGTCATAAAAGCACAATATCATCAACAAATGACAACAAAATCCTGAATTCAAAACTCAACAAAAAAGCACTCCAGAAACTAGAATTCTTACCATATTCACCCATATTCGATCAACTTATGTTTAATTATCCTTTAATGTATCTGTTGTGAGTCTGATTTAAGAATACACACAAAATATCGAAATCAACAGGCCATGGAGAACACAGTAAAAAATACCATAAAAAACCAACATAATACCTATTTTCAAAACCAGGAGGTTAAGTCTGCCTGTTATTTGACAGGACTATGTAACATCAAAATAATTAAGAAATGTTCAATGTAAGAAACTATGCAAAAAGGGAAGTGTAGGTTTTTGTGTTTGTCTTTCCAAACATTTGCAAAAGTACCCCGATAAATAGTTTGTTTTCCAGTACTGAGTAGCTATGCATTAGGTAACAGTAACAAGTTGGCAGCTACAGGGTGAAGATTTTTTTAAGACAAACGTATTTGACACATACCTGTAAGGAAGATCAGGTCTTCTTGGAACCAGTTCTACCGCATGAATAACCTGTTCATGTCCCTCCCCATTCTCCAAGTCATCTAAAGTAGAATGCACAAGCATTAGCTTTTTTCAGTTAACAGTAGTTAAAAAATAAAATAAAACCAAAACCAGAATGAAGGTAGTTACATTTTTAACTAGAAATACTCATATTTTAGTAAAGACTTTGAAGACTTTAAATTCTTTCTCCAAGGTTGGCTTCTGCATATTCACCTTGAATGCCAGCAGGATTGTAAAGTCCCTTTGGAACACAGCCATCAGTTTAGAAAAAAATCAGTATTGCACAACTAAATTGTAATTTAGATGTACATTTTACATTGATAACAATGTTGCAAAGCTATGAAGAGACCTTCTTACTGAAGTTATTTTTGCAAGCTGCAGGAGTTTAACCATGACATGACATCTGATACTCATTACAAATCTGTTTGTGACTTGCAGGAAAAGAATTTGTGGTTAGTCCCCAGTATGTGAAACCTTGCAAAGACACCAGTCCTTTATGCATTCACAGCAGAGCACCATGGCTTTTCTCTGGCTTCTTATACCTATGTACCAAACATCACAAATCAAGACAGATGAGGTATTTTTTAAAAAGCATTGATAATATGCATCTGTCCACAGATCCACGACTGTCAGGATCAAAATATACACATCACTGGGCCTGTCATTAAGGTAGGTCAAGTGGAAAGAAATAAAAATCACATTTTATTGATGTTTTCTGCATCTCACCATGTAAGGGTTACCAAGTTACCATAAAACAATCCTAAAATCATGAGCTAAAACAGCACAGAATTTAAAAAGCAGGAATTCTAGGAAAAAAGTTAATAGGAATTAGAGTTATGTCAGAATGACTATAGAGAAGAAAGTTCATTTTTTAAGCTGTAGAGTTTACTGAAGCTCAGTTCCTAAAATGCATACTCTATTTTTGTTCCAAGCAACTGAATTTTTATTCAGGCTTTCTCATCTCTAGGTATATGGAGATATGATACACCCTGGCACATCCCTGAAGCACTGCAACAGACTAAAACTGAAAAAACTCATATTAACATACAACACTATAGATTAAGCTGTAATCTATCCCAAATATATGTCTTGTTATTTACCTGTATTAAGACCTATAAACCAAAATATTGGGTTAAGCTATATATTTTACAAGAGCTCACTACGCATGTTTTAGCAAAAATGTTGTCATGATAACAATGAGCTTGCCAGTTACTGGGCTGAACTGCCCTCAGAAAAAGCTAACCCACATTCCCTCTGGTATCATTCATCTAGCAAAAGTGTAACTTCCAAAGTCAAGGAAACAACTGCCTAAGGCAGCTTTCAATCTCATCAAACTGTCATTACAGCTGGGGAGAGGGTGGCCGTACCCATGTGCTTCACTCTCCCTAACCGGTTGACATTTGGTTTGTATGATAGGCCTTTTAGTCAAGACTGCCTGCACACTCTGTCAGTTCAGGATGTTCAGAAGGGCCCAGTGACAGCATGGGATGCTGAAATCAGACAGCAGAATCTGTGTTGCTGTTTCCTGTAACTGATGAACACTCCTTTCACCAGCCCAATGCCATATCGTTCTGGCTTGCATGCTGAACCATAGGGTTTACCACAAAGACAAAGAGGGGAAGGAGGAGAACTGAAAGTATCTGTATACTGTGCCAGAAGGGATCTGAATGGGCCTGTTGTTGATCATCTGTAATAGACTGAGCATTGTCTTCAAAACAGTTCCGAGATGAAGCAAGATGAGAAAAGGGTCTTTGGTATATCCTTAGTAAAAGTAAGCCCCTGTTATACTTACTGTTGTCCTCTCTGGTCATTTGTCTCCAGTACTGTCTTGGCTTGGTCTCCTGACTTTTGATTTCAGCTACAAACCCCGAGATCTAGCTCCTGATGCCTCATGATGTCTGACTGGCTACTAACTCCCACAGCTCAACTGCGAGCTCCCATTCCACCCACCCCATCCCCCATAAACAGGAACATTTACTTGTATTCCAGATTTCAATCTGTTGCAGTCAGCAAACACTTATAAATCTATGGACTTTTTCTAACAGTTTCTGTATACAATTTAAGAGAACACTATGCCACAAACAACATAATGTTTTCTAAATCCATTCCTTCACAAATTGAAAAATGTGGGAGCACAAGAAAAAAAAAAAGAAAATTTACTCTTTTTTTTTTTTTTTTTTCCACAACAACTGGTATTTCTTAAGAGGTACCTCTTAAAATACAGCAGAGGGCAGTACAGCATTATTTTACGATTCACATTTTTACCACTGAACTTGCAGAACTGAATTACACTTTTTCATAGGCCTTCAATCAAGAGTCCATTTAAACTCTTGGCACATGTAATGCAAAAAATAGGAAATATTTTATAATTAAAACATTATTTGAATGCCACTGAGAAGTTTTTAAGTGGTCACTGAAATGAGAATGCATAGCCAAAGTTTTATAAAAGCAATTTTTTATGAACAAGTAGCAAAATACTAACAGGGGATAGGGCAGGTGGGAGGGTTGGGGGTGGTGGAAGTTTGGTTTGCTTTTGGTACTGAAACAGATACTGGAAAAGCACCAGGTCTTCTCTTCCATACCTTTGACCATTTTCATCATGTAGATCTTGCTTCAAGATCTCCAAATGGTTCACATCATTCTTGAAGGGCAAGTACCCCAAACTGCATACAATACTGCAGCTGAGGTCGTATCAGAGCCAACTGAGCATAAATTTACAAAAGACACTTTCATTTATGCATGTCTGTATGAAGCGTGCTTTTACTGCAGAAACATGGCACTACTAATTCACTATCAGCTTGTGACCCACTATCATGGGTCTCCTGCAGAAAATTACTTGAGTATACTGGCAGATGAAAAATGAGATGAGCTAGCAACTGGTGCTCGCAGCCCAGAAAGCCAATCTTATCCTGGGCTGCATAAAATGAAACATGGCAAGCAGTTTGAGGGAGGTGATTCTCCCCCTCTATTTCACTTTCATGAGACCCCACCTCAAATACCGTATCCAGCTCTGCGGTCCCCAGTACAAGAAAGGCATGGACCTGTTAGAGTGAGTCCACAGGAGGGTCACGAAAAAGATCAGAAGGTTGGAACACATCTATGACTAAAGGCTGAGAGAGTTGGGGTTGTTCAGCCTGGAGAAGGGAAGACTCAGGGGAGACCTTATTGTGGCCTTTTAATACATAAAGAAGGCTTACAAGAAAGATGGAGAGAGACTTTTTACCATTGCCTGCAGTGACAGGACAAGGGGCAACGGTTTTAAACTGAAAGAGGGTACATTTAGATTGGATATAAGGAAGAAATTTTTTTACAATGAGGGTGGTGAGACACTGGAACAGGTTGCCCAGAGAAGTTGTGGATACCCCATCACTGCGAGTATTCAAGACCCGGCTGGTTGGAGCTTTGAGCAACCTGATCTAGTGAAAGATGTCCCTGCCCATGGCAGGGGGGTTGGACTAGATGATCTTTGAAGATGCCTTCCCACCCAAACCGTTCTATGATTCCTGTATCCTCTTCTGAAGAAGTATTTCCTAGCCAATCATTCCTCATCCTGTATACAAACAGATAACAGCTTCTATTGAACTGCATCCAATATTTGACACTTTCTCCAATCTGTCAAGATTAATTTGAATTCAAATTCTCAAACACACTTGCAGCTTATTCCAGCTTAGTGATAAATAGAAAACGAATAAGGATACTTTCTATTCAGCCATCCTAAACATTAATAAAATACCATACAAGACCACAGCTTAATCCCAACAAAACTCTGATTTGACATTGGTAAATACTCCTCAACTAAATAGCTACTCAAATGGACAACGCTGATTCAGATCTAGAACAAATTTTAATTGAACCTCCCATCCCAGTTGTGCAACATCTCCTATGTCCTTACAATCCCATTATTTCTTACCATTGTCCCATGTTAGAAATTCTGTTATGAAGTTTGCTGGACTTCAGTATAGTAAAATACCTACCTGTTTGGGAGTAAGAGCCAACGGCACTGACAGGAAATAGAACATCTGAGTCATCATTCAGGACCTGCAGAGGAGTCCAACTGCATATCTGAGAATTGCATGTGCCTATTTCATGAGGCCTGCATTTAAAACAAATGAACAAAACCACCTTTTTATACAGTCAATATTCACAATGCTTATATTTCTTTCAGAGATATTACTGCAAGAAAAATCTTTATTTCAATCTGCCTGCCAGTTTGTTGGTTCAGACATACATAAATTCATTAAAGATCAGACCATTCCAAAGCAGATGAGACAAGCAGTGCTTGCCTCTTTTTCTCCAAAGAGATTTCTGTGTCAGAAATAAAGAGGGCATATTAGCATCTAATATTATTCTTTTTCTCCCAGTTTTGTCTTGTCTTGTTTAACTACCTACTCTGATGATAACAGGCTTACTCTGTTTAAAATTCGTGGTTTTACTATGAAGCCAGAATAGAGTTGATATCATACTAAGAATAAGGAAACTTCAAACAGGCCAGAATTATAGCCTGGCTATATCTTGCAATAATTTCAACAACTGAGAACTTCAAGGAGAACATGTCTGAAATCTCAAAATTTTGCTTTTCAGTGGAACTTAGAAGTAAAATACCATCAATCACAGTGGCCCAAATGGTTTAAACAATGGGAAAGAAAAAAAAATAAAGGGGGGGGGGGGGGGGGAGGGAAGAGAGGCAGGGGAGGGGAGAGTAGAGAAAACGTATAGTTCAAGTATTTGCCAGTACCCATGAAGGAAAGGGGTGGGGGGGAAGATGGTCACAGGGAGGAGCATGGAAAATTTACCACTGGCTCCTGCAACATTACTTACTTTTCAGGAACTTCAGTTTCACCTACTGTGCCTTTATTTCCTAATGTTTTTCCATATAGCTCATCCTCTTCTGCATCTTCATCATCAATGCTCTTCACATCTAGTTTCCGGTATTCATACTCTCCATTCATGAATACTGAATTGCTCTTCCACGAATGGTTACTTTCATTCCCATTCAAATTTCTTCCAAGAGTGCTTTCAGATGAGGGTAATACAAAACCTGAAGATCTATCTATACTCTCCTCTGAACTTTCTCCTGTAATCAGAGACTTCATGGCATCCCCCAAATTTTGCTCATCTTCCTCTTCATCAAACGAGATAATATTTGTCACTCTCTTCTTCTTTTTTCGATCTTTTTTATATTTCAAATCTAGGAGCAACATAAAGGTTTACATAGTCAAGAAAAGAGAAACAAAGTAATAAAGTTGGGGTTTTTTCTTAAAAGAAGTCATGTACTAAATGAGTTTAGTAAAGAAAACACCACTTATATCTACAAGGCATTTCATTACCTTCCCATACACAAGATCTTTTAAATCTTTAACTACAGTCTTTATTTTATGGGCCTTACATAATTCAGATTTTAGAAGATATTTTGGAGGTGCATTCATAACAGTATTCAATTCGAACTGGAAAAGAAAGTTCAACAAACTTATAAAATTAAGTTTAAAATAAAAAATTAGCCTTAGGAAGGTTACTTTTTCACTTTCTCCAATGTTATATGGCTAGTGTATATTGCAGAGTATTATCTACACAACAGAGAAAACATGAAACGCTTCTTCGGAGAAAAAGTTAAAAAACTCACAACACAAACAAAATCCACAACTTCCAATCAAATAAAGTTCATTTTCTCTATATTCTGGAAATTGAGCAGTCAGTTTTCAGAAAAAGAAATTAAACTAGCTCCCTCCATTAGCTAATTAGCTCTTAGTCTAGAAATACACTGAAATTCTCTCTGATTACATCACATCTATGCTGTGACAGCACTTATTTTTAAATTATTACCTATTCTCACTGATTCCAATGTGCACATGAGGCTAAATGATCTTGCAAAGTTGAAGCACTCTAAGAAATATAAGAAATTTACTCACCAAGAGAACTCACATTGGAACTAAACCGTTTTGTTTAATTCAAGTCCAGCTGTTACATAGCCACAGAACACATTAACATACTTCAAGAGTAAGAGGATGTTAAAATCCATTCTGAATGCAAATAGAATTCCAGCAAAGAACATAGACTTTAATGAAAACATCTGAACATCTGACTTGCTCTAACGTTCAACATATAATGGCATTTGAACAAACCCAATCTTTTTAAAGTGAAATTTTATTGTAAGTTGTACATTACATGTACTGTACGCTTAATGTATGTTATGTTGTAGTCATGCGCAGCATATGGTCAGTTATTCTGTTATTTCATCTTGCAAGCCTTTTCTATATTAACAAAGTGATCCCAAGTCAAGTATCACCTACTATTTTAATCTCATTTAAAGTGCTAAACAACAAAAGCTTTACCACAAGTTTGTTTTGAAAACCATGTTTTGAGACAAAGTCTATTTTAAATGCCAATAAAAAACAGATCTTATCTCAACTTCTATTCCTACCAGATAGCATTCACATGTGGGTTTTTTTTTCCTTTTTCACATAACCAAAACAATTTAAAGCCTAAACTCAAACTTTGTTTCTTAAGTGAAAAACACATATATCCCAGAATCCTCCTGCAGCTTTGTACCTTTACAAAGCAGAACATTTTTTCAGCTCAATTTCTGGAAATAAAGATAAAATATTCCTTTGCTATTTTTGGAACTGAAAACGTATAATGAATATCACATTTTGCTTGATTAATTTCAAATTATAAGAGATTAAGACTTTGGCTCTTTGTGAGTAACTAACATCTTACAAACTGGTTGCAACACTAACACATTTAAAGGTAAAAAGAGCATATGAGTGAATTTTCATTTGTGGTGATTACCTACTTCATATAGGAATTCAGACTGTAAATATGGGCACTGCCTGAAGAAGATAACAAACTAAGATTTTTACCTGATATGTAACAACAGATATATGGCACTGTATTTCCAACTGATAAAGTGCCAAAAGAAAACACATTAAAAATGAAAAATCATTACATCAGAAACTGCAAGGCATAATCTTATGAATAAGAAATTGAAATTCAGGCCACATGCAAAACACTTGACCAATAAGATAGTATACCTTCCCTCTCACAGTGATATAAGAAAGCTAAAATACACATTTATCATCCAGTATTTCTAAAGAATTTCATACTTTTTATTTCACACTCAACTAGTTTGTATGTGTAATGCACTTATTTTTAAGGGTTTTGTTCCATAATAGCGCATTAAACACATTTGAATATTTTTAAGTTTCTGAATGACACTAACATTGCAAAAACGCTTACCAGCATTTACATTCTTTGAGAGAACAGGAAGTGGGTCAGTGTCTTGATCAGGTTTCATTAGGATCGAGACAGCAGATGATGCAGTTATCTCTCTAAGGAGGCTGCTAACACCCTGAGTGGATTCTTTCAATAATGAGGTTACATTTTGCGTTGACTCCTTTAACAAATCAGACACAGTCGGTGTGCTCTTGCTCTGCCCATTTAAATCCTTATTATCAATGTTGATTGCAAAAAGAATGGAGTTCAGACCTTCAGATAAAAGAAAGAGGGAAAAAAGACCAAAAACGCAGTATATATTTCATATTAATGTATGAAGATAGAACCTAAGGATTAACACAGCTATGACATGTAAAACATTCTTCCCCCAAAATTTCCCACTGTCCTCCATGCATGAATTCTTCTTTCATGTACCGTTCATTCTTTTTGAGATTATATTCAAGCTGATGCAATCAGTTCTGAATTTATCTTGATAGCTGTTCAGCTGCACAGTAAATAAGCAGTAATTACGGTGAACTTGTTTATTTATAACCTTTTATTTAAACCCATTTCACTACGAACTTTAATATTTGTTGGTTCCTATATTCTATTAACACTCCTGTGAATCCTATCTTGCAGAATGAAGCATGTGACCACGTGTCTGAGAAAATGGGGCGTAAAAGGTAATGATACATCACTTCTGTGGTCAAACTCTAAAAAAGTAAATTATCTGTTATCATTCCTTACTCTTACTCTCTCCTTCCATGTATTTACCTATAACTTGGGTCTTACTATAAAAGTCTATCATTCCTCTTTTCTAGTCAGGAATAACCCCTTTTGTTTTCTCTAAACTGTGCTAGGTTTTAAAAAAAAGTTAGCCTTGACTGATGAAGAGTTAGAAAATTTATGTGAAAGACTTTTAAACTGTAAGAGGGCCAGATCCAGTGTCTTGTTCATCAATTCATAGCATAAATTGGCATACCTTGACTATTCACCCCAAATGTGCATCTGGCAGACATTCTCCAAAGAGTGTGTTAGAGAAGCTCCTCACAACCAGAAACAGATAAAACACCCCAAAATGAAGTAGTTTTCCAAGAACAGTAGCATTTAAGGAAAAGTCTTACCAGCTGCCATTGTAGGGATCATACTAGAACGTTCTTCATCCATCATAAAAGACCAGTCTTCATAGAAGACACTATAATTTGAAAGGAAAAAAAAAAAGGGGTGGGGGGGGGAAGAATATGCAGTCCTATATTAACATATATTCCACTTCTAAAAGACATGAAAATGCTGAAAAATGAGTACACCAATGGATCAAATTATATGTCACAGTAACTCCCTGAAGCTCTGAAATATACAGAACTGTCTGAACAGTTATCAAAGACATGCTAAATAGTATTTTACCTTCAGTGTTACCTCTGCATTTTTTAGGGGCAAAAAGCCACTCAGGGCAAGGAGGTTCATACTACATTGGCAGTCACAATATTTCTCTACACTTACTGTTATACTGCATATATAAGTTTTTAAATAACTATAGCTGACCATAATTACCAAGCCATTTTATAAAATACTGGAATACAAGAATACAAACAAAAAGCTCCACTTCATCTTGAGCAATCTGATCTAGTGAAAGATGTCCCTGGCCATGGCAGGGGGGCTGGACTAGACAATCTTTAAAGGTCCCTTCTAACCCAAACCATTCTATTATTCTATGATTTGGTGACCTGTTTCAATACCCAAAACCACATCAACTACCCTAAATAGTCAGAGTCAACTAGGAATTTGGATGCAAGAAAAAAAAAAAAAAAGTTAACACGAATTTCACTGTGAACACATGAATTTAGTTGTTCTAAACCTGGTTCTTTTTAGTAGCAGGATGCTGTATTTTTACTATCAGCACTCAGTTAACTAAACATAAAAACAAATAGCAAGAAAACCTTCAACCTATATTAAACAATTTTGACAGATTCATTTAAAAGTTTCCAAAACAGGTAAGAATTGGGGATGTAAACTGAGTCTGTAAATCCCATTTGCATCTGGGTAACATGTAAGTCTTAAAAATTCTGGAAAAAGCCTTTTTAGAAATAATATTTCATGTACAATGCAGAGAGAGCTGATAATCCTGATACTGTGCAAGTATTGCTACAAGCATGAGAATAATTAGTGACACAGCAATCCAATGGTTTTCATATTTTTTTTCCTTTGCTGTTTCATTCGTCTTTATTTGATTTCATATCAAAATCTGTCTTGCAAGAAAGCTACAGAGAACTCAAACAGACTAAAAATGAAAAGGAGGTACTAATGAGCTCAGTTCTGGCAATAATCTTATCCAGTACATCCATTAATTGACACAAATGGAAAGAATGCCTTTCTGCTGAATCCGCTGGACTGGATTAAGCTCAACAGTTCTTGATGAAAAAGGAAAATACCCCAAATTTGCAAAAAGAAAAGGAGCTGAAGATGCATGAGGAAAAAGGTGGGACTCAGTTAAGTATGTACTTAAATACATTTTGCACATCCAAAGTACCTTAGGATTTCACTATGCATAGTAAATTATTCTCAGTAACTCTGTAAGAAGGTTTGCAAACTGGTACAAAACTGCTTCAAGGTGATCTGCAGTAGTAGCTACCTATCCCTTGACTGCAGGAGCTTTTCAATTACAGGATGAGCATCTCCAAAAGGCAACAGACAACTACCATTGACGAATTGGTACGATGAAGGCTGCAACTGTGTACTATTTTAATGGAATGAGAGGGGCACCTCAAAGCTTGGTGTCAAGGTGAGGAAAACTGTTGAAAGAACAGGGAAGCGAGGACGGAAATGAAGATGAGGATAGAAACATATATTCTCATGTGCTAGAATTAAGCCAATTTCGGGCCACATGTTGATATAGGCACAAGCCACTACCCTAATAGCTGCCAAATTTCAAAAATGAACAAAACAAAAGTATGAGGTTAAGTGGCTTCACTAACAGAGCAATTAATATGGTGTATTATTACAGCTGTGGTTTTTGGTTGGTTGGTTGGGTTTTTTTTATCTCAGTACTTCATTTGTCAATACATTTCCTGCATTACAAAGATATCAAATACAGTACCTGAGTCGATTCTTATCTGCAAGCAGCATATGAACATATCTTTCCAGGGAATGTTCATTTAGTGCACAGCGCAACCAAGCCCGGCCTCTACCAATATCTGTAGTAATTGTCTTCAGAGAGTAAAAGCGCTGCAGTTCATGTTTATTCAGAACTTCTTTCACATAGTACCAAAACACTGGCTCTGGAATAAAAAAAAAAAAAAAAAAAAAAAAAAAAAACACCCAAAAATGCTAAGCTTGTATCAGAATGCATTTACATGCAATTTTGTAAAACAAGCAGGTAATAATATATAACTTTGAACAAAGGTGAATCATTTACCATATTCATATAACTCTCCAGTTAAATAGGTTATTTATTTCTCCAGAACTTGGGCTATTTAAGCACTTAGAACTTTTTACTTCACTGAAAAGCCAAACACACATATTAAAGGATTCTATTTTATGTTTTTAAATAGAATTCACGTTTAAAAGCACATATAAGCTAGTATTTCATCCATAGAACAGATTCACATGTTCAGCTGGTAATAAATTATGCAAAGGAAAAAAATTCTTTAGAACTCTCTTACTGCTGATTGTGAAATGTTAGAAGCTAGGTCCAAAGGAACCAGTAGCTCCAGAATTTTCAGACATGCATGTTACTTTAAAAATAAAAGTGTTACATTTAAAATGGAACAATACCCCTTTCCACTAAAATACTTTCCTTGCCCTGCCCCCAAATATTGATAAATAGTTTTTTTGCAGTTGCCTCAAATTTGTCAGAGGTAACAAAAATCTACATCCATAATTGTAAACATACAATAAAACACCTAGTATTTTACATATTCCTGTTTCTTAACTGAATAAGAACATAATTATTACAATTAACCTTGTACCATTTTCTCAGGTTGAAAAGAACAACCAAACATCAAATGATTCATCTGTAAGACTTGAATCTTTACTATATGGTATAGTTTGGCAATCACTAGTCATTAATGTTGCATCAAACACATACTGCTTGAAAGTATCTTAAAATATAACATTAACAATAATGTTCAGGTGGCTTTGATTTGTTATAAATAGAATTGCTTGAATAACTAGAACAGTTTGAACACTGTTAATCTATACAGTTAGAAACGTATTAAGAGACTGTATTTAAGGCAAATAGGATATTTTTATGAGAAAAAAAAATCTGAGAAACCCAAGCTTTAAAAAAAATTTAAAACATATCAGTCTCTCAAGGAAGACATGAGGTACTCCTTTGGACAGTTTAATGAATGTCTTCATTCAACTTTTTAAGTTAACAAAAAATGTAAAATTATTCTATTGTACAAGTGAATGGCACACTATCACCTCAAATATCATGCTGGCTTTTGATCATAAAGTTAATGTAGGCAGCATAAAGCAGATGTTAAAAGACAGGTAAAAAAATTCCTCAAAGACACAGGAAAAAAAATGCACAAGAGGAAACATATTGATCCTGCCACTCCTTGCTTATCACTTTTCTAAATCTTTTTTAATGTACTAAGAGTTTTAAGAAAAGGCCATCCATGATGCTTCTCCTTCTCTCTGCTAAATAAAGAGCATGCAGTCAGATTTTGAATAGGTTTTCACTACAGTTTATGACTTCTTTTGGTGAAACATGCTCATTTGAGGATATGGGGTTTTTTATTAATCTCTGCTGAAAGCCAAATACAGCATTAGATTAGCAAAGTTTATAATACAGTTTTAGACACTGAAACATGTAACAAGCAGGTTAGACTCATTAACTAAAAGTTTTGCCAAATAGGTCTGACAGCTATGCAAGAATTATCCAGAGCTCTTCTAAATTAGACAAATGTGTAAAACACACAGGAACAATTGAATTGACAATGTAGGATGTAAAACTAAAGATATATTTTGCTGAATGAGGACCTCATAGGCACGTTAACATGCAAACAATAAGGAGGTCCACTGAACATTTAAGAGCATTCAAATACCATATGTCCTACTCCTTTGGCTTCAACTTACTTGATCTGCATTTCAAAAACAAAACACATGCATATGTAAAAAAAGCAGTCTTTAAAATGCCAGATATGTATCAAGATGACAGTGATTTAATTGCTTTTTGTGACCAATAAAATTCACTTTTCTGTCTTGCTAAAGCTCAAAACAACACTAAAGTAGGAAGTGAAAAATATTATAGCAATATAGAAAATAAGCAGATTTCCCCTTGTGCCAGAGTGAAACTCAGTGTTCCTTGGCATTCTGATTATTTACAGATATCAAGGATTTTGAAAAGCTTCAAAATTTGGATTATCATCAGTTTTTAATCAAAATCCATCCAATGGAAATAAAGCAAGAGCATTCCATACTCTAAGTCCCTCCATGACATACTTTATAAAAACAGTAATGTAACTGGCATTTTCAAATCACTAAGTTCTCTTATTTGAGACTAGCGTTAAATGAAAATCCAAGTCCTAACTGTGGATATTATTTTTCATAGCAAATAATCCAATTCCTGTTATCCAGAAGTAACATCATTTTAATTTCAGTAAAATAAAATTCGTACAATTGTACTGTAGGCAGAGAAGACAGTGACATTATGCAATTCACCCAAATATTAATCACTTTGTGAAAACAGTTTATTTAGTTTTAATAATATCACAGTTCCAATAACTGCAATACCACCAATCATTAATCAGCCCTAAACAGCAGTCATGTCTCAAGCTGAGAGCATAGAGATCAATCCGAAGCCAGGTTCAGTGACTTCTTATGCAAAAAAAAGTAAAGAAAACAATTTACACTGTGCAGTCATTGTGCATTTCATTGTCTGTTCTGTCAAGTAATTAAAGAACAGTTTCATGTTTGTCACAAGTGTGTCATCGTAGAACATTCTTTACTATAGTTGGAAATATTAGTTCTTTCACTTTTAATTGAGACTATCATTAAATAAAGTTTATATTCTATAAGCCTTAGTCTATCATCTTCATTTCTAACCACAGCAACTAATTGTTTTACCATATTAGCCCTCAGCACTACTCTACAATGTCCTACTATTCATAAGCAAGCTATGACATGCAACGTAGTAAAGCTACAAACATATTGTGACTTAGCAACGATTTCAAAATACTTTCCCATTTTCGGTATTGACATGCCATGAGGCTGTGAACAAGCCACATCTGTAATTCTGCCATGGTTTACCTATCTATAAACAGATAATACTATTCTACAATTATAGCATCAAAGTATATACATAAATCTGTAGCAAGATGCAGCACCGAACTATTTAAAAATAAACAAAAAAAAGCAACAAAGACAGAATTTTGCTTCAGCCAGGAGAAGAGAAGGCTTAGGAGGAGGGCAGACACCTAATAGCAGTACCTACAAGGAAGTCATCAATAAGACTGATTTAGGCTCTTCACATCAGCACATAGCAGGAAGACAGCAGACAACAGGCATAAATTAAAACAAGAAAGGTTCAGAGTAGATATAAGGAAAAACTCTTTCATCATGAGGACAGTCAAATGTTGGAACATGCTTGACCAAAGAGGTTGTGCAGTCTGTGGAGGTTTTCAAGTCCCAAATGGATAAAGCCCTGAGCAACCTTGTTTAACGTCACAGATGATCTTTGTAGGACTGCAGACCTCCTGCGGACCCTTCCAACTTGAATTGGCCTACGATCCTCTGACTGACTGCAGAAAAAACACTGCTATTACTCACAGAAATGTTTCAGCAAGTCTGGAAACTCTAATAACATAGTAGAAAGTACAACCACAGGCAATGGAAGAGTTCATCTATTTAGAACCTTTCAACAACATTGTCCTAATAATTTTTAGTAAATACTGCATCAGCTACAATATTCTCACATAACCTTAACTGGAGTTAAATGAAGACACCCTCATATTATTACAAACTAAAAACAGAATACAGTTCTATTGTTTGCTGCTTTTGTTTAGATTGCTTAATATAAGATTAAAGGAGCTGCATATGCCTGGAATGACCACACCATCAATTGACATGAAATCACACTCATGTTAGGAATTTATTTGCATGAATATATATTTTAAAAAATTAAAATATTTTAAATAGGATTTTTAAGTCATAGTTCCAAAGAACTACTACTGGAGTTGTAAATAAAAACTTTTATTTTCATTTAAGGACAACAAAGTAAAGCACTGAAGCTCTTAGATGCAACATGATGATACATTGTTTACAGCCATTTGAAAGTACAGTTGTCATGAAGTATCTGTAAATTTTGAAAAAAAACACTGCTGAACAATTTTATTTTTCAATTGTCAAAGCCTGAATGTACAGCCTAAACAGCAGCATTCCACTATGTTAAAGAAAAAGATGACACCTGTGATTACATTAGACAGAACAAAATATAATTTATACCAGATTCATTTGCCTGAAAATGATAAAAATATAGAAGTACTTTGCAACTGCTTTCAGGAAAAAAATAAAAAAACACAACACTGTAATTCACAAAGATAAATGCAGTGGAACTCAGTAATTTCCATTAAAAAAAAAAAAAAGCTTCTCAGTCACAGTACAGCATTCAATTTGCTGCAAAACAGCCACATTTTTGTTCTTGAACTTCCCATTTTTGTTCTTGAACTTCCATACATTGCTTAAGCTTCTTAAGGAGTAAAAATGATGTTTTCCTCCTTCTTCCATTCCCCAACCATAGATAACTTTCCTGACTTTCTCCTTTTCCTCCACATCATCTCACTGACAAGCCCCCAGGTAAGACACATATGCACGAGCATATAGCTAAATTGTTATTAAAGTTCCCCAGTATCAGAGATGCACCTTTGTACATCTGACCACTAAGGACCAAAAATTTCATACACCCTTGACGTTACTAACAGACAAGAAAGAAGTCATAAGGATTGTACATAATACCTTCAAACTTAAAGACACACTATTTGCATAAATCAGAGAGGGTGTAACGGGAGAACATTCTCTGCAACAAAGCATAAGACTCTCAATTGCAAGCTGAGGGGATAAAAAGTGGATAACCAAATTACTACCCATTAAAGAGATACAAACTACCTAGAGGCTGAAAGAGACCACAGAGTATCTAATGCCCAATTACAAACACACATAAGGGAGAAAAAAGCATACAGAAGAGCCAAAAAATGTGTAAAGATTGTGCAAAGAGCTGAATTTTTTCTTACTTGTTCATTTAGAGTCCGCAAAGTGTCAAGTCTTGCCCACTACTAAGTAAAAGAGGCAAACATGGGAAACTCACCAATTTATCTAAAACCATAGCTATTTTAGCTCCCCCAAAAAGCTAAGTCTGGAGGCTCTAACCCATTAGCAGGAAAATCAGCACACAAGACCCAACATTTCACCCTATCATCCACAGGAAACAAGTCTGTTGTTACAGCAATTTAAAAACACCATTATATCAAGCTACACTTTTTGTGTTAATGTAATATCCGTTATATGCAGTTGTCTGGTATAACTGGAAGTTTATAGCTGGAGATCAAATGTATTAACAATTTTAGTACCACTGAATATATTTAAAAAAAAAAAACAACAACCAACTGACACTATGTGTTACATGTTACACTTGACGGAGTTTCAAAAGCTGAAAAGAATCTTTATATTATGTGTTCCCTGTTTAAGAAAAAAGATACTGTATGTCAAACTTCACAATAAAACTGATGACAAGTAACACCTTCACATACTTTTGATAAATAAAACAAGGGAAGCTTCAAGGTGAAGAGAAGGCAACAAAAATAAAGAAATCTTTTCTTTAAATGTGAAGAAAGTAATAAAAAACAACCCAACCAATATAAGTAATGTAAGTTTTGTTTTTAAAATTACATCAATACTTAGAAGTGAAACTTATCTGATGCTATAGAAAATGGCAGTTGAAGAACAGAGTAACGTTAAGAATGAAAATGTTGTAGCAAAAACTTAACAGCACAATTACACAACATTTATCCCTACCAGAATTCAAACGAAATTTGCCAGTGATACTATTCATGATGGAACTGTAGGAAACGCAGATTTCCAAATAACAAAATTTCTAGATAAACTTGATATGAAAGTTAAACTAGATTATGAAAGCAAAAACCATTTTCACTGCTTAATGAGAGTCCAAGTGTTAAGTATGCTACCAACAGTCTGCAGTTTGTTGCATTGCTTAAAACTTCCCTTAGAAATTATATCATTTGCTTGTACTTATCAACTGTTTAAAATAGAATACTTACGATTAACAAATTACCTGTTTCAGTTTTACTGGTGAAACCTGCTGCCTGTTTGATTGCTGCTGCTGTTAATGCTAGTCCTCGGCTCCTCCTCAGACCATGCTGTAACACAGCTTCAAACTGAGCACACAAACAAGTGACTCTACAACAGAATTTTTAAAGAAACCATGTGAAAATAACAAACAACTATGTTTCTATAGAGCAGGCTTATTCCAAATCTCTGAATAGAGAATGGAAAGGTGAACCATTCTCTTATATGTAGTGAAAGACCCCTTGTATGCACTAATCTCATTATTGCAAACAGTATAATCTACTTATACCCACAGTCTCATCATGACTATCCAAAGCTGGGGCATGAATTACATTCAGAAGAACTGGCAATCAGTTTGAGAAATCATCCTCACCTCCTATAGAGATTGTTAGTCATTTTATTTCAGCTTCAGATTACGTATTTTCATAAATATACTTTGTACTATACATGCAATTAATGATTTTCTGAAAATATGCTGTAACCTCCTATACAGTTAATAGACTATTTTGTTAATTGGCACTAGTATGCTATAATTCAAGCCTAGGATAACAAATAAACATACATTTTTATGTCCTTCAGAAATCCCAGGCATAGGAAAATATGAAAGATTTTTCTGGAGATGTGTTGAATCTTTAGTTGTTGATGATGTTCTCTACAATACCATTTATAAATTTCCTGACTATTTTTTTTTAAACATAACCCAGTTAATAAACCAATTTTCACAGAGGTAGAACCATTGTAAAACCAGCAAAGTTTTAAAATTCAGCCTGCCAAAGAAAGGAGTATTATTGTAACCTACAGGGAATAGTAATGCTTAAGGTATAACAGACATGAATGCAACCTGTTTGTCTGAAATCTCATTTTCTCTAAGTTTTATTTTTGCCATTAAATAAACACTACTTAAGCTTTGAGAAAGTTGTCACCTGGCTACCAAAGCTGATTACTAAAAGGAAGGACAGATACTTTAACTAAGTTCAAGCAAATAAATAAAAACAGTGGCAAAATGGCTCAGGACTCTGCCCCAGCATTCCAAAAGAACAGGGTTCTATTCAGGGTCACAAAAAAGCATAAGATCTCAGGAGGAGCACTGACACAAAAAGAGGTATATCTACCATAACTGCCCTAGACAGAAGAGCTTTTAACACATAATGCTTTCCAGTACATCTATGATAAGAAAACTTTAATTTGTTAGGAAAACTTTATTAGTAAAGCAGAATATAACTGCAACAATACTCAAGATGATTGTGTAGCAATTGTGATTAATTTTTGCCAAAAAGACTGCTGCTGTTAAAAATGGAAATTCCAGCAGACACATGACACACACACACACACACACCCCGAAAAACAAAACCTAAACTTTTTCAAATCAGAAAAAGCAGAACCAAAACTAGGTTCTGTGAAAGAGCTCATATTATTAAAAATCCATGTGCACTTAAAAATCAAAGCAAGAAAACTATGCAGCATTTTACAGGAAAATTTAGCCACTAGTAAAACAAAATAAAATTAAATTAAAAAATCAGGTATTCTACAATGCCCAATATTACTAGATAGCATCACAAGGGTATGTTAAATAAAAATATACAGAAAAACATGGAGAAGTCTAGTGTACATAGACACAGACCTCTGAACAATTATAATCTCAAAGACAAAAAAAAATCACTGGGAGAACAACACTTGGAGAATCATGGATTTTACTGAATTTTGATCTAAATTCTCAGACCATCCTCATTTTCAAAATTATCTCACAATGTTTCACATAGTAACAACCTCAAACACCATGGAATTTAGGAAAAAAAAAATCTATTAATGTAATTTCCACTTCCTTTTTAGTCCTGAAACTGCCTAGCTATAATTCATTATTCAGTATGTCTACCAAATTCCAAGGAAAATATTTATAAGTAAAATTTGACCAGCATCATATCTTTGGAATCCTAACTCTCTCTGTTTATCAGAAGACAAATACTCAAGGTCATCATTCAAATTATTAAACAACTGCAGCAATGCAGTTGTTCATGCACACTGAGCAACAAAGCAAAGTTTTAGATCCAGATAATTTGTTCTACACAGGACGTACTTCCTTTTAGCCTAGTTTACACAATCTACTACAAAGGCAAACATCGTCAATACATTGTCTTACATAAACTAAACAGTAAAGATTAAATAACTATCCCTAGTTGATGCTTCTGTGCCAATAGCTATAGCTGCACAGCCAGTCCAGCTGCTAGGTTCTTCAGCCCCACCATCCCTTTCTCCCACCTACATCTTCTTGCTTCCTCCCTCGCACACCAGCTTCTGTCCAACAAACCCTGTGCTGAACAGACCCTGTACTGAACTGTTTCCACTATGCTAGTTCAATGGAAAACTATTTCTCCACTATGCTAGTTCAATGGAAAACTATTTCTCCGAGTCTGTTTCTCCAAAACACTGTAGGCTGAAACAGCCAAGGGCAGGACAGGATGACAGTAGTAGCCAAAAGTCAGACAGACTTAAGCTGCCATGCAGCAGCATTAGCCTGGAGTTTCACAAACAGGTAATGCAAAGGAGCTGCATTACAAGCTGCTCCTGAAAGGTGATGGGTTTGCCCTCTCACCCCTTGTTGCTTCTTCCTCCTCTTCTGCACTTCCCATTGCTTCCAGCTGTGCGATCTTCCCCTTCTTGCAGCAACTCTAGCGCTCACCAGATGTTTTACTGATTTAACTCGCTAAAATGGCAGAAAGTTATCCTTCTGCATTATTTCTTCTTTTATTAAATTAATTCAGAGGGGACTGGATGATCACCAGGCATTGCTTAAAAAGGTAGGTAGAAGGGAGTAGTACTGAAGTCAGGGATCCTGAGGAGACACATGAACCCTCCCCACCCGCTCAGTAGCAATAAGTTCTTACAGTGGCTTTCCAGAAGTCATGAAACCACACCCTTAGACATGTTCTTAAAGACCGAATTGGGAGAGGATTGGAGAGAGTTTTATGCATCATTTATAAATGGTCAACAGATAATTAACTTCTTCCCAAAAGGCAGAGTCAAACTTCAAAGACATATGAAAAAGGACAACAAACAACTGCATTTAATCCTGGTATTTTATTTATCTGAGATTCTTTGATAGGACAGGTTCTGAGAAAGACTCAATATGATACAAAAAGCACGACAATTTCTTTCCGCCAGTCATCTTCGTAAAAGCCTTATAAACCAATATGCCATATCCAACAACTAATGCAACTAATAGGAATTAAATGACATTTTTTGACTTATATTAATAAAAACGAACAACTTCTTGGACAGAAAAAGAAGAAAAACAGGTTTAAAATATGTCAGGAATAAGAAAAAATAAGAATGAAAATTTTCTTAATGACTATGTGTTAAACACTTGACTCTTAAGTGTCAAGCTTCACAAAACACAGGTGTATTGGTAATAAATATGCATTCATTTTAGAAGAGGTTTTAGGGAAGATATATTCTCCCAATCTCATGTTCAGACCTCAGAATTCAATGCTTTGTCAGGAATTCTGCAGCCACTTAAACACTTGTAACTTCATAGAGAAGAACACTCTTTGTTAAGCTGTCAAATTTGTAACAAGATGAAAAGTTCAGTCCCATGTCAGTGTTTGTATAAACTGGGGGTTTTCTGAGCATGTCAAGTATTTTTTGCCATATGTTTTATGTCATTATGATACATAATCTAAGCATGTTAAAAGTTTCTTAGACCATTTTACCTGCTATCAGAGTCTGAAGCAATTTCTTTTCTTCCTCCAAACCGTATTTGACACTGCAATAAACAGATTTTAAGGAATTTTTGTTACACTAACAAACTCAATATTCTGAAATATTTCCATATAAGAAATAAAGTCATAACAAAAAAGGAGGCAGTACAAAATAAAGCATTGGCAAACATAGCCTGCAACAAAAAAGTGCTTTACAACATCATGTTCCACTAACAGGCTACTCTTGCAGTTCAGATACATTCTTGCTAGCCAGAACACACCTGCAGGTCCTTCATTAAATTTAAAATTGAGTAAAAATTACTACTTTTGAGTTTTAAATGTACACCCACAAAAACAAACACTGCTTCTATTCAGCTCAGTGCTACAATTACAGAAGAATCATTCTTTATAAAACATACCATTACTTTTGAAGCATTCTTTTGCCTCCCAAGCTCTCCTAAATTGAATCCAGATTATGAAATTCTACTTTCTGAACTACATGTTGATACAAGATACATACCTACATAAATAAACCCCATCTTTGCCTATATTTTAACCATTCACTAAAATCTTAGTGTAAAGAAAAAAAGCTGCTACTATAAAATGTTAACCAATTTAGCCTTTGCAGTACAGTTTAGTTCAGTCATATAAGTTTACAAGTATATATATTTATAATATATATTATTATATTTGTAACATATAAGTACTACAAATATAATCTGTCAAGAACAAGAATTTTAAACAAATACTGTATAATAGTTGTTTGCTAGCAGACACAAAAACTCAGTAGTATTGTGTGAAAGACAACTTCTTTGTCTCATAAAGGGGAGAAAAAAGGGCAAAGACAGTTCCTGCTAGTACTAACAACTTAGAGTGAGTGTACTGTAGAAATATGTATCCGATTTCTCACCTGTTTAACTGCATCCAGTAGCCGCTCTAGGAGAAACTGTCTTTTAGTGTCATTATTCTGTGAACCTGAAATTCAACAAAATTATATCATTTTAAAATAAATAGTTTTTTAAGAAAAAATACATTTGGGCCAATACCAGGGCCCTGAAAACTTTCCTCCCAAGCAAATTATTCAATTAAATTTATTAATGTATTTTCTCTAAGTAAAATGATGCAGTATAAGTCTGTGTTTTGAGGTTCCAAGTAGCCTTTCTCTAAAATGCAGGAATAATGTTTGAAATATCTGGAGTCTTATTTTAGTAAGACTTTGGTTTAATGATACAAGGTATATTGCAGCAATACCAAATACAGTATAATTGTGCACAATCAGCACAGCTTGCCCCTAGCTTCATAGCACAACCACCTGTGGTACCATATTGCAAGCCTGGAAATGACCTAGTTTAAGATTTTTTTATTATTATTATTTTTTTAGTTGGTTGTATTGGGTGCATGATGGAGCTCACACTGCAACCCCATAAATCTTCATACTGGGACAACTACCAGCGTAATATATCATCATAGCACAAGAAAAGAATGGAAAATGAGAAAGAGACAGCAGGAATATCTTCTTACAACAACCTTACTGCAGAAAGACTTTTAAGTCAGGTGAACAGAGAGCAATTGTTACAATAAATCCCTTAAAATTTAACTGCCAGCATAGTTATTTCTGATTAACACTTATAAAATCTAGTTTGTAACTATAGAAGCAACTACACAAGACAATCTTTAACTTCTCAATCATTTCAACAACAAATAGCGTAACACTTTGCTTGTTGGAATATGCTTTATAAACTCCTGTGAATATGTGTAAAATTTATTATTTAATTAACCTACATCACCTCTGTCATTTCTTTATTCTGAGCTTAAGTTCAAAATATCCTTCAAAAACCTCTGTGACCTCTCTGGAATTAAAATCATTCCATTCTTCTTTTCCTCTCAAAGAACATACAACTAATATATGCATAGACTGAAAGCTAATTATCAAAACTCTGCACAAGCAAGTTCCTCCAGATACTGAAAATCAAACACTACACAATAAGCCCTCTAGTACATAGAGATGACATCAAAGACATGTGTCTCTTCCTCTTGCTGTCCAACACTGCGAGGTCCCAATACCAGAATTTCCTATCTTCGTAATCCCATTCAAAGTAGTTTGCTCCTAAACCAGCAGAAGGAGACAGAATTTGTGCTAGTGAAATTATTCTGCCTTTGTTTCATCCTAAATATGGGATCAGGAGAAGAAAAACCCAGAAGTCTATAATACACAATGCCAGAACAAAGAAAATAATAGGAAAAACGTGCAATGTAGCTGCTAGCTGACTAAGCTTTACAATGCTTATTTAGCCGAGTACAGCGGATTTTCAAGAAGTTATACTTCCGATTTTGAACTCTGACTCAAACTGTGCAGACACGTGATGTTATGAGATTTGGTTCTGCTAGTCAAATACTCCAATGCATGGAAAGTCAGGTGAAGATGCAAACAATGCTAGTAAAGGACTCTAGAAACAAACCCCATACCAAGTAGGTTTTAACTTCCAAACAACTATGCTAGTTATGCCACTGTGAAGATAAGTTTAAATTCATATAATCCCTACTACTTCCACTTTGTTCCTTCAGAGGTCACAATTTTATTAAATTATATTCAGTGTTCTTAATATGCATACATTGCCAAAAATGGAGACACATGCCTATGCATCTAAATGCCTTATAAAAATCACATAACTGTAAAATAAGGAAAACAATTAAATCCCAACTCTTAGTACAAACTCTCATGCACAGTAACATTGAATATAAACAAACCTGCAGATTTTCTCCACTGTTTCAAAACTCATTACTTCTACAGTCCTATGCTTACCCACATACCTGTGGGAATAGGCATAATGCAACATTTCTCTTTATATTAACAGTTTGAAACTACTTGAGAACAAATGCATGTAATTAATAATTTTGTGACCCAAAAAACATCTATCAAATGAAAATATTAAGTATGTGGGTTAAGTTTGTCTTTCACATGCAATACATGTTAGTTTTTAAATTCACATCTCTTTGGCATCTTTGGTCCATTTGGTAACACAGAAATGGTTTGCAACTAGGTACCAGACTGTGAACAACATAAAAAAAATGCATAAATACAGAAAACCTAATGATCACTATGTTAATCGATGTTCTAAAAGACTAAAGCATGTGATACCAAACAGTCTTAAATTTACACAGACTTAGTGCAGTGTAATGTGTATGTTGTCTTTATTTTACTTGTACATTTGTACTAATAACAATTATGACTATGCATGATTAGAACCAATAATTTCCATAAGCAGTTCAGATCACTTTCACCATTAACAGGGCTGTGAGGCCACATAATGTCTATAATGAGGGCTGGCCGAGGTTTCTACTCAATGCATGTCTTCAGAATTCTTCTGTTGCTGTGCTTAACACAGAAATTTTGCAGGTAGAAGAAAAAGAATATTCACAAAGTCTAACAATTTTTAAAAATTGAAATATTAAGTTGTGTGTTTTGCAAGCAGAGGATATATTTTTCTTTGTAATAAGCCTAGAAAACATAGTACTATTTAGCAACATTTTTGTTTCGAGTAGATAGAAGGTAAAAATAAATCTCTACCAACTCTATTTAAGATTTTGTTCTTTTACAGTCTTCATTTTCTAAACCAAGTCTTCAACAAAAATTAAAAAGAGCATATTTTCAGACAAGAGCACCAATTAAGTGTGATCCACTCCAGTTGATTTAAAGACTACCGGTGTATCACAAACTAAACAAAATACCTTTCTACTGATTCAGAACAGTGGTAAAAACTGCAGTAACACATACAAATACAAAACATAGAATGCATAAAACCAGCATTACTCAGAAAAAAGGCTATATTTGGACTATTGCAATAAAAAAGGAAGTTTATACATGAGTCTAAAAATAATTGTGAAAATATAAGGCTGCAAAAACTGAGAAACTTAAAGAGATCCCTCCCATAAAGATCTACTCAGTCAAAAAGGGTTAAAAATAGTCTCAGGTACTGCACCTGCCTCTGTGACCCTTGTCATCTTTTCTTGTTCACAGTCATGCTTTCCTATTTTTAAAGCAAACTTCTCTCCATACCCTGACAGAAATATCCACACCTACAGCAGAAGAAAACTGACTATGCAAATAAAGGAAAACAGGATTTTCATCCAATTCTTTATAGGTACAGCTCTCTTCAGCACCATATGTAGCATATAGGTTAAAAAAAAAAAAAACAAACAACCCAAACTTCACATTGCCCTTACGTACTTCCTGAAGTCTTGTATGCAAAATCTCAGACTGCAATTCCTTTTGCTTGCTGTAGTACAGGTTCTGAGGGTACAAGTTTAAGATAAAACAAACACAGACCTAATTTAAATACCTACCTTGTACTACATTATTATGATTCTACTGCCTTATCCTGAATTAGTCGCATTTTTATGGTTTTTGAAACTGTCATTAAACAAATGACACCACCACTAATTCTTGACAAGTACATATATCTAGTATCCCTGTGTTACTTCCCTTTGAAGTTTAGCCTATTCAACACTGTCCAACAAAATGAGTATGTAATTAGCAAGCAGTATTAGTAATATTAAAGCAATGCTCAAATCAACAGGAAGTTACCTTCACATCCACTAGAAATACACTGTAGCTAAAAAAATATACGTTTAAAATAATTACAGCCACTAGGAAGAGAGCTTCTATCTGTATCTTAGGAACAGCCCTTTTATTTTTAAGGGCTAAAATTGGGCAGGGAAATAGGTGTAGACAGTGCTGTTACTGCCACTAAGAAAAGGATGTGGTTAAATCTGATGATGTTAAAATTAGCTCTCTCCTTTATTTGAAACAAGCATGATAATGATACACATTTCTCTGTCCTGATCTGTTCCACTTACATTATTCTGGAAAAATACCGTACAGTATTGTGTAACAGTAATGTTTAGCAGAGTGCAAAATTAGCATTCTTTTTGTTATCTTGCTGTCTAATTGAAATTGTTGGAAATGTCATATAGGTCTTGGCAAGGGCTACACAGGGGTAGGTTAGCCATGCAATTGAACTACTAGCTTTAATGTAACCTTAGGCATTATTCTATATTAAGTAATTAAATGTTTTCTCTCCTCATAAACCTGTATCTCCTCACTGTTTAAAAAAAAAGATTAAAGGTATCAAAAATAACTACATGATGAGGCTTTATGCCACGAGAGGTGCCACCTTGCCTTTTGAGTCACAGAATTCAAACAGAGCTCCCAAAGATGAGTCACCTAGGAAGATTTATGCTCTGCTGTGCACAAATTTGCACAAGGCTAGTCCCAGCCTGAATTCATCATTGAAGGGCTGAAGTTTTCTGTAGGAAAATGCAGACTCTTAAAAACATCAGAATTAGGATTTAGTCTATATTGTGTCAAGATCTGAAACATTTGAGAAACTTTTTTTCCATGGTTTGAAAGATTTGAATGTTACTTGCATTTTTCACAATGCTAACTAACAGGTTTCCCCACAATAATCTTTTTTTTTTCCTTATCTATTCTTTCATAAAGTCTTTTTTTTTTTCTTCTTACCACAAGGGTGAGAACAAAACAGAGAAAAATACAGCTGAAGTGTTTTCATTTTCATTTTTTGTTTCATTTTCAGAAATTACTACTATCCATAAAACACGTAGCATTTATTTACTCCAGTTAATTCTTCAATTTTATTTTTTTTTATACTATCTTTGGCAACGGGTCTCACCATATATTAAATCACAGTGGGAGAAAAACATACAATCTAGTTTTCAAGTGCGGAGTGTTGTTCGCAACTTGCATTACTGAAGTTGTACAAACAGACCCATGAAAGCATTTACTAAAGCACCTCCCTTCTTAAAAACACACCAAACAAACCCTTGCCAGTGTGTTTTAAGACATACTGAGTGCCACTTATTTACAGGAAAAATCTATTAAAATGTATTCCTCCATCTGACCAAATAAGTCTCTACGCTAGCCCGTTCAAGTGGCTACGCTTCCTTCCAGCCCTGAAGTTTATGGGTCCCAATTCTCGTGCAAAGCTTTTAAATATTCCCCTCACAAACACCTCAAAACCCTCAGGATTCAGCACACCCACACGCCACTTGACTGTAACACGGAGGCCAGCAATGAACACATCCACAACCGACAGATCCTCGTCAGGGCTGAGCTCGAGAAACAGCAACAACACGCCCTCATTATCGGAAGGGACCACTCTCTTCCACTACTCATGCTTCTCACCAACTGCATGTTAGCAGTAAGTTCGTATTATTTTTTCATTATTATTTTCTCCTGCTCATTTATATTCTCGGGAATATTTCCTGTGATTTTGCACCGTTGAGGCAACAGAAATCCCCCAGACCATCATCACTCGTGCTGTGAGCCAGGGTCACGCTCAAGGGCAGGCTTGAGGACTTAAAACGAAGTAAAACACCACTTCTGGGCGGCTTTGGGAGCCAAAATGAGGAGCGGGGTGCGGTGATGCGGGAAACGGCCGAGCCCTGCCCCTCGCCGCGGGGCCGCCGAGGCCAGACTCTCCTGTGCCTCACCACGCTACAGCCCCCAGCCCCACCGGGGAGAAGCACGGGGGAAGAAAGGGGCCTCGGCCCGCGGGGGACAGGGCCACGCCAGACCGAGCAGGCAGCGGAGCGGCGGGGACCGCCCGGGCAAGCTCTGCCCCCGCCAGCCCCAACAGTGCCCCAGGAGCCCCGGCGGCCCCACCGAGCGCGCCCCAGTAGCGGAGAGGGCTCCGCTCCAGCCCTCCACTCACCACTCATGGTGGCCGCGGGGCTCGCCCCCTCCGTCCGCCGGACCCGATCCCACCTCCCGCGCAGCCCAGAGCCCGGCCGGCCAGCGCACGCACTCCGCCCCGGAACTCCGCCCCGCGGCCCCGGAAGGTAAACACCGCGCCGCTCCGCGCCGCCCGGCAGGGAGCTCCTGTGAGCCCGCAGCCTCGTCCCGAGCGAGCCTTCAGGGCGCCGCCTTCCCTCACAGGCGCCGGGCGGGGGCTCCTGCCGGGCGCCGCTGCTGGGAAAACGGCGCGAAGCTGCTGGCCTCCTCCCGAGGGGCGGCTGCCGGCGCTGGCTGTAGCCCGTTCCTCCGTCAAGCAGCAAAGCTTCGCGCGGGCGGGAGGACGCGGTAGCGCGGCGGGCAATCCTGAGGCAATCCCCCCGCTTCGCAGAAAGCCTAACCGTCTACCCCCTGCAGCGGGCAAGTGAAGAAATAGCGGGCAAGTGAAAGATGAGAAAAACGGAGTTAAAAGTGTTCCGTACTGCCACACGTGCTATGTGAGCTGAAGTCCTGAAAGGTTCACGTTTCAAAAAACGGGTATGGAAATTGTGAGACCTCTAATACAGAAAAACGACAAAGTAACGAAGTCATTTTCTTACATGTTGTAGACTCGTTTTAAGGCATCATCTTGCTGGTTTGTGTTTGCACGCTTTCTCAATACAGCGCTGTGTATTTGCCAACATAACTGCTCCACACTGTGTGAAGTAAAAGAGTGTAATCTTTTTTTTAAGAGTTCCTAGATAAAGTGATCATAATACATTTAATAGCTCTGTAGACCTATTTCAGGGGTTTGGGCCAGACCTACGCAGCTGACTAATAACTGGCCCAGACTTTGTGGGCAGCCTCCTAAAGATGCTCTAATAGTGATCGTTCATAGATTTTGTGCAATAATTTACTAGTCTTAAAACATCTTTGTTCATGATTCATCCAAGAACCTGAAATAGAAAGCTATCTACAAATAAAAAGATTGTTGTTGCTTCTGTTGTTTTTGCATTTTTCCAAGAATAAAACTGGCCTAAGATTAGGAAAATAACATTAATGCTTGGGAGGCAAGGTGACAAAAGTATATTCCTAATTTTAGGACACACAATATCCTAGCATGACTATATCCAATTAGCAGTCCTTGTACATATGACAAGGGTAAGTAAATAATCAGTAAAATAGAAAGAAGTCTTTATAGAATACAGTCTGAAAAACATCTGGCACTTAAAGGAAAGTCTGCACCATCAGGAAATACGTAGGGATTGCAGGTACGGTGTTCCACAGCACCACAACCTCCCTTAGCGTGACCCTCAGATACTATCTGAACTGGGCATGACTCCATAGTCTACAAAGGTATTCATCATTAGAATATTCCTATTTCAAGCATCATGGGGGCTATTTGAAATTATTCTTTACAAGACTGGGGATGTAACATGGGTCTTCATTTCCACCTCTTGGAACATTCCTTGTGTATCATCAAGCAATTTTTGGCATAAGATCTGAGTTTAACATAAAATATATACTTGCAAACTTGTTTATTGATGGGTTTGTATATATCTGGCATAAATAGATACAACATAGGGACTTTCAGAAATTAAGAATTAATTAATAACTAGTCTAGTACCTGAGGATAATGTAGAAATACTTGACCAAAGAGATACTAGAATTAGAAATAATATGACAATATTAATGAAAGCACAATGTAAGATCTATAAGGACGTACTAGCCTTCTCCACTGACTGCAAGTATTTAGATGAATAGATATACTGGAATAACTCATTTATTATTATGCAGTAAAAACATACTTCTCTCATAGTCACCCAGCACCCAGAATATAGTTGCAATAATCAAAAGATTTTGTGGTAACTAGAACAGTAGCTCCTTCTTCTGTAGCTGGTAATGGAAATGAAGTTTCACAGCCAGTCTCAGGTTTTACCAAGCCACAGTCACTGCAAGTGCGTTCTTCCACTGAATACATTAATGTTTCACTTTGAAGTGAGTGTCTAATTCCTTCTGTATTCACACTGCTTTCAGTATTAGCCTTGAGAATGTTATTCGGCTCCACAGAAGAGTCTGTAAATATACAGAAGTTAATTTAGTATATATATCATGCTATTCCAGACATACAGTTATTAAAGATCCAAACTTCATTATGTTCCAACTATGTTCCTAACCTTAGTGAAAGTTTTAAGATATAGTGAAAGTTTTAAGATGTAGTTACATATGATAATCTTTTGTTCTATGACAATATACCCCCTATACTTCAGGATAAGCATTTAAGCAATCTAACACATATTTTCTAATCAATTATTATTTATTGGCTGAACACTCCACAGATATTAGTGTTTGTAAAATGTAAAAATAACTCAATTATTTTCACCTTCCCCAAATAGGCTTCTCACAGGCTAGAATATTAAGTAAAACTATTTAATATCTTATAAAAAGGAAACCTAATATTGAATGTGTATCCTCTACCTGGGTAGAATTCCTTTAGCATTCAGTGAGAAGAGGATGAAATCCTTATGAAGATCTTTTGCTACTGAGGGTTCATAAATGATTTCTCAAATACCAGCAAGCAAGCCAGGTATGAATATGCAACAAAACAACCCTGACATTGTCCAGAATCAACAAAGAGAGACTGCTGGTTTTACAAGTTATCATCTGGATATTTAATTCCCTAATAACTTTAATAACTTTATGAGACTATTTCAGGAATACAAAACAATCCAACAAAGACAGTTATCTGAATCTGGAATATAAATTATATGCAAAATTTATACATGGTAACAGTAGTTAAAATGTACAATGATCTAAAATTATTTGATAAAGAATCTTATTTATTCACCTGTGGTTTTCAGGTTTTGTTTTTGTTGCTTCAGATGCTTCCATTTAAACAAGACCATTAAGGTGAACAGTGTGAGCATTAAAATTATTCCTAAGATCAAACAAGTCCAAACAACTCCACTTGAATCAGCACCTTATGAAATAAGAGATGCATTAAATTAATTGTAAACAATAACAAATGAACAGTAAACATGTCCAACACATAAAACTTTTTCTATATCAAAGGAGCAATTTCTGTTTCTATTGAGTGACAGCTCAAATAAAGCTAGAGAGCTTTAAAAATGTGTTCTTCTTAACACACATACAGGACATAGTGCATACTACTTTAATATTTTTGAGCCCATATATTATCCTGATAAACTCTTTCCAGGTTTTAGATTTCTTTAGGTTTTTATGTTTACAATTACAACATGAAAATGCCCAGCATAGCCACAGAGTACTGCAGAAATATTACTTACTCTTATCACAGTAGTTTTCACATGCAGGCGGCGGTGTACTAGAACATCGAAGATGACAAGGCTTACAAGAGAGCAGCAAATTATCAAAGTATTCATTTTTGGGGCAGTGTGCCATCAGGGCCAGTAATTATGGAACTGGAAAGCCACAGAAATTGTAAAAGAGTGAGGATCATCTACAAAGGGCTTTTCAGTTCTCACTTTTAGCAAATCTAAGAACAGCTAGCAGTAACAGTTAGACTTTGATCGCAGCTCCACTACATAGTATCATGTTAAATAAAAAGGATTTAACTCTGAGGCCCCCAAGGAATTACTGTTCCTTTTTTGGCAATTCACAATTGTAGAAAAACGGAACAGCTGCACCAAGGTAATTTTCAATGTAAATTTTGCCTGAAACAGAAAACAGTTATTTATAGAAGCCATTTCTTCAACAGGTGCTAAACATTACAAATTGTAGAAAAGCAAGATGATCTCCAAACAGGAGTTCATAACAATTGTTCTTGTCTTCAGAATTTTGGGTTTTTTTCCATGGTGATGGGCCACAGTAATAATGTTTTCCTGTAAAATGCAAACTATGCAATGCTTAATTTTGTTATTTTTGTTCCAGTCCAAGGAACATAAGATGAAAAAAATAGAGGCAGGAGGCATAGCAGTAAGAAGATATGACCAATTCAGTTTCTAGGTTTGCCACTGACTCATTCTGCAACTTCAGACAACTTCCTTCATAGCTGTTTCCCTGGATGGACAATAATATTTAGAACATATAGGTGATGAAAGAATTACTTTTTGTAAATGAATGGTTTTCTCCTTTTAAGTGAGTTACTGTTGGAGTACAAGCTGAGCAGTTACTTCATAATTGTGTTGTACAAAATACATCTAAGACCTTCAGTTAGAAAGACAAAATCTAGAGATTCATCTGCTGGTATATTGCTCCTTGATTCCAAATTAGCCTCACTTATCTACTCTATTAGGTTTTGGTCAGCTTTTTTGCTTTGTTCATTTTTTGGTTTTTAGCTGTTTATTTGCTTATAACCATAGCTATATGAAAAATTTAATAAGGTTATATTTTAATAGTGAAAGAAGAGTTATATGAATATTTTACAATTTTGATTCAAGGCATTATCTGCATTTTCCCCCTTATTTTTCCATAATGGAAAACTGTCACTGTACTAAAACTGCAATACCCAGCATGGAAAAAGAGGTGGGCCATAGATTTCATTCTTGTGGTAGAGTGTATATGACACCTCCTTGCCAGCCTGGTGATGGGGCACACTGACCATGCATAGATTTATCTGTGTATATGCAGTGAGTGTAACATTTCCAAAAATGCATTTGGTCTTCTCCCAGGTAAAAAAAGCTTTGATAACAGACTGCCACAATGAAAATAATTCACACAGCTTACTTGTATCTTGACTTTTTAATCTAACAGAATTTATTTTAAATACAAAGTTAACCAGTCACATCTAGCAAGTTGCAATAACAGCTTCTATCCAGTATCACTGCCACAGATAGATTAGAATTACAGGCTTATTTATAGTTAAATTTCTCCTTGACAATTAAGTTAATTGGCTTTTTGGCTACAGAAAGAGAAAAGAAAAATATTGTATAAGGAATTGTAATTTCATACTACATTACTATGTGTGAGACTTATTTTCCCAAGAAATGCAACATGTGGGAATACACAAACTGTTTTTAGTGGAATAGTCTAACAAAGCAATCTGTATTCTAGGCTCTAGCAGATGGAAATGCTTATTGTGGCTTCTGCACTTGTTTCTATAGGCCAGGTGCACAGCTGTAGGCTTTCTATTATGGGCTTTTCTCCCTATTCAAGATTAGTGGATAAACAGGAATTGACAAAATCTGATTTAGGCGTGACGAAAGAAAATACGGATACAGACCCTGGGCGATGCCAAAAATTTCACCAGGAAGTCAATGCTCGTACTGAAGTCATAAAACTGGTTCTGACTTGCTTCACACAATCACACTTAAGGGGAAAAAAACTAAGTTATCACTAGAATATCATTCCTATTTCTGATGAAGCACCATTTGCTAGCTTATGCATAGAGCAATTTGAGATTTTGCTTTTAAGATGCTGTTTAACCTTTTCAATCATGGAGAGGGCAATCACATTCTCAGCTGTGATCAGAAGACAGATATTCCTGAAAGTATCTTCATGGTATCCACAGGTACAAGAAGTGAATTTCAGGACAGACAAGCTGGGTCCAATGCTTTAATCTTTTATCAAGAATTCCACTGAGTTCAGTGAAATGCTCTCTAATTTTACTTAAATAGAATATTTTCCTGTGCCACAATTTTCACTGTTCTTGCATTTTTATATTCATATCTGTAACTTGTACTAAGACCCCTTATTCTTTTAGAAAGGAACCAGCTGACTACTTCTATAATTGTTTTCTGCAGCTGGTTCCAACACTATACACCTGCAGGATTGGTAGTCTTTACTGTGGTAAAATTCCTTATGAAATTAACAGCTCTCAAATTCCAAAACTTTCAAACTATATCACAGCTGATGAATGCTTCTAACATTATTTTAGTAGTCTAGGGAAATCACATGTGCACTCTAACAGATGAATGAACCAGTTCTTTAATCAGTTTCACACCTTTTCTTTTTCACCAGTTCTACTAGGGGTGTGTGGGAGGACTGTGTTTGTTTCAGCTGCTTTTATTACAGTTTTCCTGCCTCATTTTTTATGTGCAATAATGACACTTTTTTTAATTTTTACTTTTGACTGAATTTATTTCAAACACTTTCTTCAACAAAGTAGTTTTGCTAAATAGGTAGGTTTATAGCATGTTGGTATCAATTCACAGCTTCACAAAGAGGAGAAAGAAGTTCAGATTGACAGCGGTATTTTTTCTGGGAGACAGCAAAATGCTCTTGTTAAATAGTGTGTAAAAATCCCAAGTAGGCAACACAGATAATCCTAAACTTGAACAATGATAATTGATAAACTCCTTAAAGTTCAGTGTTGTTACCATAAAGAAAGAAACATTGAAATGCTTGCTAACGATAGGTTCTGTTAAACAGAACACCTTTATGTGCCACTTCAGGTCGTCTTCAGAATTTTTTTAATGGAAGAGGGATTCTATTGAGACTTGTCTGACTATTCCCATATGCACCCACATTCTGTATCACTGACCAAAGAGTAAAAAACAATGCTTAGCACTCCAGAAGTCAATGCATGTAGTTATTTTACTGTTTTCAAAAAAACCAGGCCTTAAACAAAAAACACACACAGATACTTAGAAGGTATCTTCAAAACATATTGACTGAAGGAGGTAGCTTTTCTTGGAAAATGTTAGTCTAACTTTCCTGCATACCTGCATGGGTAATATTTACCTACTTCACAGGAACACTACAAAGTAATTTTATTAAAATTCGCTAAGTCCTTTCAATGAAAATTATTAAACCCATGCAAAGTATGAGTCAATAGAGTCATAGAATACCAGGTTGGAAGGGACCTCAAGAATCATCTGGCCCAACCTTTCTTGGCAAAAGCATGGTCTAGACAAGATGGCCCAGCACCCTGTCCAGCCAAGTCTTAAAAGAGTCCAATGCTGGGGAATCCACAGCTTCCCTGGGGAAATTATTCCAATGGCTGATTGTTCTCATTGTGAAAAATCTTCCTCTGGTGTCCAATTAGAATCTCCCCAGGAGTAACTTGTACCCATTGCCCCTCATCTTTTCCATGTGACTCCCTCTAAAAACAGAGTCTCCATCTTCTTTGTAGCCACCCCTTAAATACTGGAACATGGTGATACGGTCTCCCGTAAGCCTTCTTTTCTCAGTGCTGAACAATTCCAGTTCTCTCAGCCTTTCCTTATATGGCAGGCTTCGCAGTCCTTTGATCACCTTTGTGGCCCTTCTCTGGACCCCTTCCAGCCTGTCCACATATTTTTCATATAGCGGGGACCAAAACTGAACGCAGTATTCCAGGTGTGGCCTGACAAGCGCTGAGTAGAGTGGGATAATGACTTCATCTCTGCTGGTGATGCCCTTGTTCATGCAACCGAGCATCCAGTTGGCTTGATTTGCCGCAGCAGCTCACTGTTCACTCATATTGAGCTTGCTGTCTGCCAGGACCACCAGGTCTCTTGCCACAGAGCTACTTCCCAGCCAGGTGGATCCCAGCCTGTGCTGCACTCCTGGATTATGTTTTCCCAGGTGCAAGACCTTACATTTGTCTTTGTTGAACTTTGTTATGCACTCCTGCTCTACTTATTACCATAAAGTATCCTACAACCAATACGTATTTGATATGATATGGTACTTGTGGTGGGTTGACCCTGGCTGGATACCAGGTGCCCACCAAAGCCGCTCTATCACTCCCCCTCCTCAGCTGGACGGGGGAGAGAAAAAATATAACGAAAGGCTCGTGGGTCAAGATAAGGGCAGTTTAATAAAACGATAGCAAAGGTTGCGCGCGAAAGCAAAGAAAAAAAACCAAATGATGTTACTCTCTACTTCCCATCAGCAGGCGATGTCTGGCCACTTCCTGGGAAGCAGGGCTCCAGTACGCGTAGTGCTTGCTCCGGAAGACAAAAATGTCCCCCCCTCCGTCTCCCTTCACTTAGCTTTTATATCTGAGCTGACGTCATATGGTATGGAATATCTGTTTGGTTAGTTTAGGTCAGCTGTCCTGGTTATGTCCCGTCCCAAGATCTCCCGTCCCTGCCCCAGCCTGCCATTGAGGGGAGGGCAAAAATGTTGGAGAGACAGCCTTGATGCTGTGCCAGCACTGCTCAGCAGTAGCCAAAACACTGGTGTGTTATCAACACCTTTCTAGCTACAGAGCTGCAGAGCACAGTGCTATGAGGGCTGCTATAGGGAGTACTAACTCCATCTCAGCCAGACCCAATACAGTACTATTCATAAAAACTGTGAAAAATGGACTTAAAGAGAGAAATGTTGATCTAAAAGCAACACAAGAAATAATGAAATATGTCTAGAATGAGTAGACACACGGCTTATAACATTGCTTCTCTATGCCCACCATTGCTATACCCAAATAGGATTTCTAAATTCCAGGGAAAATGTAGTGAAATCGTCAACACAACAACCATTTAAATTAATGCTCAACAGTAAGAATACTTTCTCTCGTACAGTTAATGCAGACATGATTTCATCCCTGAAACTTACAAATTTCATTTCTGAAATGTAAAGTGACACCCTTAAAGAACCTCCTGGAAAGATGACCAGTTTTATAGCTCAGATTCTTCTGAGGTTCAAAAGGAAGGCTGAAATCAAACTTCAGGCTTCTGTGCTCTACTAATGCAAAGAAAAATACATCATTGATAATTTAAAAGTAAGATACATTCCAAAAGGTACTATTATGCAATAGGTGTGATAAATCTTTTCTAGAAAACCAGATGGCTCAAGAATTTTTCAAACAACTGTCTTAAATAACTCACATAAGTCTAAGGTAGACTTGACTGCTCTGAATCTCTTTAGAATGGTCTAACGAAACGAAGAGTTAGAAGTTCATGATGTGGACCTAAGTTTTCCTTTCCAGCTCATAGCATCTTTCTCGACAATCTGGAAAAAGGAAAAGAAAAAAAAGGAATACCATTTCAGTGATGTGTAAGATACACATTCTATTTCTAAGTTTGAAACTTATGTGATTAAATCAACACTGCTTTCTCAAGCAGATTAAGAACATTTGTGGAAAAGTAACTTATGTCTTGACGTGTTATGTAAAAAGAACCCATAGCTGCCACTCTTACTGAGGGTGTCGCTGGTAACACAAAGAAGTTCAGAGGGGTAATGGAAGCAAGTAGACAGTGGTAACTTCATACAGTTTTATGTCCTCCAGGCAATGCACATTCCTCCCCTTTCCATAACCCTCTGCACATGTTGACAGAGCAACATTGACAGTAGTTTGGAAGAAATTGCATAGACCAGATAATAATAATTTAAAAATAAAACAACCAGAGATTCTCAAGGCATACTGTTAACTCAGTGCTGTTATGTGGAACATAATTTTAAGATGATCTATTGATGCTACACAAGTAGCTTCACCTGGTGGCAGAGAAGCTTCCCAGTAGATGTAACCCAAATATAGGACTTCCAGAAAAAATATTAGAGAGGAGTGTAAGACTTGACATTACTTTGTGAGACAATTAACAATGGAATGAACTACAGGATGTAACTCCTACCACAGGTCGTATTATGAGAGTCTTCACAACTACTTTACTTTTTGCTATTAAACTCTTTCCTCTGTTTTCCTAGTGCAGAAGAAGTGCATCTGGTTTTACTTATTGGCAATGGCTTCTCCTGCATACTCAAAATACCTCTCTCCCCAAAACAGCTTGCTGTTATTGTACTTGAATACATCTGTTATATGATATGCAGTAGTGTTAATATTGTGATTCCTAAAATATTTTGTCACTCAAATGTAATGAGATATATTCTAAATCAGCCTATTTTGGCACAAAGATGATTCATGTCTAATTAGTAAGACTGGTCTGTAGGTCACCAAAGATGTGGTTAGATTATATACAGCTAAGCTGATTAAATGTCTTGGTGTTAGTGAAAGGGATAGTCCTGCTCTTCACTCTGAAGCTCAAGGGTGGGCTCTAAGGCTTACCTGACCACATGGCAAGCAGCTTCAATTTGTTAATCCAGTCAGTTCATAGAGCTTTACTCCCTAGGGCCTGGGGAAAAGGCCAGAAACAGAACAGAAAGAAAGATAAAGAGCTGATTACCTAGTGGGGATGTGAAACCAAGTCCATCACGGAAGTACAAATTTGGCGAACTAACGCACCAATGTCTTCATTTTAAAAGTCTTGTCAAACTCTTAAGTAGAGTAGAACTTAATTTATGTCTAATTATTAGATATTGTGTATATGGGATCATAAGATATCATGGCAGATATGTCTACACTCTTTATAACCAGTTGGCCAGAAACAGTTTTCCTATGTGGCTAGACTTCAAACACATTTATTATAAGACACAGAAGTAAATACAAAGAAGTCTCATTTTTTCAAACTCTAGGAAACCTCCCCTCAAGTAAAAGGCTAACTACAGCTCATTTCATCAGAGCTCTGGAGAATACTGCTATCTCTTACAGCAATTATTTTCCTCCTACAGTTGGACTACTACTTCCCAAAGCTTTCAGCCTTTAGAGATAAATTACTTTTTTTTGATAGATGTGCCCCAAAACACAAATCCTTGATTATTAAGCAATGCATTTTTCACACATAGCAAACTGGGAAGCAATGATAGTAAAGGGTCTCTAATGTGTCATTCATATAAACAACCACCATAAAAGTCAGTCTTTTCTCCTTAGCTATATATAGTTTTATTGATGTATGTAATTATGAAACAGAGGTGACAAATGGTAGAAAAACTATGAGGAATTACAGTTGTCAGGGCCTGTTGCCTTTGTTTTCTCACATCTTAACATTCAGAAGTCCTACTTCCAAAGGGTCTGAAAGCAGGCATATAATCAGAAGATCTTGATAAGCAGTAATTCCCAGTGACAGACCTTGCTACACATCTAAAACACACATTATTTCACAATCTATGTCCTGTGGTTCACCTGCTGTTTTCACTGACTACATGAGATTCCCCAGAACTTCTGAAGACAAGTATCTATATAGCAGTTTTGAAATTCCATTTTGGAGGACCATTTCTTATCTGCCCATGCCTCTAAAAAGCATACTACAAATACTTATTCTTAAAACAGAAATTAATCCAACATAACTGTTTCTCAATTCAGTAAAACACTGTGTTGTTCACTCTCAAAAACAAAGTGTCAAACTGTGCCAGATAAAAGCTAACTCATTCAACAGAGGATTATTTGGTGCAGTGTGCAGGAAATTTATTTGATAGTTATTATGTAGATGGGTGATGGCACTTGCAATAAAACAGATTTAGGGAAATGATGTGCTACAGGAGTAAGGAAGACATTTTCTATCTTAACAAGATTGTTGTGCAACCCTCATTTTTGAGTAATTTTGGTAGGAGGGAGTTAAAAATAAAATAAAAAAAAACTTTTAGCACTTTATTGGGAGAAGTGTACTATACCAACTGGCTTTAATGTGAGATGTAATGCCTGAATTCAGAAGTTGTTTATAAAGCAGAATCTTGGATTCAGCCAACAAATGAAACAAAAACCAGAAGCACTAAGAATAAATGTATTAAGTGACATTAAGATAAGGATATTGTTACTTGGAAACTGTAGTTATGTTATGCTAATAATTTATCCACTGCCTTGTATAATACATATTAAATCCTATAAGCAGCACACTGTTTTGTTATATATAGGCTGTGCACACACACACAAAAAAATATGTCTGAGATGACTGGATATACTGATGGTTCTCTTAGAGCAATATTTACCTTTAGGGAATAATAAATATATAGCTTATTTAACAGTGAAGTTACATTTCAGCTTTTTCTCAGTTATGGGATTTACAGAGCTTGCATTGGCTTTCTGCATAGAATTACACGTTGATACTAACAAATGCTTTCTCCTCGTCACTTGATTTTGCTCCAAAAGGCTGACAGAAATTAGTAGAGTTGTACAAAATAAGAAAAGATTTATCAATATAGTAATCAATCGGTCATTGAACTGTAAATCCAGAAAGTGTTGCCAGGGAGGTATTTCTGCTGTTACATTACTGTAACTTAAGTTCAGAAACTTCCCAAGATATCATCTAAGAATAATATAATTCAGACAAGTTAAGCTGGCCTACTGGAGTTGACATCGTTATGGAGAGTAATGGGAAATAAATTTAAGAAGAAAAGTGTCAACTGTGGAAACAACAGAAAGAAGAAGAGGAAAAACCACTCTCAGATTTGCTTCTAAAGTGTTTCAGTCTGACTCAAGAGTGACACCCATGGACAATTTATAAAGACCAGTGTGAAATATATTTCTTTGCTCTCCTGTTATGATTATCAACCACTGACAACTCCTCTCTGAACTTCAAATCTACATCTAGAAGCAGTAAAACATCTATTTGTTGTTTAGAATAATAATTCTAGCATACTGTCAATTCTGTTAGGGTATCAAACTACTGAACAGGATTTCAAGAAATCAAGTAATTTTTACTGGTGAAGGGAGTACAGGTAGGTAAGAGCACAGACCAGGAGGTAGTATTTTGGAGCTGTACACACACACACACTCTAGGTTTACAACCTTCTATCATGTGAGCAGAAGACCTAGAGTTACATGCCACTTTGGCAGAATACAAGCATACCAAGCACTGAGCATCCAGCCAGAGCATTTCCTGACTTGAACCCAAATTTGACTGTTCGTTTCCTTAAACATCTGCAGAACCCTAAGACTTCCAGAAATCCTTGTCAGTGCCCGTTTTTAACATGTGTTAAATTGGTATTACTTATGTGACAGAAATTAGTCACCTGAAAAAGGTAAGAATTTTATCTTTCACTATTTAATTTGAAAAAAAACTATTGTGGGTTTCAACACTGAAATAATAAAACAAAAACTCTGAATGGAAAAAATGAAGAAAGTAATACCATTATGGCAATAATTAAACATAAAGGTTGAAATTAATCTTTCACAGAACAGTAGGTTAAGGTCTATTTACCACACATAACTTCAACAACAAAGCTTTGTTCTGACACTGCTTTGGGGTTTCTCTGTTCATGCTTGTGCCAGCTTTTTTGCCTGACTGTACTTCAGAAATTCTGCTGGCATAATTACATAGCACTTACCAAGAGAAAGAGGGTTTTCTGCTAGGCCTATTACATTCCCTTCACAAACAACATTAGCTAGGCTGACAAAGGAATTCTTCTGGCTGTATAGTTGCTTCTACATTGTCGTTTTGTGCTGGCACAGCTCTTCTGGGTAGCACGTGTAATTTTTTTTTTTTTTTCCACTCACTAAGGCAACTGACCTATGCTGTCAAGCCTTATAGTACAGACTTGATCTGAGTCCTCTCCAATTCTCTAAAGCTATTTACAGAAAAAAATCTAAAGGAAAAAAATCCCTTATAAATCACCTCATCACAACAATCCTAAAAATCTGAGGGATCAATGTACATAGAGAAAAAAACACCACTTTTTCTTCCCAAAAGTTACTGCACTTCAAGGAACAGCAGTCTTACATACAGTTATTTCCTAAAAAAGCATTAAAACTTTCCGAAACAGTTATTTTCAGAAATCCGTATTTTGTTAAGCATATGCTTCAACTGTATGGCAGGGAGGAGATAAGTTGTTCTAGGAATGGGGTACACACTGCTAATAAACAGAAGGAAGGCGTTATTAAAGGATTCACCGTGTTCATTAACTTTTACAAGCTGTACAGAACAATGCTCTTTTTAGACACAATATTGTTTAATGTCGTTTGGGCACAGTGCAAAATCAAGAACAATGTGCATTTTGCCTGTTTGGTTCAGCACACTTTAATTAGACCACTACTTTGAAAAGAGTGATGTTGCTGTTGCCACATCTGGTATTTCCAAAAAAGATTAAAGAAGAAAACAACTGAAGAGAAAAATGTCCCTTAAAAATAGTAATTAAAATAACAATAGTATAAACATTGTCAACTAAATCTCAGACAACTTCTGTATCTGTTACTACGTTCAAAGTTTACCTAGCTAGGAACCACGTTATGGAAAAGATTAAGTGCATAGCACAGAAAAGCAGTGTTAATAAACCCTCTGGGGAAAGATACCTTTTCATTTGTCTTGACGTTCCACATGTGCCAACATAGTTATGTAACTACTAAGGACAATGCATAAAACAGGAATTGTGCAAGCAAGTTTGGATTAAGCTAATACTTATTAGAATGCCAGTGACATTTTCATGTTGGTGCAATAGTTTTTACATAATGTAAACTTAATTTTTTTCTTCACTTTTTCATGTAAGCACTTACATTTTGTGTTGGAAAAATAATCTCCCACGTAGTACTATTTTAGTGACTTTGCAGATGGACAAAACAAACTAAAACTAATCAGTGGTATAATGCCAACAGGAGTAATGGAGTTAGAACAAAAATAAATGCATGAACACCTATGAATGACAAAAAGCACTTGGCATACACTAAAGTCTAACAAGAATTTTTCTTCTGATAATTTTAACCAAATCCTCTAGCTATTCAAGTGTTTGTGGACAAGTTTAGGTAACACGCAATTACTTTATTTCAAATTCCCATGTACAACATCACAGTACCAATATGTGCTCTCTCTCAAGACAGAGGGGAAATTGTAATTGATTTAGCCATCCCTATTCTGGAATAATTCCCCATGCAAATTGCCCTCTCTGGAATAAAAATACTGGCACAGAATAATTCTGGAGTAATTAGTCCTATTTAGAAATTAGCTCACTATTTCATTCTCACAATGTCATAATGAAGTAATTATTTTCTGCAAAAATGTGAACATGTTAACGAGCTATAGAAGAACAGCTTTAAAAATACCATGACACTGTTATTCTTTCTTCATGACAATAATGCCATTTTGCTTCAGTCGTTACCAAAACTAAAATCTTAAGGGATCTCTAATGGACAAAATGCTCCCTCAGCTGGAATTCTGGAGAATTAAGAAGAGGAAAAGTAAGCACATGAAAATCCCACATGGAACTAGTTTTGTATTCCCACCTCCCTGGAGACAGACCGATACCATGTAAAACACAAGTGTTATAAAACTCTTACCACATGTATAAGGCAGGAGATCTGGCCTAGAGATGTTATGGAACCCAACAGTGGACATAGCAGCTCTGAGCTTCTCCCTGTCAGGGAGTCACTGCAATAAGAAAGGGTGCAAATAAACAGCATGTTACATACCCTGCATTAACACCCTATACTGATATTTTCAGTGCCAAGTTCAACGTTTTCATTATCTCACAAAAACATTCTTTATTAACAGTCTAGAAAAAGTATATGAAGTACAACTGAACTCTGTTTGCTAGTGGGGACTCACCTTGTGCATCTGTTAGACTGTAAGCCCCACTTTAAACGCTAGCCACCTTTCCTACACTTTTTTTTACCTCTTCATCAAGCTACAAGACTGACAATTTGATGGTATCCAGAATTGCAAATTCTCTCTGTTACTTGTCTCCTGCTAGAGCAATGCTAGCTTACAGCCAGTGGAAGAAAATCTCCTGAGGATCTGGCACTTAAAAGTTATCATTGTTGCTCAATCACCTCAGCATCCCAGCCCCTGAGATTCTCAAATTTGTCTCAGGTCACAGGGAGCAAAATTATCCTCTGTTTCCATTCATCGCTTCCAGAAAATCTACGTATCTTATGCTTGTAATATTTATTCTCCCCATCCAACAGATTTACAGGTGAAAATAAATTTACTCTAACAAAGCAGCAGGTTAATTTACTAATCACAATGTTACTAATCAAGATGAAAGCACAAGAACAATTGAACAGAGGTCTGTATTGTACTTAACAGGATTTATTTTCAGCTGGTTCAGTATCTTAACTGACATGATGCCTCCTCCCACCAGTCCTACACCTGACTTTCAGATCTCTAGAACCACACGATCTCTGCCTTTCTTCAAAATAGATTCCCTCTTGTCTCTAACCTTTCCAATCCTAACTCAGTCACTGTATATATCATTGAAGTGATCTCATTTTTCCCTTCCTTGGATGCGTGTTCTTTGCTCAGCACATTCCTTCCACATTAAGCAATCCTTCTGCTGTTCACAACATTTTCAACTGTCATAAGGTTTATAAACTATGTATAGATTCTTCACAACGTGCACACCTAAACACACATCTTTGTTTATTTTGAGCTTTGATAGCAAAAACACCCACACATCACTAACAGTTTTGATAGCAAAACTACTTACCTAAACCGCTCTCCCCCTACTTTTTATCAGTCTGGAGCCTCATGACATCTAAACCACAGAAGAAATTCTAAGGAGTAAACTGCAGTGACTGTGCATTTGAAGAGGGGCACCTTGAAAAAAGAACTAGCTAGCACCCAACTTACAGATTTCTCAAATCTAAATAACAGGCTAATTAAGCATTAGATTACACAGCTGAGAACTCTGAGCCTCCAATTAAAGTAACCTGAAGAAAGGGGGTGGCATTTGTAAAAAGGATGACATTTCATTCTTTATTTCTAGAGATACATAAGCAAGAGAAAGAAAGGTTTTGTATACATACAAAAGTGAGAGATGCGCGATTACCTTGGAAAATAACAAGCTGAGTATATGAACTATTTGAAAGGTAAGGAGATAGACACAGAGAACTATGAACTGGTATTTTGGTATATAGGTCCATATATTTCTTTGGCTATCTAAAGTAAAAACAATTAATTTTATGCTCTTTTTGAAGCCTACAATATGTGCTTTAACTCTAGATTGGAGACCTCAAACATTTGGAAAACCAAAGGAGACTTTTATTTTAATCTCTTCCATTCAAATAGCTTAAAATACATTAATGTTAAGACAACACAAATATAGCAATTATATGAGTGTCCAGTAGAGGAAGAGTAATAGGTCAGAAACAGCATTTATTAAATAACAAGGTTAGAACAAACAAATCAGTGAAAAGATGTTTCCAGGTCAAGATATCTTAGTTTAGATTATACATGGCCTTGTGCAAATATAAAAGCCTCTTTATAACTCACTTATTCTTCCAGGAACACCAGCAAAGCTTAGGATAGACTTGGCTCTTGAAAAAGCCATCATGGTGAAACATAGTGTGTTTTTTCTTCTCTAGTTCTGAGCTACATCTCCACAGACTACCTGGAAAGAGAATTTGCCAGAGTTTATGAATATTAATTTGTAATCTCCTGGTACCTAATCAAACTTAAACTAGTTCAGTATTTTCAGTTCTGTGTCAGGCCTCATCAATATGAAAAGTATTTAGAAAAACTCTTACACTGCCTTCAAGAGGTCTATCAGTTGTACTTAGGTACTGCCTTAATTCACTTTTTCCAAAAAAACTTTCTGGACTCATTTAACTCTACCTACTTCTTCTAAGTAATGCTAAACTTAATTTCTAGAATGTCTTTTGAGATTGTTCTTTCACATAAGCCTCAGATAAAGAGCTATACTTCTAGAATGGCACTTTCATATCTGAGAAAACTTCTCTATATTTTTCTTTTAATAATTTACCTTGTAACTCTTGTCTTTTCTTCCTCCTGGGTAAATAACTTATTCTTTTGGCTTTGTTTTTAAAGGCTCATTCTGACTTCAAAGCAATTCCAAATAACAGGCTACTCTAAGTGCATAACTAATGTACACATTTGAATACTTTTAAATTTCAGGGCACGGCTCGCAGTGCGTCAGTTGAATTTCAGCTTGCTGCCACACCAGAAGGGGAAGTCTTATTCCTTTCCTGCTCCTCCCAATCTCAGCCAAATGCTTTCTTTCCCATTTTGCAGCAGCTCAAGAACTTACCTGATCTCAAGCTAAACTAAGTCAATTCACTCATAACCCAGGACCCTAAAACCACTCTCGTTCCCCCTTAGACCGCTGCTATTTTATGGAGTTTAATAAGCTTACCTGTTGGTGGTGAGCTGTTAATTGCTTGAAGCCTTTTAGTGAAGTGTATCTTTCTTTTCTGCTTCAGTTCACGTAACTAAACATTGGTACTTCATTGGTACATCTTCTAGGGTGTAAAGTGCTTGTGGGAACCTTGGATGAAAGCTATTACTAAAGTACACAATACTATTCCTAATATCATATGAATGAGGATCTCCATTTCACTGCTATAGGATTGACTTATCACAGGCTGCAAACTAGTGGTGAAGCTACCTTGAGGTAGCTTAATATGTGAATAGCTTGCTCTCACTAAAAAAGAAGTCCTGTTCCCCATTCTTACTTTATACCAGCTTTGGCATTTGTCAAACACCTCTTAAGAGTTGATTCATCTCAGTAACCCAGGAGGAAAAAGAAAGTGGATTGTTCTGTAGCTAAATCTAGTGAGATAGACTGACTCAGCAAAGCATCTAACAACAGCTAGAAGGCAGTGCAAGGATGGGTAGAACAGTGACTGGGGGGGAAACAGTTTCTCTGCACCCCAGTCCTGACATGTTAACCCTGAGGTAGTCCAGCCTCTTCTTTTCTAAGCAGTGCTTTGATAATTTAGGTCAGTCATGATGTGATGATGGATGTATATGGGTGGTTCTCAATAAGAAAAGCTCTTTAATATTAATGAAGTGAAGAGCTAAACATTTTGATGCAAAAGAGATTTAAACAAGAAAAGCTTTTATAATGCTTTAAAACCTCAAGAGAACATGACCATTTACATTCCAGTATATATTTTGCCATTAAAATTATCATGATTCCACTTGGGTTTTGTTTTGAGTACCAGCTGTTCGTAAGTGGAAAAACAAACTACTAGCCCTGTTAAAAATTTAGTGTTTGAGTTTACACAATTCCTATGTGCGGCACAGCCTGTAAAACAGGTTCGTACACTCTGAAGGACATCTGGCATCTTCTGAAATTCTGTGGACTAATTGTTCATATCCTAGCAAGTACCTAGGGAATAAGTACCTGTCAGGGAAGGAAGAAATGTTGGATAACACAAGTAATTCTTCTCCCCCAAGATGAGCGGTAATACATACTTCCATCCCTCTGATCAAACACATATTTGGCCCCACTCCCTGCACCACCACCCCTCACCCACCCAAAAAAAAAAAAAATTTAAAAAATTATGACTTGGGACTTTAGGAACTGGCAGAATGAAGCTCCATTTCAAAAACCTTCAAGAAGCCTTTTTAAGGAATGCCAAAGTGTATGTAAGAATTGCTGCCTACATGTTCTGTGTGCTGGTAATCTTAATGCAAGTCTTAAATGCTCTGAAAATACAGTACCTGCCTCCAGTTAAGCCTTTCCTGACTTGTAGGCTGTGTCAAGGCTCAAACAAAAAACAAGCTTGCAATACAGCACTGCAGTCATTATAAACCTGAGCTATTAAATGCTCATAATGATGGTAAAAAGTGTACAGTAACAAGCCACTCTGTCAGCAGAACTCATGAAGCTTGGTTTCCACTGGACTTGGATATCTATTATTCAACAGTAGTAACCCATAAGCTGGTTTGTTCCAAATGGTGTTACCTTGTTTCCATACTAAAAGAAATGTATTTGATACCTAGGGGTTAATAAATGTCACCTAAGAGGCAAAAGTTAGTATTTAAAACAAACAAACAAAAAAACCCACAACAACAAAAAACCTACATAAATAAAAAAAAAACCCAAACAAACCTATATTGAGGTATTCCTTATGATACTAGCTGCTTTGGAAACTTATTTCTTACTCCTGTAGCTTTACTTCAAACTCCTTCCTCCATTCCCCTGATAAAAAAGGATCATATCCTATTCTAGCCCTCAGTGGGACTTCATATGACTTTTTTTTTAAAAACAGAAATGCGATTGCCACACACAGCCGAGAAACTTTTACTTGTAGTTTAACAAAATTCTAAATATTACAACAGTAACACAGGTGAGAATATTCCTTAATTATACTCAAGTTTGAACAACAGAGGCCCTAGCAATGTGTGTCTGAAAACTGGAAAGGAGACCTGCACCAGAGAATAACCAAAGTGGCTTTCACAAGGTCTTTAAAACTCATTCTTCAGACTCTGGTGAGTGTAAGCTCTTGGTGCTTGAAGGAAGGACTTCCACTTAGCAGAGGTGTATAGTCAGTCTTTTGTTATGAATTACTTTTTTTTTTCTTTCAAATTGAATTATCTGTGATGTCAGTGGGGATTTTTCTTTTTTTATAAGTGCTGCCCTGTACACTAGTGTTTTCCCTGAATGTGATCAATTGGAAGCAGATTTTTCATTAACACAGCACTTTTTTCCATTAACACATGTATTGCCTGCCATGTAGAATTTTTTGCTAGTCAAGGGTGTACATGTTGCTGCTGGTGTGCAGCCAGAAACCATCTGGTTCTTGTGTCAGGATTATGTTACGTAAATGCCACTTCAGGGGAGTTTGTGTCGTTCTCCAACCAAAAATGCACAGGATTTTGTACTGAATGGAGATCTTTACATTTTAGTTCTAAACCCGTCTGCTTTCAAAACGACTCCGTAACCTGCCCTACAGTGTTCAATATAAATAGTGCTGCAGATGACTCAGTCCTCGCATACGAGCACTCCAAGAAACTCCCTTCTCCCAAGCACTCACTTCATTTAGTTAGAAGCACTTAACGCTGAACCTTCCAAGGTGAAAAGCTGCCACAGCCATGTGCAGCCTACTAAACAAAATCTACTCGTTTCCCCTCTGTTCCTCCCTGTCTCCTCCAAACATACTTAACTTCAAGCAATGTTTTTTGGGTTTATTTTTTTGTTGTTTATTTTTAATATGTTCTAATAGTCTTACCAGTCAAGGACCTCAGTACTCAGCAAGTCCTAATGAATTTGGTTTACCTGGATTATTTTTTTTTTCAATTATAATAAAGAAGTCAAAGTGTGCTGTAGAATTGCCAGAATTGGGACTTTTAACGCATCCTGTCAACTTACAGCTGGACACGTACAGAAACATTGGCTCTCACCTCAGGTGAGCTCCATTTGGGAGGTTTACTGACCCAACACAGGTGCCATCACTATATTGTCATTCTGCACCTATGCCTTCCAGGACTAGGTAGGAGCAATTTTGCATAGATAAAAGCTAAACCGAGCGTGTCTTCACCTGACTCCAGAGGCTCAGTCCTTAAGGGAGGCGGGAAACCCAGTGAGGTGACACCCGCGCCGGGCCCGCTCTCCCCAGCGCCCGCCGCGTCCCCCCCCCTCCCCCGCCGGCCGGGCTGGCCCTTCGACGACGACGGGTGCAGGCGGCCCCTGGGAGCGCCCGGGACAGGTTCATGTCCCCTGGCGAGGCAGCGTCCCACACGGCTGCTGCCCGTCCCCATCTGAAACGACCGTCGTGTGGGATGAGGGAACGAGGAGCAGCCCTTCGGCGACGCTGCCCTCCCGCAGCCTTTGCGAACTGCGCATCCCAGAGACCTGCGGGGCAAGACACTGGCGTCGCTTGAGGGAACGCTGGCGCCCTGCCTGCTGGGACGGGTAGTTCTTGTCCCGCCTGAGGCGGTCGCGCCAGCTACATGTCCCGTCTCCCCCCCCCCCCCCCCCCCCGCAATTGGAGGCGGAGACGGCATAAAAGGAAAGGCGAGCGCAAAGGCTGACAGGAATTGTAGTTTCTTAATACGCAGAAAACGCCGGCAACTACATTTCCCGTGGCTTCCAGGGAGGTGGGCCAAGAGGGGCTCGCCCAAGGCATGATGGGCATCGTAGTTCCCGCGCCTCGACTCGGCCGTGCTGCGGGAGGAGGCGCCGGGGAGCTAAAAACTACTAAAATGGCGGCAGGGCAGGCTGTGGGGAGACGGTACGGGAGCTCCGGGAGGCCATACTGCGCTCGAGTCGGGGCGGTGGAGTACACGCGGAATCGCCGGAGCGAGTGCTGAGTCGGTGCCGCCGCCGGCTTCCCCCTTACCCTGGACGCTGGGAGACGCTTCAGGGCCGCAGAGGCTTGTGGGGCAGCCACAAAATGGAGGCGAACGGGAGCGGCAGCGGGAGCAGCAGCGACTCGGCTCCCGACTGCTGGGATCAGGCGGACATCGAGCCGGGCAGCGGCGCCGGCCCGGGGTCCGCCCCGCCGGCCGCGGAGGCCGAGGCCCAGCAGGAGCTGCTCGGGGCGGCCTTCAGCCGGCAGCTGAACGTCAACGCCAAGCCCTTCGTGCCCAACGTCCATGCCGCCGAGTTCGTGCCGTCCTTCCTGAGGGGGAGCCCGGCGCCCGGCCTGCCGCCACCCTCGCCCCCGCCCGGCCTGCCGCCGCCGCCGCCCCACGGTAACTGCCGCGCTGGGACGGGGCTGCGCCGGCGGGTGGGCGCTGAGGGCGGAGGGATGGGGGCCATGTTGGAAGGGCGCGGGGCCGTGCCGTGGAGGGGCCCGGGGTGAGGGCTGTTGGGCCCCCCGCGGCGGCGGAGGGGAAGGGCCACGCGGGGCTGGAGCGCGGCGCGGAGGGCCTCCGGCGGGCGGGCGGGCGGGCAAGGGAGCCGGGCTGGGCTGGGAGGTGGCCGGCAGCCCGCGGGCCGGGTGGGTCAGGCTGGCGGGGTGCGGGCGGGGCGCCTGGGCGGCAGCGCTGGAGGGGGGCGCCGAGAGTAATGCTGGGCCGAGGTGGGGTTGGGGGGGGGGGCCGGCAGAGAGGCCACCCGGCGCGGGGGTTGGGGCCCTGGGTCCTGACGGCAGGAGGGTCTCGTCAGCGGGGGGGGGGGGGTTACCGCGGAGGGGGAGCCTTGCGCAGGAGAGAGGCTTGGGGGAAGGGACGTAAGGCAGCCGAGTCTGGGCAGAGGAGCCATGGGGCATTGTGGAGGAGCTGGCTGCGGCGTCTGATGCGGCGTGGAGAATTTGTGGGGGCCTTGGGAGGGTGTCCGCGGGCCGCTGTGGTACAGCTGGGGTGGTGGGGACTCTGCGGGGTGCGCTGCGGGAGGCCAAGCCGTGGTACAGGTGTTGTGCTCAGGGAGCAGCAGTAACTGGTGTGGTCTGGCAGTACGTGGATCCTGTGTACGTTTCCCTGGTACCTTTGCTCGCAAAGGGTCGCCCATGATGAGAGGAAACCACGCAGCTGTCTTCTTGCTAAAGCAGTAGAGAAGTTGTCGAAGATTTTGGTGGTAATAAATTCGGTGTTGCTGGGGAGAATGGCACCGCTTCAGCCACCAGTGGTTCAGATGCATCTCAAGTGTCTTTTTGAAGATTATATCAGTTAGTTATTTTTTTCTCATAAAATGCTGATGAATGATTAGTAGGGAAGAGAGATTTGTCCAGCTGGCCTCAGTCAATGGACTGACTTGAAATTTACCCTGCTTTTAATTTCAAAGGATCTTTGTGTATGCAATGAATGTTTATACTAGATTTACTTTGTGTATGGGAAATTAAAGGAGAGCTACTTTTTAATTTCCAGCTCCAAACTGAAGGTCCTTCCAAACATCAGACGTGCTGGTTAACTTTGTGGTAGTATTTTAATGTCACTCAAGGAGTTTGAGACCTGATTGAGTGTGATAGTTTAACACCTTCCTATTTTTTTCTATAATTTTCTGTATCCCTATTGGTACAAAATGAAACAAGCTAGTATTTCAGATATTGGTTCTAGTAATTTAATTTCACTAAAACAACTACTTGTTATGTTGTCATGATTTCCTGTTGATTTGGGCTTATTATTTATTGCGTTCTGATTTAATATATTAGTCTTGCTTTCCCTAGTATCTAAAGTTACCAGATGTTAACAGCTAAAATCTATATGAGGCTTTAAAATTTTCATAACAGAAAACTAACCCATTTTTTGTGTTAGAGCAAATGTTAGATTATGTGTTCTCTACAGCTATTCAGCACTCCTGATTTTTATGAGAAATTGTAGCTTATGTGCTGTGCAGGCAGGCAATATGTAAGTGCATTAAAATATACTTCCAAGAAGCCATGGGCAGTCTCTTGGATTCCATTTAGAATAAATGTATATGTTAAGGTTCACAAATGTAAAGGTAGACTAGATAGCTTGAGGCTGTGCTGAACATGTGGTGCACCTTTGGATAATCTTCAGAATTCATTCCAGTGTGTTTTTCAGCCATTGCAACCTGAATCTAAGTCCTTTTTTAACTATGTAATCAATACTGTGACTGAAAACTTTCTTGGGGTTGTGAAGTTATTCTAATAACTTTGTTTTTTTTCTCCCAGGCTACTTTTGTAAGGTTTCTTCTAAGGTTTCCTATATTTAATTTTTTGTTGGTAGGTTTTAAACTACATTTCCTCATCTGCTCACTATATTTATTTCTTCATGCTCTCCTTTTCTCCACTCTTTTGCTACTTCTGAGGCCTATGATGAGCTTTGTCTTTCCAGAGACTAGAGATTACTTTACTGAAAGCTTCCTGGTCATCTGGAGTGATCAGGATAGCTTTTCTTTCCATCTTAGTTGCTGTGTACATTTCTTACATCATGCTATAATCTAACTGATTTGAATACACCTTGCTTCTGTATCATCTTTAAGATTTAGAATTTTGAGTTTCTATAATTAACCTGCATGTCCCTAAGATTAAGCAGACAAAAATCTGCAGTTAAAAAAAACAAAACAAAAACCACAAAATAGTTTTTCTTAACTGGAATACTATACTTGTTACATACTTTTCCAGGTCTGATGTACTCAGTTATTGAAAGTAATGGACAGTCTTGTTCTTGCAGATGTTCATATAAGGTGACAACTACTTTGCTAGCTAGAAGAACTAGGTGGAGCTTGCTCTGGAAATAAGTCAGAACAACATGTGATTAGACAATGGTGCTGAATAGGTTACTTTTCAGCAACCCAGTTTGCTTTTGCTCCCATAGGAAATTAGGTGTTCGTGACACTCATTCTTCATTACGTTGTGAGGAAAAAAATATTTCTATTTGTCATCTCTATTGAGGTGTGTACAAATACTGGTTTGTATTGGGAAAAGTCTAAATTATTCTTGATTCTTATGAAGAATCTAAACAGCTGTGTGTCAGTTTGAGGACTTACGTGGCCTAAAGTTAAGTTCTAGTGACACTTTTCTTCTTTGAACTTCCTCTTGGTGAGGTTTTGTTTGAGTTATAATTCCTTAGTAATTCAAAGGATGTTGTAGGTCAAGATAAATGTGTAGTAGCAGCATGGCATATAGAAAAATTCCACAGAACTGATCTCCATTGTGTGGCTGTAGTGTGCATAAAAGGAAACACTACTACACACTAACTTCATCTTTTTAGTAATTTGTATAAAATTCCTGTCATTTCTGTTTAGAGCACTGAAATAATGCTCTCAGAAGCCATTTAGGGAACAAGATGTTAACTTTCTAAAATTGGGAAACTACAGAGAACTGCATTCCAAGTAGTTTACTTTAAAACTTCTGGTTTATGCATGCTTTCTTTTGATTGCAAATTGTATAGTGGGGAGAATATCTGACCGATGTTTACCATTAATATAATTTTTGCTTGCAGATAGTTTCAGAATTAGTTTGGAATTAAATTATCATTTGATTATATGCAAAAAGCATGTTGTTTAAATTTTTGAACCTAAAGAAACGGATTAAAAGCATTATGTCCTAAATGTTGTAGCTGCAAGGACTTGCTTTTATCAAATTCTGTCCAAGTAAAACTTGTTTGTGTAAAATCTCTCTCTTTTGGATTCTACCAGAAACGTGAAATAGAGACTCGGCAATTTTCTGTCTGCAACAGACATTGCAGTACCACTGTTCCTTCCAGTGAGCATGTCAAGTATGTCATGAACAAGTTGTGCTTCTAGAGAAACTTACTGTAGATAGCAGCTGCTGGACTAGCAAACTCACCTGAATTAAGGCAAGGTGTGATAGTCGATAAAATGACAGTGGATTGTGTTAGGGCCTCTAAACATTCTTAATCGCAACTGCACCTTGCAGCTTCACTGTTCTGTACCATCTATGACTTATTTTTGTACTATGGTTTATTAATTTTGGAAGTGTGTATGAGATGTAATTGCATTTGGATAGCTTTTTGTTTGTTTCTATATCAAGGCATGGTTTGGAGGTGTAAGGGAATAGTTAAAACTGCCTCATCGCCACCACCACCCCCATTAGTAAGATTTCTATTATCCAAGTTTTGTTTGGATCTCAGGTGTGAGAGAAGTGAAAAAATTCTCAAAATGCAGCATCAACCTGCATTCTTGTTGTTCAATTTTTGTCATAGTTCTTGAATATCCAAAGGATTCTTGGTAAAATTGATCACAGCTGCCTTGTATGGGCTTTGCTGTATTTTATGTTAGTTTTTTCTTCTTTTTAGAAGTAATTTTTAAGTATGCACTGTTGACTTTGCTTGGAGCAGGAGACTGAACCAGATAACTTTCTGGGGTGCCTTCCAACCTGAATTGTTCAATGATTTGAAGTGTGCAGTGGTTTATGGTAAGAAAAAAGTGTCACTGGTACAACAGTGACAAGAACAAAAAGTGTGTGATGCACATAGCAGCTAATGTAAGGAAGATAGCATTCATCCTTTTGGTGGTATTGGTGCTACTGCTTCATTTAGTAGCTTTCCTGACCACTTCAGGTAAATTTCTGAACATACTTGTTAATGACTACATTTAGACAATTTGCACCTACAGTCTTGAGCCATGCAAATATCTGGCTTAAGATTCAGATTGCTTCATGCTCTCAATATCCTTGCTCACCTGCAGTAGTTACTTTTGAAATAGTTATGTTCAAGCAGTTGGACATCCTCAGCCTTTAGATGCTGTAAATAAATGGATATAACATGTATCTTTCTGGCTTTCCCTGCCCTCATTTTTCTTGACCTTGTAGCTAGTTGGGACATCCATATATTCCCCCCCACCCCACTAATTAGAAACAAAAGAAGGAGTTTTGATATCTTCTGCTTCAGTGCTGAAGCCTTATAATTTCCAGAGTAGGATGATGAGTTATCTGTATCATCATGTTCCCCAAAACTGGTCGTATCTTGTTTTATACCATTCTCTGTAGACAGTATTTTAAGCTCTTCAACAATTCAGTCCTTGAGATTTCACTTTGCATATGAACTTGCTAAGAAAGTCTTGTCTAAAACTAGTAGTCCACCATTCAAGAAGCTATCATATTAAAGGATTACATGGTTTATTCGTATCAATATTTGAATAGCCATATGCTGATGATTTCCTCACAAGTAGGGTGTTGGTAATGCTACTGTTAGCACTTCATAACTGTAAACTTGAACTGCTTACATGACAGCAAATCAGTGTTGTATTGTGAATGCCAGTATATGGTATAAATTCTTATTATCAAAAAAAATCTTGATTTGAGTCATCACTTGATGATCTAGAGCAGTGTTCTTCTGTATCAGCTTCTCTAGACAGATGAGCTGCACAACCTCTTTTGAAACAGTCAGTGCACAGAAAGGCTGTGTGTCTTGGCACTGACTTGCCAGATGATCAGATATAATATTCCTGTGTGATGCAGCCAAGGTGCCAATGTATTACACAGATGTCCTTTGTCTACATCTGAACTGTCCCCAGGAAGGTAGCCAGGATTGTGTTGCTTCTGTTAGAATAATTCATCACGCTTCTGGCCTTTGCATGACTCCAGTAAAAGACAGACCACTGGGAGCTGGCTGTGGACTAGATGAACTGTTCTAGAGTCTACATGCAATCTGCTGACCATGTGTTTAGCACCCTGGTTTGGACTACTGTTTTAACGTATTTGAAAGCATGATGTTATTTTAAAACTTGATTGCTCTATCAAAATGAATACAAAAGTAATTTGGGATAATTCTTGAATTCTATCAGCAATCTGGTTTTACAATTCCACTTTCAGAATTTGGGGATTTCTCTCCTGTTTTGTGATGAGAGCCATGCAAGCAAGAGAAGCAGCTGATTGTATGAAGCTAAGATAGAAATATGGAGGGTTGGGTGGTTTTTTTATTATGAAGGAATAAAGCAGTGAAAATCAGTAAAATTTATGGCTGTGTTTTGAAGAGGTCTATATGAAAGTGACATTGATTGACTTTCAGTACAAAAGTTAGTTTAGGACAGGTGATGTGATATTAAAATTCTCTAGAACAGTCTGAGACTTTATGTGTAAATTTTACTCTTATGTGTAAATGTTAAAATCCTGAGCTCAGCCTGCTAAAAAATCCATGGGATGCTTATGTTTGTTTTTGAGGTTGGGGGGGGGTGGTTTGGTTTTTTTAGTTTCTATTCCTACTGGGTTATCGGAGATCTTTGTTAGAGAGTGGAATCCTTAACTGTTCTAGTACAGAGCTTGATTTCTTGACTATCTGTCTCAAACATCAAGTTATCAACTGAGCACAAATACTTTGGCGTTAAGGAAGAGGCTTTTTCATTATGTTCTCTGAAAATCCTCATAAGCTTTCATAGACTTAGTTGTGAAGAAGCATGTTGGTTTTAGATAAGATAAACTTAAGGTGTCCCCTCACTGGGGAAGGGAAAAGGTGGGTCTTGTACTAAGCTAACATGTAGTAAAATGCTGTGAATACAAAGCAAGTGCTAGTTTTTTTGTGAATTTTACAGTCATGTTAAAACTATTAAAGCTGCTCTTACATTGGTGCATTTTAAAAATTGGGCTTACATCTCTGTGTCCACTGGTGAAGCTAGGTCATAGGCTATGAAGCAGGGCAGAGACAGGGAGAAAATAATTTTGGGTTTAAGTTAACTTTAAGAACAACTGCCTTAATTACAGCGAACTCCTGAAAACTTTTTTGTGTTTTTTGTATTTTAATATATTGAATATGAAATACTTTGTTTAGCTCTAGCACTTACTTGTGCTTAAAGTAGTTTCTTGTGGCTTTTTGTTAACTAAGAATCTCTTGGGTTTTTTTATTCTGATTCTCATGCTCTGTGTGATTGACTTGGACCTTTATTTTTTACTCTGGTGTAATACCCTTCATGCTTTTGCTTAAAAAAAAAAAGGGGGGGGGAATATCTGTTTCGTAATTCATGAAAACTGTTGCGACCATATGGCTATAGTGTAAATATGTACTGAACTCAGGTATTCAGATCACACATAAGAAAAGGTGATGGGAATCCTAAGGTGGGTATCATGCATTTCTTTACTCTTCAGCCTTCCAGGAATTCCTGTGAAGGAACTTGCCTGTATTGGAGGAGCAACAACAAACTCACTATACAGACCATCTCAGTTTTGTAAATAAGACGCTTCTTTCAAATGGAACTTGCCTTTTCTCTCTCTCTCTCTCTCCCCCCCCCCCCTCCCCCCTCTCATGCAGTTTCATTAACCCCATAGTCTACCTCAGTTGCCAGGTACCAGTACTGTCTAGGTTCTTATCACTCCAGCAGCAAAGCAGGCTGGGAGCTGTGAGTGCTGCCAGGCATAGCAACAAATTGTGGCCTCATAAATTCTGTGAAGGCATTTGCATTGTGGCTCAGGTAAGTGCTGCTGAGGAGTTACTGGTTAAGCACTGAACAGTATCCACTTGTGTGGAGATGTCTCTCAGCTTATTCTGTGCATCTGGTAAATACTGCAGTTTACGTGAAGATGGAAGTTGTCATTACTGCTTAGCACTTAAGTTCGACTTGAGTACTGTATTTTAACTGCAGTTGTTCTAACATTGATTCCCAGTTTGCCAGCTATACCTGTTCTTGTTTAATTCTAATATAAATTTAATTATAAAGCAATTTTCTATTGCTTCTGTACAAGCATTTTAAACTGTTAATGCTGTGAAGTTCCTGGCTTATACTGTTTAAAAACAATATTTTCAGAGGCTGAATTATAACTTTTAATTCGTTCTACCTGTGCAGCTTTGGTTATTGTACAACAAAGATGCAAGTACAAAACTTGATGTAATATGTGACAAACTTATCGGATATAGTAGAATGCCATGGGAATGAAATGGGCAGAGTGGATTCTTGCAGTATTTCTTTAGGACATTAGCTGTATTTTAAAGAGACCAATCACCATGTTTTAAAAGTGCAATTTTGGAGCCGTTATTTGGAGGATGCATATTCCTCCAGTGAATTTTAAATTAAAAAATAAATTACCTTATTCAGACAAGACTCTGAATTACATAATATCATTGTCTGATGGTCTATCAGTAGATAAATGCAGCATGTGTATCCATTTTTGCCTTTGGCATTGACAACAAAGGTATTCCAAAAAATGTCCTAGAACTCTGATGCTGAAGAGGACTAAAGATAAACTGCTCACCTTGTGTAATACAGTGAATAAGGTTGCAACAACAGTTCTTGACTTATGGTTTGAGGAGAGATGGAGTATGGAGGGTGCTATGTAAAATCTAATTGTTGTTTGTCACGTGTAAATCCAAGAATTTGAAGCATTACTTGAAGATTTGGCATCATTTAAGACATGTTCTCACTTTAAAACCAGATTTCATACGAACTACATTTTGAATTTCTCTCATATGACAAGATTCCAATCTGAATGATTTTCACTGATAAGGATCTAAAATTTTTAAGCTGAACTTGAAATGTTACAGATTTTTCTAATTTGTGTTTAATTTGCCGTATGCGATGTTTTTACCAGTAAACTGTTAACAATAAATATTGTTAGTTATTTTCCTGACTTCCAGAAAACACAAAATTAAAAACTTTGCATATCTACTTTAATATTTTGCAGGGATCAGGGAAAGTTACAATGACTACTTAAAACTTTTCTCAGTTTCCCTCATCTTTAAAGGTATTTTGTTACAATGACTGTCCTTATCTCATGGGCAAAATCAGCAAGGTTACTTCAGTTCACTGGATTTGCCCAAACATTTTGCCACAGGGACAGTGCAGAGTTTGGACTTATTATCATGTCTTAACCCAGATTGAGTCCTAGGCAGTAAGCCTATCAACTAGATTCAGAATTGCCATCTCCTTTTTATGTGATCCCAAGATTCCCTGGGTGTTTCAGAACTGAAACTTAAAAGTGACGTGTTTTTCCTTGAATTACTGAGATTGCCTTTCTGTTCTCTCTGCCATGGCACTAGTAGTGCTCTTCCACCCAGCTGATACGTCGCTTCAGAGTGCTAATCCACCCAAAAGCTGGTAGGTTCTTTGCTAGTTCAGTTTTTGGTCAGACCAGCTCCCTTTGTGGAGTAGTTATACATGCACTAAGGGCTGACACAAGAGAAGAGATGACAAAGAGCAAAATGCAGCAACCCAGCTGTCTAAGAAGCAGTAGGACTGCATCCTTCTTTTCAGGTGATTGTCTTAAAGACATAGTTCAGGCAATCTGTTCATTTTCACACAAATGATAAACCTGACTCTTTAAAGTCAGACTTTTCTCTTGTACATTTGTTTGCAATGTACCAGTGTCTGAAATAAACTGACGTAACCTGAAATTTTTTATCGGAAGTAAACAATTGCTGAGGGGTGTTTATCACTTAAACCCTGTTCTTTTTGAAATTAAGATTACTTATTTTACTTTGTTTCTTTACAATGAATTTTTTTGGAGAACAGTTTGTATTCCTTTTCTGCTCTGAAGGAACAATGTATGTTTCATGTCATTCAGTGTCCTCTGTCAAAGCATGCCTGCCCCTTGTGTATCAAAGTGACCAGAATTTAATAAGTGGCTGTGGTCATAACTTAATACCTGTTATCCCTTGACTGTGTGGCATTAGTACTGTTTAGGATCCATACACAAACTGTCTTATTGATTCTCTTGTGTGCTAGACTTGTACAAAATTTAACAGATGGACCTGTTTAGGTTAACAATTCCGTATCTCCTCTCTGTTATTTGTGAAGAAACTTCTTTTCTCCTGTCTGCATGCCTGTTGTATTACAGACCAGAAAGTAAAAGCTGAGTTTGTTATGAATGCTGTTGATTGACAGTGTATTTCTAATGAATTAAATAACTCTTCAGCCACTTGTAGGCTTCTGTTTCAAGGCAAGTGCATAAATACTGTCATTTAATAAGTTTTTCATTATGGATAAACTTTAGGAGTGAAATCAAAAGCTTGTTGAAATGATCTTGAAATGAAAATATGTATGTATCCCAACCATAATATCTGTGAAATAGCCAACAGTCTTCTGATGTGTTACAAAACAGAGGCTTTAGGTTCATATCTAGGTTATGTGCCACCTGCTTACCACACTCATAAATGGGCTGATTTGAGTCTTTTCCAGCTCTCAAATGAGAGTAATATATCATTTCTTACAAGGAATCTCAAGGTATTCTATTCTTACGCTTTTACTTACTGTATTAAGTCATTCTCTTAAAGTTTTATTGCTGTGGTTTTGGGACCGTGTAGTGCAGCTCATATGTGATATAACACAGGAACGTAGGGAACAGTTGTCTCTTCTGTGTTGCTGTGCTCCCTCCGCTGTTTTCCGCTGGTCACTGGGTGTTGTGCTATGACCCACATTCACCCTGCCTGCAAGCTTTGTCCTCTGGCCATCTTCCAGCTTTTGCAGCACTGCTCCAGTTTATAGAAGTCTGTAGCAAATACGCAAACAGCACGAAAGCAAAGAGGCTTAGAATCGGGTCCTTCTCTCTATGTTTTTGTTCTTTTGAGCGGATTTGTTTCATCTTTAGGTCCCATCATGCGTATAGAGCAAGTAATGCTGTAAGATCTGTGTTTTTATAATGACATTGAAGGAGAGGAGGAGTACAGCTAAACAGAGGGTATGAATTTGGTATGTGGCTGAAAAATGTAAGATAATGAACTTGTTTCAAAGAATTACAAAGTTGAATTTATACCAAGAGAAAACTAAGTAGGTTGAGGTTTTAGGGATAATTATAGAATGCCTCTTGATCATGTGGAATAATGTCCTGAAATGTCAAGTGGTGTAATTGCTAATTGGAACATATCACTCTTAGTAGCTTTAATAATTAGTTATACGTCAGCATATAGTTTAGTGCATGAGAAGATTGAGTGATTTATCCAGAAAACATACTTGTGGGTTTGATATGCACGTGACTGCTGAGATTGCCCTCTGAGTAACGTGACTATATTACGATGTTTAAGAGGACTGGCAAACTTACCAGATGTATGAATGAGTTTGTCATCTCTTGATCCTAATAACTACAGAAGATCTTAAGAATTTATTCTTAATAGCTTGTTTCAATTTTCTACTCAACGCTTATGTGAAATTGAGGCGCAATAGCATTGTAGGTATGCCTATAAACTGAAGCTGGCAGAAACTTTCCATACAGTTGTGACACCACACACATTGTATTCTTTGGATACAATGAAACTGGCTTGAGATTTTTAAACATGGATTAGATACTAACATTTAAAATAGCCAGTATGCCCCAAAGGGATGGGCAGATAAAATACTACCTATAGAAAAATTGCTTCCTTTAAAACTTGCTTTAAGTGTATCTTTCCGGGGGGGGTGGGCAGGGAATTGAACTTTTTAGACCTGGCGTTTTATTTTCACAACTTCTAGGCAGTGTTCTTTAGAAATATTTGTGCTTGGTGGCTATACTTAATACTGTTTTCAGGGGGGAGGTGTTTTTTCTTAAATACACGTCTTGCAATAAAATTGGGGGATGGTCTTTTATGCCTAAGTGTGGAAATTGGTTACATCAGTGCATTTTAAAAGTTAAAATTTTTCTCTGCAGGTGCACCTGTAGAAACTTCTCCAGAGGAGCAGACAGTCTCTTGTGAAGGTAATTGTTTTCATGTTCTGATGGTACACAACGCAGGTCCATTAAACATGATGTAAAAAAAATATTGCAAAGAATCTCCTTTTTAAAAATATCTATGAACCTTTTCCAATTTTCATTCTCTTTATCCTCATACTACTACTGTAATGCAGTGTGGTTATCTGTGGTTATTTACAATTTTATAGCCAGTTGAGCAAGGCACGTAAAGACCAAGTGGTTTATTGAAGGTCATAAAGCTTCCATGAAGCAGAATTTTTTTAAAATTCAATCTGTATATTAAATAGCATTGGCAAGTGCCCAAACATCTGAACTATCCTTTTATTTATTAAGTCACTCTGTTTTTCTTTGTTCTTGATAATGTCTTGGTAAATATGTGTCCTTAATGATTTTTTTCTTTTTTTTTTCCCCTAGGTTCAAATGCTGCTGTTAACATGGAAATTTCAGAATCTGTTGGTAAGATGAGAATTGTTCCATTTCACTATGATAGTACTATAAAATACTACTATAGTGTTTTGCTGAATCATTGCAAACAAAATTGAAGAATGCCTTATTGAGCTTTTGCATTTTTGGTCCTTAATAACTTTTGTTGTGCCATTATACTTAAGATTAGGAAAGAGGTAATTGAACACTAGTATGCGTTGACAGGTGCAATTGGATTACTTGGACATGAAAAAGCATCAGTGCTTTATTAAAAATAATTTCATATTACAAAATAGTCCCATTAATATGTGTGAAATGGTGATTAACAAAAAATGTTAAGTGATCAGTAATATGAGCAATCAGAACATGGAAGTAGTATCTTTCTGCTTGTATTTGTATGGCTTTCAAGAGAACTTAAACCATTACTGCTCATTTTCTTTCTAAACATGTGGTGGCATATGTCTCTGTGGATTCAGACCAGCATGATGGTCTGAGTGGATCTTCAGATTTGTTTTTTTCTTTTAAAATTGTTGCCTTCTTAAAACAGAAGTCTCTTAACCCCTGTGAATCATAGTTTTCTGATGTCAGCACACAAGCTAGTTTCAAAGCTCCCGGTAATAATAATTTCAGAAACAAGCAGCAGTTGCCCATTTTTATATAGGAAGACATTAACAGACTGGATAGTTGACGTCTTTTGATTGCATCTTTGGGGCAGGGGCTTTTCTCCATAGTCACTGCTTTTAATTTCATTATCTATTTGAATATATCTAACTGGTTAATTTTTAGTGGAAAATGGAGAGACAGAAATGTCCCCGGAAGAGTCATGGGACCACAAAGAAGAAACAAGTGAAGCAGAGCTAGGAGGTGGTCCCACAGGGGATGCAGGGCCTTCTGAAGAAAGCGCTCAGGAAATGATGGAAGAGGAGGAGGAAATACCAAAACCGAAATCTGTTGTAGCTCCGCCAGGTGCTCCTAAAAAAGAACATGTAAATGTAGTATTCATTGGGCACGTAGGTAAGTTGTAAGTGAATGTGAAGTAATTGGATCTTTGTGTTTTGTATTACCTAGAACTTGGGCGATTAGAAATTAATCCTGCTCTTTATAGGGATGTATGTATTCACTGTGTCTTGAGGTTAATAGGAACATTCATTCTAGTGGAGCTACTCTGGAAAAATTAAAAAACTTAGAAGAAAGTCTTTCAGGGATAGAGTGCCTGTGTTCTCTTGGACACAACAGTGTCTGTGTTCATGATTTCTCAAGTACCTGCTCTGTTGAGGGCTTAAGTGACATACCTGTGTTTATGATCCAAAGATCAAAATCAGAAAGCAGTGCTCCTTTTCTGCTTGCTTTAAATATTTTCAAAGGGTTCTTACTAATTGTTATTAAATTCAAAAATTATTATTCAAAATATTAAAAATTGTAGAGCTATAAACAATAGATGAACATAATTCAAGGTTAAAAGAAGCATTTATAGCAAAATGTCCCAGTTGAATCTTAAGTGGTGTCAAAAGTACAGAAAAATTATTGAATCACAAGTTTTACAGTAAACTCTGTATTTTCATTTGTATAGTCTCTTATCACCTTAAAAGTACTGTAACTTAGTCCTCAGGTAAATTCAGAATGGAGTCACACAAAGTAAAGAGGCAGTGGGCAGAGGTACATCCTGATACTGAAGAGCAGCCTACAGAAGTTAGGTACAAGGGAGAAAGGAAGCAGGGAAGGGGCTTTTGCAAGAGCTTCCCACACTCTTAGCCCATGCTTTTGCTGGATCACTCCTTGATGAGGCTTTTTTTGTTATGGATAATGCCAGGTTTATATGTATGAAAACAGAATTTTCAAAATTCAGTGTAATTGAATTGACAATGAAATATTATGGAAACAAGGGAAGCTGAGAGATGCTTCAAAAACTTAGATTACAATTAAAAATATATCTTTGGAAATAAATTAGATGACCTTGTTTGTAATTGTTTTCTTCTTTTTCTAGGATTTTCTTTTAAATTGTGAATGAATTAATTTTTTTATTTTTTTTAGATGCTGGCAAGTCAACTATTGGAGGACAAATAATGTAAGGAAACTCTTAATCTTTTGATTTGCTGTTCGTTCTTGCGAATTAAAAGTACATTAAGTAAAATGAGTAATATTTTCTTTATGGCTTAAATCAGCATAGATTAATATTTTTATAATAAAATGTTATTCTCCCTGTCAATTTAGTTACTTACTGTCTTTGGAAATTCTGAATTCCAGCAGATCAGATCTTATCACTATAGGAGTTTCACTTACTTAATGGAAACAACTATGCAAAAGCATCCATTATTAAATTAAAAAACTTAATCCCTTTTAGAACATGATTCTGTTTTTCTTCGTCATTTTAAAATGCTATTTGAAACTACTTTTTACCCTTTATTAAACTTTGTCCTTTTTGTGAAGATTAAAAAAAAAATTAATATCCTTATTCCCTGGTGCTAACATTGTCAGGCATAATTTGATTTCAAAATGTGAAATTATAGTAGTTAATCTTTTAAGTCTATTTTAGAAACAGTATCTAGAGACTGCAATATTTTTGAGACAAAAGTAAATAAATGCAGCTAGATCCTGCAGTTTGTAAAAAAGCAAGAAACGGGAAGTGGTACGTGAAGAAATAAATGCTATCCTGCTGATGCAAAGTATTTCTAGGTTTTTAAAATAATATTCTCGGCAAAAGTGGGAGGTCTTTGTCTTGGCATCTTCATCTTGTTTTGTTTTGACCAAACTGGAATGTTGGAATTGTCATGCTACATTTAACCTTGTAGTTCATACTAGAGCAAATTAGCATTTTATTATCTGATGTGTCTGAGTATTCTTGTACAAGGAGATGCCTATTCTGAACACTCCTACCGATGTGTTACGTTCCTAAAGCTTTTAGCGGCCTTTCACTTTTTTGCAGAATATCCCTTTGTTGTAAGATGGAGGGGGGAATTTGGTGCTTATACCAACTTTGTCATTAACCCTTTATTTACTGTTATAATTAATTTTCCTTATAAACTAAGTAGATTACTGTTGTTAGAAAATCAGGTAGAAATATCTGAGGGAAAAATATTGAAGTTTTAATATAATAAAACTGTTCAATACTTGCTTCTTTCTGTAACTGAAAGATATCTCTTAAAATATCAGGTTTCTTATTCTAACTAAAAAGAATTAAACAAAAAATATTTTTCTTTACACTTCAGAAATGGGTGAGGTGGGGTGTGAAAAACTCTATCATGGTTTTTACTTAATTTTGAAATATTGGATTAGTCTCAGAGACGGACTTAACAGATGTAGTTTCTTTTCAAAACTTGCCTCTGCAGAACATTTTACAACTAAGGCTTAAAAAAAGACATTCTTCATACTTCAGCTGAAGTGGTGCTGGCATGCTTTTACATATCAGATAATGGTGTGGGTTTTTGTGGAGGAAAAAAATTCCACTGCTGCTCACATCAGGCTGTTCCAGATTTTCAAAATAATCTGTAGGGATTGTATAAGTATTTAACTGTTTGGAACTATGTTTCTGCTTATGTAAAATTGCACTTTTTTTCCCACCCCCACCCCTTTCTTAGGTATTTGACAGGAATGGTTGACAAAAGAACACTTGAAAAATATGAAAGAGAAGCTAAAGAAAAAAACAGAGAAACATGGTATGAACTTACTGAGGATAATAGCCTGCTTTTCTATTTGCACCGTGATGAAAACGGGAAACTGTTTTTTAGTATCTGTCCCTTTAGTGCTGGCTGCCTGCTGGAATGGGGTTTGAGTGTGGGGGGAGGAATCTCTTGTTTTCCTCCAGTACTTCTTTAACTGAACCTATATGAAACAGCGCGATTCACATTGGAACAGGTTTTGCTGCTCTGATGCTTTGGTAAACCTAGCTGGTAAAAAGGAATACAAGGCAACCACTTTTCTCAGGCAGCTCTTGGGGTCATTCTATCTGTACATCTTTCACCTGTAAACAGCAGAGAGGTATCCAAGGGACAGAGATTAAAGCTGTCAGTTTGGCAGACAAGAGGAGAGAGTGGGTGAATAGTTTTGGCTGTCACCTTATATCTCATTTTGATATGAATAAAGATGGAGTCCACAGTTCTTAAGTTTCCGCCAGGCAAGATGCTGCTGCTGTCATGTATGGATATTTTGCAGGCTTCTTGTTTGTTTTGGGTTTTGTTGTTGTCTTTTGTTTGTTGGGGGGTGGGGGTGGGGGGGTGGGGCTGGTGTATGTGTGCATACATATACAGCACATATAGCAGCCTGCTTTCTCCTTCAAACAACTGCAAAATTGATTTTCTTTCTGGAAGCTTTCCATTTTTGGCTGTGGTGGAGGAAAATGGGGGTTCAAAGGGCTCGGGAAAAAAAGCAGCTAAAGACTTCCTTAGGGGTAGAGCAGCAATGGAGCACTCAAGGGGTGGGCATTGACCTGAACTAATGGTATTATGTGTGAGAAAGCGGGGATAGAAAGGGTGACATACGTTCTTTCTATCAAGCAAGCATCATCCCCCTGTTGGGAGTTGACCATAGTAATAAATGTTTCAGGACCTTCATCAAAAACCCTGGACAGTTTGAAAAACAGATTTCCTCTTCCCCCCTCCTCTTTTCGAGAGTCAGTTGCAGGAAGTGCCTCCTTGAGTGCTATTTTTACTCTTAAATATGTCATGATACACAGCAGGAAGTATGATGTACCTCTGTGTCATTATCAAAGATCTTGTTAGCTTGCTTCTTATTTGAGAGTCTTGAAATTTGAGTGGCTTTACTTTGTGATTCAGAAAATTCTATACCGTAGTGCAGAGCTGACATTTCAGTCAGAAATGCATCTTTCCCTAAAAAACGCTGTGTGCAAAAATGACTTCCCATCCAGCTACCAGGCAAAAATTCCTGCTTGACTCTTGTTAGCCGAGTAAAACCTGACCTTTGGTTTGGCTGAAATCTTCCAGAAACACAGGCCATAGTGAAGATGATGACACATAGGAACATGCATACTAGTACAAACCAAAAGCCATCTAGCTTGCTATCTAGACCTCTCTGTGACAAACAGGTACTGCCTAGGGAAGACTGTGATTATATATCCATAATTCCCAATGTTTAGTGCTTTCTCTGACTGAAGAACCTCTTGAGCTGGAAAGGACATCTTTGTATTTAATAGTCCCTGACACTCCCTCCCTCATCGCTGGTCAGCTGAGTTAGCAGCGTCTCTTCAGACATTATCCAGTCAATACAAAAGACTAGCTAAAGATCTTTATAAGCTGCTGTTAACAGTGAAAAATACTGGTATGTTAAGCCAGTTCCATTTAGTTATTACTACTTTTCTTCTTAGTGAGGGTAGTTTTTCTCTCTCCTTTCTATTCACCTATTCTATTTTCTATTCTATTTTCACAAAACCTGAAGGAGCTAAATAATCTTTTTTTGAAACTTCAGTTCATCTGTTTAACTTAAATCTAACTTGTTTGTCAATGGCCAATGGGATAAAATATGACTGGGAGGGGACAAGAGTTGATATGATCAAAGTATCAAAGATAAGGTGAATAAAGGTGGTGTCTATTTCATATCCAACTTCTGTTTAATATGTGCAAATAAATAAGAACTAATAATAATGATTCTCATAATATGAATATGTTCAAATCGGAACTAATTTTTTATTTATGCTGAGAAAGGAATTGTTTTGTAATTGATCCAGAGGTGTGTTTCAAACTGAGACAAAGCTTAAAGTATTTGAGCTTAGATCATACCTGTGTAACTTAATAATTGAAAATTGTTTTTTAGAATTGTGTCTTAGCAATGTGAGGGAGAGCTAGCACTGGGCACTACACCCAATGGTACATATACAAAATATTTAATGGAAAGTCACTGTTGGTCTTGGAAATGCTTAAGTTCAGTAATGCTGAGGTGGTTAGAATAGTTGAGCAGAAAAAAAAAGACATTTTATGATGAACAAGTATTACATAAATTTAGTAAAAAATACAAAAATAGAATATTTGGGTTGGTGTGGTTTTGTTTTTGGTTTTTTTAGGTACCTTTCATGGGCCTTAGACACAAACCAAGAAGAACGAGACAAAGGTAAAACAGTAGAAGTGGGTCGTGCCTATTTTGAAACTGAGAAGAAACACTTCACTATTCTAGATGCTCCTGGACATAAGAGCTTTGTTCCAAATATGATTGGTGGGGCTTCTCAAGCCGATCTTGCTGTGCTGGTAAGGACAAATCAGGTTCTTTTATTTTGAATATATTCTGGAGTTAAGCTTTTAATTTTTATTTTTTGTTAGCTTGTTAAGTCTACCAAGTTGAGTGGTTTTTGGAGTAACTTAACAGCTTCATAAAATTGTCCACAGGTGTTGTGATTTTTATATATGTTGGTGCAGAAACTAACAGGTAATATTGAGGAGATATACCAGTGCATTTTGAAAGCTTTTACCAGTTTTGACTACCCAAAGTTATTTTTTAATAAGGCAGTATTACCCATTGTTGATTGTTCTCTTGAGAGAATTGCAGAACTTCTATTAAAATGTGTATTTTTAATTAGGTTATTTCTGCAAGAAAAGGAGAGTTTGAAACTGGATTTGAGAAAGGTGGACAAACAAGAGAACATGCCATGTTAGCAAAAACAGCAGGTGTAAAACATTTAATAGTTCTTATTAATAAGATGGATGATCCAACTGTAAACTGGAGTAATGAAAGGTGAGTTTAATATTTTTTTTAAATTCATCTTTATTAAAAGATACTGAAATCAAGTAATTCCTAAGTAATTTTTTGCTTCCCATTGTTCCTGAAAGAATGCTAGACTGGTGGACTAAAGACAGAGGTTATCAAAATTGTGGGGAAAACCAGAAGCAGTGTGTAGGACAGTGCCTCTCAACTAAGCTTGAAGTTCTACACTACTTTAAAACATTCCCTTTCAACTGTTTGGATCCATGCAGCCATATCTAACAAATCCATGCATTCTAACATAGTTTAATTGTTGACTTGGAAACTTTACGCTGAACCTAAAAGGAAGTGACTCTGTTTTCAGTAGTTTAGTTTGCCAGATTCTTGATTACTTGGTCATGTTTCTGCTAAACTCCTAGCTTAGATTTGGTGAGAACATCTTTATCCTGTTCAACTTCTGTGTCCACCATGTATTATTTGGAGTTGTTCTTTTATGATAAGCTGAATTGAATAAGCAAATAATACATTAAATCTGGTTCATGATTACAGTCTTAAGAAGTGGGGAGGGAGGGAGTCTTGTGATGATACAGGCCAGGTAAAAATAACTAGAAAGTCAATATGTAATATGTAAATAACTAATAAAAAGGATTAAGGGGGCGGGGAGTCTGCCCTAATGCTTAAATATTACTAAAGGGTTTTAATTTTCCTATGTGTCAAAACTTGGGTCTTTTTATGGCTTCTGTCACATCTTTCTTCTCACCCCTTCAAGATGGGTGCTAAAAAGTATAACTTAGTCCTTCCCTAGAGATACTTGTGTAATGATGGGATACAGTTTTCTTCTAGAGTGTAATAACAGATACAGCATATGCTGCTGCTTGTTCAGCCCAGTAATGGAGGTATATGGATAAAACTGATTATGCTTTAAGGAGCAGAGGAATGAGGGGGAATAGACAATACTAAGTTGTGCTGGAAAGATTGGTGAAAAGATGTAAACAGGCCGCTAAGCTTTATTAGGTTTGCTTGCTGCTCACAGAATAACTTCACTGATGAAAATCAAATGTCTGTGGGTTTTGTTGAAAGCACAAGTATTATGTCATGCTGGAATAATTGAAACTTATCTTGATCTGCTTGTCATTTGAATAGATACGAGGAATGTAAAGAGAAACTGGTGCCATTTTTGAAGAAAGTTGGCTTCAATCCCAAAAAGGATATTCATTTCATGCCCTGCTCAGGACTGACTGGAGCAAACCTTAAAGAACAGTCAGAATTCTGTCCTTGGTATATGTATGTATCTTAAATTGAACAACTTGGGTATTTGCTATATTTCAATAAAAGTAAATGCTACAGTGAAGCTAGGAAGAACTATAGCATAGTATATTGCAGCTGTGTTCTAAAGTGCTTGAGGAAATATGATCAGGGCAACAAGAACACAGCCACACAATGAGCCAAATAAAAGCCTTTGCTAACTGCAGAAGATTAAAGTTAGCAGACTCTGTAATAGTATTAGCAATATTCTTTGTCTTTGAGTTTGAGTGCCATACTAGCCCTTGAATTTCCCAGTGATACTGCAGTTGACATGCTGCTAGAATGAGTAACTGATGTGAACAGTTTAGTGACAAGCCATGTCTCTCACTGGATGTCATGTTCTCCAATACTGTTTGTGGCAGTTAAAACATATTAATGAACATTGTGTTTGGACCTAGCTTATATTTTTGTATTTCTGAAACATATTACACATCTGGCAAGATTCTCAAAGGAATAATTAATTTGTGTAAAATATGCCTGGAACATAACTTTAAAAACTCCATGCACTTTCTGGGTATTAACATGTTAGCCAGGGTAAAGTGGACACTAATGATGGGATGTTATGATAGATTTAACTTAGGGGTCACTGTTCTTAATGATGACAGAATTAAAATCATTCCTTTTGTTGGACTGCATTTATCCATTCTGAGTAATTTTTAAATGGAAGGGTGCTCATGAAATTGAAACAAATGCCTTCTGCTCTTCTAGTGGATTACCGTTTATTCCATACCTGGATAATTTGCCAAACTTCAACCGTTCAGTTGATGGACCAATCAGGCTGCCAATTGTGGATAAATATAAGGTACAAATCAAAATAATAGGATTGAAAGTATAAATGGACTGTTTCAGAAAGCAGTAAAAGGGCTGTTTACTGTATTTTTAGAGGGTATCTTTTTTTTTTCTGTGATATGTCTACATTTCTAACTATAGAATAGAGGTGGAGAGGGGAAGTAAATAATTTTGGCATTATATGAGACTCTTAAAATCTGTAATCTTTCATGAGAACAGTTTCTAAAACATTAAGTATAGCAGTGTTAAATAACTTCATAGGGTTAAGTAACCATACTTAGAGTTAAATCATAAATAGAGCAGAATTTTTAGAAAAATGTTTCCAAGTTTTATGTAATAACTTCTTTTTGTGAAGGATATGGGCACTGTGGTCCTTGGGAAGCTGGAGTCGGGCTCTATTTGCAAAGGACAACAGCTTGTGATGATGCCAAACAAGGTATGGTAAGGTTTAGATCTTAAAAAATGTTACTACCCTAAAAAGGAGCTTGATTCTTAAAGATATTCATTACTTTAAATCAGAAAATTTTCTGTTGCTCAGTTGAACACAACTAGGCTTTCATGTTTCCTTAGCATTCAAAACTCAGGTTGTCTCTCCTTAGTAAACTCAATTGCTGGGTATCGTAGTTTATTTGAACTTTGCATTTGTCCAGTTGGCCCACAAAACCTTTTTCCTGCTGTGAGTTAATATTGCTCAAAACTTTCCTTCTTATATCCACCTTTTTTTTTTTCTTTTCCCCAAACGGAAATAGGAAACAAAAATTTGAATGATGCAGACAGTACACAGTGTGTTCCAATGAAAGACCCAAAGTTTGCTTTAGTTAAGATTAGGTTGTTTGTGCAGGTAGGTAGCTGTTCCATAATGCAAGATCACTATTTGGAATCATTGTGCTGCCCTGAAGAAAGTGAAAATATAAAAAATTAAGGATGTGAAAACATAGTTGGGGAGAGGCCGTGGATGAGAATAGTGTATTCAACTAATGGTGTTGTTTCCATTAGTTTCTCACCTAGTCATGTCATCTTGATTTAAGCTGACATACTTTTTCCAATTCTGTAGGCTGAGGTAGTTTGCTAGAAAATGTCTCAATACTCAAATGTACAATAAATCTACAGCTTATATAAAAATTGGTATTTCCTAATCAAAATATGTTAATTAGATTGAATTCCATGTCACCTTTCTCAAGAGCTGCTGAAAGTTGAAACTAAACTTAGCTTAAGATTATGCTTTTCAGTTTTTTAAGGTAATTTAACAGACAGTGGCTTTTTATAAAACTGCTTGACATGCATCTGACACCCATGTTATTTTGGGGTTGATTAGGAGAAATTAATAAACTGTAAATGTCTTCACCTAAACTGTTACAGAATTTGTATTCAGTAAATAGTGCTTTTGATTACACACTTGGGTTTTTTTTTTTTATTACTTTATCAGCTCATAAGGATTGATCTAAAACTTCAGGAAGTCAGAACAATAGGCATCTTTCTGAAACTACTCCCGTTTTAACTCTTCTGCCTTTCCAATATTTATTTTCTGTTGGTATCTAGTACTGTGTAAAGATACAAAAATCAGAAGAGAGGTTACAACGTATAGGAACATTAGGAAATACATTTTGGTGTTTGCTTGGAGTGTGTTCATTAATATACATTTGGTACGTTTATCATCTTCTCCAGGAAATCTTGTAGAATTTTAGGATTCTAGGATTTCCTGGATTATGTTAATATTCAGACTGTTATATTTTGAATGTAACAAGTCTATACAACAATATGGCTTTTTCATTCTTCTTAGATAATATGCATTCATTGTATCTCTCATATCTTTATAAGTTTTAAACTCATTTCACTTTGAGAAATAATGGATATTTTTAAAATTTGCTTTCCATTGAATATATACTACAGAATTATATTAGAATACATTTGATTAAATATTCTATTTTAAACATTAGTAACTTGTCATTCAAATATTTTAAATGTTCTGAAGCTTGCAGAACTGAATATAATTACTTTAAACTGTAACAGAATTATTTATTGAAATCCTGTTGTATTAAAATTATTCTGTACCAGACTAAAATATTCATAATAGAAAACTGCATTTTTGCTTTCTTTAAGCACAATGTGGAAGTTCTTGGAATCCTTTCTGATGATGTAGAAACTGATTCAGTAGCGCCAGGTGAAAATCTAAAGATCAGACTGAAGGGAATTGAAGAGGAAGAGATCCTTCCAGGATTTATTCTCTGTGATCCCAACAACCTGTGTCATTCTGGACGCACATTTGATGCCCAGGTAGAATAACTAGCATTTAATTGCTGTATAGATGGGTAAAAAGCATTAAAATAGTTGGTTGTGTTTCACCAAATCTAAGCTTTAGTAGTTTGAAGTTTCAGTTCAGATTTCTTACACTATCATATCTCTAAATTGACAATAACATATATACCTAACACTCTGACATCATCAATTTGAGTTTTTTAAAATATCATTTCTTTTGAATGTAACTTCTCAATGAAGTTTTGGATACCTATAATTGTGAAAGCAAGATCTTGTCAGGCCAATTCTTCAATTTTATACTATCATATTGTAAACAACTTGATCGCTTAAAATTTTGTTTCTTTCACAAAAATTTGTTGTGTGTTTATTGTTCAACTCTACATTTTAATATAGTTCTGTATTGGTTATTCTCTGCTCTTTCATAATTGAAACAAGGAAAAATGAATTTATTTTTAATTGTTTTACAGATAGTGATAATTGAGCACAAATCCATTATCTGCCCAGGTTATAATGCTGTGCTGCACATCCACACCTGTATTGAAGAAGTTGAGATAACAGTAAGTGTCCTTTTAAGTTGTGATGTGAATATAGTCACAACACACACACACACACACTTGTGCTTGTTGGGGTGAGAAGTTCTGTCGTGACATACATCTGTAGAGCGACTAATGCAACAAAGCTTCAGCCTTGAAATGGAATCTTTGGTCAGTACCATAACCAAAAATGTCTGTAACTGTTAGCATAAGCCTTCAGAAAAGTGTGGTAAGTCATGACTGACTCTCTTATGCAGTAAATCTTAGAAGGTTTTTTTAATTTAAGTATTTTCTTTCTTAGACCACTTCAGTTTTGTTTGTAAAGAAAAAATAATACTTACTTTAGCACTCATAGCTATTATTTTTTTTCTTATACAGGCCTTAATCTGCTTGGTAGACAAAAAAACAGGAGAAAAAAGTAAGACACGGCCCCGTTTTGTGAAACAAGATCAAGTATGCATTGCCCGTTTAAGGACAGCAGGAACTATCTGCCTTGAGACATTCAAAGATTTCCCTCAGATGGGTCGTTTTACCTTAAGAGATGAGGGTAAGACTGCTTGATCAACAGTTATTAACTGCTGGAAAAATACAGTTATTTGAAATAGGAGATCATGCATGGCAATGAGGTATGAAAAAGCTGGTATCTAGTGGAAATCACTGTCTGGGTAACAGTGGAAAAGTAAATCTAAGAAAATTGTTGTTGTTGTGCAGAGTTCTCACTAGTAAAAAGTGTTTTTTATTTTAGAGGAATAATGTACAAAAATGTGCACTGTGAAACAAAAGGTTGAATTTGAAAAATTACCAGCACTGTTTCTTAATGTAGGTAGACATTCCAGGATGCAATATGATTACCATAGTTTCTCTATTTAAAGTTAGAAAAGATAAGGGTAGTTGTATGTTGGGTTTTAACTCATGCTCACCCTGGTAAAACTCATAGATTTGTGGGACATATTTAAAATAAATTATCTTTAGAAGCAGTAAAAGATCTGGTAGAATGATTCTGCCTTGCCTTCTCCTTAGATGACTATAGAGCAGGCTTTCTGCAATCCACATTGTATTCTTTACTGTGAGAATAGCAGTTTTACCATTTTTAAGATTTTATTGTGCTTTTAAAATACACTGGTGCTTTCATTCTACAATACAACAATTTATTCTCTGTATTATTTCTAATACTCTGAAGAGCTTGTATTTTTGGGGAAAGTTTTCATGTTCTTGGAGCCTTAAACATTCTTTTCACAGTATATGTAACTACTGTTTGTCTCCTTGGTTTAGGTAAGACCATTGCAATTGGAAAAGTTCTGAAACTGGTTCCAGAGAAGGACTAAGCATTTTTCTCAATGACCCCCGCACAATACTGTGAGGAAAATCGACTCTGCAAAAGCCTACTTCACACCGCCTTCTTATTTTCTGCCCATTGATAAACTTCTCCCCATATTTTGCAAAGACAAATTTCACAGCAAAGGTCCACATTATGTCAGCTTTCTCATATTGAGAGCTCTGCTATGCCACTGTTGAATTTTCCCAAAAAGAATTTTTTTTTCTCCCAAATTCTGCTTCCTTGGAAAGATTCGGCAATAGCTTTGTAAGTGATGTGGACATAATTGCCTATAATTATGAAAATCTAAAGGATTTTTAATGTTTAATTTCCCCCAGCATATATATTAAGACCTCTTTTTCCAGGCAGATCATTCAGAGTGTGCGAGTGTGTGTGCACATGTTACAAAGATGACTACCATGTTAATAAACTATTCAATTTGAAATCTTTTTCGGTATTTGAATTGCTTTTGAATAATGTTTTTTATCCAGATGTAACACAGTTGCATTAGCTTTTTAACTTTCCAGTAACCTAGATATTTGGTTACTTGGACTTTTCTAAACTCCTCAGCCTCCCCACACACACAGTTTTAAATGAGGCAATTGGGCACTCAACCAAGTTTGTATTAAAATAATTAAGTTTGTCCCTTCCCTTTGTTGAATGCATTCTTAAAATTAAAAAACATTTATGCAAATGTGGCACCTTCATTAGCTTTACATTTCTTAATATCTTCAGCAAATTTAGGTTGACTTAACATCATTACTAGACACAGTAAGTCAATTTTGAAGGCTAGAACTACATATTCTGTCTTTATAAAAATTCAGCATTGTTAAATTTTTAACTGCAGAAAATGCTAGCCACCAGTAAATCAGTGAAACTTGCAAAAATAAGAGAATTTGTGGCAATAGTGCCTATTAGTATTTATAAGAGCTGCATTTTGTGGGAGAACTGGGCTAATTAAAAAGTGCCAGTTATATAAGTTACTCAGTTCACCCTGTCTTTAAATTAGAGGGCTGGATAATCCTTGCTGTTTTAAAGATCAGTCTGAACTGAGAGGGAGAAAAACTATTTAAATCCCTAAGAGTTTGCACATACGGAAATATGGGAGGGTCAGAATCAAGCACAGTCTGTAAATTTTTGCATATCAAAAAGCAATGTAAGCTTATGAGGACCAGTGAAGTTTTTCTTGAGAAATTAAAGCGAAACTGGTTCAAAATAAAGCTTACTCAGTACAATTTGAAGGAGCTGCATAATAAAACCCTATTTAGCTGCACTTTGAAAGTGAACTGTCTACAATTGCTATCCTGATTCTAACAATTAGGATGAAGGCTAATGGATTTTTTTGATTTCCCAGAGTACTAGTAGTAAAGTATTAAAAGGTTTCTTCAGAGCTTCTTCAGAATGTCTTAAACTAAACATTTTCAGTTGTACAATTGTGGTGAGCCCATCTCCTCCCCCAAAAGTTTACAGTCTAGTGACTGTGTCTGAATTCACAGATAACTCAAAACTGAAACAGATTTAACCTTTTTGGTTGGTTTTTTGTTTTTTTTTTTTTTTTTTTTTTTGGTTTGGTTTGTTTCTTTGTAACTGTGGAACTCCCATTCATTTCACTTACAGCTACATTGTATGGACAGAAGAAGTTATTGTCCTTCAGTTTCATATGACTACACTTGTAGCTACCGTAATGCATGGAATTTAAATAAATTTTATTATGTCTGCAAATCTCTGGGCTTTTATTTTTTTGGTAAATCAGAGTTTAAAAGTAACTTTTTTTCCTACCAAGTGAATAAAACCCACAGTTCCTTGGATCTTAAACGAAGAAATTAAAAGCCAAGGAACCTTACTGTCTTGTTCATATTCTGGATTGACTTAAGATTTCCACGTATCTGGCTGCTTTCTTGAAGCTCATGGATTTGAAATTTGCACAGACCATTATTGGAGAATACTTACAGTTAGATTCCTAAATTGTTAGAACTTTTAAAACTTTTTTTTTAAAGCATTGAAATGCATCTCAAGTCTGCATGATGCTCCAGTAGAATTTTTCCACTTTTGAGCAAACTTAATGAGGGATTCTAAAACTTCATTATTTTGAGGCTGGACTGAGTATTTATTATTAAAGTGAAAAATTATCTGTTGGGTTGCAATACCAGTAGATAGAAAGTCTGAGCATTTCCATTACTCATCCCATCTAATGCATTTGATTACCATTTCCATAAATCCAGTTAACATTACCTTGTCTGTAAAGGGAGGCTAAATTATTTCAAGTTCATTAACAGAATCTACATTATACAATTAAAGATACTGCTAACCTGTGACAGGGTTTTATTTGGGTATGAAATATTTGCATTCTATAACAAACACGCTGATACAAAAATGTAAGGCACAAATCTACACAAATTGGCTGCATTTTGGTTAGAAGAGCTGAAACTACATTACATTTGAATAGTCTTCAGATTACATCTCAACTTTTTCATTTCATCTCCATTCCACATTTTATAGTCCCATTTTTACTGCTATTGAATACAACTAAATCTAGATGAAAGAAGAAAAAAAGATAATGTGGCTTTGTTTGAAATAAATACTATTTGCTGATTCACTGATGTAATAAACTTTTTTTAAATGACCACTCTGAATACTTCCTTTTGTGAAAACATGTGCTATGCTGTGTTGAAGGTGAAAAAAATAAAGGAGCTGTGCAACCACAACAGTTGAAAGGAAGGGAAAAAAAGGGGGGGGGGGGCGGGGGGCAGAAACAGAAGTTAGATTGAAGCTACAGTGCCCTAGGAGCACTGCCAGTGTAACTGTGCTAGCATATGATACTGGCAGAGTATTCCTGGGTCCTGGTGTGGATGTAACACCAGCAAAACTGTGTGTGTTTCTGTGGAAAGGAGGGATTTTGGGGGGGGGTTTCCCCCCAGTATAATGGCATTTACAGCAGTCTGTATGCGCAGTGTGGTACTGATGAGATCACACCTACTCTCCCTGATTGTTGGCCAAAGTTTGTAGTGTAGATATGGCTTAAGTGCATAGCCATGATGTAACTTATAAAAACATAAATTATAATTCTATAAATTAAGACCTTGTATGTCCTTAAACTTGAAAGCCTTGGTATATGTAACAATAATTAAATGTAAAAAAACACACAAAACCAAACCTGAATGTGCAGCAGTACTAATTATTTTGCAACAGTAAAGTAATTACTTGTTTCTGCAAGTTACAAGAAGTAAAGCACACTAAATGGAGGAATGGGTATACCAATCAGTTGACTAACATTGCTATCAACTACCTACTTGAAACCATTCCAGCTACCTTGGTCATCTTTGCAGACAATCGGGAACCGATACACAAACACAGTGGCATGGATTTCCTGAGACACTTAATCTGGTAGTAACTTGTATTCTTGAACAACAAGCTATTGATGATGGTGTAATAGTGTTGTAAGAAAAATGGCTGCTTTAAGGAGGTTTATCCATGGGGATATTTGCTGGCCATAAATTTTATGCCCCTCTACAGATTTCTTTCAGTGGCATAAAAAGCCCAGCGAAAATTGCTCAATGAAGAACCTCTGGTTTAGACTACTTATGGCACCAGTCCATATATTAAAAACTATGTTAATTATGCGAAATGTGTTTTTATAAGTGTTTATTACTGAATATTACCGAAGAAAAACAGATTGTTTCAATGTCCCAAGTATTTGATTCTGTATTACTCTGGCTTTTTGGTTCTTAATGCAGACTGTTGAAATGATGATGTTAAAGCAGATGAAATGTACTCCAGACAAAGACTGTTTTCTTCCTGAACTGATACTTAAAAGCTCTTACTTATTCTGCTGTTTTTGTATATGCTAGAGGATTTGGTAAAGAAAAATATACCAACAAAACTGGAGTTACTACTGAAGATTTTATATTGTGAACCTGTTTTTTTCCTTGTGTTTATTTTAATGCACTGTAAACCCGACAATATTTTTTTTCTCTGAAGAAATGCTAGAAAGGAGTCTAGTCTTAATACAAAGTGGAAATTTATGCTAACAAACCGAAAATCTGTTGTGTGTATATATAACTTTCAATAATATATATCCTTTCATTGGCTTTCCTTCCCAAAAAGTCTCAGTTTCCAATGTAAATTGGATTTTTCTGCATCTCCCTTCAGTTACTTACACCTAAAAAAGTCCACGTATTTCTGAATAAGAGTAATAAGATATGACAGACTAACTGTTGGATGAAAAAGGTACCTGAGGCTGTGTTCCTGTCATCTGTTAAGCCTGTAGAACTGATGATAGGCAAAAGATTGTAACAAGAAAATTTTGCAGCTTGTGTCACAAAGACAGGTGCCTCTGTTCTTCTGAGAAAGCAGTCTTTGAATAAGTGAATAACTTTCACTGTAAGCATCCATCAATCTGACAGTTAATTAGATTATAGCTGGAGGCTTACACTAGGATTGCAAAGGAACACAATCTAAACAAAACTAGGGCTTGAACTCCAGATCTAGCAGGGAGATTCTCTTCTGAGATCTCTTTTGTAAGGGACTTCTTACTCCTGGTTTAATTTCTGCACATTCTTTGTGGTAGTTTTGTTGCAAGAAGTATACTTATAAAGACCAGGGATTTTGACGTGTGCCATCAAATAATCTGGAGGAACACAAGCCTGGTACTGGAACTTTTGGGATGCACACTAAAATAATAATTTTAAAGCTCAAAGACCTGTTTACAGCAGAAACAATTGATACTTGTACATCCCTTTTGCTAGGAGAAAGTATAAAATTAGGGATATATAGAAACATCCTCTTAAATAAGTAATGAGGTAGAGTGGTTTGCAATTATGTCATTTTAAATCCTAGCATTAAAATAAGTGTGACAAATGGTTTAAGGAAAAATACATACTTTCATGATTAAAGTTAAATTGAGGGCTATAGCAGAATATGTTTAGTGTACAGTGATAACACTGATAACAAAGTAACAAACCTAATTTCCCTTGTAAGAGTAACTATTAATTTGTGAACTTGCTAAACTAAAAGTACACTCTTTATATTCATTGCATGCTGTATTAAGCAGAAATATTTCTTATCCAGAGATTAACTTACTTTTCCAAGACAGCTCTGTTAGCGATGTCAAACACCTTTCAAGAAAAAATGATCATACTAAGTCAGTTAAACCACATGTAGTAAAATTTAGTCATGTCAGACTTAAAATGTTGCAGAAAAATGTACTTGGATGAGACTAATATGTGAAAAATTTGAATTTGAGTCACTAATAATAGTCTCTTTAGTTTTATCCTATTAATGCTATGCCGACCCAGTACAGTCAGGCTTCAAACATGTTGTTCAATCATATCTTGCAAGACTAGCCTAGCTTATTTTCGAAGAGATGTCCCAGTCATCTGACTTTTTCTGTTTTGTTTTAACACGTCACAATAATATGTTGATGTTTTATTAAAACATGGCTGCTCTAAAATATGCAAAGCCTATGCAGAGATAGGAGCAAGACTAATACAATTATCAGATTATAAAACACCACAGCTAGTATCATATGCTTAAGTTCTACCC